>NC_089825.1:93003478-93603478 GCF_035046505.1 Tiliqua scincoides
GAGGCCTCTGTGAGTGACACCCAACTGCAGGATGCAGCACGTGTCCCATTGGTACCGCTATGCCAGTACTGGAAAGCACTGACATAAGGGGTTAGGATTGCACCCTAAACCTGCGATTATGCATGCTGTACCCAAACCTGAAAACAGTAACCTGTGCACTTTTTATTAAGGTGTTATTAACAGTAATATTTCTATATCTCCTTGCAAGATCAACAACATAATATTCTCAAAGCAGTTTAGAAAACAAAGGAATTAGAAGATGATTCCCTGCTCCCCAAAGGTCTCCCATAAACTTAAAAGAAAAAGGCATATGGACAAACAGCCATGGGGAGAGGGGGGGGAGTACATTATACAGGAAGCATAACTCTCTCTTAATTCTCCTTTACCTCCCTTTGTTCCTTGCTTTTATCCTTTCTTATGAACACAAAGTTTAACTTATTTGTAAGCCTGATTAATGGTAGAAAAATAAATTTTCTTGGCCATGTATGCCGTTTTCATTTCAAGGCAAATGTACGCAAATATAATCAATGGATATTATATATCCTGGTTGCCTTTTGCGCAGAGGCAGGTCAGCATCAATGAAGTGAACAGCAGGAAGCTCAGGTTTCTTCTTGCCTTGCGCATAACCTCTTTGATTCAACTGTTTAAAAGGGGGTAGGACATTGTCTTGTGTCACTAGCATCACAGCAAATGCTCTTCAAATAAACTGCTTGTTTATTCCCTCTGCTCTCCCCCATTTAGCCTCTGGTGCAACCCAGAGTGAGTCCTCGGACCTTGCTGAATCTTGCCTCCTTCACTATTCTGAATTGATGTGGCCCACTGAAGCACATGCTTTAAATCTCTCAGCCTGGTCTCCGCATGCAGCACCATGACGTAGGAGGAACAAGTCGGTAAAGTTCTGAGTGGATAGAATGGGTGTACCACTTCAGCCTGCTGGGGGGGATCTCCGTTGAATGTTCCCTCATGTTTGTGCATTTTTTTACCTTCTCTGCAAAGAGAAATCCAGCATATTGAGAAGATTGTAGCCCAACCCTCTTCCTGTTATGCTAGTTTTTTTACATGCAGGAACTTTTAAAAAGATGTACATGGACATCAGAAACTCGCATCCTCCTCCTGCATTCTGAAATGGTACAGACTACCCTACCACATCTGGAATCTACCTCCTGTTGGGTGTGAAGACTTGGTCATTGTGCACTTGGCTTGCGCTCATTCTTTAGGGCTGAATCTTGGGTTTGAGACAGAGCTAAGTAGAGTTGAATAGAGCTGATGAAGTCTTACTGTGTTGCACTTTCCAGGCAACTATCAGCTGTGCTGCCCAGGAGACTGGCACTCTGTTGGGGCTGGCTAGCTGGCTGGCTGGTTCTCCTTTGAGCCTTATGGGGTCTTCTCCCATGCTTTACCTCTGTGCCTTGTACTCTCTGGAGCACCTTATGTCTCTGTCTCTGAATAATCTACTTCCCTTATGTCCCCTTATGCTGCCATTGCCTCAAGTCATGTCTCAAGCTTCCCAGGAGAACCACTGAATTTCTTCCAGGCCTGGTCTTTCCTTCCCCATCTTTTGCTGTTGGTGAACAAGAGATGCATGCAGAACAAGGTGATGGGGATTGGAAGTGGAGCTGACACTGGAGCTCACTGATAGGACATAAGACAAGCCCTGATGAATCAGGCCAAATGCCCATGTAGTGCAGCTTCCTGTATCTCGCAGTGGTCCACCAGATGCTCTGGGAGCAGGCAATGCAGTACTTGCATCCTCTTGCCCCTTGCATCTGGCATTCTGAAGTAGCCTACATCTAAACCCAGGAGGTTAAACATAACCATCACAGCTTGTAACCTATGAAGGACTTTTCCTCCATCAATCTGTCCCATCCCCTTTTAAAGGCATCTAGGTCAGACCATCACCACATCTTGTAGTAAAGAGTTCCGCAGATTAATTACATGCGGGGTAAAGAAATATTTTCTCTTTTCTGTTCTAACTCTACTCACACTCAGTTTTAGTGGAAGTCCCCTGGTTCTGGTGTTGTGTGAGAAGGAAAAGAACATGCCTCTTATGCCGTTTAATGACATATCTATTATCCTTTGCATAATTTCTGTCCCCTGCAGGTTTGCATGTCCCATCCCTGGCATCTTCAGTTGGAGCTTAGAAAGACCCTTGTCTGAAACTCTGAAACTCTGGAGAGCTGCCTCTACCCACTGTAGGGAACACTGATTTAGGGTCAACTTGTTCTATGGCAGCTTCAGATGTTTGGTGTGGCCCTGGGAACGGACAGTCCCATTCACCAGCTGCTACACTCAAAGTGCTGCTCATGCTGAACAACCCACAAGAATGTCCCTACTGCAATTATGAATGAACATGAATGAAATAGGATCTGTGTGTGTGTGTGTGTGTGTGTGTGTGTGTGTGTGTGTGTGTATGTGTGTGTGCATGTGCGAATAGGAGACTCCATCTGCCACGGAGGGTGCACATGTGCAGCCCTCATGTTTAGAGAGGAGCCGTCTGGGGGAGGGGAAGCTGCGACACATGGCCAAGAGCTATTTATAGCTCACTGCAGCCTGGTGCAAAAGGGATCTTGTGGAGCAGCCGAGCTATTTATAGCAACCGGCTCTCAGCAGCAGCACCCGAGTCACATGTCACATTCTAATAGCCCACCGCAGAGAAGAGAGGGGAGAGAGAGAGAATATATGCAGGGGAGGGGGGAGGGGATGTTCTTGCAGTATCCCACCCAAATAACCTGCAGTCTCAGCCAGATCCTGAATGTGAAGCCCTCTCCCTTTCCATCCACCAAGAAACTTACTAGATTCTTCATCATGGACACCGTCTGCCCAGGATTCAAGACAAGCACATTCAAAGACTGAACATTCTGACCACAGTTTCAATGGCTTTGAATAATTGCTATGGGAAGGGCATGTTTTCAGAATAGCCTTTTTTTTTTGCCTTGAATCACTCTGCAGCTTGTACATGATTTCCTCCAACCAGATTTGTATTAAATTATCCCAAAGAAGGTGAAGATATAAATCATTCCAAATTCTGTACATTCTGGACACTTAGCAAATGCGAAGGCGAGACAGGCAGCCACTGTTGGTTCTTCAGATGTGATATCAAGGTAGAATTTCACTTTTGAAAACATTGACATTTCCGCAAACATCAGGAGCCCATTGCCTAAGTATTTGGATGTTCAGTTGTTACCCCTCTTCCCTCCATCTGTCCCTGAGTTCCCAAGATAGTCTCTCAATAGACAAACAAGCTGCAAGAAGCAGCAAATGGATTTTTTCCATCGAGACTTGCCTAAAATCCCTTCTTCTTTTGCATTATCATTTCTATCTTTCTGTGATGCGACCTGCCTTCAAACATGTTATTATGCCATAATGTATTGCTACATTGATCCCCTATCCTTTAAGGAGTTCAAAGTGGTATGCTTCCCCTGCCCCTTATGTTTGCAACCATCCTGCAAGGCAAGTTGGCCCCAGAGATGGCAAGTGGTCCAAGGTCAGTCAGTGGACTGCGTGGCTGAATGGGAATTATTTGAAACCAGGTCACCCTGGTCATAGTCTGACATTCTGGTGCATCTGGTGCATTCTGGTGTCATTCTATGACATTCTAGGGGTGTCAAACTCGTTTCATATAATGGTCCAAAGTTAGCATTCATGGTGCCTGCTGAGGGCCAGAAGTGACATCATTATGCTGGAAGTGACAACATTAAACAGATGAGAATTAGAATAGACAAAAGAAAATTGTTTAACCCAGTGTGTGATTAGTTTGTGGAACTCCTTGCCACAGGATTTGGTGAAGGTGTCTGGCCTAGATGCCTTCAAAAGAGAACTGGACAGATTTCTAGAAAAAAGTCTATCACAGGTTACAAACCATAACAGGTATATGCAACCTACTGGTCTTAGAAGTAAGCTACCTCAGTGTGCCAGGTAGAGTGGACTGGTAACCGGATGAAGGTATCTTGTCTTGCGTGCTCTCTGAGGCATCTTGTGGGCCACTGTGAGATACAGGAAGCTGGACTAGATGGGCCTTTGGCCTGATCCAGTGGGGCTCTTCTTATGTTCTTATGATGGCCAGAAATCAGTGATTTGTTCTCATGTAGAAACTCATTAGTTGCAAATGACAGAAGAGAAAACGTGCAAATCTTGTTCATAATTTCAAGATATGAGAGAGCCCAATTATTATGCTGGGAGAACCCAATTATAATAGGGACTGGATAAATTGCGTCTGGGGGCTGTACCTTGCCCATGGGCCTTATGTTTGCCACCCCTGCTCTAACCATTACACCACACGCTGCCTCACAAATAGTGACTTTACAAAGTGAAAGACATAAAAAGGGGACTGCACTGAAGGGCTTCCAATACAATTTCTAGCAGTGGGGGAGCCAATAAAGGAAGATGAAGAGTGGGATGAAAAGAGCAAAACAAGGAAAACAAGGGTTGTGTGTGTGTGTGTGTAAAATTTTAGAGAAAAGAAGGGTGCTGAGAAGGAATTGGTGGGAGAGGAGATCCTATGTAGATGTCCCTAACGAACATCAGAAAAACCCGATGATTCAGACTTGCTTCCCACAGTGACCCAGCAGTTGCTTCTGGGAAGCTCAGAAGCACAAGATGTACGCAAATAGCCATTGTTCCCTTGCAACTGGTTTTCAGAGACACAGTGCCTCTGAAACTGGAGGTAGCTTATAGCTATCATAAGAAGAACCCTGCTGGATTAGGCCAAAGGCCCATGTTGTCCAGTTTCCTCTATCTCACAGTGGCCCACCAGATGCCCCAGGGGGAATACACAAGACAACAAGAGACCTGCATCCTGATGCCACTCCCTTGCACATGGCATTCTAAGGTTGCCTAAAACCAAGAGGCTGCACACATCCATCATGGCTTGTAAACTGCGATGGACTTTTCCTCCAGAAATCTGTCCAAACCCCTTTTAAAGGCATCTATGCAGATGCCATCACCACATCCTCTAGCAAGAGTTCCACAGATTAATTGCATGCTGGGCTAAGAAATATTTTTCTTTTCTTTTTCTTTTCTTGACACTTGTGATAGACTTATGGCCCAATTCTATGGAACTGTTGTGCTGCTGAAACTCATGTTCTAGCATTGTAGTGAGCGTTATGGCTGTTGCAAAATAGAACCTTCCGTTCTGTGCAGCTGGGCCACCACCACAAGCAGTGATCGTGTGCTGGCTGCCTCCAGAAAAGTCCCAGTACTGGTAAGTCAGAACTGGGGGTGGATGAAATGGAGAGGGAGAGACTGAGGTGGGGGGGGGGCGGTTGTGTTGAGGCCAGGAAGGGGCCACTATTGGTTGTGGCAGCTCCATCAATATTTGATCCCCCTTCCCAGCCTCAGTCCACTTACCCAAGTCCAGTTGAATTTGCACCAGCAAAATCACTGGTGCAGGTTCACGTAGACCCATCAGGGTAGCAGATAACCTCCGGGCAGGGGGATTACCTTATCTGGAAGAGACCTCTAGGACTCCCCATAAGCATGTGATCTGATGGTGCGGCTGCATTAGTGGAGGGGGGGGGCGCCTTTGGTTAGATTGATCTGTGAATAGAAGGAAGCTCCAGGCAGAATATACATTAAGTGAGAATGTGCAAAGTCATCTAACACATCTCAGGGCATCCCAGGGTTGAGATATGAATCGAAGATCTTAAGTGACAATATTTTTATTTATTGATTTATCCATCCATCCATAGTGCACCCTCAATGCACATGGCATCTACAGAGCTACATGGGCAGAAAACCCCTACAAACAAATAACAAACACAAATCCTCAAGTCTCTTTCCACCATGCCTACAATTAAAGCAGACAATATATATCTAATATATGTAAATGCAGTTAAGCAGAAACAAGGACAAATAGCTGATCCCAAGATTAGCAAAACTAGCTCCTCAGTGGAGCTAAGGGCGTGGCTTTTGGGGGAGGGGGTGACCATGAAACAGTGCATGATCTGAGCAGTGTGCCACAGGTTCTCTTGTAATGCTATATGGCTTTGGGGGTACTGACATTTCGGATGGTGTGCAGCATCCTCTGGGCCATTGCAAGGGATCCTGACGAGCATCTCTTGGATCAGTTGCTGCAATGACTGACAGCACAAGCCCATGCATGTCTATTCAGAAGACAGTTCCATTGAACTCAGTGGGCCTGACTCCCAGTGAAATGTGTCGAGGACTGCAGCCTTACAGTCTAGTCCTAACCCCCTCCCCTGCTGGCACAACTAGCATTGTGCAGGTGGGAAGCTGCCTTATGGCTGTCACAAAGCAGGCTCTGCTGAAATGTGCTGCAGGCCTGCTGATGGGGAGGGCACAGTGACCTCCTGCATGCCGGTGAATACTTTGGACACCTCCTGGAGCAGATAAGCCTATGCAAGAAGTTGGAGGAAAGCAGGGAGGGGTTAAATGGGATGAGGAAGGGTGGGACGGGGGGGGAGCAGAATGGGGTGGTGATGGGTGGGGAGGATGACAGATCAGGACCAGAAGGGAGCAGGATCAGTGGCAGTGTCACACACCGTATCTTGCACCTCTTCCGTGGCCTGATTCACCTTCATGGAGCAGCATGGACTTGCACCAGCAACTGAGCTGGTGGGGGTTCAAGTTGCTTCAAAAGGCTGCTGGGGCTTACCCTGGGGCAAGGGGACAAATGTCCCATTACCCTGAGGTGACCTTCAGCAGCCAAAAATCCCCTGCAGGATGCAGCGGAAGCCATGCTGGTGCCACATGGGGATTTAGTTAGCATTGGGCATTAGGGTGGCAAAATGAGTGGCCTTGATAAGAAATAGCAAGTACTGAATCTCCCTGAGTGCAGCTGGATCATCCTGAGGCCAATACAGGCAGAGAATCCTTTTATCCCAGTGGTGCTTTGGAATGATTCCTGTGAAGGATGTGGAAATGGCTTCATGAGAATCAGAATGAAAAATCTAAGTGATTTTACAAGGGGAAAAAAAAAATCTGTAAAGGAGATCTAGTGGTTACATTGCAATTGGGGAATCAAATCCCTGCCCCATCGTGAAGCTCCCTGGATGATTTCAGATGAGGAACCATCTCTGAATGTGATCTACCTCAAAGGTGATTGTTAGGATAAAAGGTGGGAGGAACCCTACCTCTTCCTCTACAACAGGGGTGCCCAAACCCCGGCCCTGGGGCCACTTACAGCCCTCAAGGCCTCTCAATGCAGCCCTCAGGGAGCCCCCAGTTTCCAGTGAGCCTCTGGCCCTCTGGAGATTTGTTGCAGCCCACAGTGGCCTGACACAACTGCTCTCAGCATGAGGGCAACTATTTGACCTCTCGCATGAGCTGTGGATGAGGTTCCCTCCACTGCTTGTTGTTTCACATCTGTGATGCAGTAGCAGCAACAAAGGAAAGGCCAACCTTGCTTTGTGCAAGGCCTTTTATATTCATTCATATAAGTTCCATCTTTAATATATTTATTTATGTAAACTTTTGTAAATTTATTCAATGTAAATTAATTCTTTTTGCCCCCGGCCCCCGACACAGTGTCAGATGTGGCCCTTGTGCCAAAAACTTTGGACACCCCTGCTCTACAATGTTTCTCAAACTGTGGGTCAGGACCCTCTAGGTGGGTAGTGAGCCAATTTCAGATGGATCCGCATTCATTTCAGTGTGTATTTTATTTTTTAATATATTAGACTTGATGCTACCATGGTATGTGACTGCATTTGGGGAAATGATACGGATCTACACTTTTCACAGGCTACTATATATATATATATATATATATATATATATATATATATATATATATATATATATATATATAGGACTGCAACCATGGGGATGTTTGGGGAATTTTCTTAAAAACAGATCAACAACTGCTTTGGAATGTTAGGAGGGTTCTTCTTTATTTTAAATAAATTTTTGAACTTATACTTATTGTAAGCTTTTAATTGACTGACTTGTTTTGATTTGATTTTGTTGTATGGGGGTGTTGATGTTTTTCCTGCTTGATAATGTCACTTCCAGCTATGACATCATGTCCACGTTAATGACATCACTTCCGGTGGATTCTGACAGATTGTCATTCTAAAAAGTGAGTCCTAGTGCTGAAAAGTTTGAGAACCACTGCTCTATGAACCCTGCTCACACCCAGCCATTGTCATCAGAGGCTCTGCCTCACACATCTTCCTCTGCTGAGGTGCAGCTGATGGTGACAGGGCCTTTTCTGTAGTGACACCGAAGTTGTGAAAGACCTTCCTCATTGAGGTCCAGTTGGTCCCTTCACTGGCAATCTTTAAGGAGCTTGCCATTTAGCTTTTTGAAGGTGGTCAGCTGCTTGTTTTTCTCTGCTGTTCTTGCTCCACTTTTGGATTTTCTTTCATTGCTTATTATTTTGTAGGGGTGTCTGGCGGACTGGGGGAGAAAGCAGTTTCTGCTTGGGGGTGGTCCCTGTTTGGGGCCCTTCAGGAGGCCTCAGGAGGAAGGGGTTAAGTCATCCTGGTCCTCCTCCCTGGCATAGCCCTTTAGACTGAGTCCTAGGCAGGAGCTGTTGGAGACACAGCCTTCTGCCTCTCCAGTTCTGGCTTTCTGCCCTCATCATGGGCCTCCTGTCCGTTATATAGGCTGCTTCCTTCTCCAGTCCCACCCCTGCCTTACTGGGGAAGGCATAAAAGGGACCCCACCAAGGGCCTCTTTTCCTGGTGTTACCTCCCTTGTCTCTTCCTCCTCCCTGACCTCTTATTGGGTCAGGTCCTTCTGGCCTCCCATTTTCTCCCCAATACCAGATGCTCCAGTCAGTGAGAGGTGCCCTTTCAGTAGGTCTCTCGCCACGAGCTGGGGATGTGGGAGGCTATCGGGCAGACTTGCCTGTGCCGGGCGGCTCTCCTTCTTGTCTGGCCAAGCTGCCTTCCCCTTGTGTCTCCTTGGCCCCCTCGCAAGGTAAGTCTGGGTCTGGCGGGGAGGAGGGCACCCAGACAGGTTTTTTTTTCATTAAACCTTTTATTTGTACATTGTAAGCCACCTTGATGGTCCCTGTCATAGAACTGAAAGGCAGTGAAGAAATCTTTTAAGTAAATGAATAAATCAGCCCTACATAGCTACCTTGAGGTCTTTAGGAAGGGGAAAAAAACTAATGTTATGAATGACAAGAGAGGACACAGTAGGAATTTGGGATTCCCCTCATTGACAGTTACCTGAAAAATACAAGTAGATGTTTCACTCAGCACATTTTTTTTTTCCATGTGGTATAGTGAATAGAGCATTGGACTTGAATAGGGAAGTTCCAGGTTCAACTCTTCATTCAGACTTGAAGTTTACCTGGAGCCAGTCACTCCATCACATTCTGGAGCCATAGCTGAGTCCTATGAATGTCTATTCAGCAGTAAGTTTCATTGTGTTTAATGGGGCCTATTCCCAGGAACGTACAGATAGGATTGCAGTCCCAGTCACTCCATTGCATACTGATCAACTTGGCAAAGATAAGAAGGAAGAGAGAAGCCATGTATACAACATGGAATTCCTTGGAGGAATGGCCAGCTGACAACCCAGCTTTCCATTACTCCACAGCGATCATTCCAAAGTTTTCCAGGGCCAGTCGGGCTGTGAGCCTGAGTGAAGTGGTTGTCTTACCTTCATCTGTACAATCATCTCCATTCCTCTTCTTTGTATTTTGTGGACTGGAAAAGGAAGAGCAGAAATGGAAGTGTGGAGGAAAGGTGAATGGTGGGCTAGAGTGCTTCCATACCTCTGCTCTATCATACTTCTCTTCTGCTCTATCCAGGCTATGGGAGCAGCAGAGGTTGGCATATCACCAGATAAAGAAAAGCAACATTTGGCATGCTGTATCAGGTGCCAGGAGGTTTTGTGATGGCCTTGGGCTCTTCTGAATTCAATAGTAAAGATTCCCATACATTCAACTGAAATGAGATCTTTAGATGTATATCTCTGTGGGTAAGGAATGGCTATCATTTTTTTAATTACATTTTTATACTGGGCAGTGTACATGGTGGCTCCCCTGCTTTTTTCCTCACAACAACCCTGTGAGGTAGGTGAGACTGAGAGAAAGTGACTGGCCCAAGGTCACCCAGGAAGCTTCATGGCTAAGGAGGGATTTGAACCTGGGTCTTCCAGGTCTGAGTCCACCTCCCAAACCACTACACTAGCTTTTGTGGCTCTTTTGTGCTCTTTTGCACTTTTGTGCAAGTGGTACCAACACCAATTTTCAGGACCCTGGTTTCTCTTCTAGAGATCAGAATGGAACTCTTTGGAGCAAAGAGGATCTCCCTTTCCCCACCATTTCCCCCTGGCAAAATGGTTCTCCTTTTCCCCATCACTTATTCTGGTTTAGATAACGTAGTTGTGTGTATGTCATTGTGTGGATGTACTCATGCAATCAAAAAGTAGGACATAGAGCATAGTTATGGTTTTGTGGTCATTTGCAGATTTTCCTGACTTTTTATTCTGTCCACAAACGAAGCTAGAGTATCTCAACAGGTGATACCCAGGACTAAGAGCTTTACCTCTGTACTTTTATGGACACATTCTGTAACTGTACTGATTCCTAGCACCCTAACTAATAAACTGACCTTTTATGATTCTGAGTTAAGAACAACAAAAAAAAAAAAATTGCACAGTCCCATGTACTAGTTTCCCTATGTCCTCCTGTGAACCCTGCAGTCAACCTTTGAATGCCAATTTGAATGCCAACCTGAAATGCCAGTGTCTCATGCTCACATGTCTCATTCTTCTCTTAGAAGCACTTATGAATAACTTAGAAGTCTTGGGATACCAGGTTTAATTTTGAAGAGCAGAAGTTTCTAGTTCTCATGATTACAGAGACGCAGTTGAAAATGCGATTTGAGACAAGGTTGTGGGTCTGAGGTCTCCCTTTCCTGATGTAAGTAAACAGAAGCCAGAGTCATTGTATTAAAATGTCTTCAAGTCTATGTGTCAAGGTTTTTCAAAGACTGCATAGTTGTTGTTGTTGTTGTTTTTTTAATGGCAGACAATTTCAGAATAAGGACACACTATGTGCAATAATACGTCCACCAGTTGTCTGGTGTTATTGTCCAGGGCCATAAGAACGACGTGCACATTATGCTAATGCCATGTAAATGAGCTGCAGTCCACCAGCTCAGGGCATATTTCATGTGTAGCCTTGGATGGAGGGACTGCAACTGACACGACCGTGGAGTTTCTCGGTCCCTGCGCGCCACTCCGAGAGCTGTCCCAGGTGCTGAAGCGGCTTCTGAGGCCACGGAGGAACTGTCCATGGTGCTGATCGTACCTGAGGCGCTGTCCCTCCCAGCACCACCTGCCGGCCCTCCCTTCTCTAGCGCCTGTGCGCTCTGCGCTCCCCCCAGGGCTCCTCTTCCCTCCCCAATCAGCGGCGCTTCGTGACTGCCTAGCAGATGCGTCACGCTCGGGCTCGGAGTTCCCTTCCCCGATTCGTGACTCGCCTGCCGGAGTCTCGGGCGGGACTCGGCAGTCTCTGCAGCTCCGCGACCTGGACACAGCCCCTTCCCTTCTCCCCCAAACTGACAGCTTCTGTTTGCCCTACCCTATGGGGCACCCCGATGGAGAAGGTGAGCCTCTGCCCAGCGGGAATAGACAAAGCCAGGGAGCTTCGGAGCCTCACTGTAGCCTTGTCCTTCTAGGGATCTCTACACAAGGTTAGGGGGGCTGGGAAGAAGGGGATGGTGGTGGAGGAACTGGGCAATAGTAAGGGCGAACTGGAAATGCACCAAAGGAAACCAGAGAGGATCGGAAGGCATGGAGATGTGGCGGGGGGACTGGAGTTCTGCCATGGAACTCTGTATGTGTGTGTGTGTGTCTGTGTGTGTGTGTGTGTCTGTGTGTGTGTGTGACTCATATACACACTTAGTGGAAGGATAGTGAAACAGACAAGATAAAATTGTGTCAGTGAGAATGAAGGGTGCGTGTGTTTGTGTTTTGGTTTGTGTGAGAAGGAGACAGAGGCAATGGCTGTTCTGGGAGCATGATGTGCATCATTGGACACCGTTGTTTCCTCTGCATTTATGTCCTCCCGTGTATAGTTCTCAAGCCCGTTTCCCTCCCTGTTTATACATTAAACATTTTTTAAAAAAAATCTCTTTCAGGGGTATGTAATTTGTTGTTGATTTTGTTACTATATGTTGTGGGTTGCAGGGAACAGACTTGATTCCTTGTCTAGGCAAGTCTGGATGTGCCCCTCCGTGTTTGTGAGATAGAAGCGTGTAGAATTGTGCCTGGGCAGGGGGTTGGAGCATCACATCGAGCATTTGGTTGTGTGTGTGTGTGATCAGAACACCTATGCCTAGGTGGTGATACACTCTGATGGTCAGCTTCCCACAGGGCAGATTTCTGACATGGAATGCGCTTACATGTCACAAGAAGCACAGGAAACATGTATAGGTGGATCATAGCATGTGCAGCTTGGTTTTTGCTGTAGGTACACAGGTTGAGAAGCCACACTTGGCCATAGCGTTTTGCTGCATGTGCGCCACAACAGATGTGTGCAGAATCATTGCACATGATGATCAACACTCAGTTGACATACTCTTTTCTGCCTCTGTGCTCCTTGTGTAGGAAATGTGTCTGGTTCAATAACTTGCCCCACATATGAAAGTCAGAGGTGTGTGTACGTGCATGTGTGTGAGAGAGAGCGAAAGTCACAGGTTGTGTGTGGAAAGGTGTGAGCCACTGAATATGTTTGCACCTTCATGTGCCTGGGGAAGTGGGATGATGGTGCATGTGTGCATCCATGGTGTGAAAATAATGTGCATGTCTGAATGTGCGCCTTGGCCTGTGCATGTGTGGGTTTGCATGTTTGCGCATGTACATGCCTGTGAGCAGGGAAAGGGTGGCATGTATGACAAGGTAGGATTGTGTAGAGGAGATGAGGATGTGTTTTAAGGCTCCAGGTACAAAACAATGTGCCTGTATGTGTGTGCCTGCACATGTGCGCACATGCCAATGACAGACAGTGTGTGCTCATTTCTCTCTAGTGGCTCCCTCGGTGCATTTCTTGCATTCACACAACCTCTGGGAGTCAGTGAAGAGTTTGATCAGGTCCAATACAGTCTTTCCTGGAAAGTATCGATACATCTAAGGGTGGGGATAGTAGGGGCTCACAGGGCACTTGGAGGAGCCCACCCTCTCTCTGGTACACCCTCTTCTGGAGATGAGACAAACATGTCAGTGTCGAATCGGACAGGATGGGAAAGGAGTCAATTCTTTCCTTGGAAGAGGTCTGTACTGTGAGGAGGGTGGGTGGGGGACGCAGAAGGGCATCCTGAAATCTCAGGCAGCTGAGAAAGGGTTAATCAAGCCTTTTGGAAAGGGCTTGGCTCTGGGCTTCCGCAAAGGCGTGTGTGTGTGTGGGTGAGTGAGTGAGAGAGAGAGAGAGAGAGAGAGAGAGAGAGAGAGAGAGAGAGAGAAGCAGGGTGGGGAGAAGCGGAGCTTGAAAGCACCTTCTTGAGGGGGACACTGTGGCGAGAGATTCCCCCACCTACAGTCTGATGGTGGCTGGCTGCGTGGGCGGTGGAAGCAGGGAGCTCCCTACAAGGACACAAGGGGGGCGCCTCGCATGGAGAAAAGGGGCGGAGAGCGATGCCTTCCTGGGTGGAACCGGGTAGGGAGTGCTAAGCCTTTAACCACAGGAAGGAGGCTGGAGGTTGAATGCCCTTCTGAGCCAAGCCAGGCAGGCAGAAGGGGCCGGGGAGTCTGCAAGCCCAAAGGACAGACCAGTCAATGAGAGGGATACCCCAGTCTGAACCCCAAAGGGCGAGGCAGAGCCCCAATCCCAACAGGTGTGTCCAGAACCTCTGAGGATGACATCAGACCCCAGCCGTCCTTCCCCACTGGGCGACAGTCATGGAAAGAAGACGCGGAGAAGGGTCTGCCCTGGGTCTTTTTGCGGTCTGGGCTTTCTGGGTCTGTCCAACCCCCGTATCAGAAAGCCCTTACCCCAAAAAGCATCCGTGGCGGTACCATGGCATCGCTGGAAGGCCACCAGGGGCGCCCTCGAGCTCCTTGCCTCGGGAGGAACTGCAGGGGAGTCGAAAGGATGCTTTTCCCCGGTTTCGTTCACCTGGAGAATAGAGAGCCGCCTGGTAGCCAGAGGCTGACCACCTGGAGCCTCTGCCTGCCTCCTGCGCACGTGGGAAGGCAACATGTGAGCAGGAGATGGAGAAGGAGACCCCTTCTCTGGTCTGGGGTGAGGCTGATTGATGTCAACATGGGGCACGGCCTCCATGGATTTTTGCACTGCACTCTGGGAAGTTGGGCCAACTGATTCCCATGGAGGAAGTGACCAAGCTCCTTCCTTTTCCGTCTCCCAGTGCTGAGTTATTCAGTTTTCTTTCAACTCTCTATTAGGTGTGAAGCCATGGGCATGGGCTACCTCTGTCCAGTCCCTTCATTAGACTACTGCAACCTTCTGCCATCCTTATTTGTCTTCATAATAATCCCCCTCTCCCGCTTCTACTCTCCGCAAGTGCTGCAATTTTTACTTCTCAGTTGCATTGTGTGTGTGGGTGAGTCTTAAGACTGAGACTGGTCCAGCAATGAACCTGAATTTCTTACACTTACCAACATGCTAATCATCTATATGTAGTGGAGCGTTGGCAAGACAGAACCCCCCTCATTTTATGCACCTGCTGTCCGTTGGGACCTGAAACATACATGCATGTGCAACTCCCACAAACACTCCCCCCCCCCAAATGAATTGCAGGAATTGCACGTAGGTGCACAGATCTGGTGCATATATCCCACTCTCTGAACCATTGTGTTTTTGCAATGGCAGCCTCTCATCTGTGGAATTCGCTGCTCAGGGAGATACAGCTGGCTGTCCCTTTGGCCAGCTTTAGGCCAAAAGTCAAGACGGTCTTGATCTGGAAGGGGTTTTTTTATTCTATGGTCAGTTATGCTGGAGACGGAACTATAGCTCAGTGACGGAACTCTTGCTTTGCATGGGAAAAGTCCCGGGTTCAATCTCTGGTATCTCCGGGTAGAATTGGGAAGGATCCCTGCCTGAAATCCTTGGGAGCCACTGCCAGTCAGTGTAGACAAACACCAAGCAAGATGAACCAATGGTCTGACTCAGTTTTGCAATCTTTGATCTTGTACATCATTTTTAATCACTGCTTTTAATGAACTGTTTTTCTTTTATCGCTTAAACTGTTCCTGCTTCGTACGCTACTTTGCTGCTGTAATTGCTGTTTACTAAAAGTGGGATCTAAAATAAAATTTTATAAAGCACTGCGTGCATGGACACCCCGAGTCACACATGTCAAAATGCGTGCCGTGAGAAATGCGTACACGAGCCCAGCGTACCATTGTGTGTAGTGGATTGCCTGTGGTCAGAAGTGACATCTGCATATAAGACTTCCCAATATGGGTGACATATCTCAGTGCTCTGGTCCAGACTTGTGGGTTGGAGAAAATTGGAGCTGGGGACATTTGGGATCAAATTCTGCTCAGGCACGAATTCTATAGATGGTCTCGAACAAGTCATTCTCCCTCTGTTGCCCCGTCTGTGATGAGTGACTCTTCACAGGGTGTTGTCATCAGGATGAACGAGATATAATTATTACAAAGTAATTGCTACGCGCAACAGTCCTCTAAAGATGCTCATTATCAATACTGATGATGTTCTCTTTGGGATCTTCATGGCCCTTCCTTCCACCAACCTGGGGCCAGCTTTAAGCCAGTTGGACCAATTGCTCCCAATTCTGCCCTGTACCTAAGGGTCCCCTGTGCTAGATTAATCTAGTCTTGTCAGGCACACACAAAAATACATTGCAACAGACTTTTTGATTTTTTTTCTAAACAAAAAATAAAATTAATATTTTTACTAAGTCATTTCACTGTCACTAAAATAAATGATTTTGTAGCTATTTACTTTTCAAAGGTGATCCATGCATTTTGTTTGTTTACTTGTAGGCATACATGTATGCGGTTTTATATTAAAATGTGCTTGGATCCATTTGGTTCATTAACTCACATGCACGTTTTAAGCACATATTTTGATTGCTTTCTGTTCTACCACAGAGATATAAAGTCTACAATAAATTTTATTTGTACAGTGTGTCCAAGATTCTACAGACCTTGGCTGTGAAGTTGGGGCCCCACAAAAAATGTTTCCAGTTGGATCTTGCAACTCCTAAGGCTGGCTCTGCCCCAAGCATAGGGTGACCATTATTTCCAGAGCCAGTCCAAGACCTCCTGGCACCTGAAGCACTGTGTCATGTGCTTTACCTAGCCTTTACCTAGCCTCCCCTCCACCCTGGATTGGAAAAGAAAGAGGGGGCCAGAACTGAACAGGAAGTTTAGATGAGAGGAAGGTGTTTGGATGAGCATCAACACAGTAGCCCCTCTTCACACTATTCTCCCTCTTCTCCACCCTTCTGCTTAGTTCTTTTTCCAGTCCAGGGAATGGGAGGAGGAGTGGAGACAAGAAGGTGATGGGGTCGGCACTCCACATCTACCTGCTGCTGCAACCTCAGTTGACTTCACGATTGGGCCAGCCCTGATCGCTTCTGTCTTTATACATAGTGAGAAGCACCTGCCTGGCTGCTCCAGAACATAAAATGCTAAACTAGATCGACTTTGAACTGAGCCAGGAATGCAATTCTTATGTTCTTCACAATCCAAACAAAAAGAGCAACCAAGATGACCAAGCAAATTTCCTATGATGAAGAGCATTTTGAGATCTTTGGTGGAAAAAAAACAAAATAAAAAGAAAGTCAAGGTAGAATTTGATACAAAGATGAATAGTACAGAGAGATTTCTCTCCCTCTTTTGTCAAACTAGAACAGAATACACGACAAGGAATTAAATCGCCAATGTTTGGAAGACGTGCTGATGTCTATCAGCTTAGTGGATGTTTAAAAAGGGTTAAAACCAGCTGCTGGAGGATAGGTCAATCAATGGCCATGAGTCACAATCCTTAATTAAGCCTTCTTGTTAAGGGGTAGCCTACCTCAAAATGCCACTGGCTGGGATGCAACAGTGGGAGATGGCTGTTACATTCACTTGTGAACTTCCTGGTGGACCACTATGGAAAATTGGATGCTGGAAGAAATGGACCCTTGGTCTAATATAGTGGTAGCAACTCATGTGATCTTGATAAACAGACCACAAGGTGCGTAAGAATACAGTTAGATACTGTGCAATAGTAGACAAATAGTACACAAGGATGCATTTGCAAAATATCCTTCAATGCATATTGAAACTGCATGTGAAATGTCTTTTCTATGAATTTGCATATGTCTGATCTCAGAAGCTAAGCAGGGTCAGGCCTGGTTAGTACTTGGATGGGAGACCACCTGGGAATACCGGTTGCTGTAGGCTTATACCATAGTCTTTCCAGACTGAAGGTTGCCAACCATTCATGTCATATCATCTTCTTTAAGACAGCAATGCTTCCTGGAGGTTTCACCAACCTGCCCAGTCACAACTGTTGAGTAGGGTGTTGGCAGTTTCAAGCACTCAAGCCCTGTGATCCAAGAGGAGCATGCAAAGGTCCCTTTGATGTAGCCATAGATGGCAACCACAACTCTTGTATTATGCATAAACTGGATGAGAATTATTACTCTTCCCTGCAACATTGCAAATGTTCCCAGGCTGCAGTTGTATGGTCATGGTTCTAAGGATCATATGGTTTGATTTATGGTTCTATGGATTTCCCAAGTGGCTGTTGGGTTTCATGCGCAGTTGAGCTAAGCCTTGCAGTGAGGGCGCCTTCTTGGGCATTTTTGGTGGCCACTTTACAACAGAGGGCAGCCAACTGTGGAAAGGAGGTCTGAATGGGTCAGGAGGTGATGAGATCATATGGGCCTCATGAGAAATGCTGGCTTCAACGGGTATGCAACTCTCAGGCTTTTGAAATATGAATTACATCTGTCTCGCCTAACCAATGGTGCAGAGGCAGGTGCAACATAAACAGAATCCTGAAGATAGAATTTTGATAGAACAGGCAATATTGATGTTACACCAGGTGAGTCTGTCCTCTTGGCAATGCTGGCACCAGATTTATGGGGGGCAAAGTCCTGTTCTGGGCTCCCCATAGCACTTTCTGATGGTGCATTGGCTGCTCCTTCTGACATGGGTACTGAGAATTCATGACTTGATTTGAGGTGTGCCCTCTGATGGGCATGGACCTCACCAAGTGCCCAACCTGACCAATCTCTGACGTCGACCCTGCATCTTGGACTGCAATGGAGCAAGTCCATTTTCATTGGAATTTTGATTTATCGCCCAGTGTTTCCTCTTGGAGATGTGATTCCCAGTTTCATTTTGAGGGCATCATTGACTTCATCTCCCAAGAAGTCTTCCAATTTTTAGCTGGCAGCATTGAACTCAGCTCCTGTTAGGATGGCTGAAAGGGTATGTGCCTCTGAGCATGTGAAATGTGGCCTTACCTAATTAATGAACATCTCATGCTTTGAACAGCAACTATTACCCTGTAGATGCCTGATCTCATCTGATCTCAGAAGCTAAGCAGGGTCAGGCCTGGTTAGTACTTGGATGGGAGACCACCTGGGAATACCGGGTGCTGTAGGCTTATACCAGAGTCTTTCGAGACTGAAGGTTGCCAACCATGCTTTGAACATTAGAAGGTTTGGGGGTCAAAGGGTGGTCAAATGACTACAGTGAACTCACTATCTTGGCTTGGTTGCCATCTGCTCAAATGGAAGCAGACAAGCAATGCAAAGTCCTTCAGTAAGAATTCCTAGTAGCTATATAGCACCTTCGTCTTCAAAAGGCTTCTCACACATTATCTCAGTGATCATTATAAGAACCTTGTAAGGTAGAGCAGTATCATTATCTTCAGATGACAGGCTGAGTCTGAGATGGTGGCATGCCTGAGGCCATTGAGCAGTTTCACGGCTGGGTCAATATTTGTACCAATGACCTCTTAGGACAACAGTTCTTAGCCAATATCCTCACCAGTTCTCAAAGCATGCTATAAATGAAGGGGAAGGAGAGGCTGTGACAAGTTGTAACAAGGGAGGTAGTTCCTCAGTGCCAAAAGATCCAGGTTTTGCTTTCACTCCTCATCCCTTCCCGAGTTTCCATGGGCTAGCAACCTGATTCTATGTACATTTGTCCAGAACTTGCAATTTGCAGTGGGGATCACACCCATTGTGCTTCAACGGACTTCAATGTAACAAATGATCACCATCGGTCTCACATGATCTATCCCTTGCTGAATACCACCTCTTCAGAATGCAGGTGGAAACTGACTGTTTGAGTTTTAAACCTTTCAAAGCAAAACAAAATGCATAAACCCCAACTCCCTTTACACGTTCCAGCCTGTCAGGGGGAGGTGCTAATTTGAAGTGTACATAAAATTCATGTTCGTTTTTTTAAAAGATGGGGGGACTCTAACACTTGATTCCCCACCCACTGTTGGAGTGGTATAGTCCTATAACAACCACATGATATGTGTCTTCTGGTCACCAAGCTTATCTTATTCACCTTTGCCTGCTCTTTTTTGCTGCCCCCTCTAACCAGTTAGGATTGGGCTGCCTGAATCATTGCAATTCATGAAATTAGTCCACATGACTAAGGGTGCAATCCTAACCCCTTATGTCAGTCCTTTGGGATGCATCTATAAGTTGCCAAAAACAGACATAAGACAGTGTTGTAGTATTTCTCTGGGACTTCTTTGAGTCTGAATATGTTTCACTTGGGTCAGATCTTCCTATCACCCGGGAGAGCTCCTAGAGTGCATCAGCATCCTTCAGGTCTCCAGAGCCATTCAGATGAAGTTGCCATTGCTCCCTATAGTTCTTGTTGACCTTCTTCTTTGGGCCAGAAGAAACCAACAGTCCTGGCTTTGAGCCAGCTCACTGATCTGATGCCAAAATGGAGGAATGTGAAGGGCTCCGGTGACCCTCCCCCCTTGTCCAATCCCCCAGTTGAAACCTGGTGAACCTCCAGAGGTTGAAACCCCAGTTGAAACCCCTGGTTAACCCCTGGTTAATTATAAAAAATAGGGCCATGAACCCCTCTAAATTCATTTATCTTGCTCTAGTCTAGAAAAAAGGTGCTTGAGAGGGGACGTGATTGTGACATACAAAATTATGCAGGGGTTGTATGGAGTAGATAGAGGGATGTTCTTTTCTCTCACCCCAACACCAGAACCAAGGAACATCCTCTGAAATTGAGTGTTGGGAGAGTTAGGAAAGACAAAAGAAAATATTTCTTTACCCAGCATGTAATTAGTCTGTGGAACTCCTTGCTATAGTTTGTAGTTGGCAACCTTCAGTCTCGAAAGACTATGGTATCGCGCTCTGAAAGGTGGTTCTGGAACAGCGTCTAGTGTGGCTGAAAAGGCCGATTCGGGAGTGACAATCCCTTCCACACCAGGAGCAAGTGCAGTCTGTCCCTGGTCTGTTTCCCTGGCTATGGGCCTTCCTTCTTTGCCTCTTTGCCTCAGACTGTTGGCCAAGTGTCTCTTCAAACTGGGAAAGGCCATGCTGCACAGCCTGCCTCCAAGCGGGCTGCTCAGAGGCCAGGGTTTCCCACCTGTTGAGGTCCACTCCTAAGGCCTTCAGATCCCTCTTGCAGATGTCCTTGTATTGCAGCTGTGGTCTACCTGTAGGGCGCTTTCCTTGCACGAGTTCTCCATAGAGGAGATCCTTTGGGATCCGGCCATCATCCATTCTCACAACATGACCGAGCCAACGCAGGCGTCTCTGTTTCACTAGTGCGTACATGCTAGGGATTCCAGCACGTTCCAGGACTGTGTTGTTTATAAACACATAAACTGCTATAGTTTATGGTGATGGCATCTGCCCTAGATGCCTTTAAAAGGAAATTGGTCAAATTTCTGGAGGAAAAGTTCATCACAGGTTACCAATCATGATGTGTATGTGCAACCTCCTGATTTTAGGAACTGGCTATGTCAGAATATCAGCTGCAAGGGGTAGCACCGGGATGCAGGTCTCTTGTTGTCTTGTGTGCTCCCTGAGGCATCTGGTGGGCCACTGTGGGATACAGGAAGCTGGCCTTTGGCTTGATTCAGTGGAGCTCTTCTGATGTGCTTATATTCTCCATTGGAGCATCAAATACTTCACTGAGAAGCACTGCCTGGCTGGGTGTGAATGCAAGGACCAGGATCCTGGACCACCATGAGTCTTGAGGGTAGGCAAAGTAACCAGCAAGTCATGTTAGTGATTTGTTTTATTTTCAGCTTGCTTTTAACTTTGATACCAACCTTTGTCCTGACTCATTCACCTGAATGCTGCTTGATCCGTGCTTCCTTAAAGTGCCTTATTTTTGCCTTTGGCATTACCTTTTTTCTTATGCCATTCTTCATCCTTTTAATAAAATAAAACTCTTATTACAGTCAGTATTTAACCTCCCTGGTCTTAGTTCATTCTGGAGGGAGCTGGCTGCCCTACAGCCCCAGACTGACAACCTTTCCTAAAGACTGACTTATAAGAGGAACTCTGGGGATTTTGAGATTCTCCATTCTTCTGCGAAGGATGCTTTCTCCAAAGCAATCTCCTTCTGTCCGGCTATTCCTAGTCTTGGAAGGTGGCAGAAAGAGCTACCATCTCAGGTTAAACCCTGTTTCAGGATGACATAGGCTGAGGTGGGTGCCAGCTGCTCAGTGACTTTAGGCCAATTGTACTAATTGTTCCCAGTTGGGTCCTAAGGAGGGCCCCACACAAAGGTAAAAATAAAATTAATATTTTTACTAACTAAAAATAAGTTCGCCGTCACGAAAACAAGTGATTTTTTTTATTTTACTTTCAAAGCTAATCTACACATTTGTAGCTTAGTTATGCAATTTTATATTAAAATGTTCTTACATAGAAATGAACTCGCATGCACTTTTTAAGCACACATTTGGATTGCATTCCTTTCTGCCATGGAGATATAAAGCCTATAATAAATTTTATTTATATCTCTAAGATTCTACAGACCTTGGCTCTGAACCTGGGGCTCCACAGCTCCTAAGGCCGGCCCTGTCTGCACCCATCTAACTACCACACAGGTAGACTTGGACTCTCAAACAGCTCCTTCATGCCAATCCCAACAGATGGGCTGGCCAGGAACTAGCTTGTTTTCTTGCAGGATCCACATAAAGAAGACTAGGATACCCACAAGCCCCTCCTCTGTGGTACTGCCCCAAGAGAGACAGAAGCCATGTGAACTCCTTATACCAAATGCATTGAGAGCTGACGAGTCTTTGTACAGGCCTCTCAGTGCCACTTGGGATTACCTTCAACCCTTCTGCTGCCCTTGACAACCTGTTATCTTTACCCAGTTTGGGACAGCTTACTCCTGACCCAGGTAGAACTGCATCAGGCCACTTTTCAATTTGTTTGGAGTAGCACAGCCATGTCAGAGATCTCTCTGGGACAGCGGTTCCCAAACCCCTACAGGAGAGTTGGGAACCAGGTCAGTGGGCGGGGAGGGGGTCAGAGATGGTGCTGCAGCAATTGCAGCGCCGCTGCTGCCAAGAGCATTGTTTCTTACCTGGGGGGCAGCGCTGGCCTCCTGCAGGATCCTGGAGACTCACAGCCTCCTCTGATATTCTCTGTGGCTACCCTTATCTCTGATCAGTAGTTACTTCTGGTTTTTGTGGTTAAAAACTGGAATTAGCTGCTGACCAGAGATAAGGGTTATTTACAGCAGCCACTGAGGACATCAGCTGGGGATGGGAGCGTACAGGATCCTGCAGGAGGCCAGCGCTGCCCCCAGGTAAAAAGCAACCCCCTTGATAGCAGTGTGATTGCTGTGGAGGAGCAATCCCCTTAAGGGAAATGCCCTGCTTCCAGTTCCCCTGGTGAGTTGTGACCTACCAGTTTGGGAACCGCTGTTCTGGAGGTTTTTGCTGAAACAATGGACAAATGAAATCAATATATCTGAGGAATTGCCTACTTCCATACAATCTGGCTTGTCTCCTCAGGTCATCAGAAAAGGCTCTTTTGCAAGTGCTGACACCTAGGGAGTTGCAAGGGGTAGAAGCAAGAAACAGGGGCTTCTCAGTAGTGGCACAAATTTGATGGAAACTCCTTCCCTCTTGATTTAAGAACTGCTCCTTCCTTGGAGACTTTCCATTGAGGCCTGAAGATATTTTTGTTTCGACAAGCATTCTGAGTTCCTGGTCTTTTAAAACGGAAGTCCTACTGGAAAGGCTTGGTCCTCTCTTGTAAGGAAGCCGTAGCTTTTCCTATGTTTTATGGTGATCGTGTTTTTATTGTTGTTTTAATGTTTAGGGGGTTTAGCTTATTATGTAATTTTCTTTAATTGTGATTTTATGTTTTTTGTACTTGCACCTCTTTTTTTGTAAGCTGCTTTGGGTCCCCTTCCAGAGAAAGGCAGGATAAAAATACCTTCCTTCTATGCAACTTGTCTCTGGTGTGATGACCAGTGGTGTTGTGGCAAACTGAAGTGCAGGAGCACATTATGACAAACACAGCCCATCATGCCCTACTAAGACTATATTACAACAACAACAACAACAACAAAATCAATGTTGCATTTCTTTATCAGAGTGTTTTTTGCTCCTGCCATTTATTCCTGTTTTGAAGCTTATTGTATATTATTTCAAGAGCTAGTTCATTTCATCTGAAGTGAACCTGAGTGGGTTGCAATGGTACTTTAGATCAATGTATGGAGATGAGGGAAAAAAGGATTTTAAAAATATATCAGAGTAAAAGGTATACAATGAATGCTAGACTTGGCATGTTTACTTGGAAGTATATCTCTAAGGACTTATTCCTGGGTAAATTTGCATTGGATTGTAGCGTTAATGTAACATGAACTTTGTATTGGCAACCTTCAGTCTCGAAAGACTATGGTATCGCGCTCTGAAAGGTGGTTCTGGCACAGCGTCTAGTGTGGCTGAAAAGGCCAATCCGGGAGTGACAATCCCTTCCACACCAGGAGCAAGTGCAGTCTGTCCCTGGTCTGTCTCCCTGGCTATGGGCCTTCCTTCTTTGCCTCTTAGCCTCAGACTGTTGGCAAAGTGTCTCTTCAAACTGGGAAAGGCCATGCTGCACAGCCTGCCTCCAAGCGGGCCGCTCAGAGGCCAGGGTTTCCCACTTGTTGAGGTCCATCCCTAAGGCCTTCAGATCCCTCTTGCAGATGTCCTTGTATCGCAGCTGTGGTCTACCTGTAGGGCGCTTTCCTTGCACGAGTTCTCCATAGAGGAGATCCTTTGGGATCCGGCCATCATCCATTCTCACGACATGACCAAGCCAACGCAGGCGTCTCTGTTTCAGCAGTGAATACATGCTAGGGATTCCAGCACGTTCCAGGACTGTGTTGTTTGGAACTTTGTCCTGCCAGGTGATGCCGAGGATGCGTCGGAGGCAGCGCATGTGGAAAGCGCTCAGTTTCCTCTCCTGTTGTGAGCGAAGAGTCCATGACTCGCTGCAGTACAGAAGTGTACTCAGGACGCAAGCTCTGTAGACCTGGATCTTGGTATGTTCCGTCAGCTTCTTGTTGGACCAGACTCTCTTTGTGAGTCTGGAAAACGTGGTAGCTGCTTTACCGATGCGCTTGTTTAGCTCGGTATCGAGAGAATGAGTGTCGGAGATCGTTGAGCCAAGGTACACAAAGTCATGGACAACCTCCAGTTCATGCTCAGAGATTGTAATGCAGGGAGGTGAGTCCACATCCTGAACCATGACCTGTGTTTTCTTCAGGCTGATTGTCAGTCCAAAATCTTGGCAGGCCTTGCTAAAACGATCCCTGAGCTGCTGGAGATCTTTGGCAGAGTGGGTAGTGACAGCTGCATTGTCGGCAAAGAGGAAGTCACGCAGACATTTCAGCTGGACTTTGGATTTTGCTCTCAGTCTGGAGAGGTTGAAGAGCTTTCCGTCTGATCTGGTCCGGAGATAGATGCCTTCTGTTGCAGTTCCAAAGGCCTGCTTCAGCAGGACAGCGAAGAAAATCCCAAACAAGGTTGGTGCAAGAACACAGCCCTGCTTCACTCCGCTTCGGATGTCAAAAGGGTCTGATGTGGAGCCATCGAAGACAACAGTGCCCTTCATGTCCTTGTGGAAAGATCTGATGATGCTGTGGAGCCTGGGTGGACATCCAATCTTGGGGAGAATCTTGAAGAGTCCGTCTCTGCTGACCAGGTCGAAAGCCTTTGTGAGATCTATGAAGGCTATAAAGAGTGGCTGTCGTTGTTCCCTGCATTTCTCCTGCAGTTGTCTAAGGGAGAATACCATATCAGTGGTGGACCTGTTGGCTCGGAATCCACACTGCGATTCTGGATAGACGCTCTCTGCAAGTACCTGGAGCCTCTTTAGTACAACTCGGGCAAACAGCTTTCCTACAACGCTAAGGAGAGAGATGCCGCGGTAGTTGTTGCAGTCACCCCTGTCACCTTTGTTCTTGTACAGCGTGATGATGTTTGCATCCCTCATGTCTTGAGGTACTCCACCTTCTCTCCAGCAGAGACAGAGGATTTCATGCAGCTCAGTGACGATGATCTCTTTGCAGCATTTTAGGACTTCAGCAGGGATGCTGTCTTTTCCAGGTGCCTTGCCAAAGGCAAGGGAGTCCAGGGCCACGTGAAGTTCTTCTAGGGTTGGTTCACTGTCAAGCTCTTCCAGCACAGGCAGGCACTCAATGTTGTTCAGTGCTTCTTCGGTGACTACATTTTCTCTGGAATATAGCTCAGAGTAGTGCTGCACCCAGCGTTCCATCTGCTGCGCCCGATCCTGGATCACCTCGCCTGTGGCAGACTTCAGAGGGGCAATTTTCTTCTGTGTTGGACCTAGGGCCTGCTTGATACCATCATACATCCCCTTGATGTTGCCCGTGTCAGCTGCTATCTGTATCTCGGAACAGAGCTGGAGCCAGTAGTCGTTAGCACATCTCCTGGCAGTCTGTTGGACTTTGCTGCGAGCAGTTCGGAGGACCTGCAGGTTGCGCTCACTGGGACAGGCCTTGTATGCTGCTTGAGCTCTCCTCTTTTCCTCAATGTCTGGTGTCAACTCCTCAGAGTGGGCTTCAAACCAGTCTGCCGCCTTGTTGGTCTTCTTGCCGAATATGGACAAGGCGGTGTTGTAAACGGTATTCTTGAAATGTTCCCATCTGTTGGATGCGTTTGCGTCGGCCGGGCCTGGAAGAGATTCCTCAAGCGCTTGTGCAAATTCCTCCACTTTTCTCTGATCCCGGGTCTTGCTGGTATCAATGCGAGGTCTTCCTTCCTTTTTCGTGTGATACAGTTGCTTTGTTTGCAGTTTCACTCTGCTGCACACCAGGGAGTGGTCAGTGTCGCAGGCAGCACCATGATAACTGCATGTGATCTTGATGCTGGGAAGGCTGGAACTACATACTACATAACTACATACTAGTTATACTAGTATAACATAGTATAACATAGTATAACATACTAGTATGTACTACATACTACATACTACATACTACATACTAGTATGTAGTACTATATAACTAGTATGTACTATATACATACTAGTATGTAGTACTACATACTACATAACATGAACTACATACTGTTTTTCACACAGCCTTTGGGAAAGACAATGACCTACTAGACATTAATCTAGGCACCCTTTAATTCTTCCTGGCAGCAGGGCTGGCTCCGGACCTCTTGGTTCCCAAAGCAATTTGCCAAATGCTGCCGTTTCCCCTTACCTGGTGATGTCCCAACTTCTGCTCCTCCTGCTCCCTGGATTGGAAGAGTCAGAGTGAAGTGGAGCAAAAAAGAGAGAGGAGAGGAGAGTGCTAGAGTGGTGGGCTAGAAACTCTATTCTAGCCCATTACTCTCCTCTCCTTCACACTTCCTCTTCCACTGCATTGTCCTCTTCCTTTTCAAATCTAGGGTGCAAGAAGAGCAGTGGAGACAAGCAGGCAGATGGGCACCTCTTGCCAGTCTGTTGCCTGGGGCAACATCCTCAATCGACCATATGGATGGGTAGGCCCTGCTGGCAGGCCCCAAGCGTGGTTCAGAGGTGTGGGGAAGGAAGGGGACACTTCACCCAGGCCTGCAAGTCTGAGATCTGGGCCGGGCCTGGATTGCAAGCCAATTACTGTGACGAAAAGCACTGAAGCTACATTATAGATCAAGCTTGAGAATGTTTATGCAGAGCCATCCCTGAACCAATCCGGAATGTCCAGATTTTATGTCCAGCCCTAGAGAGAGAGAGAGAGAGAGAGAGAGAGAGAGAGAGAGAGAGCACACTTGTAGAGGAAACTCTAGGAGCTGTAGATAGAGGCAGAGAGAAAGGTGCCTCCCCACTGCATGCTGTCTCAGGAGCAAACCATATACCTAGAGGACTTTCCTTCCTTCCTTCTTCCTGCATTTCTGTACACAGGCAGGAGGAGCCAATAGGGTGTGGTGTCCAGCTGGAAAGACAAGCACCATAATCATCAGGGAGAGTGAGACCTGCCAGGGCCACTGGGAGCCAGGACTGCTGCTGCAGGTTTACAAGACCCAGTAGTGACTTCATGAGTTAGGCCTCTGGTTTCCAGTGTGTAGAGAAGAATCTAGAGACAGAGAGAAGCATCTAAAGGACGTCACATAACACCAGAACCAGGGGACATCCACTAAAATTGAGTGTTGGGAGAGTTAGAACACTCCATATTTAGAGACTAATAATAGAAGAGACAAAAGAAAATATTTCTTTACTCAGCGCGTGGTTGGTCTGTGAAACTCTTTGCCACAGGATGTGGTGATGGCGAATGGCCTGGACGCCTTTAAAAGGGGATTGGACAAGTTTCTGGAGGAAAAATCCATTACGGGGTACAAGCCATGATGTGTATGCGCAACCTCCTGATTTTAGAAATGGGCTATGTCAGATGCAAGGGAGGACACCAGGATGCAGGTCTCTTGTTATCTGGTGTGCTGCCTGGGGCATTTGGTGGGCCGCTGTGAGATACAGGAAGCTGGACTAGATGGGCCTATGGCCTGATCCAGTGGGGCTGTTCTTATGTTCTTACCATTGTAGAATTAACATAAATGTGTGCTATAATTTTTCAAACCAGAGAAGGCTGGGGGGTGGGGTGAGGGAAAGGAGGCCCAGACAGATGATGAATTGGGCTCTGCTTTCTGGGCAGATTCTGCTGCCCAGCAGGTCAGCAACGTGTAGCTGAGCCTTTCCCACCTGTCTGCCTAACGCCCTTCTGAGTCGATGTCACCTTTCTGAGGGATGCAGTGGTTAGCTTCGGTTAGGGATAAAAAGGCTTGAGAGGTGGCAGTGTTTGAGTTTAGAGAAATGATGAGTTTCTTTCCCACTGGACAGGGGGGTGGGTGAGAGAGAGAGAGAGGCAGGTGGGCTGTAGAGGCATCGCACACTGCCCCGGCACCCCTGGAGGAGGGGCACTCACTGCAGCTCCACAGGAGAAGGAAAAGGGGGCATGAAGCCACCAGCGCCTCCTCTATAGCTAGGGCAGTGCCCATGGGGCTGTCATAGGGGCATAGCGCTCAGGGCAGATGCCCCGTCTCAGACTCTGCCCTAGCTATGGCTCTGGGGATGTGTGTGTGTATGGAAGACATGGATCCAGTCGAGCAGCCACTGGATGACTTTTTTGGCAGTGCCCATTTGCAGTCTTGCTGTGTTTGAGGCTCAGACGGGGAACCCCCGGAAGCCATCATCATCATTGAGGGTATCACAAGTACCTTGAATATAGCGACAGTGTCAGGCCACAAACAGCAGTGCTTGTTACTACAGATGTTACTACTGGGAGTGAGAGATAAAAAAAAAGGTGTGATGATTCTAGGAGCCAAGCCTGGAAAAAAAAACTCCCTTTGATTTCAGCTGCATCTACTACACACATACAATTCTTGTTTTTCTAAATATGGCCATCCAGCCATTCAGACAATTCTGCCTTTCATTCTTGCCTCTTTGCCCAGCTCATCTCTCCTCCTGTTTCTCATTCATGGTTTTTTGGGGTCCTTTCTTGTCTTTCTCCTCCATTCACTCCCCCATTCCCCCTCCCCTCTCCGTGCATCACGTTTCTCATTCATCCCCTTTTGGGCTCAGATCACCCCACCCACAGCAGCAGGCTGGGAAAAGCTGCAGAACGTGGATGGGGGAGGAAGGAGAGCCAGCGTTGGAGAAAACGTGTATGTGTGTGTGTGTGTGCCTGGAGAGGGGGGGGGAGAAGAACACAAGGAGAGAAGGGATGTGGCTCACAGGGGGGTCTTGGGGCCCCCTTGCCCCCCACCCCAGCACATTACACTGCACGATCTGGAAGGTGTGGGGCAGGAGATGAGGTGGGGGGCATCGCAGCCCCCTCCCCCGTGGGAGAATGTGAGCCGAGGGAGGGGAAAGGAGAAGGGCAGCCGCAGCATCAGCAGCCCAAAACGTGACTGCCTGGATCTGAGGCTGCAGCCAGCGCCGTAGGCAGCCAGGGGAGGCCCACGTGGCTGCTAAAAATACCGCTCCGCGGCCCCCGCTCTGGCTGGCTGGGGGGCACTGCCAGCTAAAAATACTCCTCCTGGCAGGAGAGCGGCTGCTGCTCCCTTCTGCCTCCGGTGACCCGGGGAGCCTTGGAAGGGATTCTTCTGGCCCATCACTTTGGCTCACCCCAGCCTGGCCAGCTGCACCTGGCCTGTTCCCAAACCCCTTCCTCTGATGCCCTCCTGGGAAGAATCCATCCCATTCATGCTTCTCTCTGCCCTTCCACAGGGTGTCTGAGGGCAGGCAGTGAGGTCCAGTGGGTAGCGAGCTCCCGTTGCACCAGGCCGTCTGGGGTTTGAGTGGGCGCACACATCCAAAGCTCAGGGCACCGGTCATAATGTGCTCGTTATCGATGAGTGCTCCCGCCTCCATCGATGTGCACAATGTTTTAGATTGTAGGTCTCTGCCCCGAGAGGCTTACAGTCATAAGGGGAGCCCCGCTGGATCAGGCCAAAGGCCTGTCTAGTCCAGCTTCCTGTATCTCACAGTGGCCCACCAGATGCATCCGGGAGCACACACGATAGCAAAAGTCCTGCATCCTGGTGCCACCCTGGCATTCTGAGGTAGCCTACTTCGAAACCAGGAGGTTGCATGTACCCATCATGGCTTGTAACCTGTGATGGACTTTTCTTTTAGATATCTGCCCAATCCCCTTTTAAAGGCATCTAGGTCAGACACTATCATCCTATCCTGTGGCATGGAGTTTCACAGATTAATTACATACTGGATAAAGAAATATTTTCTTTTGTCTGTTGTAACTCTCTCAACACTCAATTTTAATGTCCCCTAGTTCTGGTGTTGTGTGTGAGAGAAAAGAACATTCCTTTATCCACTCTATCCATCCCCTGCATAATTTTCTGTGTCTCAATCATGTCCTCCCTCAGGTGCCTAGTTAGTCTAGTTAGAGCCCCAAACACTGTAATTTGTAGTCACAGACGGGATCACAGAGTAAATGGGGGGGGGGGAACAGGGATAACATGGGAGAGGATGAGAAGTTTCAGTTAACATGGCTAGTTCCAAACTTAAGGAAGGCTTAAGTAAGATTCCCTCTGGAGGGATCCCGTCTGCTTCTTAAGCAGGAGCAGTTCTTAAACCTAAAGGGAGGGAATTCTATCAAGTGGGTGCCACTACTGAGAAGGCCTATTCCTTGCCACCATTCCTCCCACCTGTGGAAATGATGGCACAACTAATAGCAGCCTCTCTGGTGACCTGAAAGGGCAGGCCAGAATATACAGAAGAAGGCTTCCCAAGAAGTGTTCTTGGGGTCAACAGCCGCAACAGTGTTCTCGTCAGTCACTGCTCTCTGCTATGTGTTATCCTCCCAAGTGGCCCACATGACATTGCAATGCTCCATGGGGCATTGTGTGTGTGTGTGTGTGGGGGGGCATGGCAGGCCCAGATACAGAATTCAGGTCCTACCAGAGCCCACTGAGTTAGGTTACTCTGAGAGGCAGTGATGTGCGGCCACAGCAACCTACCGAACTTCACAATCGAGGGCAGATTTGTCCAGTCCAGTGGGTGAAGGCAAGGTTGCTAATTTTTCCAGAGCAGGGCCATAAATGGAGGAATTGCCAGAAGAGAAATGAACCTGTGAAAAAATGCCTTATTTTCCCCCTGTTGTATGCCTTTTTTTTTTTTTTTTTGGACACAGAACTCCTTTTAACACTTTTAGAAGCTCCTGTGCAGGTTCAGCAGCTTAAAGAGCTACTGGGGCATCCTCTGCAAGCAGCCTTTGTCTTTTTTTGGAAACTTCATTATTCCCCAAACATGTGCTGAATGTGGCTTCACCTCCTATCTGGAGTGGCTGCCTTCCTCCCCCCAGCATTGGCGTGCCCTTAGTCATTGGGCAGCCAAACCTGTCCATCTATGTCAGGGGTGTCCAAATTTTTTGGCAGGAGGGCCACATCATCTCTCTGACACTGTGTTGGGGGCCAGGAAAAAAAAGAAAAGAATTAATTTGCATTTCAAATTTGAATAAATTTACAAAAGTTTATGTAAATGAATATATTAGAGACAGAACTTATATGAACGAATGAAGGTCTTGCAATAGCTCAAGGACTATAAAAGGCTTTGCACAAAGAAAGGCTGGTCTTTCCTTTGCTGCTGCTGCTGCATCACAGATGTGAAATGGCAAGCAGTGGAGGGAGCCCTTGTCTCACAGCTTAGGTGACAGGTCAAACAGTTGCCCCCGTGCTGAGAGCAGCTGCATCGGGCCAACGTGGGCTCCAGCAAGTCTCTGGAGGGCCAGAGGCTCATTGGAGACTGGGGGCTCCCATGGGCTGGATTGGGAGTCCGTGAGGGCCACGTGGCTCCCAGGCCGGGGTTTGGGCACTCCTGATCTATGTCAAAGAGGTGGGATGGAGTGAGCAGGTGGGGTTCTTCTCCTCCAATCAGGGAACTTGAAGACATCATTAAAGCAAATTTATATCTTTCCCAGTCCACAGGAAGTGGGAGGTAATTATCTGCTAGGCTCCTGAGTGACCCTTAGTTGGAAGCTCAGAGATGAACACCCACTTCCTCACCAGTGAGAGCCTCCTTGAGCAATGTAACTAGCTTAAGTGAGCGACCGACTAGCTAGATTGAATTAAGGCATTTTTTTTTGCCTTGTCTGCTAAGTAACTCCGGCCAACCTGCAAACTCTGCCAGTTTCAAGTCAGCAACTGCATGGAGGAGTTGTGGGCTGAGAGTTTTAGCATTCCAACTCTGTTGGGTATTACTGGTTACTGTATCTATGTGGTGAAAACTTTTATGCTTCCCTGCCAAGCTTGGGCACTCTTCCTCCATCCGCTTGTATTTCTACAATCTCCCTTTCTTTCTACATATTGTTTAACTAGGTGAAGTACCCATTCTTCAAACAGATTAAAAAAGTGATTACTTTCTATCCTGTTGATGGTATAACATTATAGGCTGGATTATACAGAAGAAGGCTGGTCTCAAATGTACTGATCCCAAGCTGTATAGAGCTTTAAAGATCATGACCAGCGCTGTGAATTGAGCCCCAAAATGAACCGGCTGCCACTGCAGCCACTAGAGCAGCAGTCCAACAGACAAAATGGGCAACGAGAAATACCCATCTTTCAGCCTCATACTGGTCAAAATTGTGAAAATCTTGGTATTTCAAATAAAACCATCATGTTATATAACATTTGATGTGTAATTTAATGCAGAATAAAATGAAACAAACCAGGTTGAAATATCTGTATTCTATCAAATGTTATAGACAAAGAAAAGGAAAACGCAACTACCTTATGTGAAAAAGTGGACTTTCTTAACTCAAAACTGACCAATGAGATTGATTGTTCCAAGAACCAATGAGGTGTTATTATGACACAGAAGGGAACCAACAAGGTGTTAGTATGAGTCAACTCTTATTTCCATGTATCAGAGCTAATATTAGAACTCTTATTCAGTTGTGTGAGTGACATCAATTTGGCCACTGGTTTTTTATTGGTTACTGATTTGTTTGGTGACCTGTACTGTTATATATTAAAACAAATAAAGTTAAGTGGGGTTAAAATAAAGTTAATGGGTGATTAAATAAAGTGAATCACGCCAGCTGTAGTGATGCCACTGCATTTAGACTGTGTGTATGATACTGTCATTTATTCTGAATCGTCTGGTATGGGAGGAGGTCCATCATATGTGATGCAATGTGCTCTCTCACCAGGTGATGCAAACTGGTCCTGACTCAGTGGTAGAGTAACAGCTTTGCATGTGAAAGGTCCCAGGCTCAATCCCTGGCATCTCCAGGTGGGACCTCCGGAGAACCATTGCCTGTCATTGCAAATGAAAATGAGGTGGATGAATTAAGGGTCTGACTCAGGGATAGCCTGCTATTCAAAGGCCTCTTTCATCTGCTCCAGCAATCATGATGTGTCATGGACAGACCTCTGGAATGAGGACTGCCATTTCCCCCCAATATTCTAACCATTTCCTAGAGGTCATTGTTAACCTGAACAGAATGGGTGTTTTGATCAGATCTAGAGCTGTGTGTGTGTCGGTGTCTCTGTGTGTCGTGCCTGCATAATAGATACAACACACTTGCCAATTAAATATTTGTGCCTCTAAAAATGACAGATGTGAGCCCACAAATGTAGAATTCAATCACAAAACTGATCACTTTTTTAAAGGCCATTTTACTAGCAGCCTCCAAATCAAAAGTTGCTTCCTGTTTCCTTCCAGGCAGCCCTTCTGGAAGTCCTCTTGGTCTTGCATGTCTGCCACAGAGTTGCTGCAATGAAAGGCATCGCCTTAATGCACTTTTTTTTTAACGGGCCCTGAAGTTGCCAAATGGTCTCAGATTGTCCTCTGGTGGCATCAAGACCAAACTGCATGTCAAGAATTATAGTAATATTAACATAGTGATATATTATAGCGATATAGAGATATTAACCCCCCATTACAGAAATCAAACCCCAATGAGGGCCAAATGTAGAGATGTGAAGGCCTGGAAAAATTGGGAAGAATGAAGATTCCCCCCCCCAAACCCTTTTTCTCCCCATTTTTTTTCCAATGGAACACTGGGAAATTCTAGAAAGCACTGAAAAACTGTGAAATGGTTATGGTTATGAATGGTTTTCTCCTTTACAATGACGCGTAAATGTTTTGGAAGGTAAGGTTTTAAAATATTGTTATCTGTCTTTTATTCCTTAAAATGCGTTCCAATAATTGTGTGAGATCATCTATACTTAGGCAATAACAATTCCTGTATACAACAGGGAAGTAAAACTCTCAAATCCTCTCACCAGCTTGAGATTCTCCCATCCTGCAGCAGATGGACAAAACTGGTCAGTATTGGGAAATAAGGTACACATTTGGCCCTACATACCAAGATTTGCTGATAGCCTTTAACAGTGTGTTCTGTTCAGCTAGAGGGAGATTTTAGGGGCTTTTTTTTTTCCCCTGGAGTGTTGGAAGTAGTTTGAAAAGGGTTTGTCGATTGTCTTCTGGTGTGGTCATTCATCCCACAGGTGCTTCTGATAAAAAGGTGTTGCAGGTTTTTTTTTGTGGCTTTCTGTTTCTGGATAGCCTTGACATTATCCAATATGGAGAGAAGCCATATCTTCCCTCTAAGCCAGATCACCACTTGCCCTTTGTTTACAACAATGCTGGTTATTTCTATCTTTAGTCATCTCTCCCCCACCCCCATTTTTAAGCTGGTTAAACTTAAACCTGCATTACACACTTACCTGTGAGTAAATATCAGAGCGGGACTGATTTCTTAGTAGTCACAGCCAGGTGTTACCCTGCACATCTCTGATCTTGGAATCTAAGCAGGGTCAGGCCTGGTTAGTACTTGGATGGGAGACCGCCTGGGAATACCGGGTGCTGTAGGCTTACACCATAGTCTTTCCAGACTGAAGGTTGCCAACCAGCCAGGCTTGTGTAGGAAGACATTGGGCTGCAGCAGTTTGCTGCTTCATCTCCAATGCTGGCAATGTTTGTAATTTATTGTTGGAATAAATGTGAGACATTTATACTTTCCAATTTCACAAATGTACCAAACAGTACAATTTTATGTGCTAACTAAGTTATACTCAAGACATTTTATGTTGTCTGCCAGTGTAAGCCTATCAATCAGTGGCATAGCAGGCAGTTTGCGGGGGCCCTTCCTCAGCGCTCTTCCTCAGTGCCTTGGTGAAGCTCAGAATGGTTGCTTCTTTGCTCCGGAGCTTCTTTGCTAAAACCCAGATGTGATGTCACGATGTTGGGTAACGTCACGACATCACTGCCCTGGGTGCTGCAGCCCTTTGCGATGCTGCTGCTATCCATACTCAGACGTAAACCCTATTGTGTTCATTGAGGCTAACTCCTGGAAAGTGTGTATAGGATTGCAGACTTACAACCCAATCCTATCCCCTGCCAGCCCAGGGCATGCTCTGCTTCCAGTGGAATGTGCGCTGCATGCTATGGGCCAGCAGGAGATCAAACAGCCCAGGAGAGGTAAGCAAAGAGCATTTTTACTTACCTCATTGCAGGCCACCTGGTCCCCCATGGGTCTGCTCAGACCTATACCAGTTAGTTAGCTGGCGTAAGTATGAGACGCGGGACCCAATTCTAACTCAGGACCCAATCCAGAGGAATGTGTGCGGGTTCACTGCTGGCGCGCACTGTCACTAATGTGCCATAAGGCATGTCTGCAACTGTTACCACCTGCAAAGTGCCGGAGCTGGCCCAGCGCGAGCCAGCCCTGGGCCAGTGCCAGGCTGGTGGTCTGCCGTTCGATGCTCAGCTGGAGTGCTGGGTGGCAGAGAGGGGAGTGGGGGTGTGATGATAGGCATTCCAGGGATGGGGGTTGATGGAGAGGTAGTGTGGCAGGAGGAGCCTGGTGGAAGGGAGGCAGGATCGGTGGAGCTCAGCTCTGCCAGATCCAGAACTCCATGTTGGGCCTTAGAGGTGAGAAGCACCATTGCGGGGCCACTCCCCTTACCCAGGGGAAGGGGACCAACGTCCCCTTCTCCCAAGGAGCTGCCAACAGCTGCCTGGCGCACTCAGGATGCTGAGGCAGCCAGTTTGGCACCACATCAGCCCTATGAGCCGGGCAGCTTGGTTTTGGGCTGCCCAGGAGCAGGTCCAGGAGAGGAAGCAGGGCTAAGATCATCCCCTCCTACCTGCATCCGGCCCACTTCCCACCCCAATTCACCCTTGATCCTCCCACAATCTGGCCCTGCCATTGACTTGTTGGTGGCAGTGGAGGTTCTGCTGGCCAGTGCCACCTGTGTGTGGCCCCCAGGGCTTTGTGCTGGCAGCAGCGGCCCATAGGAGAGCCAGCCATGTGTAGTGGAAATGCACAAGATCCCTTGAGGAGACAGGGTGTGGTGTCAACAGTGGCCCCTTGCTCTGACAGATCTGGGAAGCATGGGGTTAACACCAGGGCCTTAGATTGCAATGAGTGTGTTGCACAGCTGCAGCCACTTAGAAGCAACAAGGCCCTCAGGGGTAAAAGCAGCACCTGGAGGAGAGAGAGAGTTTTGTGGGTGGCAGAAGGAGGAAAGTTTGTAGGAAGGACTGGCTAACAGACTGGTGGACTAACTGACTGAGGGACTAACAGACTGGTTGGTGGACTATTGGACCTGCTGGCTGACCAACGGACTAACTAACTGGTTAGTGGATGGACGGGCGAACGGACTACTGAGGATTGCTGGAACAGGGATGGCTGGAGACTGCTGGGTGGTGGAGAGTAGAGGGGTGCTGCTGTACCTAGATCTCTTGCTTTGAGATCCAGGAGGAGGGACTCTATAGCCTCAGAGGCAAGCTATCTACTTGTTACTTCCCATTAGCACTGAGGGTCAATAGCAGTTTTGTATGTTGCTAGCACGAACTGGGTTTGAGCCAGGGGAGCTAATTAGCTCCAAGTGGGCATAAGTTCACTAAGTAATGCTTGGAACGGGAATTCGGCAACCAGCAGCCCAGGCCTTACAGTGGCAGATTGCAAAATCCACCAGCATAAGGCCCGGATAGAATCAGGCCCTTATAGCAATAAAGCAGGTTTAGATTTGGTAAGAGAAAAGCTGCATCTATTTCATATTTCCTCCAAATTTCTATTTTTTTCCACCCATAAAAATGCCTAAGCAACCACACACTCCAATTTGATCAGAACTACAGCACTGGAGGTGGTGGTTAATTATTCCCCATTGTCTTGTTTTCAAAATATACCCCCCCCCCCCACTATTTGCACCATAGGGATAAACGTATTACGTAGAAGTGTTTGATAACCACGTTATTTACTTTACTCAGAAGTGAGCTCATTGTGTTCAGTAATTCAAAGAAACAAACACTTCTACATTAGTTCTTCTATGGAGCAAATATCAGTCTGGAGGAGGATTTCAATTGAGCAAATGGCATGGATAAATCATTGCCTCCCACAGCTATGCAATCTCAATCTCCCCTCCCCTGCTCCAGGTGTTACAATTATGTTTTTCTTAAACCATGGGCAATCCTCATCACAATCCTCATCACAGTGGTAGCATGTGGTAGCATGTTGTTTATGGCATGTAGTTTATGGCCCTTTACGGCTCAGGCCCGGGGTATTTGAGGGACCACCTCCTTCCTTATAATCCTGCCCGTACTCTTAGATCATCTGGGGGGGGGCCCTTTTGACTGTGCCGCCACCAAGAGAGGTGAGAGGGGCAGTGGCCAGGAAGAGGGCCTTCTCGGTGGTGGCCCCCGAACTCTGGAATACCCTTCCCTTAGAATTGAGAACTGCCCCCTCTTTGTTAATATTTTGGCGTGGACTTAAGACCTTTTTATTTCAAAAAGCTTTTAATTGCTGGCTGGCTGGCTGGCTTTCTTTCTCTTTTCTCTCTTTTATATTAGAATCCATGGGGTTTGTTTTAGATTTTTTTTAATTATGTGCAATTGTTTTAATTATTGTTTTTAATTGCTATTTTTGTATTTTAAATTGTTGTAGGCCGCCTTGTGTGCCCATGGGGCAAAAAGGCGGGATATAAATTAATAAATAATAATAATAATGTTGTGGCCTCTGACATTGTTGTCTTGAAGGCGCAGGAAGCTGCCCTTTAGCCCATGGGTCCATCCGATCCAGAATGGTCCTGGCTGATGGGCAGAGGCTCTTCAACAACTTTCCCGACCCTGCTTCCTAAGATGGTTTTGACTGGAGGTGGTGTTGAATTTGGAATTTCCTGTGTGCAAAGCACTTCTTCTGCCTCTGAAGAGTAGCCTTTCCCCAGGCTCTGGTCCCATATCAGTGAATGGAAGGAATTCAGGAGGGGAAGCTAAGAGCCCAAACTACTGGGCTGTTGAAAATGGAAAGAGAGATGGGAAGGAGGAGCTGCAATTTCTGAGTAGGTGCTGTAGTCAGTCTCCTGTGTCCAGGTTCTTCTTAGATATTCTGCAACCTGAGGCTGCTCGCCAAATGCCACTCCCTTGTCCATCAGCCAGTGCTTCAATTGCTCTTCTTCCTTGAATTCAGAAAGGAAGAGGGGAACAGAGCAGAAGAGGAAGGAGAGGCAAGTGGTGGGCTAAAGCAGGGGTGCCCAAACCCCGGCCCTGGGACCACTTGCGGCCCTCGAAGCCTCTCAATATGGCCCTCAGAGAGCCCCCAGTCTCCAATGAGCCTCTGGCCCTCCAGAGATTTGTTGAAGCCCGCACTGGCCCGACACAACTGCTCTCAGCGTGAGGGCAACTGTTTGACCTCTTGCGTAAGCGGTGGAATGAGGGCTCCCTCCACTGCTTGCTGTTTCATGTCTGTAATGCAGTAGTGGCAGCAAAGGAAAGGCCAGCCTTGCTTTGTGCCAGGCCTTTTATAGGCCATGAGTTATTGCAAGACCTTCATTCATTCATAGAAGTTCATTTTTATATATTCATTTATGTAAACTTATGTAAATTTATTCAAATTTCAAATGTAAACTAATTCTTTTTTCCCCCGGCCCCCAACACAGGACACCCCTGGGCTAGAGTGTCAGAGATATTCTAGTCCACCACTGTCCTCCACACTGCCTCTTCCTTCCTAGGAGGGCAGTGGAAGTTTTTCCATTGAGATGAACTTATGAAGATGCTTCTGGCCATTCCACACATTATGTAGCAAGCAACCTCTGTTGCTTCTGAGCATGTACTCATCAGAGAGCTGCCTGCAGCCAATCCCAGCTCTCTGTTTTTATTTCTTCTCTAGGGTTTCTACTACCCCATCTTTTCAACATCAGTGCCCGCAAGGTAGTTTGCAACAATCAATAAAAGCAATATGGTACAATACAATAGGAATATGGATAATAAATGCCAGTAGAGGGAAGAGGCTGAAGTTTGCCTGGTGCCTCAATGATAATAAAGAATTCTAGGACAGGAAGTTCAGAGCTGGTTGTAGGTTTGTGGGCAAACTGTCCCCCAGTAGGCCTTGTCCAACATTGGTGGCTCATTGATATGAGTGGCAGCTGGTGGTCTTATTGGGCAGAGGCAGCAGCTCACACCAGAGGTGGAGGTTCCTCTCAAGGTTGGCACAACTGGACAGGAGCCACCCGCCCCCCCATGACCTTAACAGGCATCATTGTAGAGGTGGGGGGGGGGTGGGAACGCCAGTCATACTGGCACTGAGGGGAGCACCACTGCCCAAGGCCTCTGAGAGGAATATTATCACAGGGTACAAAGTTTCTTTTGGACCCCTTCTTCGTCGGATCATAATGTCATATAATAATTGGATCACGATTTCTACGAATTATGACATATAAAACTATTTATGCCCACACAAAATGTGAATGCTAGTCTTCACCCAACATTTGTGAACATTTTTTGAGATCCCAGGACATTTCTGGCTCCCCTCCTTTGGCTCCAACCCTAGTGATGCCAGTGGCTCTGACCCATGTGAAGGTGGGCACTTCAAGGGTCAGCAGTGCAACTCCAAAGCAACTACGCAAGGATCCTGCCCTATGATGATGTCTCTTGTGCCTCTCTTATGCCCAAACATCCACCTGAAGGAGCATCAGGAGGTATTTCTACAGCCAGGATGTAAATCCTGATCACTTGAGTAGCCAGAGGGGGCTCCAAAGTTTTCTGCATCCCTAGACAGGAGACCATCCCTGAGCTCCTGAATCATATCCTCACACCATTCCCCCAAGTAATGATTGGGTGGAAATATATTTAGGTACTTCTCTTTGGAATTCTTTGTAGCTATAATCCCACCCCCACCCCCAATTCAGTGAACTAACATCACAGCCAGCATGCGTAAATCTCTCAGCTGTTTCCACATTAGCCCACTGGGGTCCTTGTTCATCAATGGTTCCAGCTTAATTTCCTTTCTTCCCAAGCAAGTCTTCTGTGATTGGGGACGTAAGAAGAATTCCAGGCACAGATTTGGGGGAGATGGTAGAAGTTTTATAAAATGATGCATGGGGTGGGGAAAATGAATGGAGAGTAGTAGCATACCTAAGGGGCAAGGGGGGCAAATGCCCCAGGTGCCACGCCTACGGGGGCAGCAGTACCGCCCTCAGCGCCACCTCTGCCGCCACCCTCGCCCTGCCACCCTCGCCGCTTCCTCCTCCTGTCGTCTCCTCCTCCTGTAATTCAAGAACATTGAACTAATGGGCTGGGCAGGAGATTCAGGACAGACCAAAGAAAGATCACAACTGTGCAACTAACATGTGCAATTTAAGCCTTTGATGGTTTTAAAAGTAAATCAGGCCAGTGGCTCCCAAACTTTTTAGAGGCCCTAGAGCATGCTGCCTAATTTATAATTGCCAAGGGGTGTGGCTATAATGGTGAGTGGACAGCAATGCTCCTCCCCAAGTAGCACCCTGTTTAACCCTTGGTGTACATAGCCTAATCTGCCCTGTCAATTTTTGTGAACCACCAAAAAACTCACTGGTGGGTCTGGACCCACAATTTGGGAACTGCTCAATTAGGCAAATTCACAGAGGAGGTGAATGTCAATGACTATTGGGTATTATAGCTAAATAAAACCTCTAGGGTCAGAGGAAGTATTCTGAAAGAACTAAGGCCCCAATCCTATCCAACTTTCCAGCACTGGTGTAGCCACAATGCAGCCCCAAGGTAAGGGAACAAATGTTCCCATACGTTGAGGAGGCCTCTGAGACTGCCTCCCCACCACAGGATACAGTGCATACCTCATTGGCACAGGGCTCCACCAGCACTGGAAAACTGGATAGGATTGGGCCCTTAGTGTGTGTGTGTGTGGGGGGGCTATTTGCCTTCCTCTCCTACTTGTGGCCTTTCCAGACGTGTTTGAGTGATCAGTGCAGGAAACAGGATACTGGGCTAGCTGAGAAACCATCTTGATCATCTTTTTACGGTCCTGTTTTCGGGGCAAATGGTTTTGGTTCCTTCCATCTGTGCACGTCTGGGTTTGTTTCTTGGACCATTTCAAGGGCAAAAATCCCGCCACCTGTCTGGGAATGTGTGTGTTGGGGGGGCGGGGCTTCCAATAATTATTCTTGTGAGGTGCCTCAGGAAGCATTTTGCTGTGCTCTGAAAGTTCTTGTGTTTCCAATTTTTAGGTATTGCTTTTCAGTCTTTATATCCTGGTTTTAAATAGGAGGTTCTCAAGGCGGTTTACCCAGCAAAAGAACAAGGGGGGGGAAGGGAACGCTTCTAGCCCTCAAGACCTTGGGGAGATTTTTAAAATGTGATGGCAAAATTATTAAAGGATGAGAGCTCGTCAAAGAAAGCCTGCATTTGTAATCCTTGCAAATCACAAGAATTTTCCCAGGCAAGAATGTTGTAAAAACAAATGAATCATTTTCCTTTCGCGTGATTTGCATGTCCTTTTTCCACGGAAGAACACTGACAATGTTCCACATGTACAGCAAAGCACACAAAACTACAGCAGCCTGAACACAAATTAGTAGGTTGAACAAGGAAGTGATGAGTTCGGATCTGGGTGATGATACCCTGAAGTATGATTTCACAAGACTCTGTTCCACATCCCAGAATCCACTGCAAAAGTAAACGTGTGTTGACAACAAGAGGTTAAAATGATTGCACAAATGATCCTTTGGTGTATGTGTATGGTGTGTGGGTGAAGGGCAGAGGCTGGGTTCAGAACAAAGACTGTTTTCTAGGACAGAGGCTGGAAATGCATGGTCTGCAGGTCCCACCTGAGCTGTTGGTTATTCAGTTTCAACAGTTGGTTTCTTCAGTTTCAAGATCTCTTAGTGCCTAGGCAGCACCCCAAATGCGGCCACACCATCTGGGTGGCACCTTGCTATGCTCAGTGCTGCTTGTTCTTACCTGGGGGCATGTCTGCTACTTCCTCTACTCCTACCCCTCCCCCCCCAATTTCCTGGAAAATGAGACAAAAGAAGGAAACTGAATGAAAAAGGAAGTGCAAAGGAGAGGAAAGGAGAATGGGGGCTAGAGTGTCAGGGACTTTCTAGCCAGTGATGGGAAGGTCCAGCACATCTTGACTCAAGTCAAGTCTAGAGTCACCACCCTTCACAAATGGACTCAGAAAAGAGTCATAATGGGAGCACTTTCTGAGTCACTCCTTTGCGACTCTAAAGGACTCGAGTCCCCCTTTGAAAAGCCCAGCATGGAAAAAACAGGGCTGCTGCTGGATGGTGTGTGTGTGTGTGTGTGTTGGAGTTCTCTTTGAACACTCCCCTGCTGTCCCCGCCCATCTGAAAAAGGGCAGGAGGGGTGGGAGAGACTGTGAGAGAGCAGGAACAGAAGTGGCAAGAGGGAGGAGGGTCACGTGCACAGCTGTGAGGCTTACCAGGATGACCCAGTCCTTGGCAGTTGTACTCAGAAGCAGTCCCATTTGTGCCAGTTGTTCAATGAGGCTTCCTCCTCCCAAGTAACAACAGAACCATGGCATGCGGTGGAAAGCATGACTGCTATGAACTACCTCTCCTCCTCCTCCTCCCTGGGCTTCTGCCGCCAACTGAAAGGCAATAAGCCCCTTGGCTTCTCCTTCTGCCGTACCTCAGCCGAAGAAAATACCAAACCTCCCATCCTGCGTCCAATGATCATCGGTTCCTTCCTTCCTATTAGAGAGCCTGCTCCTGCCTGCCCCCTTCCACTTGACTGCAGAAGGAAACTTTAACCCCTGGACCTTGTGGCTGGACCTCCCTGCTGCTCACCTGGTCTGAATGATGGCTCCACGAGGTTTTTCACGCTATGGAAACAGTCAGCAAGCACACCCAGGCACAGGCAGTTACGAGTCAGCATGCATGGGGATGAGTGCCAAGTCAGGGGGCCCCTGACTCGAGTGTTTTTCCTACACACGTGACTCACAAGTCAGTGAAAAAGTGCATTTTTGTGACTCAAGTCTAAGTCATCAGAGTCGAGTTCCCAACCCTGATTCTAACCCACAACTCTCCTCTCCTTCACACTTCCTGTGCTGTGCCGTTCCTCCCTTCAAAGTCCAGCAGAGGCTGGTGTTCCCTGTCAATCTGCTGGCTGAGGTGACCTCCTCAGTTGGCTTCATGGACAGGTAGGCCCTGAATTAAGAGTTTCTATTGAAATCTGCTTCTGTGTTGATGAAGAGCACCCAAATATGTAAGGTTTCCATTGCCTGCGATGTGTCATTGTCACATTTTTAGTCTCCCCTTGCCTATGTTTTTGCCTTGAACACCTGTGCCTGAGGAACAGTTCAGAGTGTTCTCTGAAGCTTCAGCCTCCAGTTGCAAGAACACTAATTCAATGATAAACTGTCAGTAATAATTTATGGTTATTATTCACATTTATGTCTCACTCTTTTTCCAAGGAACTTGGCAAAATATTCCCCCCCTTTTATCCTCACAACAATCTTGGGTTGAAAGATGGACACTGGCCCAAGATTACCCAGAGACCATCATGCTTGAGAAAGGTCAAAAGAGATGTCCCACTCCTACCCAAGTATATGTGCTTCATCAAGGGCCTCTGAGAGGCATCTTATCAGGGGGTACAAAATTTCTTTTGGGCTCCTTTGCAAAGGGGCTTGTGTGAAACAGAGCAGGGGGGGTGGTGATGGGTGAGCAGAATAGGGGCAGGGAGGGGGAAAGCAGAGTGAGGGGAGGGCAGAGACAGCTGGAAAAGTCATTGGAGCCCAGGTCTACCCACCCATGTGGCATCAGTAGTGTCCCCAGCATCCCCAGTCATGGTAATGTCCCCAGCATCTAGTATGAGCAACAAGTCTGATAGGAAAATGTCAGATCCTAGGAAATTTCTGGGCCCCATCCTTTGGTTCCTGGGCCCCCTTTTTACCCTGGGCCCAGGTACAAATTACCCCCTTTACCCCCCTCTTCTAGGCCCAGGCTTCATCCCAAAGAAATACACCCCAAATGCACTTTGTACATAGTTGGGGCTTCATTTGTTATCCTCCCTCCCCAAACCATGCCTGCCTTGATGGGCCAGCCAACTGCATAGCCACATCTCACCCACCATTGAACCTTCCCTCAACCAGCTCCTCTTTCAGTAGGGTTATGCCAGACAGGACATGCTGTCATGTGATCACCACAACAACAGGTCAAGTACACTGCCGTATGTCTGAAGGGACTGGTGGGACGAGTACCATTGGTTAGAAAGCACTGGTTTAGATGAAAGACTAGTTACCATATGCTTCACTGGCTCTACACCTTCAGGACAAGATACCTGTATCTGGCAATCAGAGATGCATGGAGAGGCTCTCTCTGAAACCCAGTGGTTGCGCACAGGCACCAGGGCTTGTAACTAGAGGTGTTTGCTTCTGGTGAGTAAGATAGAATTCAAGCCTGACTCTTACTGAACACAATGCGCTTACTTCTGAGTAAAATAAATAAATTCATTTTCAAACACCTCTGCTTGTAACCACTGATGGACTTTTCTCCATCAATCTGCCCAATTCCCTTTTAAAGGCATCTAGGCCAGGTATCATCACAACATCCTGTGGCAAGGAGTTCCACATATTAATTACACACTTTTCTTTTGTCTGTTCTAACTCTCTTGCCATTCAATTTTAGTGGATGTCCCCTCATTCTGGTGTTTTCTGAGAGAGGGAAAAAAAACACCCTTCCCTCTATCCACTCTATCCATCCCATGCATAATTTTATATATCTCAAACATGTCGCATCTCGGGCACCTTCTTCCTAGACCAGGGGTGTCAAACTTGTTTCATACAGAGGGCTGAAGTTAGCATTCATGGTGCTTGCTGAGGGCCAGAAGTGACATCATCAAGCAGAAAGTGACATCATCAAGCAGATGATGGCCAGAAATAAGCACTTTGTTCTCATGTAGAAACTCATTAGCTGCAAAAGACAGAAGAGAAAATGTGAAATTCTGAATATTTCATGTTCGGCCTGGGAGAACCCAGTTATAAAGCTGGGCAAATAAATGGCTTCTGGGGGCCACATTCGGCCTGTGGGCCTTACGTTTGACAACCCTGTCCCAGACTGAAGAGCCCCAAACATTGTAGACTTTCCATGTAAGGGATGTGCCCCAGCCCACTAATCATCTTGGTTGCTCTCTCATCATCATCACCATGACATTTTTAACCCATCCTTCTGCCATTGAGTTCAGGGTGACTTAAATGGCTGTAGGTTTTTCCCGCTTTATGCTCCCAACAATCCTGGTTCCTTCTCCTCTTCCTCTTCTTCCATCTCTCCTTTCCCTTTTCTTTTGCAGCAGCATGCTGTTCATAAATGAAGACAAACTCCAACCTGTTGCCTGCTTGTATTGCCTTATCTACGCTCTGTTTCTTATCTGCATCCATCTGACATAAATTCCTTACACGTGGCGCCAACTTAATGTAGGCAAGAGAACTTGATTCTACAGTACTTAAAATGTGCCTCTTTCCCTTGCAGTAAGGCACTTGTCCAGAAGGTGGCGCTGCTCCCCTACTGAGTAGTGGGAAAACCAGAGGAGCAGGTGTTGCTAACCCTGGAGCTATCCTCGGTGATGCTGTCTGGAACCCCCGGCAGATGGTTCTCCCAGCTCCAAATCTGGGGAAAGGGTGCACTCCAAGATTCTGCACCTGGGTCCTGGTTTATCTAGTCCTTAGAGGATCCAGGCTGCAGCAGTTATACTTCAGTAAGTACCTGTAGAAAACAGTAGTGCACCAGAGAAAGGAATTTATCCCTGCACCTTCCCCACCTTCTATGGAAAGGTCCATTTCCATTTTAGGCTGGCCACCCAGACTGGTGAAAATAAAATACTTTGCATGGCAAGATGCCAAATTGATATTCAAGTCCACGAGGGGAAGATCTTCTGAAAAAACCAGCCAAGGAAGTAGGAAGTCACAACACACATCTCCTTTCCTCACCCAAATTGCATGGCTGGAAGTCGGATTCTTTAATTCAGCTCCCCATCACATTGGCTGCCTTAGCTAGCCCCTCCCTTCTCTTTCTGCCATCAAGTATAACCTTTTGTGCACGAGTGGTGGTTTGGCTAGGTAGGGCACTGGCGTAGGGTCATGCCAATCAGAAAACATATCTGTTCAGGTTGACCTCTAAACCCTCACTGCTGGTGGCAGTGATGGTATCCAATGCACCATGGGGGGGGGTATTATGTGGGCCCAGCGCAGGATTTTGCCCCATGGACTTGAACAACATGAAACGGGCACTGACGTTCGGTCTCCAAGCTCTTAATAAAACATATTCTCCTGCCCTAATGTACCTTCAACCAAACTCCCAGCCGCTGACACCATTTCATGACTGATCCTTCCCTCTCAGAATGTTTCTCAGAATTCTGTGACACCCAAGCAGCTCTCCTGATGCTTGATGTAGGTTTGGAAGTGACAGTCACCTGGTTTTCTGATTGACTGAATGAGCTGCCTATGGCTCACGTCAACAAAACACACTATGCTCAAGAGTTCTCTTCTGCCCACATGTCAATGCTTAGAGCTGGTGAGGACCCACAAATAAGCTGTAAAATCAATTCCGCTCCAGCTTTGGCTTTCAGTCATCTGATCAGGCTCATCTTCTCTCAGAAAAGCCCTGCAAGTGATTTTTTTCCCCTTAAATTCTTCATAATGTAATGAAAAAGTCTAATGTGCAACTCAATCCTATGCATATCTACTCAGAAGTCCCACTGAATTCAGTAAGACTTACTCTCAGGTAAGCATGTATAGGATTGTAGCCTTAGCTTTATCTATTATTTATTTGCTAATTTATTTCTATAGCACCATCAATAGTCATGGCACTGTACAGGGTAATATAGACCCCTGCCCTGAGGGACTTGCAATCTAGAAAAGCGACACAAAGGCAATAACAAAGGAAAGGAAGAGAAGAGGAGGCAGGGCTAAATGGCAGAAAGAATATGTAATCATTTCATATATGTAGGATTAGTTGCAGTCAGATATAGGGCTGGGGGGGTTTTGTCAGAAGCTTCAGGAAAAGGGTGAATTTGGAGGAGGAATTTGAAAGAAGTAAGAGACGTGGCATTATGCAGCTATTATAGGATAAGCAGCTTCAGTCATAAGAGGCAGCAAGGGAGAAGGGAGCAGGGCCAGCTTTAAGCCAATTGGATCAATTGCTCCCAATTGGGCCGCATGCCTAAGGGGACACAGCGCTAGGGTAATCTAGGCCCAAATCCTAACCAACTTTCCAGCATTGGCATAGCTGTGCCAATGGGGCATGTGCTGTCTCCTGCAGTTGGGTGGCAGTCATGGAGGCCCCCTCAAGGTAAGGGATTGTTTGTTCCCTTACCTCGAAGCAGCATTGCCCTTACCCCGGTGCTGGAAAGTTAATTAGGATTGCGCCCCAAGTCTTATATGCAGTTTTCTATTAAAATGTGCTTAGATACATTTGGTCTATTAACTCACATGCACTTTTTAAGTGCACATTTTGATTGCTTTCCATTCTACCTTCTGCTATGTCAGAAGGCCAGATGCAAGGAAGGGCACCAGGATGAGGTCTCTTGTAATCTGGTGTGGTCCCTGGGGCATTTGGTGGGCCGCTGTGAGATACAGGAAGCTGGACTAGATGGGCCTATGGCCTGATCCAGTGGGGCTGTTCTTATGTTCTTATGTACCATTGAGATATAAAGCCTATAATAAATTTTATTAATCTCTCGAACATTCTACAGACCTTGGCTGTGACCGTGGGGCTCTGCAAAAAATGTTTCCATTTGGGCCCCGCTGCTCGTAAGGCCAGCCCTAGATCTGAGGAAGCAAGGAGGCTGGAGGTGTGAAGACCAGGGGGAGGGATGTATTGGATTGGAAAAGATAAGGCAATGGAAGTCTTGAGAAACAAAATTTTTTAAATATCTATAAATCTAATGAAACCTATGAGACCCAGAAGGTACCACTCATGAACTTGGTGAATTAGTTCACTTATGTTCTAAAGGTCCACTCCCTATTGGCTAGTGTCCATGCAGAGTAACGCACTTCCCCCTCTTCAAATGGTGCAACGTATTCGTTGGTAGTACATATTCTGCAGATGTCTGCATAGATCTTTTCCAAGTGCAGCACCAGGTCAGCAGCTGGTTAAATCCAATTCCTCTCAGCACTGACCCGTAGGAAGCTCATAATGTAGGCAAAACCCTTTGTGGCAGCTGTCAGATGGTGAGAATGGAAGGGAAGCGGGGAGTTTTAGTTACAGCTGGGACTGGAGCTGTTTGTCAGGAAAGAGAGGAGCGAGTGAAAGGGTGATGATTCACTGCCATCCCTTGCAAAGGTCCACCTTCCCCTTCTCTCTGAGGCTAATGTACAGAGTCAGGACAAAACACCACTTCAGATTGCGGGCGAGGTGTGTGTCCAAAGACCAAATGCTTCCATATTTATATTTTTTGAACCCATACACTCTGCAGAAAGTTAACATGGCAAGGAGAAAGTTTCCTGCACAGCATCTCCTGATATGACAGTTTTTATGTTGGTGAAGTTTTTCTGCTTGGGAGAAGACTCAAATTTGTGAACTCTACCTGCATTTTGAAGTGGTTAGTGGTATAGTCCTGCGAGAGTTATAGCACATGGCTTTTCTGAAGAAGTAGATCGGCTCTGAGTGGTATGATCTCCCAGCTTTAGTATATCTACTCCCTCACCACCTTTGGAGGCAATGCATGATAATTTTGAGCCCAACTGTATGTGCTCTAGTGCTGGCGGTATGCTTGTACCACCGGCAATGGGTGTCTCAATCATGCCGTAAAGCACATTTGTGGCCCCCTTCTTCCTGGCTGGTGGCCAGGTGGTGGCTGGTGGCTGGTGCCGGAGTAAGTGGCTCCAGCGGATTGGCCTGTGCCACCCCGCCAGCACTGCGGAGGAAGACCTGGCCACCAGCGCAGCAAAGATAAGAACCAGGTCATGCAGGGGTGGCAGGACGGCAGGGAGAGGCGTTCCAGAGCAGGGGGAGGGTGGGAGAGACTGACCTGGCAGGGATGGGACTGGCGAAAGCTTTCCCTGCCTGATACTATGTCTTAGGCTCAGATACCTGACATGGAGCTTCTCAAGTCTGCACCAGTGATTTAGCTGGCACAGACTCAAGCAGCCCTATAGTGGGAGGCTAGAACTTTACTCAGGGTAAGGGAACAAACATCCGCCCAAGGAGACCTCCAGCGGCCTCCCTGGCCCCACAGGATACAGTGGCAGCCATTTCAGTACCGCTGTAGCCTGCAGCCCGGGGGATTTTAGGACTGGGCTGTTAGTTGTTAATCTAAGGAGTTGGTGCTATGCTGGAAATAGGATGCAATTATCCTCTCCAAGGATTTTTTTATCACCTCCCTCAACCTGTGGGAGTGCCTATACTTTGGCTTTTCTCTGAGATTGGCTAAGAAGGCTGTGCAATAGATGCCATTAGAGATTCATGCATGCGTGGAGCTGTGATTCTCAGTGCTCTAAGAGTGCCACAATTCTTGCACTGAGTTGGTTCTAATAAAGGTATTTTCCGATTGTGGCCATTTTTGGTGTTGTTGGTTGATTGGACCAACATGACTTTCTATAACTTTTTGTTTGTACTTTTGAGATCGTCGCATTTAGTTTTAGCAGAGGGATTTTGAAACTGGCAGAAAATGGTTGCCTCCCACCGAAGATGAGACTTACTTACCGCCTCGAAGGAGACTGATAGCCCAAACCAAACGAAAACACTGCCCTCACCAATGCAGCCTCACCAAATTAGCTTGTGTTGCATCCTGAGGAGGGGAGCAGTCTTAGAGGTCACCTCAAGGTAACAAAATTTTCATTCCCTTACCTTGGGGCAAGCCTCTGCTGTGTGAATGGCTCCTCTTGGATCTGTGCCAGCCATTTTGCTGGCACCAAACTGAGGGGAGTGAAGGAGAGGGAACGTGAATAGGATCCTAGCCATTGAACTCAATGAGATTTACTTTTGAGTAGACATGCACAGGATTCTGTAACTTTGATTTGATGATTCGGGAAAGGAAATGTAGCTTGTGCTAGCCCCTGCCCCCCCCTTGTGTGTGTGTGTGATTTGCTCCTAGACATTTATACCTTGCCTTTTAGTCATAAAAAGACCCAGGCGGTTTCCTATCATTAGACTTTAGAATATACATAAAACGTAAATCTAAGCAAGCAGGAACGCAAATAAAAATAATCTGAAAACCAGAATAGCCAAGGGGCGATGCAGGAGTGTAAAATCCAACAGGGGAGGCAGTAATCATTGGTGTTAGGTTTTAGAATATACATATTTAAATATGTACATCATCTTGAATTTTTTTTTTTTTCAAGGACAGGAAGCAATAGGATCTTAAAGATAAATAAAAACACCAGGCAGGCTGCAGTTTGCCCATCCAATATGGTGGCCTGTCAGCCACCTGTTCTATACTTCTAGGTAGGCATCAAAAACAGGAGAGTTCTCAAGCCCCTGATGGGCTGCCATTGGTGGCTGATGGTCCATGTTTGGCTTGATGTGTCACAAGTTGTGCAGGTCTGCTTGAATATGTCAAATTTGTGATGTCTGTTGAACCTGGGGTACTTATTCAAGCGCCACACTGGTGTTGGTACCCAAACACATTGATTGAGCAGGGTTATATGCAGCTCTGGGGCAGGGAGCTAATCACAGACCTGCAGCAGGTTACATCTAGGCCAGCCATGGAGGCAGAAGTGTGAGGGCGGAGCTATTCTTAAGGGGACCGTGCACTGTTAATTCACTGTGCCTGACTATGCCGCAAAGTCAAGTCATTGCTTGGCAAGTCTTTTACAGCTTCCTAGTAAGACAAAAAAAGTTAGCAGTCTCCTCTTGGGATGTCAGCCATGGGGTAAATGGCACAATGTAGACATCCCTTTACAGCAGCTCTCAATTTTAGTTTGTGCAAAAACTGTGGGAACAAGAGCACTGTATTTGTGAAGCGGGGAAGGGGTGCTGGGAAAACCAATACAGAAGAAACAAATTGTGAATTTTTCCCCCCTAAGGGTCAATTTGTTGTATTGTTACACTTCGGAGAACAAAGAAAATAGCCTTGCATATTTTCTTTATTCATGTGTTGTAACTGAAAAGTGGGGGGGGGGGGGAAGAGATTGAACACTTTCTTTTTTCTAAAGAGACATTTTGCATTGTACTACCCAGAACAAAGGCAGATGTATTTGTTTCAAAGCAATCAATACACACAGCTATATTATTAACCGATTTTTGCCCAGCCCACAGGTGCACACATTTGATCCCTGTTGCGTATATGCAACATTGGGCAGAAATGGCTTTAACCGAACACATGTTTCAGCCCCATCCTATGCATGTCTCTTCAGAAGTAAGTCCCAATATAGTCAATGGGGCTTACTCCCAGGTATGCTTGGATAGGCTTGCGGCCTTTGTTCATTTTTTCCCCCTTGCTCGATCCAAGGACATATTCTCACCAATGTTGACAAGCCCTGTTCCATTTTGCTGCTTAATAAGGGTGGTGAGTTGTTATTTGGTGCCAAAGAGAAGGTGTAGCTGCCCAGCTACTCCTGCTTTGCATCCATCTCCTCCCAAAGGAGGTATTGTACAAATGTTTATGCTGGCTTATTGGCCGAGCGGGAAAATATTTGTAGTCCCACAGGAGTAGTGCAAACCAGGAATGGGACAGGTCCGCAGATTAGAAGTGACAGAGAGCTGGTTACAAACTATCTAACTGCTGGCCTAAATGAATTCGAGTCATTCGGACCAGACAAGCTACATTCTAGAGTACTGAAAGAAATTGCTGATGTACTCTCAGAATCTCTGTCCATTATCTTTGAGAGATCCTGGAAGACAGGGGAGGTACAAGACTGAAGACAGGCTAATGTTGTCCTGATCTTCCAAAAGGGGAAAAAAGAGGACATGGGAAATTCCAGATACCAAGACAGAGAACACATTATGAACTAGCCAGTCTGTAGGCATCTTGATATCAACGTAGTGGTTGCTAGAAGCCAACATGGATGTGTCAAAACTAACTCTTGCCAGACAAATCTCATCTCTTGTTTGGATTGGGTTACTAGCTTAGTGGATGGTGGGGATGCTGCGGGTGTAATTTATTTTGATTTCAATAAAACATTCGACAAGATTCCCCATGACATCCTGATTAGCAAGCTGATAAAATATGGGATAGATGATACAATTGCTAGTTGGATTCACAATTGGTTGGGCAACTCTACACCAAAAAGTGCTCATCAATGGCTCTTCATCAACCTGGAGGACAGTTTTAAGTGGAGCACACCAGGGCTCTGTGTTGAACCTGGTTCTTCTCTTCAACATCTTTATCAATGACTCAGAAGAAGGGATAAAAGGAATTCTCATCAAATTTGGGAGGAAAAGGTAATACCGCTGAAGACAGGGGAAGAGTTCAGGAGGATGTTGATAGAATGGAATACTGGGCTGAAACTAACAGGCAGCCGGATCCTATGCCAGGATGGTGCTGACAGCTGGTGCGCTGCCCCAGCAACAGCTGTTGTGAAAGTGCTGTAAGGAACTTCGCTGCCAGCAGGGAGCATGCGGTGCTGGCAGAGAGGGCAGTGCCAACTAGGTGCTGGGCCTCCACGCTGGCAGGACATGGAGAGCCCAATGGTAAGTATCCTCACCGCTCGGCAGGGAGGCTTCTTGGGGCAGTGGGGGGAGAAGGCAGTGAGGGGGAGGAAATGGGCAGAGGGTTGGCAGGCCAGAGGGCTGATTGGGCCCGGGAGGGGGCGGGAGTGGCAGCAGAAGTATACCCCCTCCCAAACTGCAGAGACTGACATGGTCTCTGGGACAGATAAAGAGCTGGCACAGATCCAAGTAGACCCATCAGGGCCTCCAGGGCTCTACACAGGGTAAGGGCTCTACATAGGGTAACCAATGTTCCCTTACCCTGAGGATATCTCCAGCGGTTTCCCTGGCCCCACAGGATATGGTGGTGGCTGTTTTGGCACCACTGTGCTACGCGGTGCTGCCGGCCCATAGGATTGGGCTCAAAATGATGTTCAACAGAGGCCAATGCAAGGTTCTGCGCCTAGCAAATAATAAATCAAATGCACAGGTTGTGAGGTAATAGCTGACTTGGCAGTACAAGGTGTGAACGGGATCTTGCTGTTGGAGTTGATCATATGCTGAACGAATGTGATGCAGCCACAAATTAAGGTTGCATTAGTAGAACCGTAGTCTACTAATGTGATGTTTCAAGTCATGAGAAGACATCATAGTTCCACTTTATTCCACGCTGTTCAGACCTCACCTAGAGTGCTGCGTCCAGTTCAGGGCTCCCCATTTTAAGGATGCAGCCAAACTGGCTCAGGTTCAGAGAAGGGCAATGGAGTGGGTCAGGAGTCTGGAAAACAAGTCTTGTGAGGAAAGATTGAGAGAACGTGGTGTGTTTAGATTGGAAAAGAGAAGACTAAGGATGGGGGGGTGGCCTTGATCTCACTCTTCAAATACGTGGAGGACTGTCACACAGCAGAGGGCAAAGATTTGCCTTTTGCTGTCCCAGAGAGCAGGTCTAACAAGCTTAAGTTGCAGAAAAGAAGAATTTAGTTGGATACACACTAATGTTCCTGCTTCTAGAGGGGGTTGGACTAGATGGCCTTGAAGGACCCTTCCAATTCTATGAGTCATTGCAATGGGAGAAAATGTAAGCTTGTGCTTCCAAATCAATGGTTAGATCATGTCCCAGCTGTCTTTCACAGTGCCTGTTGAAATGGCTTTTTGCCCAAACAATTAAAACACTGGAACCAGAACTTACTGCAGTTTATTCAGATATTACATAAACTGCACACATACATTCCAACAGAGCTCTTGCTCAGGACATTTTGCCAGGCAACCCAAGAACTGTATCCCAGTGTCTTCTGAAGCATTGCAAGGGATCCTGGGAACGTGAGTTTTCAATCGCATGTTGCATGGGCCCAGGGTACCTTAAAAACCACTTCTTTCCCTCTTGCATCTTCTAATTATTTGTGAGCTGCTTCTTTAAAAGGTAAGCCCAGAAGGCCTCAGGATGTAAAAGGTCACATGAGTGAACTGTGAAATGAACGTTTTGTGGTTTTGTTGCTACTGTATGGGTAAGAACTGGTTTGAATATTGCAGAAGAAAAATGGGACAAATTTTTTTTTAAAAAAAAAAAAGATTACAAGCGGGGCCTCTGTATCCGCAGATTAGCTAACCATGGATCTGGCTCAATGTAGGTCTCCTGGACCCACATTGACCCAGATTAGGCCCAACCTGAAGCCTTTGGAGGCGATCGGAGGTGACCAGAGCACCGCTCCAGTTGCCTCTGGACGCCTTAAAGGGTGCCAAACTGCAGATTTTTATCTGCAATTTTTTTGTATCTGCAGGGAGTCCAGGAATGGATCCCCAGTGGATCCCAAGGCACCACCTGTAATTAAAAACATTCATTAGCAACCCTAAAGATATTGTTGCGAGCAATCAAGCGAGCAATTGGCTTGCTTTTACAGACCAGCTCAGCCTGCATTTCAGACTTTCATATGCACAGTTATTTGTGCACCTGGGACATTTCCACACTAAACATAACCCCAATAGTCCCTTGTTTTTTTAAAAAAGAAAAAATCTAGATAAAAAATGCATTCTCTACTCCCAGTTTGAAAGCCCATGGGATGAACAGAGCTCTCCATTAAGTATTATAAAAGATTGTAAATCCCTCCTGGTCCACGCACAATATGTGTGTTTGGGGGTAAAAAAAGTTACAGGCCACTGTTTGTGAAACGACTAAAGATTGAATCTGTAACTGACTCCCGTGGAACTGAGAATTAGCTTTTTTTTGTGCTTCTCAGTGAGGAGTTCTGTGTAAATCCAAAGGTGGCATATGACTTCACCTAATTACAGTGGCACAACAAGTGCCACCAATTTTGTACATTGATAGGCATATCCACTCTAGTATAAACCTACATGGATTGCACCACTTCAGATTGCTGTGGGGGGAATCACATTTTTCAGTGCTCTCATTTGAATGCTCTCATAACATTTTGAATGCTACAAATTTCCTGCAAACAGAAACCTACACAGTAGACCAATGGATGGGGCATCACCTTTTCCCTGCTGTGTAGTTTTCAATTTGCAGGTAAGGTTTTTAAAAAAAAAAATGGGGGAGTATGCGCAAGAGGTGTACCCAGGATTGGCTCATTCATGCGGCCAATTGAGGTGGTTGTCTTAGGTGGTGGATAGAAGGCGGCTTCTCTGACTCTTACCCAAAGAGCTCTGCTCAGCTTGTCAAGGTCTTGCCTATCCCTGGTCTTCTGGTGATCTTGAACAAGCAACCTTCAGACCTTCAGATGATATCTTTGGGCATAACAGCAGCTCTACTCTCTAGACCAGACCTCCTGCCCTAGATCAGGCCTCCTGTCCATACAGTGGTAGAGTCCATATTGCTCCCTCAGCACTATACATTGGCACCTGCAGTTACAGACATCTGAGTTACGGATGGGTGTGTTGGTGCTTTCACACAATCCTTCGGTGGCTCTTTTGCACAGGCAGGAGAGTGTTGGGCTGGCAAGAAATGGACATTTCGATCCCTGGAACCTAACCTGCACTTAAGATCTTTGGTATGTTTACTCAGAAGTAAGTCCCATTATAGTCAATGGAGCTTACTCCCAGGAAAAATGTGGATAGGATTGCATCCTTACTCTCTTGAGAAGGTTCAAGGTATTCCTCATGTTATATTTCTTACAACAACCCCACAAGGTGGGCCTCTGTTATCCCCATATTGCAGATGGGTGTCTGAAGCTGTCTCAGAATGGCTTGCCTAAAAGAGCATCTAGTGAGCTCACAGCAGAGGTATGATTCGAACCAGGGGCTTCTCAACTCTCAGAGCTCAGGTTCTGAGCCGCACCACCGCACTCGGTATGCTCACGCCACAGCCCTTGGCCTCGTCCACACAATCAGCCAAACAGGAAACCACCAACCCTCATGCAGTAAACAAAATGACTCACTGCAGCAAGCAAGCCCACAATATTGTTCATGCACCACCATGCACACCCCAAGTGCACACTCCGTCAGAAGAAAATGAACAGATGCAGCCATGCGCTAAGCATGCACGTATCTAATCACAGCATGCAAACACCTTCAGTGACGACTGTGCTCCCTGACATTCTCATACAGAACACATGCCGCTCTCTGCATATATGAAAGCTGCCCAGTGTGCTCGGAGTGCAGAGTAAGAAACGAGAAATATACATCTCTCACTACACTGTATGTATATAGAATTATGTCTGTACACCATCAGTCAGTTTACAGTCAGTCATGTATACACCGTATAAGGATTAATTGAGGCAGATTTTGTTTTGGGGTGTTTTTTTGTTGTTTGGCTTGCCAACTTTTTTCACCAGCCCTGCTCCTGTGCTTTTCCAGCAGCCTGGCATGCAAAAAAGATAGCAGTGGCAGCTTTCTCCAGTGATGCTTTTCCATGCCTGGTTGCTGTTAAGACACCAGAGTTCATGAAAACAATGAGTTAAAGATTGGCTGGACTATACCAGAGAGGCTTCGGAAAGTGAAGTGCCAGGAAAATCAAGGCCCCCACCATGGAGCAATGATCTGGGAGCGTCTCGGTGTAGGGAATTGGCCTCCCTGCTCCTTGCAGGAAGCTCCTTTACATTTCCAAGCAACAGAGGAGAACCGAGCTGGTTCGTTCCCTCCTCAGCAGCTGCCGTTCTCCCAGCCGCCAGCCACAGGAATCATGGCCAGCGTGAAGAATTCTCAGAGACAATGCCAGGAAGCCCAGGTTGAGGGGCAGCTTGGCGGGAGCTAGTCCCAGAGAACCGGGTCTAAGGAAGAGGCTTGGCAGGAAGGAGGGAACATGCTCGCCCTCTGTAATCCGGCCTGGGTGTTCCACAGTATGTACTGACCTAGTGCAAGGGACACTGTGGTCCAGCAGCCAGTCTGAGGAAGGCAGCGTTTGCCAGCCAGCCGTGCAAGGATCTTCCAATGCTCTGGAGGATTCAAGTTCTCCTTACAAGACCACATGCCCTCTTGCAGCCTTATGCAAGAATTTGACACTTGGGGGGGGGGGAGAAGAGTAGAGTCTGGCAACCCTTGCCGCAACTTGCAAAAAGCTGATTTTGCTGACAGACCGTCAAAAGCCTTCACACACACGCACACAAATCTGTCCTGGTTGTTTTCAGAGGCTGGGGTAAGTTGACAGCTGCAGAAGAGAGAGATGGGAATTAGATGGAACACTAAGTGCACAATCCTATGCACGTCTAAGTAGCAAGTCCCATTATGTTAGATGAGGCTTCCTCCCAGGGAAAGGTGCCTAGGAGTGCCGTCTAAGGCTGCACGGGCATAAGATTGGGTTCTAAGTCCTGCTGCAGCAGGGGTGGGTTTTGCTGTGCATTTCGTTGACATGGGTGGGATTTCAGCAGCCTCACAGCGTATGGGATTGCAGCCTAAACCAGCATGCAGAAGGACTGATGAACCTGCAAACTGAGCCACTTGTGATTAAGCAAGCATAATCCACTGCTGGAAAGGATTGCCTGGGAAGTTGTCATGTTGTTTGTATGTATGGGTGGGAAGCGTGCAATTCTGCAGCCAGAAAAGCACACACACGACTGGAAGTCTGCCGGTGGTGATGGCCACTGGCTTGGGTAGTCTATCAATGACTACTAGCCACAACTGTTCAGTGGAACCTCCAAGTTCAGGTAAGTCTATCTGAATATCCTGTGATGGGGAGAAACAGTGAGAGAGGGCTACTGTCTTTGTGCCCTGTTGCGTTCTTATAAGTACCACTATGGGAAAGAAGGATGCTGAATTAGATGGGCATTTCATCTGACCCAGGAGGGCTCTTCTGATGTCTTTGTCTCCTCTCTTCTGGGGTATTTTTATATTTTATTTTTGAGACATCTGGCTTTGATCTTGTTGTATAAACCGTGCACATAGCCTGGTGAGGATAATCAGCAACAAAATCTCCAGTCAACATAAAATTGACCTTTTTGAATACAGGGTCTGTTCAAATGAAGTGCCGTGAGGCTGCTGAAGTGTTTAAACATATATTTTGTTTGTGCTTAACCTTCTAAAACCTAATCACAATTTTTCCCCAGAAATTGTTCATCTCCCATTTTGTTTCATGAGCCATGACGATATATGTTAACTTTTATCATTTCCTGAGTTTTCAGCCATTCATCAACTGATAGCAGTTCAGGCCTTTCCCACTCGTGAGCAGCTTCAATTCATGCTGCTTTCAATGGATTTGAAATTAATTCTGTGTCTTCTCTTTTCACTGTGTCTTTTAACTACCCTAATAGAATTATTCAAGGGTCTAGGGAAATTAAATATCTCACCGTCTCTTTGATTACCTTTATTACTTCTTTCTATTAAACTCTAATTCTAGCACAAGACCACTGTGTAGGAGAATATAAATACGGTTTCACAAAGTTTTAAATAAATTGTTTCTCCAAAACACTGAGGACTAGAAACTTACACTTAACAAAAGTTTGAGGCAGCAGTGGCACGCAAAATTTGCAGTAGCCTCCACTTTTTGCATCTCATATATTCTATACTGCTCAGTCCATTTGTGATGATGTGTAGCCTCATATTGCTTCCTGAAATTTGGCAGTGGAGGGGCTCATGAAGCCACTTCTAGCGATCACAGAATTTAAATCCTCCTGCATTCAAAAAGCATATTCTAAAGCAGTAAACAGGGAGAGGTTTGCAGTAATGGAATAAAGAAACATCTTGTTTTCCTTGCAAAAGGGAAACATTCTAAACCAGGATCCCACCCCTGCAATGTGACTTGGAACAGTCCGGAAGTTTCCCATGTCAGCTTCCCATCTCATTCTGTGTAATGTGTAGATTGGGTCCTATTCTAGTGTGCAACTTGGGACTCCTTTATTCCTTAGCTGGCACTTGGGAAGCAGGTCATCCTATCAACCAATATGCTGCTGTAGATGTTGCTGGGATCCATGTGTCATTCATGACACCCTTCCACTCTTGGCAATTGTGGGTGATATTTCTCCACTTGTCATTGGTCAATTGCTCATTCCTTAGATTTTCCTTAATGTGTTTGAGTCACATTTACTTTGGTGCCACCCGCTGTACCCTCAAGTAGGCAGGTTGCTCTCACCGAAGAAGCTTGTGTGGCAGCCAAATATTGTTCACTCTGTAGATGTGGCCAATTTGGATTTGCTGTTCAACGGATGGTTGATGATCACACCGTATCCGAATTGTCTCATTAAAATGGTGATCTTAAGGAGAGACACCCAGGATCTGTCTCAAGCATCACTTATGGAAGACCTTGAGCTTGTTCATGTCTAATCTGAGCAGAGACCATGTTTCCAATCTGTATAGGAGAACTGGCAGGACCAGTGTTTGGAAGTGGCAAATGTTGGTCTTGATAGAGACATTGAACTCCTTCCAGAGGCGCTGTTTGAGCGAGGCAAATACTATAGTTCCCTCGCCCATCCTGCTGTGAACTTTGGGAATGGTTGCCACTTTTTTCTCCTGTACAAGCAATACCAGGTATTTGAATTCTTGAACCTGTTTTCCCGCAAAAACTGGAAGTAGCTTTAGATCAGGGTGCCCAAACCCCGGCCCTGGGGCCACTTGCGGCCCTTGAGGCCTCTCAATGCAGCCCTCAGGGAGCCCCTAGTCTCCAATGAGCATCTGGCCCTCCAGAGATTTGTTGGAGCCCACACTGGCCCAACTCAACTGCTCTCAGTGTGAGGGCGACTGTTTGACCACTCGAGTGAGCTGTGGGATGAGGGTTCCATCCACTGCTTATTGTTTCACGTCTATGATGCAGTAGCAGCAGCAAAGGAAAGGCCAGCCTTGCTTTGTGCAAGGCCTTTTATAGGCCTTGAGCTATTGCAAGACCTTCATTCATTCATATAAGTTCATCTTTAGTATTGTCATTTATGTAAACATATGTAAATTTATTCAAATTTTAAATGTAAATTAATTCTTTTTTTCCCCAGCCCCCGACACAGTGTCAGAGAGATGATGTGGCCCTCCTGCCAAAAACTTTGGACACCCCTGCTTTAGTTCATAGATAAGGGCTACCTACAGCAGCCATGGAGGAGATCAGAGGGGCTTGCGAGCCTCCAAGACCCTGCAGGAAGCCAGCACTTCCCCCCAGGCAAGTAAATAAAATAGCCCCTTGGAAGTCGCAGCATCACGATCCGTGTGGCACTGTTGCCCCTCTCCCTGCCCCCTCTCCACCCATTTAAACACTTACCTGGTTCCCAACTTGCTTGTAGGAGTTTGGGAACCACTGCACCAGTGTAATGTGCATTGTATTTTGCATGCTTCAGCTGTTGTGTAGCTGGGAATAGTGGTGGTGTCAGAGGTGAGCTAGTTCTAGCACTGGTTGAGATACCACCTGGCTGGTCTGAGCCCCTGAACTAACGAACCACAGCAGATTCCTCCCTGTTGGCAAACGGGGAAGGGTGGGAGTGTTGGAATTGGATGCAGTGCTGCCTGCAGGCCTCTGGAAGGCAGTGTACTCTCCTGTCACCTGAGACCATCTTCCTGTTCCTCTCTGTTGTTCTTGCAGGAGGTGTGGTTCTTTCTTCCCTCCCTTCTTCTCATACATTCTTTTCTTCTCCAGACATCCCAGGAGAAGAATATGCCCCACTGGAGCGCCATGCTCATGGGCACATCTTCACTTGCTAACAAAGGGAACAGGTCTAGAGTTTCCTGTTCCCAAGTGTTATAGAATCTCTGATCCTAATCAGAAAATGTACATGTGCAACTATGAACCGTAAATAAAGTACAGTGGGCTCAATGCATCTGCCTACTCAGCTTCCATGGATTTGAAGATCCACGGATCCAAGCCCTTGGCTGGAGGGCCTCAGAGGACCTCCTGGACACAAACCAGAAGCGTCTTCCAATCGCATCCAGGAGGCCTTCTGAGGAGGAGGCCATATGCGACCTCCGGAGAGTTGAGGATGGCCCCCAGGTAATTGTGTGCCACACAGGCCCCCCTGCAGATTTCATTATCCATGGAATCCGTGGTGGGTCCTAGGTTGGATCCCCTGCGGATATCAAGGGCCCACTATATTTCTTATGAAAACATAACCAAGCCTCCACTCCCCTGTGTGTGTTTTAGTGATAGCAATGAGCCTGGGGACCAAGTGATAACTTTCACCATAGGAAGGGGGCTTTTGCGGATTACTCAGCCATTTTTCCCTCTCCCTTCCCAACAGAGAGAAGCTATTATTGCAGTTAAGCTGGGGGGGGGGGGGAATGCTGGCCTTTGCCTGAGTTCCTCTAGTCATTCGGCATTAGCAGTGTGTAAAACCAGCACACCTCAAGCCACCTCTGAGAACTCCATTGTTTATTGCTTACAATTCAGTAGAAAGACCCCAGGGAGAAAAAAACAGGATCAAAGCAGAGATGATATTAATTGCATCTCTACTTACAGGGTCTCCCTCAAGTGAATCTGGTTCTCTTGTTAGGTGCGCATCTACCTTGCTATATTCCCTTCCGCGATCTGTTTCTTTCCATGTGCGTGACTGAATGATCCCGCTTTTGCTGCTTTGCCTCTGCCAAGATCATTGTATTCCCCAGAAGCACTGTATGCATTTTCATAGTTTCAGTGCTTAAATGTCAATTGAAGTGATAGCTGATAGCTGATTCATGATTGGAGAGTCAGCAGGGAACAGGATACAGTGTCGGTGAAGCATCTTGCTTCTGATAAAAGGGGGGGAAGCTTACAGGGTGAAAAGAAACAAACTAGGGAAGCAAGCATACATTGAATGTCACATCTCTTTTGACCCTTATTGGAGCAGAGAAATAACAAGTACAGCTTACTGAGAACTGCCTCTGTATCCGGGTTCATCTGGACCTAGGAATGAGGAATTCATACAGACACAACTACTGTAGTCGCATAGGTTTCTTTGCAAAACTGAGATTGGTTCCCCATGGCTTGTCTCAGCCTGGGGCCTTCTGGCTTGGCTCTTAGCAATACACAGCAGCTCCTTCCCCAGAATCTCTTGGACCTGAATCTTAAGAGTAGGGAATGAATGTAAGATATTCGGCACTGCACAGTCATGTAAGAATATGTTCAGGAACACTTCGAGCACCAAGCAATGCAGAGCCCAGCATCTCAGACGCTGATAAATCTCAACCATTTTTGGAAAATGGTGTGTTCTCCTATTACAGTAGTGGCGAACCTATGACAAAGGTGACACCCCATGACGTTTTGGGTGACACAGCAGCATTCACCAACAGCCTGGCCCTGATACATGGAACCTTTGGCGAGTGCCTTCCTTAGATGGCTTTTTAAAGTCAAGTACATAATATCTCCCAAAACATCCTTATCTACATCAGGGAGCTCTTAAAAAATTGTTGAGGCAATGCTTTCCTTTAAAGAAACCATACTAGTCCTTCCCAGCAAGGCTTGTTCTTCTATTTATTTGACAACGTTTAGCCTTAATTATCTTATGGATCGATTTGCTACAGTCTAAGCTGCTTGGTGTGTCTTGGTCTGCCTTTCTTCTTTTGATGTTTCTTCTCTTCTTTTGTAGGATTGATTACACTAATGAGCTCCTCTGGTAAGGAAGTATGGGGGTTGGGCTTAGCAACGATAGATATTTTCATTAAAAGATTAACAAATTCACGTGTGACATTTTCAGCTTTTGATTTCACACTTTTTCCACATACTGTGCTTTCCTAGATTCAGAGGGAGGCAGATGAATGTAAAAGAGCAAGAGAAGAGGGTCAGGTCAGATGGGCCCCGAAGGCTTGCATAAAACAGAAGCACTCCGGTGGCTTTTAAAGTCATCAGTTAAGACAATATACCACATTCAGCTACGCAGCTAAGTCAAGAAGGTAAAAGGCCCTCATTCTGCCTTTGGATAATCAAGGCACACACAACTTCTGAATAGAGGTGGGAGAAAACGGTTTTATTTTTCCATGGATTTTGTTTTGCAACAGTTAGAAGCACAGATAGCGATGTTAGGGCACAATCCTGCCTTTCACTTGGGCTGGCACAAGTCCCTTGCACCAGCCCAGGAAGATTGCAAATGTGCTGGCACAAGTCCCTTGCACCAGCCCAGGAAGATTGCAAATGTGCTGGCACAAGTCCCTTGCACCAGCCCAGGAAGATTGCAAATGTGCTGTAAGGCATGTTTGCACCTCCTCGGGAGTAAGCTAGACCAGCCATAGTTGCGCCGACCTACAGAGACTGACACAAGCCTCCATGCTGGCTTCTTCAGTGAGCTTTGTGTTGGTCCGGCTGGGCCAACTCAAGGCTCTGGGGTGGGCGGGGAGGAGGCAGGAGGGAGCCGTCCCTGGGCAGGGGGAGGGAGTGCAGTGGGCAGCCCAAGGACAGGCAGATGGGAAACAGGAGGTGGGGCTGGAATCCAGCACTTATGCTGGATCCCAACTCCCGTTCCCGGAGAGTTTGGAGCGACTTCACGCTGCTCTGCTCTCCTCGGACTTTTGCCACCTCAGGAGGAACGAAAAACGTTAATTTTTTAAACTCTTTTGCCTAAAGAAATAAAATCACAAACTGTGTTTCATGCACAAAATTTGTTTTATGCACAAAATTAATAAAAATATTGCACAAAATTTCTGTACTTGCACTTTTGTAAGCCATCTTGAGTCCCCATGGGGGGAAAGGTGGGACAGAAATGCTGCAAATAAAATAAATAAATAGCGTTTTCCACAAAAAAGTTCCCAAAGTGATTTTCCTAGCAAACAATAAATGTGGCAAAGTTGTGTCCTGTTCCTAAGGGCCTCACAATCACAAAAAAGGCACGAGCTGTGGCATCACTAAGGGGTTCAGGCCACACCGGGGGGGGGGGTTGTTTGACACCACTATTGGCCAAAATTTTTTTAATCTTTTGGTATTTTCAAATAATACCATCATGTTATATATCACTTGATGTGTAATTTTATGCAGAATGCAACGAAACAAACCACACTGAAGTATCTGTATTCTATCAAAAGTTATAGCCCAAAAAAACCAGTGGGGCGGGGCTTTGGTGCATCACCACCACTTGGGGCATTACCCCGCTGCATAGGAGGAGGTCCATCAGGGAGGTGACGTGGTGGCCTCCTGCACCGCCACTGCACAAGAGAGACACCAGGCTAGAGCGACCGGGAGAGACACTATGCTGGGGTGAACGGAGACAGTTGTTCCTTATGAGGAAAGGCTACGGCGTTTGGGCCTTTTCAGCCTAGAAAAGAGACGCCTGAGGGGAGACATGATTGAGACATACAAAATTATGCAGGGGGTGGACAGAGTGGATAGGGAGATGCTCTTTACACTCTCACATAATACCAGAACCAGGGGACATCCACTCAAATTGAGTGCTGGGAGAGTTAGAACGTTCAAGAGAAAATATTTCTTTACTCAGCATGTGGTCAGTCTGTGGAACTCCTTGCCACAGGATGTGGTGATGGCGTCTAGCCTGGACACCTTTAAAAGGGGATTGAACAAGTTTCTGGAGGAAAAATCCATTACGGGGTACAAGCCATGATGTGTATGTGCAACCTCCTGATTTTAGAAATGGGTTATGTCAGAATGCCAGATGCAGGGGAGGGTACCAGGATGAGGTTTCTTGTTATCTGGTGTGCTCCCTGGGGCATTTGGTGGGCCGCTATGAGATACAGGAAGCTGGACTAGATGGGCCTATGGCCTGATCCAGTGGGGCTGTTCTTATGTTCCCTTTGCTCTACATGAGAAAGTGGCCACCTGAAAAGGTGCTTCTTTGCACAAGTAGCAGGGCAAAGCAAGCAGTTCAGCTTCCTCTGCAGAGAAACCTGCCTTTATTCAGTTTCTTCCACAATGCATAACCCCCCCTCCCATAGTGGGATGCACTATTTAGAGATGTGCAATCTGGTGGTTGTGATGGCATGTGATAGCATGTGTGTGTGTGTGTGGAGGGGGCAATGGAATGTTAAGAGACCCCCAACTATTTGCAAGATTGAGTTGACAATCAACCCTGGGGAGTTGAAGGTTGTTTCAGTTCTGACCCATTTATGCCTGGCCTTAGTGCAGGGTGCTAATTTATGCCATGCTGTAATTTATGTGAGCTGTTGTTGCTCACACCTCACAATGTGGGTTCTGGTTTCACAACTGGCATGTGGAGGTGGTTATATTGAGAACAGCCAGGGGAGGGGTGACCCCAAAGTCAACCCTTGGTGTACTGGACACTGGGCAGAGCTTAGGAGTCAGGAAGAAGCTCTGGATAATATAATGAGATCTGGGAATTAAACTGTGAAGCAAGGTGATCTTATAGCACATAGTCAGTATCACATAATATAGGTTGTATGGGACCTCCATGTAAATGGAGGGAAGGCGGGGTAGAAATATATAAAATAAAATGCATACCTGGTCCTTTGTGTATGCGATGCTAGGAAGGGGGTGCAATGAGGTGGTCAGACCCCTCCAGGATAATGATGTATATAAGGAGAATAAGGCTGCAATCCTAAGAGTAAGCCCCATAGAACAAAATAGGACTTACTTCTGAGTAGACCTGGTTAGGATTGTACCCTAAGTGTAGGATTATGTGTAATGGAAAAAAGCATGTTGTGTCTGACCTAGAAGATTTATGGCTATGGGATCACTGTGGATCTGGAGTTGGCCCACAAGCCATCTTACCCATAGAAAGCTCCTCTTGGCTAGAGGCAGTGACTAGCAGCCCCACAGGATTTTAAGATTACAAGGGCCAAACTGCACATTCTACAGGAGATCCTTGATGAGAACTCTCAATTTGTTGATACGGAAATGCTGTTGTGGTGTATATGAATTGACTTGCAACTGTGTGACCTGTGGCTTTGGGTGCATGTGTGCAATGTTTACTTACACACATGCACTCCCCGGTTGCCCAACCAAATGCCACCATTCTGGCAGTTGTTTTACCCCATTAGGAAAAAATATAGGAACCTCTAAGTTTCCCCCATGGTTGGCAACCTTCAGTCTCGAAAGACTATGGTATAAACCTACAGCACCCAGTATTCCCAGGCAGTCTCCCATCCAAGTACTAACCAGGCCTGACCCTGCTTAGCTTCCAAGATCAGATGAGATTGGGCATGTGCAGTGTAACAGTTGCTGTCTCCCATGAGCAAACAGCATCCAGGGACACTTTGATTGGAAAATGTCACAGGGGACAAGGTAACATGCTCTCGTCTCTCCCACCACTGCTGCAAGTAAATTCAGAGCTCTTTGCAATGGCATTTCAATTAAAAACAACAACAACAAAACAGAAAACTAGTCCCGGTTATCTCATGTAACATGGTTAGGTTGACCCAAAGAGTGTTTTAGGACTCATGAGCAAGACATTACTTTGACTTAAGGTGGGTTTCCCCAGGAGTGTCACTACCATTAAAATTACAATTTTGTAAGAGAATAGAGACACTGAAAAGTGGGGAGAGGCAGAGATTGACCACATTTAGAAAGAAGCGCTGAAACTGGGCCAGTGCCAGTTGGGGCTGGGCCTCAGTGCCGGGAAGAAAACTCTGCATAGCCACCACTGGTAGTGGCACCACTGGATGGCAGTGCAGGTTTTTGGGGGGAGGGGAGGGGAGGGGAGGGGGAGACAGCAGAACTGAGTGGGGAGAGGGGAGGATTGGAACTGGGAGCGGGAGGAGACAGTGATAGTTTCTGCCATTGCTTCCTCCCAGCCCAGGCAGGCTGACATGGGCCTCCTCCATTCTGTGCCTGCTCAAAAGCGGGTGCGGATCTAAGGAGACCTAGTGGCACAGTGGCAGCATTACCCTTCTTACCTGCAGCAGTGTTACCTAGTGTTACCTGTTACCAGTGGCATTACCCAGCATTTGAACATTACCCAAATGCTCCCTTTCCCCAAGGAGACTTCTGGCACTAGCCCAGCACCCACATACTCAAAAGTCTAGTCCAACCCTGTTCAGAGAGAGAGAGAGAGAGAGAGAGAGAGAGAGAGAGAGAGAGAGAGAGTACGCAATCCTAACCCCTTATGTCAGTGTTTTCCAGCACTGACTTAAGGGCAGTACAGCTCTGAGGTAAGGGAACAAACATTCCCTTGCTTTGAGGAGGCTTCTGTGAGTGACACCCAACTGCAGGATGCAGCACACCTGCCATTGGCACCACGATGCCAATGCTGGAAAGCACTGACATAAGGGGTTAGGATTGCGCAGAGAGAGAGAGAGCTACTTCATAAGGTAGGGTGTTCCAGTGCTAGATGGCTCTTGCAGTTAGGAATTCTTCATGTGTAGTCTACTTCCCTGTAGTTCCAACTCATTCGTTCTAGTCCTGCCTTTGGAAGCCACAGAGAGTAAGTCTTCCCCTTCTTCTGTGCGACAGAGCTTCAGAGACTTGAAAATGGCTATCATAGCTCCCCTTGGTCTTTTCTTCTCAGGGAAAATCATTCCTTTTGACTGCTTCTCCAGGACTTGGTTTCCAGACCACTCGCCATCTTTTCTCATCATCTTTGTTGCCCTCCTCCAAACATGTTACAACTTATTGATACAGATTGACGCGTGGTATCCAACAATGAACACATTTGAGGCCTGTCTAGTGCAAATAGAGAGTGGAACTATTTTTTCATATGATCCAGACTCTGTGCCTCGGATAATGGACTCCAGAATTGTATTAGCCTTTTTTTGCTGCTGCATCACACTGCTGGCTCATGTTCAGCTTGTTCAGACCGATGTTCAGAAATCGTTTTTCCATTTGCTGCTGCCAAAGCCAGGCCTCCCCCATCCTGTACCCATGTCTGTGGTATATATATATTTTTTGTACCTAAGAATAATACCTTTATTATATCTTTTGTGGACAGTGATCCCTTTCATTAGATGCATAACGTGTTCTCGTAGGTGACAGTCCCTGAATCTGATGGAGTGGTTACATTTGTTAGTCTTGATGGTACTACAAGACTTTCTTGTTATTTTTGCCCTCCTTGTTACTTTTGCCCTAGCCTCGCAAGGCCATGGAGATCCTGAGGTCATATATAAAAAGTAGAGCGGCACGTTAGCGGCTGTTGTTGAAAGTGGTTGGAAACTGCAGAAGGTGCAAAATGTTGAGCATGTCACACCAGAATCATACTGACTGCACAGGCTGCCAGTTTATTTCCAGGTTCATTTCAAGATACTGGTTATTATCTTTAAAGCTCCATGTGATCAGCGCTGCCTTTGTCTGCATGTCTCACTCAGGCCCTTAGGCTCTCTTGCCTGTGGTAGATACAAATTCAGTTGGCAGGGACCAGAGACAGCCTTTTCGGTGGTGGCACCACACCTATGGAATGCTAGCCTCGGTGACATCGAGATTAGATTACTGTAACGCACTCTATGTGGGGCTGCCCTTGAAGACGGTTCGGAAACTGCAACTAGTGCAGAATGCGGCGGCCCGTGTGGTTACTGGAGGTAGGCGGTTCGACCCTGTCAGTCCGCTTCTCCAGCGGCTGCACTGGCTGCCCATTCGTTTCCGGGCCCAATTCAAGGTGCTGGTATTGACCTTTAAAGCCCTATACTGCTCTGGACCAGGGTATCTTAGAGATCGCCTGCTCCCGTACAATCCGGCTCGCCCTCTCAGGTCATCAGAGGCGGCCTTCTTACAAGTGCCGCCGCCTAGGGAGGTACGTGGGGCGGCTGCAAGAAATAGGGCCTTCTCAGTAGTGGCACCAACGCTATGGAACTCCCTTCCCCTTGACTTAAGAATGGCTCCCTCTCTTGAGACCTTTCGGCAAGGCCTGAAGACCCTTCTGTTTAAACAGGCCTTCTGAGTTCTTGGCCTTTTAACATCTTTTTAACATCTTTTAATATTTTTTTTACAGGCCTGATTCTTTTATGACTTGCTGCTGCTCTATGCTCTTTTTTACCTATTTTTTTATTCTGACTGCTGTTTTTAGTATGTGTTAATATGTTTTTATTTGTTTTTTAAATTGTTTTTTAATATGTTGTAAGCCGCCTTGAGTCCCTTCGGGGAGAAAGGCGGGGTAGAAATAAAGTTATTATTATTATTATTATTATTAGCCAAAGGAAAATGCTTGCCATCAGGTCCTCACATTGCCTGCCTTTCAGAGTTCCCTAAAACCTACCTGTTCCACCTAGCTGTTAATGTATTTTAATCTAATGTTTTTATTGTGGTCATGACTTTTTAATTGCTGAGCAGGCTTTAGCTGATATTTTAATTTGAGCTGCTGAGTGGTGATTTTATACCCCTGCATTTGTCTATTTTTGTTTTTGTTGTGTGTTGATTTTATATTGTTTTATGGTTGTTGTTTTTCTGGGAACTATTTTGTGCATTCATGTTTCATTTGGAAAAGTGGCATACTGTATAACTATATTAAAATGAATGAATGAATGAATGAATGAATGATGGCAGAGAAGGCGGTCTCCTTTTAGAATCCTGTCCACAGATTATGATTTTTCCCATGAGGTGACAGGAGTGACTTTTCCCTTCTCACTACTGTGTCACTTATTCCTGACTCAGCACTAGTGACTTGGGATCTGTGAAAATTAACCAAGGATCTTGTGGCACCTTTTGAGGCTTAACACATTTGTTAGGAGAGGCACTCTGGTGGAGTACAGCCCTCTTGACAGATGAACACACATTAATTTTGGAGGGTGGTCGGGGCCAGTTCCCTCAAGCAGCAGGATGGTGGGAGGCACTGAACTCTTATCTGCCCACTTTTCTCCATAGCTCCTCCTCCCACAACCTAGACTGGAAAACAAAAATGGGGATGGGAGCAGAAGAGGACATGGAGAGGAGAGTGGTACATATTTAGCATCTTCCACTCATATCACCCTTTATTTTCCAGATCAAGTTGTGAAAGGAGCAAAGGCTGATGCATCGCCAAGTAAGAGGGGGAAGCATCTAGTATGATGCCTTGGGCACCTAGGAGATCTCGGTGCCCTGGGGATGGTGCTGTTAAAAAAACAAGAAATTTTTCCAGTGTGCAATTAATCTGTGGAACTCCTTGCCACAGCATGTGGTGTTGGCATCTGGCCTAGATGCCTTTAAAAGGGGATTGGACAGATTTCTGGAAGACAGGTCCATCACAGGTTCAAAGCCATGATGGGTATATGCAACCTCCTGATTTTAGAAGTAGGCTACCGGAGAATGCCAGATGGAAGGGAGGGCACAGGAAGCTGGACTAGATGGGCCTTTGGCCTGATTCAGTGGGGCTCTTCTTATGCTCTTATGTTGGTAAAGAAGGAAGGCCCATAGCCAGGGAGACAGACCAGGGACAGACTGCACTTGCTTCCAGTGTGGAAGGGATTGTCACTCCCGAATTGGCCTTTTCAGCCACACTAGACGCTGTCCCAGAACCACCTTTCAGAGCGCGATACCATAGTCTTTCGAGACTGAAGGTTGCCAACAAGAATGTTGGTAAAGTTATTTTTCAAAAAGTGTTTGACCACAAAGAAAATCAAAGCATTGGTTACCACGACAATGCAGAAGCCACATGATATATACTTGTATATAGGTTCATATTTAAACTTTTATTTTTAACTTTCTCTTCTCTAAAATATTTCTCTTACCCAAAATGTCCTTCTTCCTTCCCACACCACCTGCCCATCTCAAAGCAAAGTCTCTGACATTAGGCTGTGGTAACCTTAATTATGGCAGGAATATACTGGAGAGGAAAACCTGTTTGCTCTGTCTTCCTGCCTCCAGATTCTCCTACTGTACACCTTTGGTCTTCTTGTCCAAGGAGAAATTGACTAGCACATCAGAGAGAAACTGCCACTAGTCCGTTTCACTCCCAAAGCAAACTACACCTAAGCCAAAACTTGGACCAACTTGTCTATATGTCGATGGAAGCCACATGGGGTCTGCTGGTCTTGGCATCAGGCCAACCTATATCTCTCCCCCCACCCACCCCGCCCTGCCATGTCCTTTTCACTGCAGGTTTGGGGTTGGCTAAACAGCCTGATCTGTGGCCTCCTGAACAGGCAAAGGAACCACAACAGAAAGACAAATCCCCATGAAGGGGGGACAGAGAAGCGAGGGTGTGGGAGTGCCTCAAAAACCCAAGAGCCAGCCAGATCACATGCTAGAAGAGGGAAAGTCAATGTTCTTCTTCCTCCTCCTCCGATCATGACCTCTAGGCAGTGGCAAGGCTGGAGATGGTGAGGGCATCTTTCCCAATCAGTGGCCAACGTGTTGCCCTTTGGGGTATAACCAGTCAGGGATCCATGAGGGCCACCAGCTGCTCCTGACTTGGGGACCAGTGGCCGGAGCCCCGCACAAGCATCCTTCCTCTCCCTCCTCCCCCTGCCTCCTCCCCTCTGCCCCTGCCAGCCTTGGCTGTGCCTTGCCCACCGACCCCTCTTCGCCTAGCTCTCCCTGGCTCTGCTGCTCTGGCTGCCTGGCTCCCCCCTTTACCCTCTTCTCTCCCCCCCCCGCCGGCCCTCCCCTCCCCCTCGCTTCCTCCTCCCCCTCCCCCTCCCTCCCTCCCTCGCCTCCAGTATTAGTATTCCTCTCCCGTCCCTGCTGCTCGCAGGAGCGCTTTTGCTGCAGCGCTCCCGACGTCGTTGGTTGGTTGGCTGCTCGGGTCGAGGCTTCTTCCTTGGCAGCCGGGTGGGAGCCACTGGACGACGCTGCTGCTGTGGGGTCTTGGCTTGGTCCTTCGCTCACCCCCCCCCCAAAGGCCTCGGTGGGGGCTCCCCGTGGGAGTCTGATCCGGGATCTGTATGGAGCCCACGCGTTAAGGGGATCGGGGGCGCCTGCAGCCTCCCCCCCCTTTGCCCCCCAAGTGGGCACGCAGGAGGGAGCCACCAGCTGCGCCAACCGTGCCAGAGAAAGGGGGCAGGGGATGTTCCCTCCACGACGACCCACACTTTGGTGAGTGTGGGGGGAAGGACAGGGTGGGGAAGCTGGGTGGGCTTTTTTTGGGGGGGGGGCTAAGCATCCAGTCCTTGAAAGGGGCGTATGAAAGAATGGGTGTTCCTGTATGGATGATGGAGGGGGGGGCTTTAAAGAGGTTAGATTGGGACAACGGGGGGGGGGTTGCAGAATGAGAACTGATAGTGGGAGAGAAATGGATGGGGGGGGTTGATGGATGGAAGTTGCTATGGAAACTGTACCATCTCCCCCTTTTTCAGTAGCTGAAAAAAAATGCCTCACTGCCACCCCCTCCCCACAGGCCTGGTATCCCAACCCCCTTCTACCTGCCCCCCAATTCTACCCCACTCTCCAAAGTCCGGCTCGTCCCCATTTCATCAGACACCTCCCTGCACCAGAGATATTTGCAAACTATATTTCTGCCCTCTCCAGAGCCCGCCCCATCTTGAGCCCCCTCCCCCCATTGCCTGCTCCCATAGCAACACACTTTGCGTTCCCATCAATCTATGCTTATTACTCAGGTCTGATGCCACACCTCCCCAATGTGTGTGGTGGGGGGGGGGAGGAAGAGACCCTCTATTGATGAGCCCTATCTAGGCCTAGCTCTGACCAAACTTATCTTTCCTCTGATCCCAATGATTAGGACCTCCCCGTGCCTCCCCTTTGCAATCTTCCACTTCCCTTTGGGGGGGATGCAGACCGCTTTCTCCTTTTAACTCTCTTTTGAATCTGCTTCTTTCCTGATGCCAATTAACCTGGCTACACCTTCTCCCCCCCCCCCAGTTGGAGCCAGCCAGACCACTCCCCACATTTCTCACCGTGAACTTGCTGGAAGTCACTGGTTGTGTCCTGCTTTCCTTTAATTAACCCACTCCCAGCAGTGACACCAATCACAAGATCCTCACATCTCTCTCCACAGAAATATCCCATTCCCACATCCCTAATGACCCCCCCCCCATCTCAACTGACTGAGCCTATTGCCACTCCCCCAGTGCGGTCCAGGTGCCCAGGCTCTCCACCTTCCAGTGTATATCTACAGACATTGGGGACTATCTGGCTCCTGTCTCCAACCCCCCCCCCTTTATGTGTCAGCATTGCACCTTCTACCTTTGTCCACTGCCAGAGCCACCCCCCTCCACATTTCTCTCCCCTCCCACTCATTGTCCCTCAAGACGCCCCCAGTTTTTCCTCTCATTCATTATTATCTCCAATCTGGGATCTTTCTCTTCTCCCCACATCTTGGGCCCCACTGCACCCACCCATTCTCCACTTGAGCTGAACTGGACATTTCTGCAAGTTCCCACAAGCCCTTCCAAACAACTATTCCTGTGGACCCTAAGGATACTCCATCAACCCCACCACTGTGAGCATACTGAACCATAGATTTGACCAGCCCCATCCTTTTCTTTCAACCTCCTATGGACTTTGCTCAATCCTTTTACATCACTCACCAAGGGCCTCACTTGGCTTCCTGTTTCTCCTATCCCACAAACTTTTCTGGGTCCACCATCACCCATAATTCCCATAATATTTCCCCTTCCAATTCAGACTCCATTGGCTCTGCTTTCAGCCTTTCGCCACTACATTCCACTTTCTCCACTTCAATCACTTGGACTTTCCCAAACACAGTGTTTTATTGATAACAAGAACATTGCCTCAAGGTCTAATTCTCACAAGCAGCAGGTGAGGAAGTAAACTTGTGTCTTGACTGTACCACTTCACATGGCTAGTGTGAGACTCGCATGACAAAATGCCCCCTCCCTCCCCAAAAGTCTCACTAGAAAAAGAGAATCTGGGCTAGAATCCATCTAGTTTTCCAGGTGTATGGACTCTTTTGTTCACTGAAGAACATTTCATTAGGTGTGCTCACAACAGCAATCTGAAGTGGTACAGTCAAGATTCAGGGTTAACCTCGCCACCTGCTGTTTGGATTAGGCCTTAGTGTGGAGAAATCTCTTTGAACAGGATATTTGCTGACAATGTAACTTCATAGACTGATTTGGAGTGAAGTGTTGGTGAAAGGGAATTGTGGGGGGGGGGGAAGGCTGAGGATATTGGAATGACAAATTTATGCTGAAAGTGGGGACACGTCTTCCTCGATTATTGTAAGGGTTTTAGGGCTGGGGAGGATCTTGGAATGGAGAACTGATCCTGAGGAATATATCCGGCTGTTCTGGCTTTGGATGAGTCCCGAATGCTGGGATTTGTGGGGTTCATTTGGTGCCTGTTGGGGGACAGCAGACAATGGAGGGTTGAGCTTCATGTACGGACGCACTGTGTTTGGGACAGAGTCACAAATGCAAAGGGGATGCCAGATTAGGACGCCAACATTGTGGGGAATAAGATTTTGAGGGTAGAGTGGAGGATCTGAGGGTTGGGATCCTGCAGTGTGCCTGTGTGCCTGTGCTTGTGTGTTGAGAAGTAGATTCAAATCCCAGAATGAGTGGATATTTTGCAGTGCCACAATGGGGGTGAAATAGTGAGGTAAAATTTTGTATGGGTGCCAGGCTGGGGGCTGACACACACATACACACACACCACTCTCCGTTCCCCTTCCTAGAAGGGTGTCAGTAATAGGAAGCCCTGAGACAAGGATGATTAATGTATCCCTGCATGTGTATAAAATGTGGTGGCGGGTTATGGTGATGGCAAATGAAGGCGTCTTTTGACAAGGGGCACGTTGAGGGCGATGTGGGGTGTGCGTGTAGAACATTAACCGTACATAGATACTGCTGAAGGGAGAAAGAGAAGTGGAGGCAGATGTCACTGGCTTTGGCCTGGATCACTGTTCACAGGAGAATGTGGTAACAGACATGTGGGGAGGATCATGAAGGGCGGGAGATCCATTTGTAGTGTAAACAGCTGACTTATTAATTATGGAATATATACCATGAGCTTTGGCCTGTATATGCAAATTTGGGGAGTGTGTTCCCTAGCTGTGGTGTAATCTTTGAAAAATATTTTTAAGGTTTAAAAAAAAATATTTGGAACACTCACACATACACACATGTACATGTATGTACAGTATATGCTTGCGTGTGTGTGTGTGTGTGTGTGTGTGTGTGTGTGTGTGTGTGTACATGTATATAAAAACTGTAGATGGCTACAGCTGCCAGAAAAGGTGGTCAGAAGGATGTACTGCAAATAGTTACCATGGCAATGGGAACTAGAGGAATGGGGATGAAAGGACAGACTGAGAAAGAACCCCTTTGAGTTTCCACCCCATGAGTGTGGTGCTGCCATACCCCTTCCCAGTATCTTCTCCCCGTCATACAAAACAGTTATACAGATGTGGTGGGATGAGAGGAAGAGCGGAGGGAATCTGGATTAATCTGACAGAAAGGGTGCGTGTTCAACCGAGAGATGTTTTGTGCATGTGTGAATAGATGGATCTGTTCCTTCTGCTGGGTGCAGAGGCAGGGAACTGGTAGCAGGCATGGGGTGAGATTGCAGAGTAGAGGTAACCATATAAGATCACCTAGTAAGTTGTGAGGGTTGGGGATTTTAGGGGAATTGTCTAGATGTCACTTCTAGATGGCGCGATAGCTTGGAACATTTTCCTTTAGGGAGCTCATCTTTCCCAGACATGTAGATTACATTACTGCACTTTGCATTGTGTTTATTCACAGGGAATTGACTGTGTGCTCTCTTCTTAAGCACAACTCAGAATCCAATCTCTCCACTCCCTCTTTTCCCTGGAAAAATCCTGCTGCAGGCCTGAGCTTAGAACCCTCCCGGGGAGTTGTAGAAACCCTGTTAATTGCCCAAAACCAACATAGAGCCTGAATTCAGTGGTTAGAGTTCAGGAGACAAATCATGACCAAAAAAATGGTCACTGAACTTGAGTTTGAATCAGAATGGTTTGACTGGTACCAGGACCTATGCAGTGAAAACCCTGGGTGCCTAAAAATTGAACTTCTTTTGTTTTCCTTGGCCTGCACAACACTGAATCCTGGGAATTCAAAATCTTTTTCTTGGTCTGATTATTATTATTCTACAATCCTTCCTGTGGTCATCGTTACAGCGACATTGTTGGGTATGTAATTTTGATGGCAATTTAAGCCATTTCTGCCTAACATTGTATATACGCGACTGGGACCAAATGTGTACACATGTGGGCTGGGCAGAAATGGGTTAAAATAATGTATAATATACCTCCCCCCTCCCACCCTGGGAACTGCAGACCAAACTTTCTGGCAAGAATAACCTCCCCTCTCATGCTGCCCTGGAATTTGAGAATGAACCAACTTTCTTACCTTTCCTTAGAGTTAGCGTATTGTAGGGTTGGCCTTTAGGGGGCTTGCGTATGTGTACTTACACCCTGTAAGAACCTTATTTGAAGGAATGAATAGTCACTGGAATGCCACGATCCCATCGCTGAACTCAGGATGGAATCAGAATGGTTATAAGGTGCTTCTCCAGTGGCCACAGAGAAATTAACTGTCCTTTAGAATGGCCATGGCAATACATTGGGAATGGTTGGGATCCTGCACAATTGCCTTTTGGGAATATCAGGAGCTCCACAACCAGCAACAAGAACACACTGTGAGCTCCTCAAAAGATTTCGGTGGTACTCCTCCCGCTTTTCCTAAACAAAAACAATACTTAATGGTCACACAACATTCTTCCCTTATGCTCACATACATTATTTCAGTAATCCTTACACTAATCCTGTATGGTAGGCCCATAAGATTATCACAATATTGCAGATGTGGCTGGGGGGAGTGGAGTTGGGGAGAAGAGGCTGAGGCTTGCTTAAAACTGCTTAGTGCAGTGTTTCTCAAACTGTGAGCCGGGAGCAACCAGGTGGGTTGCGAGCCAATTGCAGGTGGGTCTTGTTCATTTCAATTTTTTATTTTTAATAGACTTGATGCTACCATGGTATATGACTGCATCTGGGGAAATGCTACCGATCTGTACTATGAACAAGCTACTATGTATATGTTTTTAACAATGATAGTAAATGGGATTTACTCCTGGGTAAGTGTGATTGCAGCCTAGGATTGTTAAAAATTTTCCAGCTTGATGATGGCATTTCCGGTCATGACATCACTTCTTGTGGGTCTTGACAGATTCTCATTCTAAAAAGTGGGTCTTGGTGCTCAAAGTTTAGTGGCTTAGTTGGCTTGTGGCTGAAATGAGATTCAAGTGGAAGACCTTCCAACACAAAACTCCGAGGTGGTGTTCTTCAGCAGCTCCTACAAATGTGTGGGCACCAAACCCGTGGGTGGTGTGCTCTATTGCATTAAGAGAAGGTGATTCCTGAGGACTTCGCAGTCTCTGAGTGTCAGATTGTGGTGTGGAAGATCCAAGTTCAAATTCTTATTCAGCCGTGAAGCTTATGGGGTGACCTTGATCCACCCACTGTGTCTCAGCCTAATGTACCTTGTAGAACTGAGGATAAAATTATCAGGTACCATGAATGCTGCTCTGAGCTCCTGGGAGAAAGTGTGGGGTGAAAATGTAATACGTTAATTAAACATAGTTGAGGGGGTGGCAGTATGTGGGTTGGAGTTAGCTATCCATGGGAGCTGGATCTTGGCATCAGCAGTAGTGGATTCTCTGTGTGAGAGGCAGTGGGGGGGGGGAGTTTGGGTTTCTCATATTACCTTATAACCTGTAGGTGGTTGGTTGATATGGAAGTATCACTGTGTTGTAGTATGGGCAATGGAGCCTTTTGTGCCAGGAGGGTTAAAAATAAAGCACAAGTTCATTCATGAGAAACCAAAGCGGGGAACTTGTGAACTATTGAGTCGACGGCTGAAGCAGGACTTTTAACCTGATCTTCCAAGCTCTGCTGGAATGTTCTGAAAATCAGTGGCATTCCTGGGAGGGGGTCAAATATCCAAGGGTGTCATGCCTCTGGGGCAGTGCCACCTTCCTTGCCATCCCCGTCCCCATCTAGGGGCCTTTGGAGGCCTCCAGAAGACCTTAAAGACTCACATCTGTTTTTTGGCTGGAAATGGGGTTTAAAGGCCTTCTGGAAGCCTCCAAAGGCCGCCAGAAAGCAGGGGGCGGCACTTGGTGGGGGACCACACCCTGCGGTCCTGGCCCTGAGCAGCATAGGGGCCAAGATCTCCTGTGCTGGAAATCCCAAATGTAAAAAGGGCAGTGCTATGAGTTGCATGATGGACAGTGCAAGGATGGTGGAATGAGAAAGTAATGCTTGGTTTAAAGGCAGAGGAGGTGGGAATGGCGGTAGATAAACTGAAGGATGTGTCTGGGAGATGGACAGTGCAGTCGACAGAGAAGTTTTAGGCAAGCGCTTGTGTGGGTCTGAATTAAAATACCAGCTCTGCCATGTCAGTATCTCTCTTTGTGGCTTCAGGCGATTGCCTCTTCTCAGCTTCGGTTACCCATCTGTAAAATGGGTGTGACAGCTGTCCAGGTCACCATGAAAAGGAACTGGGAAGACAATGGAAGTGGAAGACAATGTTATCTGCAGACGGTTCTATTTGGAACAGAAAAGTGGTTTGTGTACAGAAGGTCGCAGATTCAGCAGAGGGTTGGAGCGCAAGTGTTTTACAGGTGTACGTGATAAGAGGCCATAAAGATGGAATTAAACTTTGCATCAGCTGGAATGTTGGGAAAATATTAATGCTGGTAGCTGACATTTTGCTTTGAAAAATTCAAGTGGGCACAGGCCCAGTATTTTGCGCACTTAAAGAAAAAAAAAAGTACAATTCCAACAGCACCCATGACTGGAAATGCTACAAAACAGCTTAAAATGGAGAAACTCAGTGGCAAAATTCAATTCACATTTGAGGTGGGACACAATTTTGCACAAGTGTGTCTACTCGAGAGATGAAATGTGGGGGGTGAGGGAGGTGGTTGGGGTGATGTACGTGAGAGCTGACTGGGAAGTAGGCTAGAGGGGAAGATGTCACAGAACATTGGTGTGACCAGGGGAGGAGATGTGTGATGGGAAAAGCTGGGAATGAGTGACAGTTGTCACTGGTCAGGGCATGATAACAGAAAAAAGTCATCCGCAGCTCATCTCCTTTGACTATCCCTGTTTCAGGGTCCAGTCCTTTGTACAAGCTGGTGTAGTGATTCAGAAGTTGGACTTAGACCTGGAAGATCAAGGTTTAAATCCCGGCTCAGCCATGAAGCTTCCTGGATGACCTTGGGCCAGTCACTCTCTCTTAGCCTCATCCACCTTACGAGGTTGTTGTGAGGACAAAAGGGGGGGAGGAACCATGTACACCACCTGGAGCTCCTTGGAGGAAGGGTGGTATAAAAAGGTGAAAAATGAATAAATACAGGTCTCTGGTGGGTGATAGTTACATCCCTGGGCAATGGATGATCATCCATTGCCTCCTGAGCACCTGTATGTAAATGAATGCGTATGATTATTCTCAGCCTGCAGTGTTGCACACAGTCACTGTGGAGCTATATTGTGACCAATTGATAATAGAGTACAGCTATCACCATCCCCACCCCAATATGTTTATTGGGGCATTTGGTGGGCCGCTGTGAGATACAGGAAGCTGGACTAGATGGGCCTATGGCCTGATCCAGTGGGGCTGTTCTTATGTTCCTATGTTCTTATGTTTAGCCCAAATACTATCTTGGCTTTTGACTATAAATGACTGGATTTTGCACAGTCTATAATTGCAGCAGACCAAACAGAGCACTGTGTGAAATGGTGGGAGTAGTTGCCTTGCCAGCAATTCCTGGTATGAGGATAGGTGTGTTACGAGCATGTCAACTGTGGAATGTTGAAGGGCATGAAAGTTCCTTTTAATAGCCTGCACGTGTTCACATGTACCTATGACACTGGGTGTGTTTGTGTGTCAGAGACACACATTGGCCACACCTTGGCAGCCTAATGGAGAAAAGGAACCCTTCCTGTCTAGAGAAGATTCTGATCCTGGTAGCCTAGAGATTATTCTTATTTATTCATTTATTTAAAAGATTTATACCCCGCCTTTCTACCTCACAAAGGGCACTCAAGGCGGCGTACAAATAAAACGATATTAAAACATTAGTATAATACAATAAAAACAGTAAAACGCAATAAACTCAGATGGATTACAATTAGAATACATTTCATAAAAAAGCGCCAACCCCCCCGTGCCACCATTCAAAGGCTTCCCTAAATAGAAAGGTCTTAAGACGCCACTGGAAGGACTCCAAAGAGAGAGCTGTTCTCAGTTCGAACTTACATTGAAGCGCATCTGCCATGCACATGCCTGATCTCATCTGATCTCAGAAGCTAAGCAGGGTCAGGCCTGGTTAGTACTTGGATGGGAGACCGCATGGGAATACCAGGTGCTGTAGGCTTATACCATAGTCTTTCGAGACTGAAGGTTGCCAACCATCTCTCAGTTCGAAGGGGAGGGAGGGAATTCCACATGCAAGGTGCCACCACCGAGAAGGCCCTATTTCTTACTGCCATACCCCTCAGTTAGAAGGGCCCCCTCTGATGTCCTGAGAGGACAGGTAGAATTGTATAGAAGGAGGCAGTCCCCCAAATACCCTGAGCCTGAGCCATAAAGGGCTTTAAAAGTCAGATCTTGCACTTTGAATTGAGCCCAGAAACAAACCGGCAGCCAGTGTAGTAGCTAAAGCAAAGGCCTGACAGAGTCAAACTTATGAGCCGCAGCAAACCACATGTGTGGACTTATTCTGTGCTTATGTCCCTCCCCCTGGAGTTTACCAGGCAGTTACGGTTTACAAGTCTGGTTTAGAGGGGCTAAATAACAGAAAGGAGAATTGTGGGCTTGCAGCCAGGAGGCATGGAGCAGAATGAAGAGTAGAAGCTGGATTCATGGGATCTGTGTCTCTGTGCCACGGACATAGTTAGCCTCTTGGCTCTTTAAAAAGAAATGCTGGGTTGTCCACTTTCAGAATCAACCGCTCTGCACACCACACCTTGTGTGGGGCACTTTCATGTGTTCTGGTTACTCGGGGTCGACTCTCATGTTTCTTGCTGTTGACCCCTTGCCACTCAGAGATTCAGGCACCTGTCCAAAAGAGTGCGTACAAAGTAATTTGTATGTAATGCCACCTCCCTCTCCCTCCCTCCCACCTTTTTCATTCAGCGCAAACTTTTGCCTCTGTCACAGATTGAAACTCAGTGCTTCTCAAACTTTTTAGTACCAGGACCAAATTTTTAAAACAACACTCTGTCAGGACCCACCTAGGTTTACAAGACTTAAAAAAAAAGAAGAGAGATATAGACGGAAATTATTTATTTACTCGCAACAATAACCAGAAAAAAGACCTTCAATAATTTATTTACCCATGCTTGCAAACTGCAGGAGCTGAACTCTTTGCAGGGCAGTTAGCAGCTATATGATTTATGAATAGCCTCAAGGCTTGAGGCAGTTAGTTACCTGATCTTTCCATCACCTTTATTTTCATTGAAGGTTCTGCTCAGCTGCTATGGGAACCACAAAATATCGAGTTTCAACCCTTCAGTGGGTCCTGACCCACAATTTGGGAACGCCTGGTCTAAAGGCGTGTGAGTGAGTGAAATCAATGCATGCTCTTCCTGTTTACGCCTATGTCCATCTCCCTCTCCTCTTTCTCTGTTGCCTTCCCTCTGACACGTTTTAATTGTAAGCTCCTTGGGGTGGGGACCTATCGTGATGTTGTTACTGCTAAAGCATCATGCGTTATCAGTGGTGTCACAGCCCACTAGGTGTTTGGACTGGGATTTTTGGGTGCTCACTAGTTCAAACTCTATCCAAGAGTTTAAGGTGAGATATCACCATATAATGTTTTATGTTCCTAGTAGTGTGGCTAGTTGCAGTTGTCGTCATCATCATCATCATCATCGTCATTGTTATTATTTCAGAAGGGCCACATGGGGTACATTTTGCCCCTGATGCATGCATTGGGAAGAAATATTTCCATTTGCTTTTTGATGAGTGATGAGTGTACCAGTATTAAAAAATACACAAGTGGCCATTTTGCTGTTATTTTAGACATGCTTAGTACCTAAGTTTGAGGGACAAGTCACAGGATGCCAGTTCTTGTAACAGGGTTTTTCTTCTGCTTCCTGGATTATACTGTGCTGCTCCCGATGAATAGGTAGTTTGAATTACTTACCGTAAACTCAAGTAGCAGTTCAGCAGGTCACCTCCATTTTATCCACATCGCAAAGTTTGTGTCAACAGGGTTCTTAAATGACATTGTTCCCCAGGACTAACTCAAGACTTCCTGGTGTGGCGTGATAAATACTGGCAGCTTTTACCTGTCTCTACTCCTCCTGCTCCCTGGATTGGAAAACAAAGCAGGGGGCACATTGGAAGAGGAAGTGTGAAGGAGAGGAGAGTGACAGCAGAACCACTCTAGGCCACCAGTCTCCTCTGTTCCACACTTCCTCTTCTGCTCCACCTCCTTCTTCCTTTTCCAATCCAGAGAGTAGGAGTAGGCAGTGGAGTCACCCGATGTGGGAGACCATTGTCTCACCCCTATGAAGTCCTCCTCCCATGCAGTGGGTAGGGCAATGCCCCAGGCAGTGGGTGTGGTGATATCCCATTGTCCCACCCTCCCCACCTGGGTGTTTTTTGGCTATAACTTTTGATAGAATAGAGATCTTTCAATGCAGTTTGTTTTATTGCTTTCTGCATGAAATTACTCATTGATTGATATATAACAGGATGGTATTATTCAAAAATACCAAGGTTTAAAAATGTTGACAAGCAGTGGTGTCATCCCCCTGTGCACGTCACCTGGTGCAGCCTGCACCCCCCTAGCCTCCTACTGGGAGTAAAAGTCATGGAGGTAAGTCGTGTTAAGTAGGAGTTGTGGAGGTAAGTGGGTGGACAGAGGTGGGCACCACTAACTCAGTTAGCTTGATAGATGTACCATGTTGTCTTGCTGGTTCGAATCAGGCCCAACTAATCCAATGTTCTGTGCAGTGATCAGATGTTACTGGAATGCTGAGGAGAAGGGCATGAAGGTGATGACTTCTCTCTCTTGCTTGTCCCCAGCATGTGATAACCTAAGGTCAACTGCTTTTGAACATGGAGGTTTGGTTTAGTATAGTGGCTAATAGCCACCAGTAGACCCATGTGCAATGACTTTGCCTAATCCTTTTGCAAAACCGCTGAAGCGAGCGTCCACCCCCACATTTGAGTTGCTTGAAACCCATAAATCAGTTTCATTCTGTGTCAGTCCAGAATCTACTGCCAGTCAGCTTCAGTGAGTGACTCTGAGTTTCAGCCTTCTGAGCAAGGAAGACAAATTTCTTTCTATCCACGCTCCCCTGATTTGTGTTCCTAGTGAACAAATCCCTGCTATCTGCTTGCCATGAGCCCGCTATGATTCCGGCCAGGCAGAAAAGCTTCCAGTGACATTGCCAGGTGACTGTACGATGTGGATTGGCATCTCTTGTCTACGAATGCAGAATGAGAATTGGTCCTTTCACAAGAACCTGTTTGGTGGTTGAGGCGGTAAACAGTTGTGGTTGTTTGAGAAAGCTTAGTGGTAGATTTGCAGCCCCAGCGAGCACCCCATGCTTTTAAGGTTGTACTTATGGTCTACATGTGGATGTCTTTTAAAATTCACATGAGTTTCTGGGGCTGCTTTTTCCCCTCTTATTCACAATCCAGAGGGGGATATATTTGGTGGTTAGTACAACATGCGATTTCCATAGACGGTGATGTGTTGGATTGCCAGGTTAAGGTTTCTGGAGTGTTAATTATAAACAGTAATTTGGTGAGAAAAAGAGGCAACTCTGCCCACTGTTAGGTCTACCGAGTAGGGGAAAGGTGTGTGTGTGTGTGGAGGGGAGAGATCTGATTTATACACGGTTATCACAAGGCTGTTTCTCTCCTTTGGCTAATGGATGGTGGATGAAACCTGGAAAAAAATGCCTTTTTAAAAAGGGCAAGAGGTGTGAGAGAGGGGGTGAGAGCACAGCGCTGGCGAAGAACACAGAATGATGGGAAATATATGTGAGTATGTCTGGCCAGTGTTGAGAATGTACATTCCCCTGGCTATTGCAAGAGAGAGCTGCAGTTCTGTAAAATTAACAGAGACAAGGGCAAACAAAAAACGAGGGTCTCTGATGGTTTCTGCAGTGGAGGAAGTTATAAAGATCAGGTGTTCTTGTCTCAGAAAAGTAATGAAAGGGGGAGAGCAGTGAGAGAGGAGCCAAGGTTGGTATTCAGTGCCAGGAAACCAGAATTTTTTTTAATCACCCCAATGCCATTTTTTAATCGCCAATGCCATTTTCAGGCAGGCCCCATGAAGCATATTTACGTGCTCTAAGCTCCATAATTGATTTTGACTGATTGCTTTTGGCAAGATTTGGGAGAGAAGATGGGGAATGAAGAAGCAGGTGAAGGCAACTTCTGCTGGAGATGAGGTTCGAGATGCCCATGAAGTTCTGCCCCTGGCCCATTGGATGCCAACTTCCAGTTGTTGTGTCTTGTGTTTTTACTTAGTCTTCTTTTCCTTGCAGTCATGAGATTGCCTTAAACTTGCCTGTTTAAGAGGGAACATCTGTGGCAAGCCAAATTCTGTGCAAGTTTTAGATCTGTGTGTTGGGTGAGCACGTTGTTCGAAGGGGATGGGGTGGTGGGTCTAGAAAGGCCTGCTCTCCTGTGTGTGCGTACTGGGATTTCCCTGTAGAACTCAGTGGCACTAGATTCTGTCTAGGTCAGTTGCATTGGTCATGTACTTCATGCACATTCTGGAGATAGGTGGGCCTGCTAACTGGCTTTTTAGAACTAGGAAGGAATAGTCTTCTAGTCACATGGGCTACTAATGACAGAGCGCATTCTTTCCTTTCTTTGTAACATGTGGTTTGGTCCCATACTTTTCAGGTGCTGCTGTTTAACGCAGTGAATCTCATTGTGAACCTCCTCCTGGTCCTTGCTTATGGCATTGTGTGATCCTCGGTCCATGATAGGGCTGACACGGGAGGGTCCTGCTTTGAGATGGGAGTCTGGGCTGCCACTGTATAGCCCTATGTTGTTTCCGAGAAAAAGCAGCATTAGCCACAGTTATATAAGTTAGCTCTATTAGTAGCACTTATCCCAAATGCAATCTACATCTCTACAGGGGTAAGAGAACCCCTAACCAAGCAAAGCAATCATCCACACCATAACTGAAGTTCAAATTGCTAGATAAACAATTAAAAGACGAGCTGTGTACAAAGACTGGGGAAATACAAATCAAAGCCTACAACAACATGGATGGAAACGGTGCTGCTACCTGAGGAAGAGCCTACCTCTAATTAGCGAACTTTGTAAAGCCAAGGCAGGCTCTCTCCAATCATAAAATGAATAGGACATTGAGGGGCATAGAAATTGTGCAATTAGGGTCGGAAATAGGCAGAAAGCTTCTCATCAGCCATTGGCTGCATTGGAGTTGCACTTCACAACTTGGTTTTATTTTATGCATTTTTGTGTTTGATACCTACCTGGTGCTTTACAGGAATATAAGAGGATGAGCCCCTGCCCCATGGAGCCTACAAACTGGAATTGGACTCTTGGAAGGCAACAAAGGGAGATGGACAAGGGAAGAATATGTGTATATCTGTATATATCGTAGACTTCATTCCATTAGGGCAGCAGTTTTCAACCGGTGTGCCACAGCACATTGGTGTGCAGCAAATGGTCCACAGGTGTGCTGTGGGAATTTGGGGGAGGGTCATTTATTAGTAGGGCCATTGGGGGATGTGAGCCTCCCCGTGGGCAGTGCTTTGTGGATTGTCTAAAAACTGATGGCGTGCCTTGACAATTTGTCAGCATGTTGTGAGATGGAAAATCGCTACATTAAGGGGCGGGTCCAGGGGGGGTGTGCCGAAAAGAAAGGAAAGCAAGAATCGGTATTTCACAGGAGAGATGGGCAACAAGCATAACAACAACAACAACAACAACAACAGTATTTATATACCGCTTTTCAACAAAAAGTTCACAAAGTGGTTTACAGAGGAAATGAAATATCTAATGGCTCCCTGTCCCAAAAGGGCTCACAATCTAAAAAGATGCAACACCAGCAGACAGCCACTAGAAAAGACACTGCTGGGGTGAGGTGGGCCAGTTACTCTCCCCCTGCTAAATAAAAGAGGAGCACCCACTTGAAAAAGTGCCTCTTAACCAGTTAGCAGGGGGTTAAGCAGCATAAGGAAAAAGAAGAGTTGTTTGAGTGAGTAGGAAACCTTTGGGTGGCTGAAGGTGAAGAAACTACAGGAGGGTTCACAGAAAGGGATGTACTTAGACAGCAGAGTGAAGAGATGGTGGATCTAGCTGAGGCAGAAGCCCTCTCGGGTCTTCCAATGGTGTGCTTCCTCCATGCTTTGGAAAGCACCACCCATGATCTCCACATTGTGGCCAGGAACCAGGCAGCAGAAAGACATGCGTTCCCCTTCATGCTGCCATCCTTGGCTACAGCAGCAGTGATGAAGGGTTCTCACTGTTTGCTACCTGGTTCCAATTGGCTTTCTCAAGTGGGTAGCCAATAAGGAAGCTTGTTGGGAGGCAGTGAGGAGCAGGCCTCAACAACAATGGGCCATTATTTCCCCCCCTCCCGGCATTATTTAGTAATGCTCAGGCCCCTGATGCAGTACTGGGGGACATCTGGGAATCATAAGATGGCATGGGGAAGGAGTGGGGAGAGAGGAAGGTAGTCTGCTGCTGTCACAGCTACTGGGTGGCAGTGGAAGGACCTCACTGCGTGACGGATAGGTTATACACAAATATGGCCTCTTACATGGGCATACATCCCTAGCGCATGACCCACCAGATCCTATGGTGTAACACACTGCTCCAGTGCTGGGGGCAGTGATGTCATTGACATCATGTTAGATGACATCACTTCCGGGTTCTTCCCGGAGGAGGAGTGCTCGCTGTAGCAACTTTGCACATCCTGTTGCTTCTGGTGTGGAGGCTCCCTTTCAAGGAAAGCCTCCACAGGAGAAGGAATGGGGAACACAAAGCCATCAGCATGTCCTCCATAACCAGGGTGGAGCCTGAAAGACAGTCACGCCCCCCCCTTGGCGTAGCACCCGAGGCAAGTGCCCCTTAGGCTCCTCTCTAGTTACGCCTCTGCTCTGGGGCCACAGCTCCCAGGGGAAACAGGCCAAGGAAAACACTGAAGATAAGGACAATGTTTTCCTGCTAGGTATGGGAGCAGTCAGCAAAGGGACTTAAAGAGGGGTGTCACATGGTTAGAGTGACAAATGTGCAACATGATTTTGGCCACAGAGTTCTAAACAGAGGTGAAGGGGCTGAGGTATGTCAGTGGAAGATCAGAAAAGAGACACTTGGCAGAGTCAGGGCAAGAAATGATCAGCGCATGAACCAGAGTGTGAGGGAAGGGCAATTCTGTTTCTGCAGTGTCGTATACAGAGAAGCAACATGATTTGATGACAGCCTGAACATGGGGGAGCTAAAGAGAAAGCAGAGTCAGTGCCAAGACTGGTGGTATGAGGGAATCTAGGTAACAGGATTTTTCACCTACTTTTCTGTAGAGTTAGGGGAAGTAGGTTCTGTGGCCCTGCTCTATTGGATTTCCATGGATTTTGTATAGATAGCTGTGGCTAGGATTGTGCCAAATATAGCCTAGCTTTAATTTTGGGGGGCTTGCAACAGTTGATTTTGATGGAGTAAAAATTTCTTTTGAAAAGAGTCTAAGGTGCCACGAGTATTTCTCAATCATGTTCAATGCCACTGTTTCTCCTGGCGGCTGCTATTTCCTCTTCCTGAAAATAGTTATGTGGGTGATCTTACCCAGTCAGGGAGCGCAGAGCGGCCTCAGTGCTAAATCTGACATGAAGATTTCAGCAGATATCAGTACATTTAATCCCAGCCAATCAGGACTGTGATAACATCCGGATGTCATCAGTGAAGGTAATGGAGAGCAAGGGCAAGTGATGGCAATTTAAATGAACATTTGTTTCAAGGTGTGCCAAGTAAGCACCAAAACAGGGGAGTGCCTTTCATGAAAAGTGGAGAATAGTTTTGGCTCGTGTCATAGCTGTTGCTAAATGAGGAAGATCCCTCTGCATTTGACACGATCTCACCCATAATTTCTGTAAAGTATGATCTCACAATTGTCCCATTTTGAACATCGTTCTGCCCAGTTTTGGCACCTGTTTTAACCCTTTGACTGTGATTAGGCACTGAGTCCAAACTATTCAGCATTTTTCCTAAATATTTTTGACAGTCCAGAAAAAACTTCCCATTGTGGTATTTTTTTTCCAGCACTCCTTGCAAAAAAATATCCACTTAAATTTGCCCTCATTTAACCTTGCCTCTCAGTTGACCTTAGCGACAACCTTGCATAGGTTGTTTCGATGTTATTTTATTTGCTGGTGCCCATCGAAACCATCACCATCATGACCCCATCCTGTTGACTATGTCCTTGTTGCATCTTTCCTTACAGCAACCATGTAAGCTACCATTCTACAGAATGAAATGTAAGATCCCATTTTACAGAATGAAAAGTGACAAATTAAAACAGAGAACTGTGCAGTTTCTCTGGAGGTATGATTCCTTTCATTTTTTTTTTTTAAATGTGATTTTTCTGAATATACTGAGAACAGCTGGTGCACTTTCAGAATATGATTGCTCTTACTTTTGGGATTGCCCAGTTGACAATTTAAAGCACTACCAACTTTGCTGCAACAGCCATCAGCTAGACTGGAAAAACAGGCTGGAATGGGCCTCTTCTGCTTTTCCTCTTTTTATAAGAATTTAATTAATTAATTAATTAACAAACCCACAAAGTTTAACAGTAATTTTACAGTGCAATTCTACGCATGTTTACTCAAAAGTAAGTCCTACTCCATTCATTGAGATTTAGAGCTCAATCCTAAACTGGTTCTAGCTCCAGCGCTGTTTGCCAAAAAGTGCCTGAAAGCATGGTTCACAGCACCCCCAGAGTAGGGCGCGCCGGTGTTGGGCCCACGCCAGTCAGCCACCAGGCCCTGTGTTGGCAGAAGGAGGATGCGCTGCCGATGAAAGTGAGTGCAACCACCGGGCCTCTGGGTGTGCGGTGTGGCCTCTGGGGGGCAGGGGGAGGGCGGGGAGGGACTGGGGTGGGAGGGGGTGGGATTGGTGGAACTCTGCTCTGCTGGATTCTGAATTCCATGTTGGGTCTCAAGTCTGCGCCAGCAAAATAGGCGGCGTAGACTTGAGAAGCCCCATTGCAGGGTTTGGGGCTTTCCCTGGCTGCTTTCTGGCATCTGCTGGATACGGCAGTAGCTGCTTTGGTGCCACTTCTCCCGGAGGCACCGGGAAGCTCAGGATTGGGCTATCAGTGCCAAATCCTGCATGGGCCTTGTGCTGCCAGAATAGGAATTCCGGCAGCACAAAGCCCTTTAGAACATGAGGATCTTGGCAGCACCAGCGTGCACCAGGATGCTATCCCCTCTTTTCCAATCCACTGTGCTCCTTTTCTATCCTTAGTCTTACACCACCTATATAGCTGGTGAGGGGTGAGGAGACGTATATGTAGGGTTACCAGTTACAGTGGAGGGCAGAGTGCCTATATCTTTACCCACTGTATAGTAGAAGAAGGAATCTGGGCAGGTGCAGCTTTTTAAACCCTTCCATGTTGAGCTGCACCTGTACAGCTGCACTAAGTAGAAAATATTTTACTTACCTCTGGCAGGCCTCCTGATTGCCTCCCCTCAGCCACCATCCGCTCCAGCATGTGCTGTCAGTGCGGTTGCGTCCTTGGTAGTGGTGGGGGATAGGATTGGGCAGTCAGGCTGCAATCCTATACACACTTTCCTCAGAGTAAGCCCCATTGAATACCATGGAACATGCTTCTGAGTAAACGTGCATAGCATTGTGCTGTTACTCCAGCACTGTACTGAAGAGTGCATAGGACTGCAGGGTAAGTTTCCTTTCTCTGCTGTAATTAAGCTTAAGTATGCATAACAGAAACAATCACATTTACCTGAAACAATCACATTACCTGAATGTACCAGAATAACTATAGCAATCACATTACCCATTTACTCCATTCCTCTTCTCTTCCTTTGTTGTTCCTTTTGTATCTAGATCAGTGATTTGCAACCCTTTTCATTTCACAGCACACTGACAAGGCATTCAGATTGTCAAGGCACACCATCAGTTTTTTTAACAATTGACAAGGCACACCATGCTGCTGGTGGGGGGTTAAACCCCCAATGGCCCTACTAGTAAATGACCCTCCTCCAACTCTCGTGGCACACCTGTGGACTTTTCACGGCACACCAATGTGCCGTGGCACAGTGGTTGAAAATCGCAGATCTAGATTGTAAGCCACTCAGGACAGGGAGTTGTCCTCTCATTTCACCATAGAGATAAATAAATGTGGGTATATCCAGTATACAATATCCAGTACATCCAATAAATGTGCGTATGTGTGTGTGTGTGTTGTTGCAATCAATCGTTTACATTTTCAACTGTAAAGCTATCCCATGAGATGTCTCAGCCCCTCTCCCCCAGCCCCAGCAATGATTTAGTTTATCATTCACTCCATGTTGTTGTAGGGTATATAATCTAGTTGCATATTTAGCATTATTTCTGTTGTAAAATTCAAACATCCCTCAAACATGCAGTCCCAGAAAGGCTCTCCAACAAGGGGGGCAGATGGGGGAGCTCAGCCTTGCAGACTTTGGGGTCCCACAGTGCTCTGCCCCCTTGCTGGAGAGCACTGCAGGACCCCAAAGTCTGCAAGCCTGAGCTCCCCCATCCGCCCCCCTTGCTGGAGAGCACTGTGGGACCCCAAAGTCTGCAAGGCTGAGCTCCCCCATCTGCCCCCCTTGTTGGAGAGTTCTGTGGAACTCCCTTCCACAAGGAACTTGTCATTGCTCATCCTTGCTTGCCTTTCAGAAACTGGCTAAGACATTTCTGCTTATGCAAGCTTTCAATTCCCTGCAGGAGTTAAGATGCCATCTGCCCTTGATTTGTTAAATCCAAACATATTATTTTCATGTTATTTATTCTCATTATTATTTCTTCAGTCTTTCTAATTTTATTCTCATTTTTTAATCTTTTATATTGTTTTAATTGCTGGAAGGTGCTCCAGTTTGGTGAAGAAGGGCAGACTGTTTTAAATAATAAGACAAAATTATGCTTGGGAAACATGGGGAAAAAATAGCTCTGGGCAGGGAGAGAAAAGGAAAATATTAAACAGCCCAATTCTATCTAAATTCTTTTTAATATATATTGTATTGATTTTAATGTTGTTAGCCGCCATGAGTCCCCTTGGGTGTGGGAGAAAGGTGGGACAAAAATACTGTAGATCAATCAATAAGCAAATTCCCAGTGCGGTGTGGGCTACACCACACCCCATGGGGAAATTTCGGCTACTGGATCAGGCCCAGAAAAGGTGTTAGGATACAGTGCACACTGCTGCAGCCAATCCTGTTCCCCCCCCTGCGCTGTCCTCCCCCACCATGTTCCACTCCTTCCCCTGCCCTTCTCTCATCCCTGTGTCAGTCCAGTGGGTAACCTGTGACTGCCAACACCAAAGCACTTTATGATGCTTTTGCGACAGCATGTGCCAGTGTGCGCTAGCAGAATGCATGCTCTGAAGCATAGCAAGGAAATAGGGACTGGGCCAGGAAGCTTGAGGACTACAGAAGATAACTTCTCAGACTGAGCTAAGATTTGAACCCAAAACTATCCCCAGGCCACACCCCTACAGTTGTCATTGCAAAAGCCAAACCTTTGAGTAAACTGGAGATTTCATGCCAGCCAACACTGCTGCACCACTGAGCCAATCCATTGCATGTGGTGTTTATGGTAGCTGATATCAGCCAGAAGCTACAAGTGTCGAGATTGAGGCACTGTTGCTTCCCCTAGATCAGGGCTGTCCAAAGTTTTTGGCAGGAGGGCCACATTAGCTCTCTGACACTATGTCGGGGGCTGGGGAAAAAAAGAATTAATTTACATTTAAAATTTGAATAAATTTACATAAGTACATGTGAATATATTAAAGATGAACTTATATGAATGAATGAATGAAGGTCTTGCAATAGCTCAAGGCCTATACAAGGCCTTGCACAAAGCAAGGCTGGCCTTTTCTTTGCTGCCGTTACTGCATCACAGGCATGAAAAAGCAAGCAGTGGAGGGAGCCCTCATCCCACAGCTCACGTGAGAGGTCAAACAGTCGCCCTCATGCTGAGAGCAGTTGCGTCGGGCCAGTGCGGGCTCTAACAAATCTCCAGAGGGCCAGAGGTTCATTGGAGACTGGGGGTTCCCTGAGGGCCGCATTGGCATGGATACATGCCAAGCTATGCAGGTAACTATAACAAATATACCTTATTGCCCTGTGTACAATGTCCATACCCCCAAATGGCCCTCTAGCCCCAAAATTTGTCTACCTTGCTCCAGAGAGGATGAAAATACGTTGTCTTCACTCTGATTTGGCTTCATCACATGGCCATCACATGGCATTCTCATGAACCAATCAGAGCAAGATTGCCCATGCTCTTGTGTCTTGTGGGGCGAAAAAAACTAGTGCCCATCAATCCCTGGGTGCACAGTTACCTCCAGTGGTACATGTACCTCATCAGCTTGCCAGTATGTCGCCTTCAACTTTGCATCCAATATACAGGGTGATAAAAAAATTTTTTGGGGGGGAGGAGCAGGCATTTCAGCTCAGTCAGCGCTGGTTGCAACCTTCTAGATGGAGACCAGCTGCCTAGTCTAGAGAAAAGATGACTTAAGGGGGTGGAGGTGGAGTTTAGATCTTTAAAAGATGATGACAGCTAGAGGGAGGATTCACCTCCACCAAGGAAAGGGCAAGAACTGTGCTTAACTGACATGAAGATGCATTTAGGACAAACGTTTAGGGAAATGGCTATCTCTAAGAAAAGCTGCTGGTGAGAGGGAAGCTGAGGAATCTTCTCTGGGAAATCATGACAGCAAGACCACCAGCCCCAGTATCCAAGTAACTCAAGTATGGTGCATGGCAGGGACATTTTTAGAGATGCCAGGAAATACATGCAGTCTCAGAGGTGTCCCCCTCTGAACTCTTGCACCGATGCAACAATGAAGGGGTGCAAGTCTTGCATTGCATGCAACCGTGCCTCAGCGTTCTCTGCAACACTGCAAGCAGAATGGTGTGCAAAACACCTTGCACAAGCCTTGCGTGTGCGTGGGATTTTGATAGGAGAAAGACATATGAAGCTGCTCCATACAGAAAGCAGGGCTGGCTGTAAGGCTGTGAATTGGGGGGGGGGAAGGGGTTGCTTGCTCACTGCCTTTACCCACCTGCCTCTGCCACCCTGTCTCCTCCCACATCATAGAGTTGAAAAGAAAGAGGAGAATGGTATAGAAGAGGAGTGTGAAGGAGAGAAGAGTGGTGGGCTAGAGTGTCTCCAATTCCTGTTCCAACAACTGTTTTTGTCTTAGATTCCAATGCAGGTTGTGTGAACTGGCCCTGAAGCGGGACAAGGGAGAGATGAATGAAGGAAACTGGTGAGGGTCAGGAATTGGGGGACTTGGGGTGAAAGACCACACAGAAAAGGAGCAACTCTGGTTTATCTAGGGGAGAGGTTGTCGAAGAAGCTGATTCTGAAGAGAAGAGCGCCAGCTTGCCAGGCAGGAGGTGGTTGCTCCTCCAGGCTTGTGTTTAATGCTCAGTTCGGAGCCATTAAAGATGTTGGAAAAATTTCTACTTCCCTGTGGAATAAAAGCAAAAGTTCAGTCTGTGCAGTGGGGCAGGGGTAGGACCACGTGCTATGATGGAGACAACGATGTGGACAGGAAAGGAGGGGTGTCTCACCCCCCACACCTTTCCCCCTCATCTTCAATTTCATTAAAAAAAAATAATTTTTTTTTCTTCCTGGGTTTCTACCCCATAAATCTCCCAGCCCCAGTCAGATGCTTCTGGTGTCCTTGTCCTGCTGCTCCCATATGGTTGGGGAAAGGCGCAGTCCCCTGCCACTGTCCCTAAATCTCATCTCTCTCATTCTGGGGGCTGAGGAACGTGGGGAGAATATCAGCAGGGAAATGTTTTTCTAGCTGGCAGCTACAGCCCCCTTCCCCCCCTGCTTGCTTCCTCTCTCTCTCTCTCTTTCTCTCTCTCTCTCTCTCTGAGCAGACCTTTGCGGTGGGCTCCTCCTTTGCATCAGTTCATTGCCATGCACCTCACATCTCCGCTTGCCCGGCCCGGCCCAGCCCAGCCCAGCCAGCAGCTGCCAGCAGTTGAATGCCTCCAGCCACTGACATTGAGACAGAGCTGCAGAACTTGGGGGGGGGGTCAGGGCCCCTTGGTCCTCTGAGAAGCCAGAGAGGGCTGATCAATTGCGGGGGGGGGGGGGAAGGTGGAAGGCAGGGTCATCTGGAAAGAGGTCTTGCTGCAGAATTTAATGTCTGGCTTTCGAGGAATCCTGTTTTCAAGGAATCTGTGTTGGGTGAATCTGGTCTGTGTGAAGTATCAGAAAGATGACAGTGACTCTGGGCAGGTGCAGAGTGCCTGGCCTTTCCCCCTTAGCCACAGAGATTTGGAATTACAAAAGATGGCTTCAAGGTCAAAGAGTGCAATTTCCAGGCAGGAGTCACGCTTGGCATTTGGAGACCTTAAAACACACACACACACACACACACACACACACACAGAGAGAGAGGGCTTACATACCAGAAAGATGTAACCTAGTCTGCTCCCTGATCTGCTTGGTCACTATATGGGGGGAGTTTTTATTTTCTTAACATGGGGGGGGGTGCATTCAAAAATGCATCTTCCATCCTCCCTCCCTCTCTGAACTCTACTAAAGGGATGCGGTCTAGACTTTGACCACCTCGTTCAGCACAGTACGTGGTTTAGCTCTCACTCCATCATCACCAATAAACAGGGTTGCCAACTTTTCAACCGACCCCCTATAAGCTGTCCCTTTAAAAGCAGTCTTCTCTGCAGTAATTAGAAATGATAAATGCCATGCCATGAAAAGTGTCACTTGCTGATTTCTGCATTTGAAACCTCTATTACAGGCACAAATGCAGTCTAGGCCATTTTTCTTCTGATCAGTTGGCACTTGGGAGAACCAGACCTCCTTGCCTTTTCCAGTATCCTCCCACCCTTGTTCTTCCTCCCCACCTAAACTCCTATCTCTTTTACTAATAGGGCCTCAGCACCCTCCAAAGAAACATGGATCCCAACTGCCCCCTCCCCTTCACATCCTCACCCCACACTCCCCTCCTATTATTTTGACTTTAGCACACTGACCCTGGCTGCAATCCTAACCTCACTTTCCTGGAAGTAAGTCCCATTGAACGCAATAGGACTTACTTCTGAGTAGACCTGGTTAGGCTTGTGCCCCCCTTCTCTTTCTCTCTTTCTGTGTGTGCCTAATGTGAGACAGCAGGGCATGCTGTGCCAATAATCTCAGACTGATTTCTGGTGCGACTGGAGCCTAGTGGGTAGGGAAGGCTGGAGACCTATTCAGCCACTGAGAGGAGAGAGGGTTTAGTGGTTTGAGAGGGATGGAATAACAAGGGGGACTGGAGTGGGGACTGCAAGCACAACCGTTTGGGGAAGGGGTCCTGGAATCAAGGATGCTAGGTGGGGGGCTCTTTGGTTCCCTGGGTAGGAAATGTTCATTATTGGCTTGATGTGCATGTAATTTATTGGAGCTGCTGCCTACAATTTTTGTGTAGGATTGTGGGGTCTGGCTACTTGCCTGGAGCGAAAACTCCTGAGTTCACTGCAAGTGGGGTAGTTCAGATTCTAGTGGATTAAGAGTGAGGGTGGGAGAAATGGCTCTCAGGAAGGGGTGACATTGCCAAATGCTGATTCTGTCTTTGCCCCCTTTCCGCCAACAAAAGACATTCCCCCCCTCCTATCTGGCAGGAATTAGTGCTGACGAGAAGGTGAGATTGGAAATTGATTCCTGGGAGTGGATTCATCTTCTTTTGCCGACCCCTATCGATGGCCTGTCACCCCTATGCCCTTCCTGTCTCCCTTGGACTCTTTCAGCTTCAAGAGATGAAGGGTGCAGAAAAAAAGACACCCCCCCCCCAGCCCTAATCCCACCCTCTGCAGTGCCCATAGTTTTCTGTGCAGGGGAGTAGGGGAGTAGTGCAGTGCTTTCTGGACCATAGGGCAGAAACAGGGGCACATGGAAGCCAAGGGAACTCCCAGATTCAGTGGTCTTGGGTCCTCACTCACCCTACATTCAAGGTTTCACTTATTCCTACCTGACAACATAGCCATTTACTCCTCTTTCTCATTCCTTTTATTCTGGCTACAGTGGATAGAGGGGTGTTCTTTTCCCCCTATATCTCCAGGGGACACCCACAGAAATTGAGTGGCAGGGGGAGTTAGAACAGACAAAAAAAAAATTTCTTTATCTAGCATGTCATTAATCTGTGGAACTCCTTGCCACAGGATGTGGTGACGGTGTCTGGCCTAGATGCCTTTAAAAGGGGATTGGACAGATTTATGGAGAGGTCCTTCACAGGTTACAAGCCATGATGGGTTTATGCATCATCCTGGTTTTAGAAATAAGCTACCTCTAAATGCCAAATACAAGGGAGTGGGACCAGAATGCAGGTCACTTGATGTCTCGTGTGCTCCCTAAAGCATCTGATGGGCCTCTGTGAGATACAGGAAGCTGAACTAGATGGGCCTTTGGCCTGATCCAGCAGGTTTCTTCTTATGTTCTTACATTTAATGTGTCCCACAGAATGGCAGGCAACATTCTTCTGGATCACTTCCATGCTTATATTATCCTGCACTGGTCCCATTGCGCCTCATTTGATTTCAAGGGCAGGCAAGCAGCAATCCTGGTTTGAAACATCTCCACATTTTGAGGACTGAAATCCCTGCAACAAACACTTCAGTCCTTGCCCAGTCTCACAAGCGACATCTACAAAAATCATTAGTCAATAAGCATTCCGACTTACCCACTCATCTCCACTTGCTTTCATTGGTGGCCCAAAAGAAAAACCAACACAGTTGATGAGACATCAGGATGAAAAAGCCATATGTTTTTCCTTTGTTGCAAATAGTAGATTTGGTGGGGAGGGTTGGTTTTTGGAAAAAGAAAAACAAATCAGCATGGAGCAAAGATACAATTCCCCCTCTCCTTGGTCTGTGGTCCTGGTCTGCATCAAGTCCTTTCCAGCTGCTATTAAAAACATAAATAAATAAAAACAAACCGCTACAATCATATATTTCTCATCTTGTCCAGTTTGGCCACAAATGAACCAGAAGGCACTGATTTGAATCTTGCCTATTCTATGAATCCACTCGGTAGCCTTTGATATGTGCCTCAACCACTGTCAGCCAAATAAAATGGGTCGCCAAAACCAACGGTTGAAGTGCTTTGGTTTGGAAAGGAGAAGGGATGAAACTCCAGCTTCATCTGTCTTTATTTTGGGGGGACAGAACCAACAAGGAATCCTGGAGAGGGCAACAGGGATCCATGGGAGTTTTCTCGCCTCCCACCCCCTTCAAACTTGCACCTTGCAGAATCAGAATCGACAGCTGGATATGAATGCTGGACCAGTTCCAAATTGCATAATGCATAAATTTTGTGAACGGTAAAGGGTGATTAAGTGTCAGGTTGGAATAGCTGAGAGAGGCAGGCAGGCTGATTTCCCCATCTGAGGAAGGCAGGGTGTCCTTCGGAAAAGGGACATGCGCATGTGGGGATCAATCAAGTAATCACCAACGGGAATGTATTCAGTACCTTTGCATTTAGGATCCCAGCGGACTCTGTTGACTTCTAAAAATCCGTGGGCTGTGCAGTGCAAAGGGGGGAAGGGTGTCAGAAGGGGCGCCTGTTGCAAGGGGTGTAGCGGAGTGCTTAAGAGACTGACAGCGCGATCTGATGTGTGTTTACTCAGAAGTAAGTCCCATTGTATCCACTACGGCTTACACAGGTAGGTGCGCATAGAACTGCAGCTTCACAGTGCAAGCTCTTGTATGTTAGCTCAGAAGTAAAGCCCCATTGAGCTCAGTGGCGTTTCACTCCCTGGTGCTTATAGCGTTGCAGCCTAAATTCCAAGCCTGGTAATCTCCTGTCCGAATGTCACGTCTGCCATCAGCCTGTGAAGTGGCCTTTAGAAAAGCCACAGCCTCTCCACTCCTCGCCTTCCTTCTTAAATAATGCTGATGTACCTTTATGAGGCGCTTGGAAGGATTATGGAGATAATGTATGTGACATTTGTTGGGGACTTCTTTTTTCTTCTGAGATTGCCCTCAAATCGAATCCACCTGCATACTGATGGCTAGTCCTTATTCCTCCTTTCACGAAGGAGTCACATGGGTTGTGATACATAAGGTTGTAGCCATAAGGGTGGGGTATGAGGAAGGCCTATAGCTTCATGGTGGAGCACATGCTCTGCGTGAAGATCTCTGGTTCAAACAATGTTCCACCCTGCCCAAGACTGCCCCAGAATTCTCTACTGCAGTTTTAAGAGGTAGAGTGAATCCTTGCCCCTTTAGTTGTTGTGCTAGAAGGAAAAGCAGGAAGAAGGTTCCTACCCAATAACTCACAAAACAGCCCAATCCTACCTAAGTCCCCACGTGGCAATGCAGTGGTGCTGGCATGGGCTATGCTGCATACTGCTGGGGATTTTTGGCTGCTGGAGGTCTCCTTGGGGTAAGGGGACATTTGTCCCCTTGCACCAGGGTAAGACCCAGCAGCCACAATGGGTCATCTTGGACCTGCACCAGCAATATCACTAGCACAAGTCTGTGTTGATCCATGCAGGTGGATCAGGTCTGGGAAGAGGGTTTGGGTATGGTGCATAATGGCGCTGCGGATTCCGCCCCGTCCCAGGCTCAATCTGCCCATCCCCACCTCATCTCCTCCCTGTTCCATTCCTCCCTGCCCTCCCCTTGCCCCTGTGCTGGACTTACCTGGTTCAGTGAGCATCCCAATGACCAAAGGCTCTGGCCTTCCCACCAGCATGCCGGCTCTCTGCGCTGTTGCAAAGTGCTTTGTGTCGAAAAAGTACACACTGGTGGAACATGCGTTCTGCCCATCCATCCTGTAGTAAGGATCAAGCCAAAAGAAGAAAACGTTTCCCCCGGGGAACTGATGAGCACAGGGCCCTTATTTTTAAATTGTACGCAGTTATTATTTTTTAAAACAAATAATTTTAAATATATTAGGCTGCCTGTATTTTGGTTTCACCTATTCGTTGCTGAACTTAAGAAAAGCCTTGCTAGATCAGGCCAGAGCCCCTTTTAGTCCAGCATCCCATTTCTCAGAGTGACCCACCAGATGCCACAAGCACGATTGGGGGGCAGACTTCCCTCCTGCCATTGTTCCCCTGCATCTGATATCCAGAGGTGGCAGAACTAGAGGTCGCACACTGATATTGTGACCTGTAGCCATTGATACCCAGCTTTATGTTAACCACTGCTCCTCCTCCTGTGGCTCCCTGGGTTCAGAATAGGAATGGAGTAGAAATGTGAAGGAGAGTAGAGTAGTGGACCAGAGAAATCTGAGTAGGCTCACTCCTCTCCACTCCTCCACACTTCCTTTTTCATCCTGTTCCCCTCCTCTTTTTTGAATTTGGGGTAGAGAGAGGGAGAACAGGTGAAGATGGGTGAGCAGATGGACATCAGTTGGTCTCCTGGATGGGCAGGTCCTGAAGCTTAAAAAAAGCCTACCAGCCCTGATCTTGGCCTTAGGAGGTTGACAGTAGGCTGGGTCTACCCGTGCAGCAAAATGAAGTGGGAATGAGATGATAGGATGGACTCTGCCAGGGATGTGCTTGAGTCACTGACCCTGAGCTGTGAGTCGAGTCCCAAGTCCAAGACCCCACGATTTGACTCCACACATGAGTCGTTGCGCAGTTGTTGCAACTTGACCTGAGCCTGACTTGACTGTTAGAGTCATTTCAGGTCAAGTTGCGAGTCATTTCAAGGAACACACCAAGCTGTGTGTCAAGGGCTTTCCTGAGCAAAACTTCACAACCAAAAAAAGAACTAAAAACCTCAAGACTTCCTTCTCTCTTCCACCCTCCTGCCCCTGCCTACTAGAACCAAAACCTGTCCTCCTCCCACCACATCTGCTGCTACTATCCTTCTGAATGCTAACTTCCGGATCGCCCATGAAGTCTTCGGCATAATGCAGAAGCGGCAAAAAAGTAATCCAGAACACACATACACACACGAGATAGGGATTCATGATAGAACCTGAGTCATTTCGACTCCCAACTCTTTAAAAGTCACAGGTTGAGTTGGGGTCAAGTCAAAATGAGTCACAAAAAAACAGCATTTTCAAGACCTGAGTCGTTTCGAGTTGAGAGCATCTTTCAAGTCAACAAAAAGAGTCATTTCGAGTGATAAAGAGTGGACTCTACCACTTCAAACAGTGAGCAGTATCCCTTTTGAATGCAAAAATCCCCACCATGTTCCTTGACTTTCAATTTGCAGGGAATTGTTATTGAAAAGATTTATTGGAATTGAAGGGAAACCCTGAAAATATGATCTTCTACCTCCTTCATTCTGAAGTGGTACAGTCTTCTCCACAGGCACACTTGCGTGCATAGGCCAGGGCCATAGTTGTGCCTCTGGAGGGCACATCTGGCACTAAAAGCCTGGGCGGTGTTAGTCCTGCAAATCATCGTAAATTGCAACTTTTCATCATAGGATCATATGGCGTTTTTGATTCATCTCAAAACATCTCAGCGTTCATTCCCCCTCCCCCCCCGCTCCATGTCACAACCCAACTGTCTTGCACTGACGGTAGCGGTAGAGAAACCTTGCAAATGTGTTGGCAGCCACTGCTGCTACCAGCTCAGAAAGCAGATGGTGGGGGTGGGGTGGGGAACTTCCTCGTCAAAGAAGCATCTCCTGGCATGCGTCCCATGCTGCTAACATTGGAGCACTCCAAATTAGGTTCATCGAGGCTTTTCTCACTGACCTCTCTGTACCAAAGGATTACAAGCCGCAGCCTCCCATCTTGTACCCACTGCCTTTTGACCCAGGCAGGGCCTCTGAGAGGGGGGGTGCAGGGGATACATCGTACCCGGACCAGGGGTAAAAAAAGCAGGCCCGGGTGCCAAAGGAGGGGAGCCAGAAATTTCCTGGGCCTCATGGAGAACAAATGATGGAGGCTGAGCTAACAGGGAGGCCAGGTCTATTGGGTGGGTAGATCTGGGCTCTGCGTCAGGTAACCTGGTAGACCTGGGCTCCAGAGACTTTGCTGGCTGTCACCACCCTCTCCTGTGCCATTTCACCCCCATTGCTGCCCTCCCCCTGCCCTGTTTTGCCACCTCTCCCTTTGGAAAGGGACCCAAAAGACATTTTGTACTTACAAAATTCCTCTCGGAGGTCCTGGATCCAAGGGCAACTCACTCACACACACACACATATAGGGGGTTGTGACAGCTGTTATGTGGTAGCCTGAGGTTGCGCTTTGTAAAGTGCAGAATATCTGTCTTTGTCAGAAGACAAGCTGATGAAGGATTGGTCAGCAAAAAGCAAGATGGAAGTCCTATTCATGTGACCTGACAGGCTTGTGTCCCCATGTGGGAGGAGCTTATGAAATGTGGGTGGTGGGAGGGTCAGATGTGGGTGGTGCTTAGAGGAAGCTCCTCTTATGCCTTCATGTGACCCAGCAGGGCTTCGTGAATGGAGCCACAGCTGCAGACCTCGGTGTTGTAGCACCAGAACTCAGACTTAGGGTCTCCCACGTATTTTATGTGTCTCATGTTATTTTTATCCTTGCTTCGGGCAACTCAGGGCAGTGCATGTGGTCCCCCACATTCTGATCCTGCTTGGACATTCTAATCGCTATGCACCATGGGCTGGTAAGCATTCTAATTACAGTGGTGTCATGGACCAGCACTGAACAGATGCAAGATTCCCTGGCAGTGATGGGGAAGATTGACCTGTTGATTTGCTGCCTGCTACCTGGCTATCAAAGGCCCAGAAAAAAAATGTAGTGACTGTATTTGGGGGTCACTTTCCAGAGTCACATTTTTTTCTGGATTTTGCATCTGAGATTCGACTGGGTGTTTTGGTTTTGTTCTTGTCAAGGTGGCATGAGAGAAGTCTTCAGGGGATGGAAATGGAGACAGCAAAAGGAATGGAGTGGGGGGCTTAGACATTCATTAACAGAAAGCTAGACAAGAAGTACAGCTAGACAAGAATGACAAGGATCTGTGCAGGGTCCCAAACCCACACCCATCCAAATCTTTTAATGTACTCCTTTGCTCTGATCAATTTTCATTGGTGACACGACAGCAAGTCTGCAATGTTGTAATCTGGTCTGGTTCTGTGACTAGTGAGCTACCTTGAAATCCTGGAGTCCTAAGTTTTCGGCCCACAATTGCCAGATGCTTGCTGTGCAGAGCTGTGCGTGTCGTCTTCTGTATTCCCCATCTGTAAAATGGGCACGTAAACGTGCGGTGAAGATCATAATAAGAAAAGCAATTGAAATGATCAAGGGGTTAGAGCACCTGCCTTACAAGGAAGCTCTGAAGAGGCTGGAACATTTTAGTTTGGAGAAAAAGATGAATGAGGGGTAGACGCATAATAGAAGTTTATAATACGAGTGGCAAGAATGAATAAAAAGACCATTTTCTCATCTCGGTGGCAGAGCGCAGGGTCATCCAGCCAAACTGATTGTCAGTAACAGCAGGATGGACCAAAGGAAATATTTATTCAGCCAATGCATTCCTTGCTTATGGAATTTATTACTCCCATGGCCGTGAGCTTAGATAGGTTTACGCAAGGATTAAACAAATTTATGGAGGACAAGTCTATTGAGGGCTGTTCACCATGACAGCTGAACAAAACCTCCATGTTTGGAGGAAGTGTACCCCTGATATCAGATGCTGAGGGCAAGTGATGGAATGGTTGTCACAGTCACACCCTGCTTGTCAGAGTCCAGCAGCATCTACCCCAGCAATTTTCAACCTTTTTAATCTCACTGCACACTGACAAGGTGCTAAAATTGTTAATGCACACCATCAGGTGTTTGACCATTGACAAAGCACATCGCCCTGCCAGTGTGTGTGGGGGGGGGTTCACATCCCCCAGTAGCCCTACTAATAGATTACCCTCCCCAAAGTCCCTTGGCACATCTGAGGACCATTTGCTGCACACCAGTGTGCTACGGGACAGTGGTTATCTACCCAGTCACTGAATGCTGGATGCTGGGATGGACATTGATGCAGTGTTGCTAGCAGGGTGAGGGCCACGAGTGATGCGCGGGGGGGGGGATGTGTGTGACACCTGGAGTATTGTGTCCAGTTCTGGTCGCCGCATCTCAAAAAAGACATAGTGGAAATGGAAAATGTGCAAAAGAGAGCGACTAAGATTATTTCGGGGCTGGGGCACCTTCCTTATGAGGAAAGGCTACGGCGTTTGGGCCTCTTCAGCCTAGAAAAGAGACGCTTGAGGGGGGACATGATTGAGACATACAAAATTATGCAGGGAATGGACAGAGTGGATAGAGAGATGCTCTTTACACTCTCACATAACACCAGAACCAGGGGACATCCACTAAAGTTGGGAGAGTTAGAACAGGCAAAAGAAAATATTTCTTTACTCAGCGTGTGGTTGGTCTGTGGAACTCCTTGCCACAGGATGTAGTGATGGCGTCTGGCCTGGATGCCTTTAAAAGGGGATTGGACAAGTTTCTGGAGGAAAAATCCATTATGGGTTACAAGCCATGATGTGTATGTGCAACCTCCTGATTTTAGAAATGGGCTATGTCAGAAGGCCAGATGCAAGGGAGGGCACCAGGATGGGGTCTCTTGTTATCTGGTGTGCTCCCTGGGGCATCTGGTGGGCCGCTGTGAGATACAGGAAGCTGGACTAGATGGGCCTATGGCCTGATCCAGTGGGGCTGTTCTTATGTAATGCTGGCCAAAATTTTTAAAATCTTGGTATTTTGGAATACCACCATGTTATAATGTCAACCAGTGTGTAATTTCATGCAGAACGCAATGAAACAAACCACGTTGAAATAATTCTAATCCAGTGGTTCTCAAACTTTTAGCACTGGGACCCACTTTTTAGAATGAGAATCTTTCAGGACCCACTGGAAGTGATGTCCTGGCTGGAAGTGCCATCATTAAGCAGGAAGAGTTTTAACAATCCTAGGTTGTAGTCCTACCCGCACTTACTCAGAGGTAAGTCCCATTTACTATCTTTGTTAAAAACGTATACATAGTAACCTGTTAAAAGTACAGATCTGTAACATTTACCCAAAAAGAGTCACGTACCATGGGAGCATCAAGTCTAATATATGAAAAAAAATATTGAAATGAATGGGGACCCTCCTGAAATTGGTTCACGACCACCGAATGGGTCCCGACCCACAGTTTGAGAAATACTGGTCTAGTCTAACAAAAGTTATAGCCAAAAAACCAGGGAGCCGGGAATGGTACATCACCACGCCCACTACCCAGGGTGTTGCCCGCTCACTGCATGGGAGGAGGTCCATCACAGGGGTGCACTGGCCTCCTGTACCGGGTGATGCAAACCCTCGTGACGTCACTGCATTGGTGGAACCGAAGGCAAAATGTCCTTGTACTTATTTCGCAGGGCAAACATGCCCTCAAACAAGCTGAATTGAAATACAGCTTTGCAGATTAATTAAGCTATGCAAATGGTAGTAGGGTTTTTTTTCCCCCTCAGCAACTGCAAATTCTAGAAACTTGCTTTTTCTTTTAAAAAAAAAAATACAGCTGTGATTCGGAGTTTGCCAAAAAGTCTAACGCAGATGGCAGATCCCCCACTTTCACAGTGGGTGCACAGCACAGCACAGCACAGCGGGTGCGCACACACAAGCCCTTTTCACCCAAGTGTTTTGGGGGTGATGGTGTTGGTGGAAAGGGGTTCAAAGTTCCACCATTGCCAGCATTTTTTTTAGCCACTTTGCTGTGGACGAAGCATTTGCAGGCAAGATGCTGGCCGGTTGCCACCGGCATGGTGACATGTGCCACTTGGAGAAGAGGGCGAGGAGGGCTTATTTTGGAGAGTGTGAGAGGAGTTTTGTGGCTTTTGCAATTAGTGTTTTCACAGCATGCCTTTTTTCTGTGCACAGGTACAGCGTAACCTCATTTGTCCAAATGGCCTAGAAAGGAAGGCGGATGGGGCTCCTGCACTTTTAGAAATCACTTTTGAAGAGGCCATTTCAGCCAGGACAGTTTGTCATGTGTGGGTTAGAGAAGCTGCCCACTCCTGTCAAAGACATAAGAACGCCTTTGAATCCTGGTCCCTGTCTCTGCTAAATCATCACTGCTCTTTTGTCCCTGATTTTGTCTTTTGGAAATGCCTTTTGCGAATGGTATTGCAGTCCATTCCTACCTAAACTCCTGTGCGGTGATGCATTGCGACCTCCACTGCATCCCGTGGAGTTGTTTTGGCAGCTGGAGGTCTCCTCAGGGTAAGGGAACATTTGTATCCTTGTCCTGGAGTAAATTCCAGCAGCATGTTAATGGGTCAACTTGGGTTTACGCCAGTGATATCGCTGGCATGCCTGATCTCATCTGATCTCAGAAGCTAAGCAAGGTCAGGCCTGGTTAGTACTTGGATGGGAGACCGCCTGGGAATACCGGGTGCTGTAGGCTTATACCATAGCCTTTCGAGACTGAAGGTTGCCATCTTATCGCTGGCACAAATCCAAGTTGATCCATGCAGATGGATCAGACCCAAGAACAGGGTCAGGATACAGCATGTATTGGCATTGCCAATCCCCCCCTCAGGCCTGATCCACTCAGCGCACCCCATCTCCTTTCCTTTCCACCCCTTCCCTCTGCCCCTAAGTTGCACTTACTGATCTAGCAGGCATCCCATTGGCCACTGGTGTATGTAAAAAGGCTCCAACATTCCCATTGGTGTGCCAGCTACTAACGCTGTTGCAAAGTGCTTTAGGGTGCTTTCGCCACAGTGCGCGCCAGCAGAACTGTGTTCCGCTGGCCTGTCTTTTAGTAAGGATCACTGAACTGCAGTGTTAGTTGCATGAAGATAATCCCAGGTACCAACCCTGGCATTACTAGGTAGGGCTGGGAAGGACTGCTGGGTGGAGAGACCCTGGCAATCAGTGAATGCAATGATGACCAAATGCATTGGTCAAGGGCATTTGGACAAGGGCCCCAAGGGCCTGACCAGCAGCTATAAGAAAGCTGCATATGCTCAGTTGTCATTCTTCAGCCCCCCCCCCGCCCTTGTTCTCTATCAGGGACATCTCCGAATGGGAGGGATGGGTGCATCTTGTTTCTAAAGCACATGCAGGTGAATGCCTGCGCATGGACACTATGGGACCAGGCCGTGTGTTGCCTGCCATTTTACACACTGCAGTTGTGAAGGTGTATTTTGAACTGCTGACCATGTGCATGACTACCAATTATGTGCACCTTCGAATCTTTCTTGAGCCAAACTGTCTTGGCTTTTCAGTCTAACTAATTGGGACCTTGCGGATGTCAATGAAATGCAGTGTGTGAGAGACAGAATAGAATCCTTCAGCAGTGTGTAATGGTGGGCGGTAGGGAGTGAGAGGGGGAAGCCTTGCCAGTGATTCTGGATATGACAATATAGGGGTTTTTCAAGTATGTCCCTGTAAAATATTGGGAGAGGATGAGCCTCTGGTCACACTGAACTGGAAGCACCCATAAAACCGGAGTCAACTGTGGAAGTAAGTATTGGCAACCTTCAGTCTCGAAAGACTATGGTATCGCGCTCTGAAAGGTGGTTCTGGCACAGCGTCTAGTGTGGCTGAAAAGGCCAATCCGGGAGTGACAATCCCTTCCACACCGGGAGCAAGTGCAGTCTGTCCCTGGTCTGTCTCCCTGGCTATGGGCCTTCCTTCTTTGCCTCTTAGCCTCAGACTGTTGGCCAAGTGTCTCTTCAAACTGGGAAAGGCCATGCTGCACAGCCTGCCTCCAAGCGGGCCGCTCAGAGGCCAGGGTTTCCCACTTGTTGAGGTCCATCCCTAAGGCCTTCAGATCCCTCTTGCAGATGTCCTTGTATCGCAGCTGTGGTCTACCTGTAGGGCGCTTTCCTTGCACGAGTTCTCCATAGAGGAGATCTTTTGGGATCCGGCCATCATCCATTCTCACGACATGACCAAGCCAACGCAGGCGTCTCTGTTTCAGCAGTGAATACATGCTAGGGATTCCAGCACGTTCCAGGACTGTGTTGTTTGGAACTTTGTCCTGCCAGGTGATGCCGAGGATGCGTCAGAGGCAGCGCATGTGGAAAGCGCTCAGTTTCCTCTCCTGTTGTGAGCGAAGAGTCCATGACTCGCTGCAGTACAGAAGTGTACTCAGGACGCAAGCTCTGTAGACCTGGATCTTGGTATGTTCCGTCAGCTTCTTGTTGGACCAGACTCTCTTTGTGAGTCTGGAAAACGTGGTAGCTGCTTTACCGATGCGCTTGTTTAGCTCGGTATCGAGAGAATGAGTGTCGGAGATCGTTGAGTCAAGGTACACAAAGTCATGGACAACCTCCAGTTCATGCTCCAGTTCATGCTCAGAGATTGTAATGCAGGGAGGTGAGTCCACATCACCTGTGGTGATGAGGTGAGTTCCACATCAACTGTGGAACACCTTCTCTAACTTCACTCTAGTTTCTTAGCCATTTCTTTGTGCCGCTGTCTGTTCTAACGCTTGTCTGGGCACCTGCCTGCCTGCCGGCTTTCTGCTGGTATTTGTCGAGGTTGTGACCCCCAGTGGCTTGTGGTTTCCTTAGGTGAAGTCGGGACCTGTTTGATCATTGATATACTTAGTGCATTTTGATTGCCCTCCGAGGTCGTTGCGGCGTTACTCAAGTTTCCAAATGGGATCACATAGGGAAGGTGCTTTGGACGGTCTGACAACCCCTGCAGCTGCAGTGGGGGCAGACAGTGGCCTTGGCTAGGCCTGTTACAGGGGTTTGTTGTTACTGAAAGATTTATACGATCTGAAGAGAAACCAGAGTATGTTGTTATTGTACAAGTGATGCAGGGTGAGGAAGAACAAGCCAAGTCTGCTCTCAGAAGGCTGGCTGTGGCTGTCTCATTCAAGCACGCCAGTCAGGCAGGGTTGCCAGCTTGCAACTCAGAGATAAGCATTATGTCTTCAGCCAGGCAGTGAGAGGCGGTAATCCTTCCTTGGTCCACTTGTCTGCCCTCCTCCCCTAACATAAAAACATAACAAGAGCCCGGCTGAATTAGGCCAAAGGCCCATCTAGTCCAGCTTCCTGTATCTCACAGCGGCCCACCAAATGCCCCAGGGAGCACACCAGATAACAAGAGACCTGCAAGGCCTCCTGGGAATTGTAGTTAAGAACATAAGAACAGCCCCACTGGATCAGGCCATAGGCCCATCTAGTCCAGCTTCCTGTATCTCACAGCGGCTCACCAGATCCCTCAGGGAGCACAAAAGAGAATAAGAAACCCATATCCTGGTGTCTTCTCTTTCATCTGGCATTCTGAGGTATTCTACTTCTAAAATGAGGAGGGTGCACATACCTTTCTTGACTTGTAACCTGAGATGAACTTTTCCTCCATAAATCTGTCCCATCCCCAAGGCATCTAGGCCAGGTGCAATCACCACATCCTCTGGTGAGGAGTTCCACAGATTAGTTACATGCTGGTTAATCCTGCCATAAAGTGCAGAGACCTGCATGTGCCACAGTAGAGGCGAGGGGAGCAGGCTGAGGCCAGTGGAAGAACATTTGGGAGAAGTGATGCTACTAGTCTTGATGTTCAGTATGGTCAGGTGTCTGCCAAGGTTGATGCCAGGGCAGGGGGCATCCTTATTGAGAACCACCAGCATCTTCCCATTTGATCACCTGTCACCTCCCTCTCTCCCTGAGCAAATGGGCCAATGAATGAGGGTGGGGAGAGACAAGGAGCCACAGTAGCAGCTGCTGTCTGTTCAGCAGCTCTCTGTCAAAAGGAAGATGACCCCATACTGAAAGGGGGAGCCCCCAAGCAGAGACTTTCCCAAAGCTGCACCCTGACAAGCAAAGAACTTGCCCCTGATACCAGGGAGAAGCCACTACTCCCTTGCCAGTTAGCATAGCCATTTTTTAACCACTGTGCCATGGCACATTGGTGTGCTGCCATTGGTCCACGGGTGGGCCGTGGGAATTTGGAGGTGAGTGGGCCGTATATTAGTAGGACCACTGGGAGATATGAGCCCACCCTCCCCCCAGCTGACAGTGCTGTGTGCCATCTCACTTGTGAAAAAATGAATGGTGTGCCTTGACAGTTTTAGCACCTTCTCAGTGTGCCATGAGATGGAAAAGTTTGAAAATGGCTGCATTGTTAGCATATGGGGAAATGTAAAGATGCCCGGTGGATCATTGGGTGGCATTCTGGCAATCCCAGAGTCACGCAAGGTATGCAGAAGTAGCCGCTGCCTGGGAAGCTAAATGCTCTTAGAATGGTGCAGAGCCAAATTGTCTTTTCCCATCATATTTGCTCTCCGTCCATTTCCATGTCATCTGTTGCCTTCTGGCACTGCTCCTGAGCTGTGTGGTGGGACGGTGTCTCTTGTAGGAGTTCCAGCTCATTTTCGAAATCTTTCCTTTTCCCCAGTCTTCAGTGAGTTGTCTGAAAGGATTTTCTTGGCCAACCTATCCGTTTGAGATCAAACCAAAGTCTTTTGTATGCTAACTCCTCTGAAAACTAATTTAAGAAGCTCAGTACCAGACGTTGCCTCCTTTGCAAGTTCATTACTGTACAGACAGCTTTGCCAAACCTGATCTGCTGCTGGCTATCTGAGAATTAAGATGCAACCAGCAGACCTTAGCTTCTTTGTCAGCAAGTTAAGCAGATTTTGCTTCCCTCTGTATTTTCCAGCAGAGAGCGTAATGGCAAAAACTTCCATTTCCTGTTCTTCTGCAAAACACAGTAATATGAATCATCTCCATGCATTTCGCTTGGAACATCTATTGAAACATGAATGCAAATGTGGAGCTATCTGCTCTGGTTTTCTCTTCATCATGGGACAAGTAGTGGGGCGAGAATTTCAAGGTCTCAGATCTCTCCATTTCAAGTTTTTCACAAACTGGCAGAGTCACCAATGTGCTGTTGCCAGCACAACAGTGACACTGCGCATTGTAGTGATGGTGCAACACTCCCAGCCGTGATGTTTTGCTAGCATGACACCCTGTTACTCAAGCTGCACCTCCCCCTCTCTCTCACCACACACACTTGATGTGTCTTCATCACCCATTGCATCAAATGATGATGAGTGAATACATAAGAGCTGCCATCATAGATAGGACCTTCACACCAACGGATGTAAACTCAGGCAAGAGTATTTTTTTTCTCCACCTAACAATTTGTGTTTGGTTGAAGAGCGGCCCATTCACTAGGCCAACTGAAGTGGTTGCCTCAGGCGGGGCATTGGTGGGGGGGGCACCTATCTCTGTCTCTCTACTTGCCTCCACTTCTCCTCCCACTGCTTCCTGGACTGGAAAAGGGTGAGGGAGGCAAAGAGGAAGAGGAACTGTGGAGGGGAGGAGAGTGCCAAGCTAGAATATTGGCGAGTGGGAGGAGAAGAGACTGGCACATCATACAGTAAGGGAGACAGCTTGCCATGTCACTTCAGGCAACAGGAAGTCTTGGGCTTGCCCCGATTGAAGCCCTTATTGATACCTGCCTGTTCATCACTGCATACACACACAGAACACAGACAGGTCTGATGTACGTGGGGAGGAGATCCAAGGTGGGAATGTAGTGGTAGAATGGGATGCACCACTTCCGGTGGCAGGCGGGAGGCATGATTTCTGAATACATCCCCGTGTAAAAAAACACAAATCCCTGCAAGTACACTGCTAGCACAGCAGGGAGAAAGATTCTGTCCTCGCTCTTGGCCTGCTGTGTTAGTTTTCTGGATTGGCCCTTGGTCCCCATGCTGTTAGTTTTTCACTAGGTTGTTTAGATCTTCTTCTTCTGTCAGGCATTTGGTCTGGACTGAATTATTTATCTGGCTTTTTGTATGCTGTTGAGCTGCGTCTGTTGCCGCTACTGTTATATGGTCTGGTTATTTTATCTTATTTTATTCTCCTGGTTCATTGCAAGCTGGCTTGCAATCTTTTCTAAGTGGAAAAGTGGCATATCGTCATCATCATCACCACCACCACCACCACCAACAACAACAACAACAACAACAACAACCACAATAATCGTACAATACACCAGACATAACTGTAGTTGAGAAGAATGAAAAATAAGTCAAAATCATCAATATAGCAATACCAAGTGATAGCAGAGTAGAAGAACTGGGGGGAAAAACACAAAATATAAAGATTTAAAAGTAGAAGTTGAAAGGCTGTGGCAGAAGAAGACCAAAGTGATCCCAGTGGTGGTTGGCGCCCACGGTGCTATTCCAAAACACCTTGGAGAGCACCTGAACGGCATAGGGGCTACAGACATTACCATCAATCAACTGCAAAAAGTAGCGTGACTGGGAACAGCTTACATTTTGCGACGGTATTTGCAATATCAAAATAGGATAAAAAGTAGGCATCCCAGGTCCTTGGGAAGGACTTGATGTCTGGATAAAACCAGTCAATAACACCTACCTGTGCGAAATATCATCATCATCATCATCATCATCATCATCATCATCATCATCATCATCACACTTATATACGCTTTGCAGCAAGAATAGTTCACAAAGTGGTTTTACATAGTAGTATAAATCAGTAAAAGGTTCCTTGTCCCCAAAGGGCTCACAGTCCCAAAAAAATATACAGAAGAGACACCAGCAACAGCCACTGGAAAAGACACCGTGCTGGGGTGAAGAGGGATAGTTGCTCTCCCCCTGCTAAATGTTAGAGGACACTACTTGAAAAGGTGCCTCTTTGCCCAGTTAGCAGGGCCAATAGCATTTGGAAGGAACTTTCCGTGAAAGCGAGCACTCAAAAATATGATTGCTCTCTGAAAGGGCTCCATCCTTTCTGCCGCTTCAGCGCTCTTCCGGCTCATTCTGCTGCATGTGTGGACTGGGCCACAATGGAGTCATCACGTCCTTTCCAACGCTGCACATTTCAGTGGAAGCGCTTCACCACTTTTGGCCATGAGTCATCAAATGCTGAGTAATCAGCTGATGCAACGTGCACAAACTGTGTGAAATGGCCCCCAGTAATTCAGTGCCGGAAGGTCCCACGATGGATGGCCGTGTATGGGTAGCCATCGAGAGCTGCCTTAGACTGTGTTGGACCATTGAGACCAGCGTTGGTTGCAGCTTGCAGGGGTTTTTCCAAGTCTTGCAACCTGGAGATACCGAGGAATCACCTGCCTCTGCTGTCGTCCTCCTCTGAGGCTGGTATTCTGCTTTAGCACAGCTAGCACATATTTTCACACCTGTGTTTTCTGGCTAACGTGGACGTGTGGGTGGAGCATTTGAAGGGGAAAATTGACAGGTGAGCAGAAGAGGGGTGTGTGTGCGTGCGCCTGTGGTTAACCCTTTCATTGTCCGCCCCTCATCCTCACTACTCTCCCGTGGCTGTCCCCTCTCTCCCCATGTATGCTTAATTTTAATCTTGCAGCCAGGTCAGGGATAAGAGTTACAAAAGGCAGGCAGGGAAAACAGTAAGCACCTCCTGGCCAAATGATTCTCCCTCCTGGATTTTTGTATTACCAGGCAAACATTGGTTTTGGGAACTCTGTTGTTTCCCTCCTAATGGATATCTCCAGCTTGAATGAACTCTTATTAAGACCTCACTTAATTAGTGTAATGGAAAAAAACCTCCTCTTTCTTATTCTGCAGAGATCCTTTTTATATCTGCTATTACCCCGTGTTTCAGTGTGTATTTTTAATTGCACATTTTCTCCTCAGCTAAAACCTTTTATCTTATTTTTTTGGAGAAAAGAAAATCTGTATAATAAAGCTCATGTAATTTCTCTCCCCCCCCCCCAATTAAAGAAATGCAGGAGTATTTTAATTGTTCTGTTTTAAATAGCCCTTGTTTGCTGGCACAGGACTCCATAGGATCTTGAGCCCTTCATCTTGCCTTCTCGATGTCAAGAGTGGAACGGAAAGAAAGAGGCAATGCACAGCCATGGCACTCTCTCCAGGACCCTCCAAAATCTCCTCCAGTCCCTATGACTTCCTATAAAACCTCTGGGGCTGCACATTTCATGCAGTTGGTACACTGAGGAGGCTGCCTTTTGATGATGTCTAATGAGCCTGCTATACAGATGGCATTCAGTGGGAGAAAATGGTGCAGCTGGCATGTTTGGGGACTTGGATTGTGTGGCATAAATCAGGCTTGAGCAACCTGCTCTGTACAATGGAACCTCTTTGGAAACTTTTCATGAGCCAAGGGGGCTGGCAGGTAATTGGCATATTTGAGCAAATTATATGTGAATTCCAGCATTTGCATAATCTTGCAACTTGGCAGCAGAGGACTGGTGGATGCTCAGTCACTCCTGGAGAAAAGACTTGCCTCCACCATCACTCCAGCTGAGTGTTCAACTTTCTCTACCTCTCCTCCACATCCTTAGTCTATTTATTCAGTTGTTACAGTGTTTTATTTCACCTTTCTTTGGAGCCACTCAGGACATTGTATATCATTGCCCCCCTTTTATCCCCTCAACAACCCTGTGAGGTAGGATAGGCTCAGAGAGAGGGACTTCTCCAAGAATACCTGGTACATTTCATAGCTGAGAGGGAACTTGAATCCAGGCCTCCCTGTGCCTAGTCTAACACTCAAACCACAGTGCCACATGGGCTAGTTGAGCACCATTGGCCAAAATAACTAAGGCTGCAATCCTTGGGCTGACACAAATATCTTGGGCTGGACCAGGAGTGTTGCAAAAGTGCTATCAAAAGTGCCATTTGTTGGGGAGATAGGCCGACGCATGGATATGAACCAGCCTTCCCACACTGACGCGGGCCCTAGGGTGAGTTGCATCGGCCAAGCTTGGCCAACGCAGGGGTCTGGGGGGAACCATGGAGAGGGTGGGGAGGAGGCAGAAGGGAGGTGTTTCAGGGTTGGGGGAGGGCAGGCGGTGGGCGTTCCCAGGGGCCAGTGGGTGGGGAGTGGGAGGCAGGGCCAGGATCCGGCAGTTATGTAACGCTGTCCCCGGGCAGCCCAGGGCAGTCTTGGGCTGCTCGGATTTGCGCTTCCTCTTGAGGTGGCACAGATCCAAGTAGTCCCATCGGCGCTGCTGTGGCTTTACCTGGGGTAAGGGGCTGAGCTGCTTTCAGTCCCAATCCTGCCTTGGATGCAGCTCAGGCCTGCAGAGCTTGTCCTCTCCAGGGCAGGTTAGGATTGGGCTGTAATTCTGTTGCCCAATTCGGAGAGGAAAATGCTTTGCCATCACCTAACTCCCAAAAGGGTTCTTGAAAAGCATACACTTGGGTACTTGGTTACTATTAGCCTAGGTGGCTAGATGCAGCCTCCAGACCAGTACTGATGCCAGGTTGTTGGGAGCCCTGGGGCAAAGCATTGGAACCCCTCCCCCACTCCAACAGCCACCTGCCCACTAATGGCTCCTTAAACCTTAATACTGCTATGGCTACTGAAAGTTCCTGGGTTAGCCCATCTGGGTTAGCCCATCTTTCCTTTAGCCAGCTTTTCACCTGGACAACTGCTAACATTACCTCTGTTCCCATTGCAGAGGCAATATGCCTCTGAATGCCAGTGATATGGGAAGCAACCGCAAGACTGAGCTATTGAGAACCAGGACAGTATCGGGGTTCTGGTGTTAGCCCTGGAAGATCCAGGTTCAAATTCTCGCTCAGCCAGGAAGCTTCCTCAGTGACCTTGGACCAGTCACTATCATAATAATATAATAATAATAATAACAGGTATATATATATATATACCGCCTTTCTTGGTCTTTATTCAAGACTTTATTCAAGGCGGTTTACATAGGCAGGCTTTTATTTAAATCCCTTATTAAATAGGGATTTTTACAATTTCAAAGAAGTTTCTTTCTTTCAAGAACGACTACATTCAAGGTGTTTCATTCCGATCTGGCTTCACATTCTGGCCTCCATCCTCCCACGCTCAGAGCGGATGGAATGGCTCGGCTTCAGCTTGTCAGCTGCTTCAAGGTCGCACGGTGCCGGTGGCCTCGAAGTGGCGACCTTGTGGATGTTATCTTCAGGCAGACGGAGGCTCTACCCTCTAGACCAGACCTCCTGCCCATCGAAGCCTATCATTCAGCCTATCATTCAGCCTCGTCGAAGTCACATGGTTGTTGTGAGGTCAAAAGGAGGGAAGGAATTATGTACACTGCCCTGAGCATCTTGGAGGAAGGGTGGTATAAAAACGTGAAAAATAAATAAAATATTTGCCTACATGTCCTGCTTTGAGACTTCCCAGAAGGATCTCGTTGGCTGCTGTGGGCAACAGGATTCTGGGCTAGGTGGGCCTTTGGTCTAATCCAGTAGGGCTTTTCTTACATTCTTAACCAAAGAGTCCCTTCCATAGAGCTGACACTATGACCAGCCAGAGCTTACGCATGTTAGTGTAAGCCCATTTGCTTTACGCACATATTCCCTCTGTTGCAGTGCTCAGATGACGGTGGAAAATTTAGGGTGTTCTTAATGAGATTCATAAGCTTGACCTGCTCCTAATTTTAGCCAAATTACCCTCCCCATTCTAAAAACAGAAGCTAAGGCAGGGAGACTGGTATAAATGGTAAGGAGGCCATTAGCGCAGTCCTTAGGTGTGTCTACTCAGAAGTAAGATCCTTAGTGTTCAATGAGGTTTACTCCTATGAAAGTGGGTATAAGGATGCAGCCTAGCTCCTGTCTAATTCAATTACTCTGTTGAATGGGTGGATTAGATGCCAGGTCACAGGTAGCTGACAGGACACACTTACTTTGAAATATCCTTAGAACTCTCGAGATATGAAGGAAAAATAAAATTAGACAGCCTTCGAGATCCTGAGTGGAGGAGAAATAAAACCGAATGTGTGTTTCTTTTCCCCTGGCGGCCTGATTCTGAAGCCTTCAGCATATACTGCTGATCCATTTTTTTTTCAGGCTTATCATCGCATCAATGGGGACAGAAAACTTCGCCTTCTTAAAAAAATGAAAGCTGTGATTCTCGCTGGAGTTTGCAAAGAGCTGCCTTGGGGCTACATAAGCCGGAGGGCTCTTTGTAGCCCACCTGCCGTGCCAACGCGAGCAGTTCCTCTTTTAATATCATCAGCAAATTAAAAACAGGGATCACTGTAATTACGGATAATCACAGGTGGGAGGGCACCCCCCCCCCCCAGAATTAAGAGGATGGCTTTACGACAGAATTGCCACACTGATAATAACGTTCCCCGGGGATGTTTTTTTGTTGTTGTTCATTTCTTTGCCTGCTCAGGTGCTAAACCAGATGGATTTTCCCTCTGTGACGAGGATAACGGCATTTCAAAACCAGATCTGATCCTTTTCACAATTGACAGGGGATGCTACAAAACCTCAGTGGCCGGAACTGCATGTCGACCCCCCCGAGTGCTGGCTAAGCTGTGAGAGAGCTTCGCCATCGGGCAAAAAGCGTACCCAGGCGTGGGTCCATTCAGTCATCTGCTGGGAACGGGTTTAGCCAATTACCACGGACAGGAAGGCCAACGAGGACTTTTGTATGCTGAAAGGCATTCCAGAATAGACAAGCACAGGCAGGATCTTAGGGGGTCCAGCTGGATAAATAGCAAAGGGAATCCTATGGCAAATGCAACTGAGAGGCAATTTAGACAAATAAGCTCATCTTGCAGCAGAACTATTTCTGGACTGCACTCTTTCAGACTGGAGAGGAGAGATTGTGAAGTGGAATGCTCTCCCACAATACAAAATAAACTCCCTGCGCATAGAAACTTAGATGTCAAGGAGAAGGAGGCTAGCTTAGCTTTCCCCCTGACATGCTGGTTTTCTACATGTAGGCGTCCCCCAATGATTCAGCATTGAATCATGTCATCCTTCACCTGCAGTCTGAAAGGGTACAGTCCAGGAATGGTGGTATAATGGAATTGTTTTATACAGAATGCTTGAGGCAGCCCAGAATGCCCACAAGTGAGAGCTCAGTAAGCCCAGGGGTTGAAATGGGAAGTCTAGCTGGAAGGCTGAGATGATAGCCACCAGGGGCCCGAGGAAGCTCTTTTGCCACACAGTGGCATCTGACAAAGCAGGAAGATGCTTCTGTATCCTTGACCTCCCAGGGCTTGTAGTTTTCATAGGCTACAATACTAACCAACTTTCCAGCACTGACATAAGAGCAGTGCAACTCCGAGGTAAGGGAACAAATATTGCCCCACCTTGAAGAGGTCTCTGTGACTACCCCCCAACTGCAGGATGCAGTACATGCCCCACTGGCACAGCTATGCCAGTGCTGGAAACTTGGTTAGGATTGCGCCCATAGGATGCTGCCTTATTCTGAGCAGGATCACTGCGCCATCCGACTCAGCATCATCTCCATTGGCTCTCCAGGGTTTCAGTCTAGTCTTTCCCAGCCCCATCAAGAATGGAATCTGGGACCTTCTTCCTGCAGAGCAGATGCTTTCATTCAGTAGAGGCTGGCCACTGACTCTGCTTCTCTGACTGGCCTTCACCAGTGGGTGAATGTCAGCTAGGTGGGGTTTCAAGCTGTGATGACTAAAGTAGTGGAAACACAGCCTGAATCCCATGGCAGGATTTTATTTTTCTCTAACCTCCTTTGACCTTTCTTTAATGTAGAACAGGGAGGAATGCACAAATATGAGTTCCCATGCTTTGCCTTGGGCATGCACACGACATGAACATGATAGCATTAGGAGATGTAGCATTAGGAGATGTGATCACTGGGGATCTGACCATTAGCGGATGGGATAGACCTTGGGGTAGTAGTGCCCCTGAGATGGGATGATCCACCCTAAAATTAAGTGAAGAAGACTAGTGTGCAGCCTAATCAAGACTGCTTACTTTTTGTTGAAAATGTCACAGTGAAAGTCATGCCACATCTTCCACATGCAATGTGGCCCTTCCTCATCCTGAACCTCATCTCTCTCCATGTGCACAAAAACATGCTCTGGCTCTCACTCTCTCTCTCTTGGCCCTCTTCCCAACCTTCTCTTTGCACAGTATCGATCACACCCACCAGCTGATTCCCCCTTCAGTGATTTAGCTCTCAACAGAGCCGATTGGCTGGATAATTAATTTGCTGCTTAATTAACTCACTTTGAGATGAGATCCCTCCCCCCTCCCCCTGTCATCTGTGGTTGCACTTGTGTCTGCCCACATAAGGTTGGAAATAATCATTCAAAGGCTGAGCTGCCAGCATTTAATATCCAGGGCTTTGGATTTGCCAGTTCTGTGTTCACCCCCTTCTTTTTCCTGCCCCCACTGCCCTTCAGAATTTTCTGTCTCACGTCTTCTGCCTCCAGGGATGCAACCAGGCTGCAGCTCCTGCATCAGGCCACAGTTCCATTTCCTGCTCTGACACTGCAGGAAGGAGGAGGCAAAGCTGTGAGGTGTGGGGATGCTGCAATGCTCAAGAACCCAGTGCTTGAACATGCTGCCATATGTCGCACCTGGTGCAAACATCAGCACCACCGTTGCCCTTAGTGCCTCTGCTAGTTCTTTTTCTGGACCCCTTGCCTCAGATGCACATTGATGCATAGCAAGAGCATAATCATGCACATTGGCACATACCCTGTGCATAATCAACCTGTGGCAAGGTCCAAGCCATGATCTTTGACTGGTCCTATACATGGTCACTCTTTTGTCCTGCTTCTCTCCACATCTTCATTTTCCTAAGCAGTGTTCCTTCACTTAGCCATCTGATCCACCATTTTCCTTTTCTCAGAGCATGGACTTATGGCATATGATGTGACTGCCATGCTGAAGTTATTAGCAAGTCTGACTCTGGTCAGTGCCTGGATGGGAACCAATGTGTGCTGCTCCCTCGGGTCCCATCGTGAGAGAAAGTTGAGCTAAATAAATAGATTCATTCACGTCAGTGTTTAAGAACTCTCCTTTCTCTTATCATTTCCAAGGAGTGCTCCCATGAGCCACTTCTAGTTCTGAGCATTTTTTTTTGTCAGCTTGCTTACCCAGCTCTGTGTAAATAGCAGGTGGTCTAAAATACAATAAGGAGCAGATTTCTATATATATATACTGCACCAGATCAATTGTCCCTGTCACTTCTAGATTTCAGCTGCTGTGGTACTAAATACACATGGCGTGTGTCCAGAGAGATTGGCATACACTGAATACTCAAATTTTGGAGTTGAATTTATGGAAGTGGCCACCAGGAAAGAATGTTTGCATTTTATTTATTTGTGACATTGACATCCTACCTCTCCTCCAAAGTGCTCAGAGCAGCACACACTACTTATCCTCCCTTCCCTTTATCCTCACAGCAGTCCTTCAAGAGAAGTGAAGCAGAGAGATGGTGACTGGCCCAAGGTCACCCAAATGGTTCTGTGGTTCAGCAAGGATTTGATCCCAGGTCTTGCTCCTTTAAACCTAGCCCTCTAACCACTGCATCCACACTGCCTCTTTTCAGATTGCCACCATAGAAAAGTACTTGCTGGTCCAGATTCTTCCAACTGAGCATTCTGTTTCTGATTTCAGCCAGCCAAATACCTCCGGAAACTCACATGGAGTGCACGAAGGTGATGGCTATTCTCTGTGATTCCCTACAACACTCCACAATATACACCAGGGGTGTCCAAAGTTTTTGGCAGGAGGGCCACATCATCTCTCTGACACTGTGTCGGGGGCCGGGGGGGGGAAAGAATTAATTTACATTTAAAATCTGAATAAATTTACATAAGTTTACATAAATGAATATATTAAAGATGAACTTATATGAATGAATGAAGGTCTTGCAATAGCTCAAAGCTTATAAAAGGCCTTGCACAAAGCAAGGCTGGCCTTTCCTTTGCTGCCGCTACGGCATCATAGACATGAAACAACAAGCAGTGGAGGAAGCCCTCATCCCACAGCTCATGCGACAGGTCAAACAGTCGCCCTCATGCTGAGAGCAGTTGCGTCGGACCAGTGTGGACTCCAACAAATCTCCGGAGGGCCAGAGGCTCATTGGAGACTGGGGTCTCCCTGAGGGCTGCATTGAGAGGCCTCGAGGGCCGCAAGTGGCCCCAGGGCCAGGGTTTGGGCACCCCTGATATACACCATTGGAAGTCAGTTTCAGTATCTTGGCTAATAGCCATTTACAGACTTGTTCCCAGGAGCGCCGCTTCTGTGTGTCCTGGTAACAGCAGCAGAATGAGATGGTAGAGTCCTGAGGTGATAGGTTGGACTACACCACCAAGCTTCCGATGAGAGGTACCATGCTTTTAGTGTTCATTTGAATTTAAAAAGTCCCTGTAAGGGTAGGGAGAGAAATGTTCTAGCCTAGCTCCTTCCTTTCAGTGTTCATTTTTTTTTTTTTAACTTACAGGGAACTTGCTTATACAAGAGAGCATTCCAAAATGGTCTCTCTCCCCCACACCTGGGCAGCCTAAAGTGGTATACAGTCTGTTCAGCCCAGAGCCAATGAGAGGAATTTTATCAGGGGGTACAAAGTTTCTTTTGGGCCCCTTCTCCTTTCAAATGTGAATTTGGCTCCTTGTCCCCCTTTTTTGCTCCCTTAGGTTTCCGGACCCCCTTTTTGACCCTGGGCCCAGGTACGATGCACCCCCTGCACCGCCATCTCCGAGGCCCTGGTTCAGCCACCACCACTTCCTCCTGGTAATAGACCAGGCTGGAGACAAGTGGCCAATCAAACACTCGTGTGCCATTCTCTGTTGACGCAAAACAAACACACATTTGTGCTCCTTTGTTTATATCCAAGTACGGAGCGTAACGCAGGATATAGCTTCATGAAATCCGCTTAACGAGGAGGATGTTTGGGGATTGAATCTGGAGGCCTCAAACATGCAATGACTGTTCTCAGCCCTCCCTTGCATGCCTCACACATGGAGATAATTGCAAAGACTGATTGTTCCAACAAGATGTTTTTAGGTACAGAAGAGACTCGTGGGAGGAACCAGTGTCTTAAGCTTGTTACATAGGAAGCGCTGCTCATCATCATTGCCCAGACTTGCAATTTTTATTCTGTTTCCCAAGATGCTTTTTTGTCAACCCCCACCTCCTGATGTCTTGCTGTTCTCTTAGGTCAGAAAAGAAAAGGAATTGTCTAAGCTATGTACCTGCAGGGGGAAAATTTAACAATTGGATCTGAAAGCAACCTCAAATCTCAAAGGCCAGAAGGCAAAAGACATGGTCTAATATTGAATATCTATATATATATATATTTTAAATAAAGCCTCATTATTTTCAAGCCCTTCTTTTGATTTGGAGGGTGACTGGGATATGTTAAGGAGTTCAAATGTATAGTTTTCCCCCTCCACTTGGCACAATTATATCCATGAGTCTTAGACTGCCCCAGTTCCTGGCATTACACACGGTTCTTATTCATGTACGACCTGATCGGTCCACGTGTCCTTGCAGACAATTGTGAGCAATAAAGGAAGAAAGACCTGATGGTCGTCGGAGAACGTGCTGGGTTTCTAAGCAACTGCTAAGTATCTCCTCAAAATTTGGAACCAGCAATGTGGCTGGTCAAAGGCCTTCGTGCATAGCAGTGGAACAATCTGTGGACTGCAGGCAGCATAACTACGAAAGATAATTGCTCCACAAATGTGAGACACTGGGCATGCATATGGTGGGAAGAACATCAAGCAGACTGATATTACATATTTATCTCATCCTTCTTCTAAGGAACTAAGGCAGAGGTGCCTAAACTTACTGTGGTTTCATGGTTGGCCTCTTCTTCCTGGCTGTTCTGGGTGCCACCATCTTGGATTGCATGTGATCTCATATGATCTAAGATGGTAGTGCCTGGGGGGGGGAGGGAACCAGGAAGATGGGTGCTGCCATCTTGGATCATGCAAGATCTCACACAATTCTCATGAGAATTACGCAAAATCTTACACCACGATCTAAGATGGTGGCACCCAGAAAAGCCAGGAAGAAGAAGCCACTGGGGACATCACTGGGGACATCACCCTGTGAGTTTGCCATGGTGAGTTTGCCATGTGAGTTTGCCAGGCACCACAGCACACAGTTTGGGAACCAATGAGCTAAGAGTAACATACAAGCTTCTTCCCCACCCCCACATTATCCTCACAACAACCCTGTGAGGGAGATTAGGATAAGAGATTGTGACTGACCTAAGGGGCCCAGTGAGCTTCATGGTTGAGCACAGAGCTGAAACTAGTTCTCCCCTGGGTTAGTCTGGCCCTAGTCTAACCATGATAACAGGCTAGATCTCAAGTACAAGACATTCAGTGCCAATGCCTACCTGAAAACCTGGTGAACTGCTTGTTGCCAGTCAGTATAGATAGTGCTGAAGCAAGTGGGCCAATTGGTCTGACAGTAGAGGGTGGCTTCATAAGACCCAACATCTCAGCCAGATTATGTCTCAGGCCTAATTTCTCCAGGTCTCACCTGGGAGTCTCATATCCCGGCCTTTTGGGCAGAACTTTAGAATGCTCCTCTCTGTGCCACCACTGAAGGTGATCAGAAGAAGGAACTTCTCTCCTATTGCCTTGTCGCACTTCAGTGCCACCACTGCAGGTAGCTGAAGGATGGTATAACCGCAGGGACTCAGCGATACAAGAGACCAATAGAGTTCCACCTAGTCAAATAAAGATGCTGGCTTCATAGCCTGAACGGCTCTTGGATACCTTCCCCAAGCAATTACCAGACCTTCAGCCGTGACTAGAATATGTGCATATAGCTTTAAATTCCCCAGTGCAGCAGGTTAGCAAAGCAGCTGTGGCTTTCCCAACCTGTTCCTTCCCTGATTCTCTTGTCTGACTCCCTCTCCTATGCCTGCCATAGTGACTTGAGATGTGCTGCACTGCAGGTGAAGGGGGGGGGGGGGTTGGATGACAAGACCAGGGAGGGAACAAGGGAAAGAGAAGCTGTAGCTATCTTGTCTCCCAAAGTTTATATGCATGTTCTTTGAGTTGCAACCTACCTAGCAGACAAATGGCACTTGGTCCTTTAAAAGCACCCAATTATGACATGATCTATACATGCAGCACTCTCCCTGTAAGCAAAAAGCTAGCACAATAGGAGGAGAGATTCTTGTCTAGTCCTTACCTTGCTGTGTCAGCTTTCTACTTGCAGAGAGGATCTTTTTTAAAAGCACAGAAGAACATCCAAGGTATGTTTTCCCTACCTGTAGTCTGAAATGGTATATTCCATTCTACCTCTGCCTTCCACAGCTTGTGTGGCTCCTGCCTATTTCAGAGCGAAGAGTTTAAGCAATGAATTCTGAGGAGTGTAGCGCATGTTTCTGAGCATGAATATTTAAGAGATAATGGACTGAAATGGATCGTGAACAGGACGTGTGTCTCTTTTGAGTGATTTTTTTTTAAAAAATCCACTCTCTAGCCTCGGTTGGTTTCCTTTTCTGTAGAAGCTTTAATAATTCCAGACATTATCTGAAGCTTTTTTTTTTGGGGGGGGGGGGAGGGTTTGCTAGGGAGAATGAACACTGGGTGATCTTTTGCTTGAGGGGGGGCTGTCTTGACACAATATAGACAGCTGGCAACCCTTGCATTGACCTATCCCTTGTGTCATGTGATTTTGCTTGTGTCATGTTTCACCACAATTGTGATTGGCTCTGTGGTTAAGAAGGGTTCATCACTCAGAATGCCTCAGGACAGATGTCAGTGGGACTGTGTGTGTTTATGATGTGTTTGAGTTTCACCTAGGATTCATAGTTAGGCTCCCTTAATGCATAGGTGGTGGTCGTCCAAAACACCCTTTCACTGCCCCAAGGTGCTCATTTGAGGTGCATAAATAAATAAAATTGGTTTTATATTATCCCACTCTTTCTTCAAGGTGCTCAGCCTGATGCACAGCCTCATTTTTTTTTAAATCTTCACAACAGCCCTGTGAGGTAGGTTAGGCTGAAAAAGAGTGACAGGCCCAAGTCATTCAGTGGACATTTCACAGCTGAAACCCAGCTCTCTCTATTCCTTATCCAATACACTAACTTTGACAGCCCAGAGACTTTTCTTCCTATGTCTCAAATTCAAGGTTTACTCCATTGAGCTTCCAGATAAGGTCAGAAAAATATAGCTATGCAACATTGGCTCCTGTGATTTGCAAGCTACAGGAAGTCTCTAGATTAGCCAAGTCTGCTGTACATTCTGGGAGCCTGGCTTGCCTGTTGTCAGCCTTCTGTCTTTTGCGTATTAATTGCAGTTAACCTTGGACACACTGGGTAGAGCGCTAGCCTGAGTTTGGACAAGGCTCCCCTTCTTAGTCTCATTGGTCTCGTACCAGATGATATTCTCCGACCTACCTGATTCCAAATGGGGCCTGATCCGCTGGGTTAGGCATTCTGCTGGCCACATCAGGATGGCCCAAAGGCTTATGGCATCTCAAAATTGGGTGTGTGTTTTCCTCTTAGCCTGGGGCCGTAGGGACAGCTGCCACTGGAGATATAATATCAAGCAAGACAAAGAGCCATTTGTCTTATGAAGGGTGGAAATGTGGTGACCAGATCTAATCTAGGCAGGGCTGTCATCCTCTATCCAGCTGACTCTCTCACTTGCCAGCATCTCCTTTAGTACCCACTCCTTCCTCTCCACAGATGTGGCCAGCCTACTCTTCATCTAACCCAAACTTTCCTGTAATCTTTGGGCTTACCTTACAGTGTGGTGTAGTGGTTAGAACAGGGGTGTCAAACTCCTTTCATACCAAGGGCTGAACAGCATTCATGGTGCCTGCTGAGGGCTGGAAGTGATGTCATTAATCAGGTCATAACCAAAAGTAAGCACTTTTTTCACAAGAACTCATTAGCTGCAAATGACAGAAGAGAAAATACACAAATCTTGATCATATTTCAAGTTATGGGAGAGCCCAATTTTTCATGTGAGCTGTCCTTATAGCAGTAACACCTTAGTACTGCTCAGCAGCTGAGAGCCTGAGGGTCGGATAAAAAGCTTCCGTGTTCCACATCCGGCCCCCGGGCCTTATGTTTGACACCCCTGGGTTAGAACCTCAGTCTAGGGGTATGGAGACCCAAATCAATCCATGCTCAGTTCGAAGCTCACTGAGTGACCTGCGATCAAGCACTCTCTCTTAGCCTAACCTACCTTACAGGGTTGTTGTGAGACTAGAAGAAGAAAACTGTACACTTATTCCTTGGAGGAAGAGTGGTCTGTCAAGGCAGTTTGCTTGCTACTGCAATCACCACCTCTGCTCTTGTTGAGGAAAGAGCAAGTCCCAGCACACATGTGGCCTGTAATAGTTTTTCCTAGTGCGTGGCCATACTTCTTTGTGCAAAAGCTACATTTTATTCCTGAGATGTGGCTTGGCCACACTCCATAACCTCCATTTCAGATCAATTGAAGAAATGTTATTATTTACACATTTGTTGATTAAAATCTATATTTTCCTCCCGGTAAGGGCTTCCCAAGACACTTCACTGTGCAAATATAAAATACTGTATATGTCAGATTAAAACCAGCTCTGCAGTATGGGACAATGAAGCACAAAACTAGCAATAAACAGCAGATTAAGTTGATATCATCATAATAATTTATTTTATATGCTACCTTTCCTCCAAGGAGCTCAAGACAATGTACATGACTTCTGTCCTTCCTTCTCACCTCACAACAATCACATGAGGTAGGTTTGGCTAAGCGATAGCGCTTAGCCCAAAATCACCCAGTAATAAGCTTCATAGCTAAACAGAGATTTGAAACTCATGGCCTTCCTAGTTCCATGCCTTAACGACTACACAACACTGCCTCCAATATCAGCCAGCTTTATTAAAAGCAACCAGATACAATCCACTAATACCATTAATCATTGCCAAATACCATGCAAAATAATTTTTCAAAAAGTCCTTTACTTATTTAAAAAAAAAAGAGAGAGGAAGCTAAACTGATGAGCATCTAAAGAGAGGATATATCCTTCTCATAGCATTCCCAGTCCATGTTCACTCTTGCTGTCATTCAATGTACAGTATAGGTAGGAGAGGGAATAAGGATGCTGCTTTGCCTTACAGGAGGTGCTCATGTGCCTGGGGAGGAAACCATAGAAATGAAAAGAAATTGACCAACAAGGTTAACCACCAGCCCAAGAGATGTAGCACGGAGTGATTGCAATGGCATTTGTTGCCTGGCTAGGCTGGAGCCGTAGGGCTGTATCTGTTTGCTGTGTTCACGCACAGTGAATTCCCTATATACTTAAGCACAACCCAGCCAGTGGATTCTGTTGCTATAGGGAAAGAACTTGCTGCAGGCTTGTGTTAAGAGTCCTGCCAGGGAGCTGTATGGAAGCCTGCTTAACAAACCAGATAAGTGACTGATACCTGTGTGAGGCCTGAATTTCATAGTATAGGCACAGCAACTGTTACCCGGCATATGCCTGATCTCAGAAGCTAAGCAGGGTCAGGTCTGGTTAGTACTTGGATGGGAGACCGCCTTGGAATTCCTGGTGCTGTAGGCTTATACCATAATCTTTCGAGACTGAAGGTTGCCAACCAGGTTCCACAGACAATACATTCTGCATGGGAGATTTTATTTTTTTTAATAACTCTTGTCTATTGAAAGTTTGGCTGATGTAGCATAGTAACAGCTGGTGCAGGGTGGTGGTGAGGAGTGGGACCACATGTTCTGTCAGCAAACCAAAGAGCTATGATCCAGCAAACATGGATTCAAGTGCTGCGTTTGCTGAATGATGGGGCTGCAGGAGGGGCTTTTTCCAGGGACAGGTGGTTGGCAGAAAGTGTGGGTACTTAACAGACCCTTTTCCTGCCACTCTCCCTCATCCCTTAATCACTGGTGGTCTTGGAAGGGGGGGGGGAGAAAATATGACTGGCTCTGAAGGTGAGGAGAGGAGGGGCCACTTTACACCAGTGGCCAGGAACCTGAAGAAACTTAGGCTGCAATTTAGGCTCCAACCACACTTTCCTGAGAGTAAGCCTTATTGAACAAAATAAGACTTACTTCTGAGTAGACCTGGTTAGGATTGTACCCTTAGTGTTTTGCACCACCTCCAGGAACACCAGTGCCCTTGCTCACCTCATTTTTCCTCCAAAGAGAGTCTGGTTGGACAAATCAAGGAGAAAGCAGCTGGGGTGAACTGTGGAAGGAAAGGCCCTCCCAGTCATCACTTCTCTCCCCCCCCCCCAAATACCCCCTTCACCTTTTTCAGGCTTGAGTCAGCAGCTGTGAGGTTGGGAACCTGAGCTTGCTGGCTTCACATGCGCCTGCCCTCTGAGTGCAAGCTGTGGAAGAACAACTGGATCCTGGTTTCAAATCTTGCCTCTTATCATGCTCATTAGGCAAACTACTGTCTCTCAGCCTCCTGTCTGCAATATGATAATAATAAAACAGGCCTCCCTGAACAGAGTTGTCATAAGGATTACGGAGCTAATATATGTGGAGTGCTTTGAACGCTCCAGAGTGCTGTATAAATGCTAAGTATCGTCATTATTGGTGTTTAGAATGACAGACAAGATGCCCAAAGCAGCACCTGAGCTTAGGTGAAATCTGCGTGCGTGGATTTCATGCACCATTCTTCTGCATTGACGTGCTCCTGTTTTGGCCCATAATGCATTGGGTTTCTTGATGTAGGCTAGAAAGAGGTCAGGATCATTGGATGGTTTCATATTTTTGTGCTAGTGCTCATTAGGGTATCTGTTTCTTATTCTGCAGATTTGTTTCTCTGCTTGTGTTCTCATGTTCTGTGTTGCTGCTTATTTTTAATGCATTTCTTTTGTTCACCATTCTCACCTGTCTCCCTTTTGCCACCCGAGATGGCTTATATCCTGAAAGATGCTATTTTCTAGAGAGAAGTTTCCATGTTGCTTCTAAAATATGAAAAAAACAATGACCAGGTTCAGGTGCAAAGCAAAACCGTAAGCCTAAGGCAGCTGAAGAGAACTCACTTTTCTCATGGGTAAGAGAAGGAGAGTAAAAGTTTCTGCTTTCATTTTAAGAACAAACTATATTTTCCTGTACAAACTAAAGGCACTGAAGTTTAACTAACTAGAGTTAGAACAAGCCACAGTATAGAAGAAGAATCAAACACAAATCCTGGTTTGCCATGTCAATAGTTAGTGAACAAACCACAGTTCTCCAAGTTTGCATGTCACACAGAACTGTGGTTTGTTCTTCAAGTGAAAGCAAAAGATGGTTGGGAGGTCTTCAGGTTCTACATCTTATGTGCAAGAGATGAGACGGACAGGGGAGCACACAGCTTCCGTAGGCTCCTTCATGTAGCATTAAAAGCCATGGTTTCACATTATGTCTGAATTAGATCAGCATAAAAGAGATGAGATACTTATTGGAAGCTATCTTACTGGGCAAGAGAGAATGCAAGCATTCTCCTTTCACAGAACTGAAGTGCTGAATTAAGCATTCTATTAAGCATTCTAGAGTATAGCCCCAGACACACCAGAATCCCTGCAATGCCTGGCTCAGTTCATATGTTACAACAGCAGCGTGGTTGCCACTGCCTTCATGGCTAGGGGATAAGAATAGAACCCCTGGGGGCTGGGGGATAAAAATAGGCCCTCAGTTTGGCTGTACTTGTCATAAGAAGTGACTAAACAGCCACCAGGTAGATGGGACTCCTCAGCCTGGGAAGGCAGCTCATCTGAGAGAAGAAAAACTCTGATCTTAAACCTCCACTGCCTTGTGGCTACATCCAGTTGTGGAAGAGGCTTCAGGAGTCAACCTTGAGGCAAAATCCGGAGCCGGAGTCCCTGAGGCAGTTCATGGCTGAACACAGTCATGTTCTGGCAGCTCCTGCAACGCTGCTGGAACCAACCGTACTGGATTCTGCCTTTCCGTTGGACCATTTCAGCGACGTGGAGAGGGGGGATTTGCTGCATGGGTAACAGTCTATCCTCCATATCTACTCTACCCAGGCTTTGCGCACTGGAGAGGACACTCTGTTCCAGAACCACCATTCAGAGCGCAATACCATGGTCTTCTGAGACTGAAGGATGCCAACAACATGGCTGGATCATCAACTGCTCTGGTAGTACTTGGATGCCTGAATCATATGGAGTCAGGAAGATAGCATGAATAATATCCACATCACCATTAGCGGGTCCAATGGGGGAAAGCAATGGCATGGGATAGCCAAAGGCTCCACACATTAATAAGATACCCAGTGATACCAGAGTGGTGTGAAAGCTATGGGAAAGTGGCAACTACTCTGTGAACGTGACTTTTCTGGGAAAGCCTTTGCTTTCCTCCACAATCCTTCCTTTGCTCTTGTAATCGCTCTTGGGCAGGAAGTCTGGTCTAGAGGGTAGCGCCTCCATTAGCCCGAAGATAACATCAGAAAGTCACCAGTTTGAGGACACTGGCAGCTCCCTGAATGGCTGCGAATGGTGAGACCTTGAAGCAGCTGACAAGCCGAGCTGAGTGATTCCACCTGCTCTTGGTGTGAGCAAAAAGCATCTTGGCTGCTCTCCATGTGAGAGATGGAGCTGCTTGTCGGCGTTCGTGGGAGAATTGGAGGCCAGAAGTGAGACCAAACCAGGAAGATCCATTCTGAAATGTTGGTTCTTGAAAGAGAGAACCTCTATGATTGTAAAAATCCCCTTGAGGGATTTAGAAAGGCCTGCCTATGTAAACAGCCTTGAATAAAGTCAGAGGAGTAATCCGATGACCAGAAAGGCAGTATATAAATACTATAATGTCCATGGCGGGAGGAGGCCCCGCCCCTGGGGTAGCTACCAAGTGCAGGGGGCTTACCCGGTCAATGTGTAGTGGTCAGCGGCGGAAGGAAGGACGAGAGGCAGATACAGTTGTTCTACATAGACGGTTTACTAGTGTCAGCCATTTTACATTCATGGGGCCTGTTACTTCACAGGCCACCATACATAGACTCTGGTCCCAACCCTTTCCGCCCCTTTGTGGTTCCAGCCTGAGCGCTCCAACCAGTGTCCCTTGGCCAGGGGTCCGGGCTCTTGATGACTGCAGCACCTCAGGTCAGGCTCAGGCTGGCTGACTTCGGGAGGGCCCCTGGTACCTCTGTGCTTGCCCTCTGATCAACTGGCCACCCCAGGGTATAGGTGGCTGTGAGACCTTGTCTCCGTAGCCTCGTCTCTCCTGGATTCACCCCCAGGGTCCAGGCAGGTCCTGGGTCAGGTAGATCTCCACCCCAGCCTCCTCTCTCCAGGGCAGAAGTCCACACAACCCCTCTGGGGGCCTCACTCTTGCCCCTTAGGCAGGGGTGACTATCCCCCTTTGTCTTCTCTCTGGCCTTACTCCCCTGTGGAGAGGAATGACCTCTCCCTTCACTCTCCAGGCTCCTTATGAAGCCATTCTCAGGTTTGTCCAGCCCCCCCCCCCTTCTGACCACTGCCTGCTTGCTGTTCCCAGCTGGTCCTTGGCCCTACTCCCAGGTAGGTGTTCTGCCGGGGACCCCAATTCTGACAGCACTTGGGTCTTACCCCTGAGGAGGCCTCTACTCTTGAGGAGACCCCTTCTCCTGGAGAACTCCTGGCCACTAGGGCTGGGCCCAGGTGACAAATACCTAGTTGTTGTTGTTGTTGTTAATATAGCTAAGGTAAGACAGAGTGTACCACTACACACTATAATAGGAGGAGACTACTTTTTCTATGCTCCCCTACATGAAAACACCCTGTAAACAGAAAATGAGTGCATCAGAGTAAAGGAGTCTATCTCAGCCTGTCCCTATAGTGTTGATTTTGTACTTATGGGTAGTTTTGGAGATAGGGAAATCATTCAAAAAGTGGTAACTCCCATTTGTAGCAATGCATTCTATTCCCTGATTTTGTGTCATGTGTAGAACAGGCTTTAGATAGCAAAAGCTCCCTGTCTTCTCTGCTTTTGAAACTCTGCAAATCACCAGGGACACTGATCAAACTGCATGATGATGATGGTGATGAACGTAGGAGCCTGCCTTCTACTAAGTCATTCCATTGCTCCATCTAGCTCAGTACTGTCAACCCTGACAGCAGTTTCTCCAGGGTGTCAGTGAGGAATTTTTCTCTGCTGTACCTGTAGGTGCCAGGGATTGAAGCTGGGATTTCTGCATACAAAGCAGATGCTCTATCATTGAGTTGCAGCTCCTTCTAGTAATATTAATATTAATATTATTACTGTTCCAAACAATGTTGTTTTCTGGAGCTGAGCTGGTGTAATTTGCTCAAGGCCAGGAATGTCAAGGTGTTTTTTCAGACTTCTAAATGCTGCTCTATCATCATCATCATCATCATCAAGAATATCTATATACCGCTTTTCAACAAGAGTAGTTCACAAGGCATGGTCAAATAAATTCAACTGTTTCCTGTCCCCAAAGGATAATTATTATAATAATTGTCTAAATAATTATTATTAGCTTTCCAATGTGGGCAAGCATATCAATTTGCTCCTTGCACTTAAAATTCCATGTAGTTGCCAAGGCAGAGGATAGATCATGTTGGCAGGCGAGAACGTAGTCAACCTATCCAGCACCAATTGCACTGACAGCTGGTGAGCTTCCAGACCTGTTTTAAGGTGGTGGTTCTGACCTCTAAAGCCCTTCATGTCCTGGGACTGATGCATCTTCAACACCATCTCTCTACCTATGAGCCTGCTCACCTTTTAGGAAATATCTACTGATGAAATTATCTGAGATTAGTCGCAAGGACAATTAATGAATTCATGGCAGAATATATTGCTGAAGGAAGTGAACTAAACAGCAGACCACACATCAAGGAAGGCTGCAATCCTATGCACACTTTCCTGGGAGTAAACTCCCCTGAACACAATGGGGCTTACTTCTGAGTAGACATGCCTAGGATTTCAATGTAAGTCATGCACATGGATTCTGTGGTCATGAGATGAGGCATATATAAAAAACACATGGACACTTTCATTCTCTGTCTCTCATGACCTGAACACACACAGGACAACAAGACACCAACCCTGCAGTGACCCAGACCCTTATGATTTTCTCATACTCAGTTGTTTCCATCTTAGTGCTCCCTATCTGATACACATGTGCACAAAAGCGCAAGCAAACATTTTTATTGAACCAAATAAAAAGAATATTTAAATGGCAATTGGAAAACTGGACAGGGGGCTGGAAAGCTAAACCATACAAAAAGAAATTAAAAACAAAATAAAAAATGCCATGCTTTCTTTTTCTGCTCTATTGCCAACCCAAGGCAGGAGGCTGGGTACCTGGAGCATCCATAACAAGACATATGTCCAACATTTTCTTAAATATCTTCAAAGAAGAAAATTCCAAAATCTCCTTTTGGCAGATTCTTCCACTAGTGAACTAGTTTGTTGCTGATATATTTTTCTGTCATTTCCTAATTCATCTCTTAAATCTATCTCCCTGTAGCCATAGCTTTTCAAAAAATTCTATCCATCTTGGCTTATCCTAGAGCATCACTTACCTGCTTCTTTCTGAGATCATTTTAAAATGCTTGAACAGGGTCCACGAGGGTCTCTCTCCATCTTTTCTTGCATGTCTTACAGAAGATTTGGGGAATATGCCTGGCTAAAACGGGCTCAAATGAGGGAAGACCTGTCTGAGAGTCTATTCGCACGCACGCTTTCTCATTTTTCAAGCCTGGCCCATATTTGGGTTGCCCCTTATTCGGAAGCAAAAACGGTGCCACAAAACCATGCAGAGGCTCCCTGTTTTTCCTTTTGGTCCACTAATACTGTGCACCGGAGGTCTTCAATAGGTTGATGAGGATCCAGAAGTGGGTCGTGAACTAGCCTCAGCTGGGTTGTGGCAGTGCTGCAGCCACCATTTTGTTTCAAGGCTTACCTGCCTTGAACAGGCTTCAAGGCAGCAACTGTTACCCTGCACATGCCTGATCTCATCTGATCTCGGAAGCTAAGCAGGGTCAGGCCTGGTTAGTACTTGGATGGGAGACCGCCTGGGAATACTGGGTGCTGTAGGCTTATACCATAGTCTTTCCAGACAGAAGGTTGCCAACCAAGGCTTACCTGCCTTGAACAGTTGCTAGGGCTCGGAGTCTTAAATGAGGATAATTCACTTCAACAAGGACTTTGGCGTTTTAGATAATGTTTTGAGTAAACTCTCCTTCACCTCATTGGGCCCCCTTAGTCTTTCACCCATCCATATGTCTGCCTCGCCTCGCCTCACCTCAGCTTGGTTCCTCTTTCCTGCCACAGTCCTGTCAGAACTGAGTGCATCCATTCTGCACCTCTTCTTCTTCCATCTGGCCTGGAAAGAAAGAAGGGCTGGAACAATAAAGTAGCAGCACATACTGATCCACCACCTCTGGGTGGGAACAGAAGACAAATAGTGACCACTCACTCCTCTCCCCTGCCAGCCTTTTGAAGGTGGGTCCTGCTTTGTGAGTATCTTGATTGGCCACTGGGAAAGGCGGAAGAGTCCAGGACAGAGCATCTCCATTACCCTGGGGCTGGGAAGAGAGGAGAACAAGTCCTGCTGGGCATTTTCTCTTCACTTTCTCTCTCTCTCTGCCAACAAGCAATGTGATGGAGCATGCCAAGATGGGAAGGGTGGGAGGAACTGGCTGCCCGCCCACCTGCCACCATGTCCACCTGCTTGCCTTCCAGCTTTCCTGGTAAACATGGAGGGGACTCAGCCAGCGGGGGAAGGGGGGCTAACTCATGGAAAGGCTTGCTCAACAACAGGGCTGTCAGTACAAATTGATGGTAAGGCCACAACTGGAGTATTGCGTCCAGTTCTGGTCACAACATTGCAAAAAGAACATCATGGAAATGGAAAAGGTGCAAAAGAGAGAGAATAATATGATTACTGGGCTGCGGCACCTCCCTTATGAGGAAAGGTTACACTGTTTGGGGCTCTTCAGTCTAGAAAAGAGACGCCTGAGGGGGGACATGATTGAGACATACAAAATTATGCAGGGGATGGACAGAGTGGATAGGGAGATGCTCTTTACACTCTCACATAACTCCAGAACCAGGGGACATCTGCTAAAATTGAGTGTTGGGAGAGTTAGGACAGACAAAAGAAAATATTTCTTGAGCCAGCATGTAGTTAGTCTGTGGAACTCCTTGCCACAGGATGTGGTGATGGCATCTGGCCTAGATGCCTTTAAAAGAGGGCAAATTTCTGGAGGAAAAGACCATCACGGGTTACAACCCATGATGTGTATGTGCAACCTCCTGATTTTAGAAGTGGGTTACCTTAGAATGCCAGATCTAGGGATGGCACCAGGATGCAGGTCTCTTGTCTTGTGTGCTTCCTGAGGCATTTGGTGGTCCACTGTGAGATACAGAAAGCAGGACTAGATGCACCTTAGGCCTGATCCAGCAGGGCTGTTCTTATATTCTTATGACCCATCTGTCAGGCTGAATGAGATTACCTCTTTCGGTAGAGGATTAGCAGGAGGTGCCCACTATCATCCATCCACCCACTTCCTGGATTGGAAAAGGAAGAGGAAGTCAGAGATGCAATAGTCCACTCTTCTCTCCTTTCCACTCTTCTTCCTTTTCCAATCCAGGGAGTGAAAGGAGAATAGCACATCAGTGATATCACTGGGTAAGAAGGGGGCAATATTTGGTTCATGCCTTCAGCTACCAGGAGGTCTTGGGCCAGCCATGGACTGGAGCCCAGAAATTCTTTGTGCCCCAGGACCTATGAACCCCTGTTCCAGCTCTTGACAACCAATGACTACTGTTCTGTGCAAAATCACACTACAAGCATAAACTGTGTTGATACCACTGTGTTGATACTGCTTTAAAATTCCCCAAAGAATTCCTGGTGTTGTAGTTTTGTGAGAGGCTTGTCTGAGAATATTTTGTTAGTAATTCCTATCACCTCCCCAAAACTTACAATTCTCAGGATTTCTTGGGCAGGAGCCAGAACAGTTGGAGAGGTTTGGAAGCTGGCTTAAGGTTCCGTGGAAACATACCACCAACGCATCTTAAGGCTGCACAATTGTACCTGGAGGTACATTTCACTGAAATCAGTGGGGCTTCCTTCCAGCTAGATATGTCGATGGTTACATTGTTAAGCTAGCACAGAAGCTAACTATGGGATGGTTTGGGGAGGGATGCTTGCAAATCAGTGGGGTACATATGAATCTGTGTTATACGGAGGTAGAGCCTTGGTGGTCTCAGCTCTTCAGAAAGGGGTCTCCCAGTCTTACCTGGAGATAATTTGGGCTTTGATGAAGATAGATTATTATCAGCAGGTCCCTGATAGGAATTTAGTTTTAAATTGCAGTTGAAAATGGCTTTTGGCAATCTCAGCCTGGGTATTTCACAGGCGTGTGTGAAAGAATTGGTTGCTTTTGATGAAAGGGTATTTTGATCTGATTGGAGTTCCTCTCCTTTTTACTCTCTCTTCAGCTTTTAATCACTGTCATTAAAAGAGAGAGAGAGAGAGAGAGAGAGAGAGAGATGTTAGGCATAGAGGAAGTCCAGCTGAGGAATGCGGCCATCGGTGGGGTGGTGGAGAAGCTGATGGTTGGAGGAGAGGCTTGCTCTGATTTAAGGTGGGGGTTGGGAAGCTATCTGAAGTGACCCAGGCCAATTAGTGGGGGGGTGTGAATCAGTGCCATGGCCAGATTTCTGCAGGCCCTGGGGCAAACCTGTGCACTGGACTCTCAGGTGCCCTGACTACCCCCTGATGGCACATTGAATGCTCCCACTGCCAGCCGTACTGAGAGTTCAAGGGTAATTGTGGCCAAATGGGCCTTCTGTTGAGCAGGAGCCCTTGGCTAGTGGCCTACCTGATTGACCCCCAACTCCATCTTGACAGGAGTGATAGTTCAGAACTGTTTCAAACAAGAATTAAAAATGGGCATGGATGGTAGCATCGCAATGGGGTGCAGCGGATGCAGGCCACACCAGGTGTCTCCCTCAGGAGGGGTGATACTACACCACCTGAGCCTCCATTAAGCGGTCTTTGGCCTGCTCCAGGCACAGCCACCCCACGTTCTTACCAACGATTGTATGTTTGCCACTCACTGGTGACAAAGTGACTGGGCCTGGAGCAGGCTGAAGATTGCCAAATGGAGATAGTCCGGAGGCTGGCTTTTTGCATTTAATGCAGTGCAGTTGTGGGAAGGTTGGGAGCAACGTGATGATGTCATTACTTGACCCCAAACGTCTGGAACACTGAGCTTTGCCAGGTAAGCACTGCACCAGGTGGCACCCACCCCAGAGATGACTGGATGTGGGGCTCTGGTGATCAGGACTGTACCCATGTTTATAGTATAACCTGAAAGCAGAGGTGGTCAAAGTTTGGGTCAGGACCACCACAAGTATTGATAGCCATTTGGAAGGAGATCACGAAGCTCTGAAGTACTAGGTTCAATCCCTGGAATCTTGAAGCATGGCTGAAGAAGACCCCCTGTCTGCAACCATGGAAAATTACTGTAAAGCTGCAATCCTATCTATGTTGAATAAGCCCAATCGACTACAGTGGGACTTACTTCTAAGATTGGGCTGTGAGTGTTGTAAGTATAAGCAGTACTGAGCTATACCAACTGTCTGACTCAGGGGTTCTCAAAGTGTGGATCTCCGCTTGCCGTATTATGGAGAGGGATGTAGAAATCATGTCAATGTTTGTAATTTTTTGGAGGTAATGGCATCATAAAGTCTGAGAACTCCTGGCCTTGCAGCATTGCAAAGCAGGGTGCTTTCCTCCACTTGCCCCAAACCTATACAAGTTCATTTAAACATCTGAAGAGAGGCTCTTTGTGGTCAATGAATGCAGGCTGAATGTCTATGAGCTCAGTTTTTCAGAGGTCTTTATTGGAATAGCCCACTTGTGTTTTATTCATCTTATCCTCCAGCCGCTGGGTCTGAGGCAGAGACTTGTTAAGGACCAGAAAGTAAGCAGAGCAGGACATTGACCCTGGTCCAGCATGAGACCAAGTAGCAGATTTGCAGTGTCACCAGAGGGTGACAAATAGCCACTGGCCCAATTAACTCCCTGTATCTACACTAACTGGCAGGGACAATTTAGAGCTTTGGAGAAGGGTCTTTCTCAGCCTGAAATTGAATCTGTGACTTTGTTTACATGAAAAGCATTGAAAGAACATAAGAGCCCCACTGGATCAGACCTAAGGCCCATCTAGTCCAGCTTCCTGTATCTCACTGTGGCCCACCAGATGTCCTAGGGAGCACACAAGACAACAAGGGACCTGCATCCTGGTGCCCTCCCTAACATGCTCTAAGCTCTATCTCCAAGGAGGTCAGGGTTCCTACTCTCCTTTTTGATTCCTACCCTCCTTTTTGTCCTCACAATAACCCTGTGAGGTAGGTGAGGCTGAGAGATCGTGACTGGCCCAAGGGTATCCAGAAAGGTTTGTAGCTGAGCAGGGGTTTGAACCTGGGTTGTGCAAGTCTACGTCAAACACCTGAACCTCTACACCATCCTGGCTGAATTTATACGTTTGCTTATTTATTTACATTGACATGGGAAGCATCTTTGGATTTCCCATTGCAGGTAGCCCACTGTCTTGCCCTGGCCTTTGCTTGGCTCTTCTTTATGTCTGCCCAGCACCCTTTTTGCTCGCAACTGAGCTCACATCAGTGGAAAGGAGACAAATTGTATGTGTGTGGGAGGGGGGATGCTTTCAGCCTGTACAGTCTCTTTGCCCCTCTCTCTCCATTTCATTTTTCCTTTCATCTCTTGTCTAATCCGAGCCGAGAAGGAAATTATCTGGCTTGGGAATGGGAGATGATAGACAAATTAGTGCAGTGTTTTGGCCTTGGAAGATTAACCTCTTTCCAGCCCTCTCCCCTTTGCTGTCCATCATCAGATCCCAGCGGATAATTGCTAGTTAGACACCGTGTTGTAATTTTTGTATGATTATTTCTATGGCAAGTGTCTGTGTTTTGCTGGTTCTTCTCCCAACCATTTCAGATGGTGGGTTGTGTTGAAAACGTAGGGCTGATTCTTTGGTTACCAGAGAGGTGTGTTTTGCTGCTTCCTCCTGACTTGATCCCAGGATGGTCCAAACATGAAGAGAAGCAATGTCAGGGGGCATATGAGATGGTTCCTTCCCACATCAGGGTTGCAGGCCCCAAGAACGAACTGACATCATCCAGCGAATCCTTGTGGCCTTTCTCTGTGGATGCTTCTGGCAGGAACAAGGAGGCACCCTTGCTTGTGCTCTGGAAAGTTACTGCGGAGTGTGCAATGGATTCACTTCATTCAAACTCCTGAAAGGACTGTGAAATCTGGAATAGATATTGTACTCCATTGTGGTCATGTGTGAACAGGGCTGGCCCAAGGCTTCCTGGTCCAAATGCTGCCCCCCTTTTCCTTGGTGGCACACAGATGACCTCTACCACTCCTCCTCCCTCTTCCTCGATTTGGAAAGGACGATGGGAATGGAGTGAAAGAGGAAGTGTAGAGGAGAAGAGAATGGTGAGCTAGAGTGTCCGGCACTTCCTTGTTTGCCCTTTCGCTTTTGCTCCACACCTCTCTTCTCATATCTAGGGAGCGAGAGGGTGAGGAGTAGTATCAGAGGTGGATGGGAAAAGGTGGTCAGCAGGCACCTTGGAATTAAGACATAATAGCTTGCCCAAAGCCATCACATAAGTTTCATGCTTGATGAAGGATTTGAACCTGGGGCTCCTGTCTTGTATCTTTGGCCACCAATTTGCTTGCTGCACCATGCTTGAGTGTCATTCTCTTAACTTGGGTGATTATCATTTCTTGTGTTTTTGAGCCGTACCTGTCCCTGTGGTCATTTTATGTTTTTGCATTACCTGTATTGTGTCTGGATTTGCCTAGTTGGATTTCTGTAAGAATCTGGTTCTTATATGTACTGTAAAGTGAGTCTTCCAGAGGAGGTGGAAGCAATTGCGAAGGAAGGTGCTAACCCATCCACAACTAAGAACGTAAGAACATAAGAACAGCCCCACTGGATCAGGCCATAGGCCCATCTAGTCCAGCTTCCTGTGTCTCACAGCGGCCCACCAAATGCCCCAAGGAGAAAACCAGATAACAAGAAACCTGCATTCTGGTGCCCTCCCTTGCATCTGGCATTCTGACATAGCCCATTTCTAAAATCAGGAGGTTGCACATACACATCATGGCTTGTACCCCTAATGGATTTTTCCTCCAGAAACTTGTCCAAACTCTTTCCACCCCTGGCTGTTGGGGTTGTGTGACAAGAATGCCAATTCATCATTGTTTGGTCAGTGTCATTATGTGTGGGGTTTCTGACATCAGCCTGTATTGTCTTACCTTGCAGGGGACCATAGAAATCATCCTTGCAGTCCCTTTTCTCATGCCATAGGATTTTCTGAAGACCCATACTGGTCACAAAGCACCCAAACACAGTTTGCCCAAGGTCCAACATGTAACTCAGACTATATTTTTTGTGCTGTTGTAGGGCAAAACACCTGAAAGTGGGTTGAACGCAGGCTTAATTTCATTGGGTAAAGCAATCCTGTGTCCCCTTATGGTGGATAAACTTTATTATAGTAGTGGCATGGGCTGCTCCCAAGAACAATGGAAGGAAGTGAGTCCTTCACATGAAGGTTGGTAATGAGAGTTCTTCCTTCCCATATTATTTGCTTCCTTCAAATGTTATTGGATACAGCAGGGGTGTCCAAAGTTTTTGACAGGAGGGCTACATCGTCTCTCTGACACTGTGTCGGGGGCCAGGGAAAAAAAAGAATTAATTTACATTTAAAATTTGAATAAATTTACATAAGTTTACATAAATGAATACATTAAAGATGAACTTATATGAATGAATGCAGGTCTTGCAATAGCTCAAGTCCTATAAAAGGCCTTGCACAAAGCAAGGCTGGCCTTTTCTTTACTGCCACTACTGCATCATAGACATGAAACAAAAAGCAGTGGAGGGAGTCCTCATCCCACAGCTCATGCAAGAGGTCAAACACTTGCCCTCACGCTGAGAGCAGTTGCGTCGGGCCAGTGTGGACTCCAACAAATCTCCGGAGGGCCAGAGGCTGGGGGCTCCCTGAGGGCCACATTGAGAGGCCTCGAGGGCCGCAAGTGGCCCCAGGGCCAGGGTTTGGGCACCCCTGGGATACAGGATCAGTCATTTCACATTAGCCTTCGTTCTGCCACTGTTAATGTATGAACCTGCTTTGTGCATTTCTGGGATTAGGGGAAGAATCGGACTCAATCCTATCCAACTTTCCAGCGCTAATGCACAGTAGAGCCCCGAGGTAAGGGAACAAACCTTTTCATGGATGCCCTTTACCTTGGGACCCCCCCATCCCCATGGCAGGATGCAGTGTACACCCCATTGACACAGCTGCACTAGCTCAGGAAAACTGGATAGGATTGGGCCTGAAGTTCACAGTTCTAGGCTGGAGACCCCAGCATCTCTCTGGTTTGAGATTAGCCATCTCATCTGCATTGCGTTTGATGCTTAGCTTTTGAATAATTTGAATATTGTTTTTGTTAGACATGCATTTTATTCTGGGTAGCTCATCTTATCTGGAGTTCTCAGCCCTGGGAATACCTATACCATAGTCTGAAACTGGTGATAGTATATTCTATTTTCCCCGTGGAAGTCTAAGAACTGTAGTTCTAGGGAGGAGACTTGGAATGGATCAGTTTTGAGCATCCTCACCTAACTATAGTTTCCAGGATCCTTTGGGAGAAGTCATGACAGATAAATTGCTATACGAACCAATGAATGTAAGTGGGTAGGTTTGCTTTAAGTGAGAAAGAGCCTTGAATTCAGAAATGGGAGTAGTAGGAAGCATGAGGTTTGAATGGCGTCACAGCTAGATAAATATTGTGGAGAGAGAAATAATTTACACCAAACTGGTTTCTAAACCTTTATTTCTACAGATTTTTTTTTTGTCTTTTTTGGGTGCATGTGGTAGGTTCTCGTAATTTTTGCTGTAATATTTCCCTTTCAGCATGTTTTTGTTCACATAATTTGTGGTTTAAAAAACAGCAGTTTAAGGCAACTCCCCGCCCCTCCCTCCCGCTACCCTTTAGTGCATGTGGAGTGGTGTTGAGTCAATGCAATCTTCTGCAAGGAGGGTGGTAATTATTTGGGATTCACTGAACCTGTGTGCACTCACATTCTTGGGATTTTTTTTTGTGTTTTGGGGGGTGGGTGGGGAATAAGGAATGTCATATTAACAAGTGGCCAGACAAATATCCAGCACTTTTGTGCATCCATGAAGGTGGCTCTTTTCTATTATATTTCAGGTGCCACACGCAGGAGTCTTTATATATAGCTAAAACACCTGCTCTTCTGGCAGGTGCCCAGAGAAAGAATGGAGAGGTGCTGTGTCCATTGGGGAGGGATGCCCAGGGAGAAGAGCAGTGGCTTTTTGGGTGGACAGGGAAAGATGAATGAGGCGGAAGCAAATCAGTTTGGCGGTGGGGAGAAGGCTCAAGATGGGGGGAGGGGGAAGGAATAAAGCAGTGGATCCCAATCCGGGGTATGTGTATTTGCCAGGATCTTTAGGGGTACTTGAAAGAGAACTGAATAAGGGTGGGGAAAGGCAGGTTCGTATTAGAATGCTTTGCAAGGCTGGCATCAGAACGCCTTGCGGGACTAATAGGAGGGCTACAATTTATGGAAATGGGCTGCCAAGGAGTACGCAAGTGAAAAAAATGTTGGGAGCCACTGGAAAGAGCATACCAAGGTAGGGAATTCCTGTGTGTGGGAATAGAGTGGGCTGCATCCATTGGAATGGGAAGTTGGCAGGGCAGGTGGGTTGGGGAAGGAGGAGATCTGACAAGTGAGGGAGAGCAAGTGTGGAGGGAGATGTGGGGCACGGGATGGAGGGTGAGGTGAGAGACCTAGTTGGATTTCAACAGAATCACGCCTCCCCTTCTTGCCTCACCGGTGGCAGTTGTGCTGAGTTTTGGCCTTAGCTCAGCCAGTCTGCCCAGCAGTGGGCACTGTGAAAGCTCTGCATCCATTGAACGGGATTACCATATGCAAATCGTCTTCTGCAGGGTTTTCCCGTCTGGGATGTTCAGCGGAGGTGCCCAGGAGAGGGAGGGTGGGGGTACGTGTGTTGTGGGGGGGGGGGGAGATGGGATGCCCAGCTCTGGAAGGGTGGAACGTTTGGCTTGGAAGCTCGCGAAGTGGGTGGGGGGTGGCGGTGGCGGGGGAGGACTGAAAGGAAGAAGGATGGAGATGGGGAATGGAGGAGGAGAACATTGAGGAGGACCATGGATGGGAAGGAAGGAGGGAAGGCGGAAGGAGAATTGGAGGAGAGCAAGGGAGGGGGTGGGAAGGCGTGGGGGGGAAGGAGAAGCCCCCTCCCCCTCCCCAGATCCCCTCCCCCGGCCGCGCTGACGCTGGGAGGATGCGCCGTGCTTCCGCCCCCTGCCTCCCCCCCACCTCCATCCATCCCTCCGCGGCAGATCCCGCATGCCGAGCCCCTTCCTCGCGTGGCTCCACTCGTCGGAGGGGCGAAGGCGGTTTCCTCTTCTTCCTCCCGCCCGCCCCCCCCTCCCACGGCCCGCCGCTGCCCCTTTGCTCCGCTGCGGTGAGGGAGAGACGGTGGGGGGAGCGCGACAGCCGTGGCGAAGGAGGAAAGGCGAAGGGAGGAGATGGTGAGCGGTTGCCATGGGGATGCGGCGCGGGTGGAGGGAAGGGGGAGCTGCTGGGTACCAGGGATGCAGGAATGGATGGACCAGGGATGGAGAGGATGCGCCAGGACCAATGAGGGAGGGATCGGCTCGCCTCTCTGCCCATCACCTTCGGAGTGCTTGGCCCACCCTCAGCTCCAGTCAGGCTTTCCCCTCCTCTCCACAATTCTGGAGCTGTCTCTTCATTCGGCTTCCTTCTCCTCTCTTAGTGTAACCCCTTCAACTCCCAAACCCTGAGGGGTACCTTGCTTTCCCCCTTGAATCTCCCACATTTGGCCTTATTCTCTCCAGCCCCCCCAGCTCTCCTGCACCAAGAGTCCTGTCACCCCCTACCCCCCCACACACACCTCTTAGGCCTGACTGCCTTTAGATGCACCACCCCCATTTCCTTCTTACTAGTTTTTCCAAATCCCTAAATCTAGGCCCAGCTCCCTGGATCTCTCTCTCTCTCTCTCTCTCTCTCCCCCCCCCCCCCCCATGTTCAGCAACTCTCCCAGCTATCCAGCCACTCAGTAGTAACATTTTCACTAGGAAAATTCAGTGGAAGGTTTGTGCTCACATTCAAGGCCTGCATGAGTATTGGCTTCAGTTTGGGTAAGGCTCCTTCTCCCACCCCAGATCAAACTGACAGGTAATACAGCATGTGGTGAAGGGTGGGAAGGAATGTGTGTGTGTGTTTTCTCTCATAGAATGTGTCTGGGCTTATTTCCTAGAGCCAAATTCCAGGCTATACGCCTGCATCAAAATCATTCGGTTCTGTAGCACATTAAAGACGGGACTCTCCTGATGAGATTGTACAGGCTCAAGTCTGCTTCAGCTTGTGTCGGAGCCTCATTGCTCCTCAGTAACCTTTCCTGCAGCGCACCTCCTGTGCATATACGATGCTGCTCGGGTTGAGTCAGACCATTGGTCCATTCATCTCAGTATTGTCTTCATGGACTGGCGGCAGCCGCTCTTGCAGGTTTCAGTCTCCCTCAACTCTGCATGGAGATACTAGGGAGAGAACCTGGGACCTTCTTTTTGCAAAGCAGGTTCTCTGCCATGGAGTTATAGCCCTTTTGCTTTTCTGCTTGCTACTGGGGTCTAAACTAATGTTTCCCTTCCTTTATCCCCCAATGTTGTCCAATGGTCTGTCTACTGGAAGTACCACCAGAGATAACTGGCAACGATGTCATTCCCAGTTACTTCTGGGCTGGGAGACACTGGTAAAAGTGTAAGGGCGAATGGGAGGGCTTTTTCAAGCATGCAAAAAGCATGCACTGGTGCTCTGTCTGTTGTGTCGCGGTCTCACTGCTGAGTGGCGGGTATCCAGGGAGTCACATGTACTCACTGGACACCACCTTGCTTACCACCAGTGGTACACAGACTGCTGCTTGGGAAACACTACTCTACACTGCATAGATGGATAGATGGTCCTGTCTTGCAGCAAGCAGGTGGGGGTTGGACTAGATTATCTTTGGATCCCTTGGGACTATATGAAGCCACAAGTGACTAATCTGATTCATGCCCAACAATTTCCCCAAAGCATTTTTTCTTCTTGCCTCGTTCTTAGCTTATCTTGCCTTCTGAACCAAATCCTTATCCTTTCAATCTCTGCTGTACCACCTCCTTCTCCAAAAACTCTTATCTTGTTCCTTATCCATGGTGCTGAAACGAGTTGTTAGAAATGTCTTGCTGGCCTCACATGAACCTGGGTCTTGTTCCTTGAAACTGACAAGTGGATGTAGCAGGACACAGTAACTCTAAAGTAGAGGGTATCATTGGCAACCTTCAGTCTCGAAAGACTATGGTATCGCGCTCTGAAAGGTGGTTCTGGCACAGCGTCTAGTGTGGCTGAAAAGGCCAATCCGGGAGTGACAGTCCCTTCCACAACAGGAGCAAGTGCAGTCTGTCCCTGGTCTGTCTCCCTGGCTATGGGCCTTCCTTCTTTGCCTCTTAGCCTCAGACTGTTGGCCAAGTGTCTCTTCAAACTGGGAAAGGCCATGCTGCACAGCCTGCCTCCAAGCGGGCCGCTCAGAGGCCAGGGTTTCCCACTTGTTGAGGTCCATCCCTAAGGCCTTCAGATCCCTCTTGCAGATGTCCTTGTATCGCAGCTGTGGTCTACCTGTAGGGCGCTTTCCTTGCACGAGTTCACCATAGAGGAGAGCCTTTGGGATCCGGCCATCATCCATTCTCACAACATGACCGAGCCAACGCAGGCGTCTCTGTTTCAGCAGTGCATACATGCTAGGGATTCCAGCTCATTCCAGGACTGTGTTGTTAGGAACTTTGTCCTGCCAGGTGATGCCAAGAATGCGCCGGAGGCAGCGCATGTGGAAAGCATTCAGTTTCCTCTCCTGTTGTGAGCGGAGAGTCCATGACTCGCTGCAGTACAGAAGTGTACTCAGGATGCAAGCTCTGTAGACCTGGATCTTGGTATGTTCTGTCAGCTTCTTGTTGAACCAGACTCTCTTTGTGAGTCTGGAAAACATGGTAGCCACTTTACCGATGCGTTTGTTTAGCTCAGTATCGAGAGAAAGAGTGTCGGAGATCGTTGAGCCAAGGTACACAAAGTCATGGACAACCTCCAGTTCATGCGAATAGATTGTAATGCAGGGAGGTGGGTCCACATCCTGAATTAACCATACACCCTGCTGTTTCTTCAGAGGCATCATAGAGGTTAGGGAGCTCACAGGCAGTCTCCCAGGCACTGACAAAACTGAAACCAACATATCCTTAGCAATATTGTTTCATCTGGCACCCTTCCTAGGGAGTCTCCTCTCTGTGGCCCCACACCTGTATGAATGTGCAAAGAACTGAGGGCAAGCGTTCACAAGCAAGGAGTGGGAAATCCTACACTGACACTTCCCTGATGGATGATTTATATGTTACATGAGTATTTTGTATTCTGCACACAAGTGGGAAATACCTGCAGAGTACCTAGAGTGTGAACAGTGTGTATACATGTCAGTGGCCTGTTTTTCCCTTCCAGAAGGATAGAGGCAGAGCTTGGGTAAGGATCTGTTTTCGCCCTCAAGCCAGCCATTATGCAAAGTGGGTGACCTTGGATTGGTGACTGTCTCTTGGATTAACCTTCCTCACTAGGCTTTTGGGAGGATAAGATGGGAGAACCTGACACCCTCAGTTGGTGGGTATGAGTGTGACAAGTCAGTGGTGATCAGACTTCTGGATCAAGTTGAATTTACTCATCAAGTCATGCTGCAACTGCTAGAGAGCACCACTCTGATGCACATTATGGAACTGTTTTTGTATGATTTTGCCCAAGGAGTGCTGTGTTGGAAGCAGGTTGCAACGTAATGAGTAGGTTAATCCTACCTGGCCCTTCAAGCTTCCATCTTCTGTCTAGGAATGTCCTAAAGTAGGAACACCTATGTCACTCATGGCCTCCATACCATAGGCTGACCACTTCTGCAGCAAGATAGCGGTGGCCTTTAGGGCTCTTTGGACCTTTAACTTTAGGGCTCCTAGACCTTTAACAATTATGTAGAGAAGGGGAAATTTCAACAGGTGAAGCTTGTCAAGCTGTACCTCCTCTACACAATTGTTAAAAGTCTAGGAGCCCTAAAGCTGAAAAACTGGCCATCCTTGCATTAAGCAAACAACTCTATTGCAGGGAAACCCAGCCACTTAAACATGGGTTCACTATTCACTACTGATGTGCCATTCACATCTTTTGCATTCGGATATCTGTACTCAGTACATTACAGTATAAGAACGAATGTATGAATTGGAGCACATCAACACAATAAATTTACAGTGCAGTTCTATGCATGTTTACTCAGATGAAAGTTCCATTCTGTTCAACAAGGCTTACTTGTTGTGTGCCTAAGATTACCACCTTAGACATTATTTATTTCACTTTTTTCATTCGACCCTTCCTCCAAGGAGCTCGGTGTGGTGTACATAGTTCCTCCCCTTCTTTTATCCTCACAACAACCCTGTGAGGTAGGTGAGGCCAAGGCTGGTCGAAGGTAGTCTTTCAGTTTCCCCGGGAAATCCTAGGAATTACAGTTATGTGAGGAGATCTAAGAGTAACAAAATCCCCAGCATCCTTACCATCTAAAATACAATTCCCTGTTTCTATTTTGGGGGGGGGGCTGGGGGGAGCCATGTCTGGTATAAAAGTGATGGTGAGCTGAGTATTTTTCATTAGCCCATTTCTGCCCAGCCCACAGGTGTACGCATTTGATCCCTGTTGCATAAATGCAGCATTGGGCAGAAATGGTTAAGTCTTAACAATAACAACGAAAAGATATTGTACTGTAAACAAATTACACATTGTGAGCAAGAATTAAAAAAGAAGCAAAAACATTAACATCAAATAAAATATCAGATATTGTTAACAATAATCAAACAGGTCTCTCCCACAGCCAATTACATGAGTGTCAAGAAAACTTCAGAAGTCATTTAGCTGCAGCCGACGCAAAGCCAGCCACTAATCTGGTAATGTCCTTATTTGAGTTTGCCAGAAAATAATCAAGTTTTTAGTGTATATATATATCCTGAGGCTGCTGCAAGACCAAGAAGAAAAAAAACAATATTTAGACTGCAATTCTATGCACGCTTTCCTGGAAGCGAGCCCTGCCATGGGATTGACTTCTGAGTAAATATATATAGGATTGCACTTCACAGATATGAGTGGGGATCTGTTCTGAAGATACTTTGTGTGTAAATTAATTCCCTTAAAATGTTGGGGGGAGAAACAGACATTTCTTTTCAGGGACAGATGATCAAACATTACTCAAGCAATACGAAAGAAGAATCCCTTCTTCTTTCATTTTGTATGGTAGGTCCTTTAGGGAAAAAGGAATAACCCTGGCTTTGTGTGTCTTTGGGACAGTTCTCAGAATGGCTTATGGCATGATCTGCCCTGACATTGTCAGTGCATGCCTTCATGGGAGGGAGTAAAAGCAGGCCTTGCAATGCCCCTTTGCTGCTCAAAGCAGGAAAGGTGTAGTGCAGGAAAGCCCACATTGACCTTGTTTCCAATCCTGTGCCAATCTCTAGCAGATACAACGACACTCATTAGCCACCTGGTGCTCTTATTTTAACCACAGTTCACAGCTGAAGTGGTTGTGCACAGGTGGAAAGCATGGACACTGAGTGTGTGATGCTTTCTACCCCCTTCATGTTTTCAAGAATTATTGCACTACAGTTCCCATGTTATGGCTGTAATCTGTATGACAATCTTGCAACATTATGTACAGTAAGATTAATGAATACAGTGGGCCCTCCTTTTCCTCAGGCCAATCAGAATATCTGCAGATGCCAAGCTCACGGCTGGAGGGCCTCGGAGGACTTCCCAGACGCAACTGGAAGTGGCTCCTGGTTGCATTCAGGAGGTATTCTCAGGCCTCCTGGGTGTGATTGGAAGGCACTTCCAGTTTGCTGGCACAAACCAGAAGTTCCTTCCAGTCACATCTGGTAGGCTTCTGAGGAGGTTGGGAGGCCATGCATGACCTCTGGAGGGTCAGACATGGTCCCCATGTAAGTAATTGAGGTGTGTGCACCCCCTCCCCCTACAAATTTCATTCTTTTAGGAATTCGGTATCCACAGGGGGAGCTAGAATGGATACCAAGGACTCACTATTATTATCCCCATTTTGCAGGTGGAAATACTGAGCTTAGGAGCAAGTGGTTGGCCTCAGGCCACCTAGTGAGTTCATGGCAGAGGCAGGATTTAAAATAGGGACTTCTTGATTCATAGCTCTGTCACCCAGCTGCTATGCTACACCAGCTTTTGCCTTGGGAATACTCATATCTCTGGCCAACTCACTGGTTCTACACGCCACAGGACTATTTATCATAAATAATTGGACAGGCTTGTGCACTAAAGATGCTTGCCAAAGGCACAAATCCATTTACTCTTGAACTGTGTTGGTGACATTATTGTAGACCTTGTGAGGGATTTAAAAAAAATGATAGCAATTGCTCTTAAAATCAACAGTCTTTCCATAATGTTTATATCCTAACCTTCCTCCCTGGAACTTACGTTGGTGTTGCTGCAATCCTATATACACTTCCCTGGGAAGTGACTGTAAGACAGTGTGACTTTTCTGAGTAGACATGCCTAGAATTGCGCTGTATAAAATTATGCATGATGTGGAGAAAAGTGAATAAAGTTTTTCTTCCTCTCTCACAACTGTAGAACCAGGAAATATCCAAGGAAACTGATTGGCAGGGGATTTAGGAAGCACAGAAGACAGTACCTGACACAATGCTAATTTATCTGTGTACGTTGCTGCCACACAGCACAGTGAGGGCCACAGCTTGAGATGGCTTTAAAACAATGCTAAATACATTTGCAGAAAAGGAGAGATCTGGCCATGGCTATTCACTATGATTGCTAAATGGAACCCTCAGGTTCAGGAAATGTTTACCACTGAATACCAGTTGATGGGGGTACAAAAATAGATAAGAGCCGTTACTACCTTCATGCCTTGCATGTGGTTCCAAACCTTTGAGAGCTTGCAGACCATTGAGGCAAAAATTGGAATTGTTGTGACCTCATGCAAGCCCCCACCCCCTGCATACAAAAAATTACAATTAAGTTTGTAACAATTAGAGAAGATTTATTAGATTTATTATTTATAGAGCTATGGGGATAGCTGCTTTTGTTGCCAGCTGTGATTGTGGGCAGTCCAGTCTCTGCCCTCTCTGGTCGTCCAAGCCAATGCTTCTCCATGGACTACCAAAGAGCAGAGAACAGACCACCCTCCCTGGTGGTCTCTGAAGGAGTACTCACTTGGCAAGATGCTGGAAGTGATCGAAGGCTATCTTCCCCCCCCCCCAAGACCTTGTGGACCACTTCTCAGGGTCTCGTGGACCACCTCTGGTTCATAGACCACAGGTTCGGAACTGATGTCCTAGAGGCATCTGGTTGGCCATTTTGGGAATCAGAATGCTGGACTAGATGAGCAGGACTCCTTTTCTGTTCTCGCAGCATCACTGGCTCTGCTTTGAACATGTCCAAAGAGAGCCCTAGGACTTTGCTAAAGCTTGCTCGCTTCCCACAACTACAATCTCAAAAAATGCAACACATACACAAAAAGGGATAAATGGAGCTTGATTGATAGTAAGGACAGAAATGGAGGGGGGGGGTCGCAGATGTCCTAGCTTCATTGAAAATATGAATCTGCCTTGTACTGAATCCAACCAGTGGTACCTCCAGCCCAGAATGGTCTAATCTGACTTGACAGCAGCTCCCCAAGATCTCTGGCAGATGCAGATGCTTTTAACCAGTGATGTGCCAAAGCCACAGTGCTGAGTCTTGAGTCAAGTCCCAAGTCTCTGTCCCCTTGAATCGAGTCACCTACAAGTCATAATAGGCAGCCATTGCAACTTATCCAGAGCTGTTTTTTTGAGTCATTTTGACTAGAGTCTGAGTCTTTTTGAGAAACAAGTCAAATCGCGTAAGTGGCTAAGAAAATAAAACAGAAAATAAAACACACACAAAACAGTTGCAAGCACACACAAAAGCAAGTCTTGACTTGAGTCTATTCAAGTCATTTCATTTTTAGGGTAAAACCCTCGAGTCCTGTGCCCAAGGTTTTGACACGCGTGACTTGAGTTTGTACGAGTCGTGAAAAACGCATGTTTTGGCAACTCAAGTCCAAGTCATCCAAGTCGCGGCCCATCCCTGCTTTAAACTGGAGATGCCATAGACTGAACCCAGGACCTTGCGCATGCCTTGCATGGCTGAGCTCTAGAGTAGGAGGATATGGGTGTACAAATGACTCTGGAGCACCATCTCTCAGCCCCAGCTGCTACCTGCCTCTGAGCCAGTTGTCACGAAGATGAGGCCCTGGTCACAGTGGCTCTTTGTCTGTTCAGCTTCCAGCCCAGCATGTGTCCACATCTCTGAGCTGGCGCTCAAATAGCACCCATTTAAAAAAGCAGAGGGGAGAAGAGTGGCTTTGAATGAGCTGCATTAGAAAAAGATGATGCCTGGCGGATATTCACAACTACCTTGGTTTAACTTTAATCTGATTGAGTTAAACTGTCAGAAAGCTGTGTGCGGCAGCACAATCCATTTAGTGGTGGCTGGGCAGGATGGAGTGTGGGGGACGGTGAGGACTCGTATCGCGGTTGCTAGCATTGGTTGAGATTAGAAAACGGATACTGCAACAAGGTTGTAAATCCGATTATGGCACGCTTGGGCCCGATATTGTTGCAAGCCTCCTGCTGGATGAAGGGTTTCTCTCTCAAAAGCTTCTCATCAGCGCTGCCCCCTTCCACTTGCAGAGGGTCGAGGGAACAATGCAAAAAGTGTGGAAGCTAAATACCTATCCTGCAAGGGCGGGGGGCTAGCATTAAATGGTTGTGCTCAGCATTGGCTGGAGTGTAGCCCTTAGTCAGAGAGCTTATGGGCTATGTTCAATGGATGGAGACCCTCGTATGCACATTATGTGTGGCCCATTTGTCCTGTGGCCAGGGTGGTGCAGTGATTAAGGCTGTTGGACTAGAGGAGTCCCGGGTTCATTCTCTTCACTTAGCTGCAAAACTCCCTTCATGGTCTTAGGCTGGTCACCCTCTCTTAGTTTAACCGCCTTACAGGGTTGTCGTTATAAGGTTGAAATGGTAGGGAGAGAGCTACGTATGCTGCCTTGAACTTGAAGAAGGATTTGCTAAAAATCTAGAAACCGCACTGTGATATCCTTTATCATGATAGAGATGTGCCACTTTTAGCCCTGGCAGTTTGGCACATACTTCAGGGTTTCTGTGGGAGTGCAGAGTATGGCACTGGATGCAGAATTTAGCTTCCTGGGAGTCTCTAACTTTTATTCTTTTTAAAACCATGTATCTAATCCTTATGCTGTTGCAGAGATTTGATTTTTTTTTTTTTTTAAAGTGTGTGGGCAATGTCTGAGATTCTGAGATCTAGAAGCCATAGTCATGGCTGGGTAAGATTTTCAATGCTGGGGTCATGGTTTCCATTTTGTAGGTCCTTCCTCCCCTCACCACAACTAGCAAAATCAGAATAAATTATGCACGTTTTGTACACATTGCAGAACTTTTCTTGGCACATAGGTGGGGTTGCATATGTGCAAACCTCTGTGTGCAGAATTCACTTTTAGGATGGGTTCATGCACCCCTGCATATTTTAAGTAAAGAGGATAAAGCTGTAGGTTCCGTCCTTCTGCGCCCACCGATTAAGTTGTTCACTGTCTCTCATTGCTATCTGAATCTAGCGGTTAGGTTGTCCAATAGCAGGTTGACCAATAGATGGGCTGTAACTCTAGGGTGTCTTGAGATGCTGCCTTAAAGAGCCAGGAGAACCTGCAGCTGCATCATCTTTCAACCTGTATGTAAAGACACAGGTGTGATCTGTTTCTGACCTAACAGTTTGGGAATGACTTATAACAGTGGTTCCCAAACTGTGGGTTGAGACTCAATTTTTGGGGGGTCACAAAAATGACAGGGCAGATTAGGCTATGTGCACCAAGGGTTAAACAAGCTGCAACAACTGCTGCCCAATCACCATGATACCTACACCTGTCGGCATTCATAAATCAGGTAACAGCAGCCTTTAGGTGGGTAAAGATAGTGTGATTTTTAAAAGTGGGTCCTCGTACTAAAAGGTTTGGGAACCATTGACTTAGAGCTGTGGCACTGAGACAGATTTGCAGCTTCTTAAAGGCTTATATGCCCTCTCTTGATACTATCTGCTGAAGGCCGTATTAAGAATCTAAGAGCCAGATTTGCATCAAGCCAATTTACATCAAGCCAATAAATAGCCCATCTCGTCTGGCCTTGCAGTTTCTGACAGCAGCCATTTCTGAGTGACTGCAAAGTGTGCAGGGATTAAATGAGCTAGCTAGAGCTACAGGTGCTCCTGAGGAATCATCACAGTCCCAGCCCTCCCTGAATTGTGCTTTTGGAAAGAGCACTGACCCACAGTGACATCCCCACATCAGAATTGTCCCTATAAGTTGGCCTTTAGCAGATGCTCCCATGCGTTCTCTTGTGAGCTGTGAGGCTGGGAAGGGACAGGGGAAGGCCAGTGTGGCCAAGAGAGAAGCTGGCTTTTTAATAGGTGGTTAATATTATAATTAATGTTATTATTCCTGGCATCATTGATACTACTATGATTTAAACATTGTTAAATGAGGCTGCTTTATGAGTCCGAGATGCCAGCCAGCGATGGAACTTCAAAATTATATAAAATGTAGGGAAGGAAGATGATTGGCAGATAAACTTGTTGAGAATTGACCTTTTTTCATTCGATAGCAGGATGGGAGGTGTAATGAGAATGTACATCCTTGGACACATTTAATGCCGTGGTGTAGCTAAGGGGGGGTAGGGAGGTACAATGCCCCAGGTACTAGCCTTGAGGGGTATCTTAGAGGTATCCGAAAGGCACTTTTATTTTCAACGAAAACCAGAAATACCTTTTGGAGGCCTCTAGGACATCCCCTCATGATGTTGCATGGGGGTGTTTAAAATTGGGGGGATGCTATGGGAGGGTATGGATTATGGGGGTTGTTAAAAAAAATTTTTGGCTCCCAGGTGCCTAACGCCTTAGGTACACCACTGGTTTAATGTAAACAGTGCAAGCCTAGGTGTGTCAGCTAGGTGTATTTGGTGGGGCTTACCCCCAGGAAAATATGGCTCCAATCCTATCCACACTTATCTGGGAGTAAGCCCCATTAAGCATAGTGGGACTTAGAAGTAAGACATGCATAGTAAGACTTAGACATGCATGGGCTTGTGCTGTAAGCTGCCCAGTAAAAATAGCTGAGGAATGAATGATCGTTACATTTATATCCCACCTTTCCTCAGTAGCACTGGTGGTGGTGGGGAGGAGGGGTCACAAGCAAGATTTCCAGATATTTAAGAAAGAAAAGAAATTAGCTCTTTTCACTAATTGTGAAATTAGTGAAATTGTAATTTTAGAAGTCAGAATTTCCAGTCTTCAGATTTACACCACATCTCCTTGGTAGAGACTGGAGGAACTTCAAAGAGATCCCTGGCAAGATACTAACAAGCAGCCCAAGTTCAGAATGTGTTCAGAACTCTCCTCTTCAAAGCACACATACCATGGTCGGCCAAGGGGTCATTATGGAACTGAAGTGGGCCCAGAGATGGAATAGTGGGGAGAGCATCCCCCAGATGTGTAGCTCACAGTGGCATAGCTAATGCATATGGCACCTGGGGGCATAAAAATGCTTACCACCACCCCCATTTTACCACCCCCCTGTGTCAGATGATTATTTGAAAGTCCAGGTGAAACTCCAGAAAGAGGTGGTCTCCGGAAGGTCTTAGACAACTTTTTTCTCCTCTGTACGCCATAGGGGGTGTGGGTTGGCACCCCCCCAAGGTGTGATACCCTGGGCAATTTCCCCTCTGCCCCTCCTTAGCTATACTACTGTCCTTCTACATCCCTGTGATAACTTGAAGTAAAGGCACTTGTCACATTCTTGGAGTGCTTTTCTTTATGATCATCAATCAATATATATAAAAAACATCAATATATATAAAGAGCTGTTCCCAATGGGCTTGCTTCCATTTATGTTCAGGACAGGATCGTTAATGTGATATACTCAGGTATTTTTCTTTCAGAAATTTAACAATTGGGACAAAGGTCGCTCCCCAGGATTGCACTTTGTTGCTTCCCTGTCCCTGCCCCCCCCCCCCACAGCATATATTTCTTTTCTGGTGCTGCCCCAGTACCAGATATCCACTAACTATCATTTGACGTGTTCATGCACGATGAAATAGAAGTGCCGTTAAATGACATGGCATGCCATTGAGCCCCCACTTTCCAAAATTGTAGTCTCATGACGCTGAATGAGCAGTCCTGTCCCTTCACTTTTTATCCTCCCGTCACTGCAAAGGTTGGAAATCCTCTACTCCCAAATCACAGGCTCAGCCTCCCAAATTCATCTGTCCAGAACTCACACCATTAGATCAAGCAGTTTTTTGCCAGATCTTCAGAATTCCAGCAAAACATTCCTTTTGCTGTTTCCCTAGAATCTCCTATAGCTCAAATTATGGGAGAAAGGTAGGGGAGCCTTAATGAATTCTAAGAGCCCCATTCCCTGATTCTGCCCAATTTTAGCCAAATCAGGCCCCTGCAGCCTTCTAAAAATGGTAGCCAAGAGAGGGCCGAATGAAAGGTAAGGGGGTCAGGTTACCTGCCCTCATGCAATATACTGCCAGAACGTCCACCTTATAAACAATGTTAGCACACACAATCCCTGTTCTCTCCCCAGTGGCACATACAACAGTATACCTCTCATCTTAGCTACACACATACATATCCGACACATCCCTCTCATTCTGTGCTCACATAACCTTGCCTCACAACTCTTGTCTCTATTATGTTCAACACCCTCATGTTTCAGTCACATAACCCATTCACAGATGGGCACCAAAGCAAAGCAGGGTGCCACTGGCCATTTAACATTTTGTGGATTTTCTGCTATTTCCATAACTTTAGAGAGGTGTAAGGAGGCAGGGAGCAGAATCCATAGGAGGCCACCTTGTGGTGCTAGGCAGTCCTCTGTATTCTGGATCTCTGTTACAGCAAGTTTAGAGGGTTACCTACATGACACCCTCCTTTAAGTCTCCCAAGCTTAAAATATGTTTAACACCCTGACCTAGCAGTTGTGGACCTTGCCCCTGCAAAATGCCACCCCCCCCGAGAGGAGACTTACCTGTGATATGGAGCCTCTTGCAACATCCCCTTGCCCTCCAAAAACCTTCTGAGGCCTCCAAAGGGCTGTTAAACAGTAGTTCTGATTTTCCAATGGAAACCAGAAGTACTCTTTAACTGCCCTCCGGAGGCCTCAAAAGGCTTTCAGAAGGTCAGTGGACATAGCATGGGGCCTCCCCAGCCCTCGGAAGGGCTCCATTTGGCAGGTGCACACAGCAGCAGCGGCACAGCGGTGCCGCACCACAGGTCCCACAAGCTTGGCACCCTGGGGCTTTTGCCCCCTACCCCCCCCCCAGGACTGCCACTGTAACCTAAACTGGACTTTTGTCAAGAAGTGAGACTGTATTTTAAAATTATCCTATGAGCTCTCTTTCTGTGCTGGTCATTTTCTGCAAGTGTTAAGTTGTTAAGCAAAACTTATGCATTTTCTGGAGCCAAGTGTGATGTCACAGTGTTAGCAATTCTAGGTATCCAAATTCTGCATGGGATGGAAAGCATGGGTAGAGGGATGTTTCTTTTCTTCTCACACAACACCAGAACCACGAATCCACTTATGACTGACGGGAGAGTTGGAACAGACAAAATGAAATATTTCTTTTCCCAGGGAGTAATTAATCTGTGGAACTCCTTGCCACAGTGATGGCACCTGGCCTGCCTTTAAAAGGGGATTGTACAGATTTGTGGAGGAAAGTCCATCACAGGTTATAAATGATGACTGTATTTACCTTCCAGGTTTTAGATGTAGCCTATCAATGCCAGATGCAAGGGAGTGGCAACAGGATACAGATATCTTGTTGTTTTGTGGGCTCTCAGAGGCATCCAGAGGGCCACTGTGAGATACAGGAAGCTGGACTTGGGTGAGCAGAGAGTGGGTATCAATGGGCAATTTTCACAATGGAGAGAGGTGAAAAGCGGTGTGCCCCAAGGATCTGTCCTGGGACCGGTGCTTTTCAACCTCTTCATAAATGACCTGGAGACAGGGTTGAGCAGTGAAGTGGCTAAGTTTGCAGATGACACCAAACTTTTCTGAGTGGTAAAGACCAGAAGTGATTGTGAGGAGCTCCAGAAGGATCTCTCCAGACTGGCAGAATGGGCAGCAAAATGGCAGATGCGCTTCAATGTCAGTAAGTGTAAAGTCATGCACATTGGGGCAAAAAATCAAAACTTTAGATATAGGCTGATGGGTTCTGAGCTGTCTGTGACAGATCAGGAGAGAGATCTTGGGGTGGTGGTGGACAGGTCGATGAAAGTGTCGACCCAATGTGCGGCGGCAGTGAAGAAGGCCAATTCTATGCTTGGGATCATTAGGAAGGGTATTGAGAACAAAACGGCTAGTATTATAATGCTGTTGTACAAATCGATGGTAAGGCCACACCTGGAGTATTGTGTCCAGTTCTGGTCGCCGCATCTCAAAAAAGACATAGTGGAAATGGAAAAGGTGCAAAAGAGAGCGACTAAGATGATTACGGGGCTGGGGCACCTTCCTTATGAGGAAAGGCTACGGCGTTTGGGCCTCTTCAGCCTAGAAAAGAGATGCTTGAGGGGGGACATGATTGAGACATACAAAATTATGCAGGGGATGGACAGAGTGGATAGGGAGATGCTCTTTACACTCTCACATAATACCAGAACCAGGGGACATCCACTAAAATTGAGTGTTGGGCGGGTTAGGACAGACAAAAGAAAATATTTCTTTACTCAGCGTGTGGTCGGTCTGTGGAACTCCTTGCCACAGGATGTGGTGCTGGCGTCTAGCCTAGACGCCTTTAAAAGGGGATTGGACAAGTTTCTGGAGGAAAAATCCATTATGGGGTACAAGCCATGATGTGTATGCGCAACCTCCTGATTTTAGAAATGGGTTATGTCAGAATGCCAGATGCAAGGGAGGGCACCAGGATGAGGTCTCTTTTTATCTGGTGTGCTCCCTGGGGCATTTGGTGGGCCTCTGTGAGATACAGGAAGCTGGACTAGATGGGCCTATGGCCTGATCCAGTGGGGCTGTTCTTATGTTCTTATGTTCTTATGACTGTATGGGCCCTTGGCCTGATCCAGCAGAGCTCATGTTCTTAGGTCCAGAGCTATCCTTTAAACATAAACAAAGAGTACGTTTTTGCTAACCTCTGGCGTTCGAGGTTTCTTTTAATGCTCAAATCATCTACCGTCGCCTAGAGGAAGCACTTCATCTTCCCCAGTACTGCTGGCAGATTGGAATTGGTCTACAGATAGTGGAAACATGAAAGCATCTTTTGCTATGAATATTTACTATGAAAAGTACTAAGTTAAATCATGTTTAAAGTGAATTAGGAATGTTCTCACGGGGTGCTAGGAATGCAGAAACTAAATCACTGGAGGCCTTGACAATCCTGAGTAATAAATCGAAAAGCAATGAAAGAAGGCTTGGTTTGTTCACCTTGTTAAACTGGTATCAGTGCTGGATTATTCCGTTCCGGACTGTATTTGAATTCACGTTGCATTAGTCGATCCTGAATTACGAAGATGAGGTTTCTCTGAATCAATTCCGGATGAGATTTGAATTAACGCTTTATTCCATATTGTGTTCCGTGGATCAGGTTTATCCCTAATGCTCAGGGAGTAAATGCAAATTGTAAATTTACTATGAGTAATTGCAGGTATCTGGCAGCTCAATCCTACGCCTGTTTACTTGGAACTAAGTCCCATTGTATTCAGTGAAGCATACTCCCAGGCAAATGTGTGTAGAAGTTCAGCCTTAGTAGGCAGAGCTTGTGCGCACAACCATCCTTATGAGTAGGGCCACTTGATCTGTGCATGAGTGGTGCATACAAGTGTACCATGGCAGGTTATGGACCTGTTATGCTTGGACCAGTGGAAAAGGAAGGGGTGCATGGATAATGTTTCATTACACCAAACTGGGAGGATCCCTGGCTAGGAATCTTAGCTTTATCGGTCATATGAGTTTTGGTAGACCAACTGATCAAATAAATAAACATAAATTTGCATATAAAGAAAAACATGGTGACAGGGTGAGCTTCTTCTTAGAAGATGCATTCTCTCATACAGATGGGAATGCCTCTTTTATGGCTAGCTGCAGTTTTTATGCATACCCATTTTTTAAATAAAGGTTTCAAAAAAATGAAAATCAGCTGCCTGATTAATTAAGGATACATTTATCAGCACTGCCTTCTGCATACTTTCTTGGAAGTCAGTCCCACTGAATTCAATGGGGCTCACTCCTAGGGAGGTGTGTATAGGATTGACAGCCTTTGTTGGATGTTGGATAGGATGTGACAGCCTTTGTCATCAAAATATCTTTGATTGATTCATCTATTCTAACCCTTTCACAGACTAAAGTTTGCTTCCCTGGTGTTTCTCTGTATCCTTGACAGACCAATCCTATGTTTACTGACAAGGAAGCCCTGCTCATTTTAAGGAGGCTTTCTTTTGAGGGGCTTTAGGATTGCAAACTTATACTGTATATATAAAAATAAACTCAAGTGATGGTTCTTCCAGTTGGAAGACTGGGATGAAACAGAAAAAAGGCTTGCAGACTTTGACTGAGGGTTTTTCAGCTGAGCTGTGGGGAAGGCCAAGGTTGGAATAAGGGTGGGATTGTGTGTTGAGATTTGATTACTGGCAGAGCTATGCAAGGCTCAATAGAAATATTTCTATATTTGAGCCTTTCATTCCTTTTTGTGGAGTAATGGCCTGAAGGCACAAGAGTGAGCAATCTTGCTGAAACTAAGCAGGTCTGGACAGAAGTGCTCAATGGAAGACCACCTGGAAATTTTGCTTGCCGTCCCTTCAAGCTCCTTCAAAGAAAGGTGGGATATAAATGCAATGCTAATTGGTTCCTCAGCTGTTATAGCTGGAGAGCTTAAGCTGCAATCTAGTGATTGCAACGAGGGGCACAAAAAGTTGAACCAAGTGCTGGCTTGGACTGGTACTTGTGAATAGCGTATAAAATAAAGCTCCCGTACAGTGAGTCTCTGTGTCGTGTCGTTGGAGGCAGAGATGGACTTCCACATGCTTTACTCCTTCCTCTTTGAATGTAGAGGTACCCCCCTGGGAGGAGGTGGAGGGGGTAGGGACGCCCACAAGGGGTAAAGGGGGTCCTGCAGAATTCTCAGTACCCTTGCCAGACTGGGATTCATTGGGAGAAGCCATGCGAGTGGAAAGCAAGCTTGGAGCGTAAATATACTTGCCTGCCTCTCGTAGACTTGGGAATGAATCACCATGTTGGTGGTGCACATGAGTCAATGTCTCTTTTCATACTGGCAACTCTAGGCAAAGACAGCAGAGAGAGAGAGAGAGAGAGAGAGAGAGAGAGAGAGAGAGAGAGAGAGAGAGAGAGAGAGAGACCTCTGAAGTCAGCATTGGCTCCATCCAGGCTCTCTGTGTCAAGGCTGCATCCTCGGCCACAAATCAGAGAGCTTGTGGAAATGGGGCTACAGATGTCCCTTTGTCCTCCCCTATTCCTCTCCCTCCCAAATCATTCCCAGACTCTATAAGTATCTGGTTCTGTCTATGGAATATCAGCCAACTTGCCCTCCCTGGCATGCCCATCCAGTGTCGGACTGGCGTGTTTCCCACCAGGCTGTGACACTTGCCAACGTTATTGTGCACTGAGAATCAGTTCTGCATATCTTCTTCAAATTATGTTGTTTAACCATCAAGGCAAGAACTGCTCCCTCCCTTCTTGGTCTTTATTGTTTTCTTGGCATCTTTTTTTTCTTGTTCACTGTACACCATCATTGTATAGAGTGCATATGTCTGCAGTCATGTCTGTTGCAAAAAAATAATTCTATACTTTTTGAATCATCTTTGTTCTTTCACTTGTTTTGCACCTGCCATTGATTCTTTAATCTGCTTTATGCTTTGTTCTTTAATGTGCTGTTGGGTGTCTAATTAAATTAAAATCCTTTATTGATGCATTTTGCTGTGTAACCCGCTTTGTGAATTACTTTTTGTTGAAAAGTGGTATATAAATGTTCTTATTAACAACAGTAATAATAATTCAATTTCCCATTGCATTATTTCTCATTTGTTTTTGTAGTTTTTCTCTTTCCTACCTTCCATATACTTTTCCCCTTCTTTTTGGGGAAAAATTTATTGAACTTATTTCTCTTTTTCCTCTTTCATAGTTCTTTTCAAAAGGGCTCTATGCATTTTTATTTGAGCTGCCATTTGTTTTCTTAACATTGCATACCCTTGACTATGTGATTGGGAGCCCATGCCTATGCGTGCCTACTCAAAAGTAAGTCCCATTATAGCCAACGGGGCTTACTCCCAGGAAAGTGTGGAAAGGATTGTAGCCTGGGACACCACTACAGCATCATCATGTATTTTAAAAGAAAGAATAGCATCCACCAGAGCCATTCTATCTACTACTACTACTACCCTATCACCCCAGTAAGCCTCCCCCATGTATTTCTCAGCAACCATTCTAGTGGCCACCTTTTTTTTTTTTTTTACTCATAATGCCCTCACCCCAATACAGCATCCCTGTCAAGATGTGTCTAGGGCATTGTTGGTAAAGAAAGAGAGAGAGAGAGAGAGAGAGAGAGAGAGAGAGAGAGAGAGAGAGATGGTGGCTGCCTATGTAACCACAACCAACCAAACCAACATTAGAAGTGGGATCTGCTGGCACACTGGGGCTCTGATGGCTGCCCAAGGCTACCGTGCAGAGATGCTAGGCCTGTATGAGAGAATGGTAGTTTGTCTGGACCTCGATAGTGTTAGAACAGCATTTCTCAGACTGTTGGTTGGAACCCATTAGGTGGGTCGTGAGTCAATTTCAGAGAGGTTGTAAAGAACTCAGCTGCCTTTGAAAATATAGAGCTGAAAAGAGCTGCTGGGCAACGCGGGCTCCCAGTGGGAGAGGAGCGTGCTGCTTTGCCCTGAATAGGTGGGAAGATGGGACACTAGAAAGGGGGGAGGGCTGTGTGGTTGGAGAAGGATCCGAGTCTGCATTCTGCTTTGACTTCCGAGCTGGAATGTTTGAATTCCGAGCTATGCAAAATAACAGCCTGAGCATGCTGTATAATGGGACCTGTGACTGATCATGGCTTAGGTTTGAAGCCTCAATTGATGATGTCGCTTCCGGCCATGACATCACTTCCAGGTTAATGACATCACGTCCAGTGGGTCCCAACAGATAAAAAGCAGGTCCCTGGTGTTAAAAAGTTTGAGAACCACTGTGTTAAGAGTCTAACACTATCTAGGCCCCAGTCAATGGGTTTAAACACAATTTTGTGAAGGCAATTGAACCGATGGCTAGGATGGGATTGACCTGTGAACTTCTCAGCTTACTTTTAGCGACAGTACTGTACCAGCCCTCTGATTTTCTCATTTTCCTTCCGTCTACCCATATTCCTTCTCCCCTTTTCCTCCTTCCTTTCTATCTCATTCCTCAGTGGAGAGATCCAAAGTATCAAAGGAACGATTAAGGCTGCCTTAACCTGGCACACAAGTTCTCTGGAAAAGAATGGAAGGGTGGGAGGGAGACAATCAGTGCCTGCCTCATTTCCAGCTTGTGTGCCTGGCATGGTCATTTCTACAATGTTCGCATTTCACATTTTTAAACCTCAGGGTGTGTGAACATCTTTGACAACATACTGTTTCTTTGCTGGCGGCAACACTGCAGCCTCCTGGCCTCTTTCAGTGCTAAATTAGGACTGCAGTCGCTTAGGCCACAAAGCAGCATCCAAACCGAAGATGAGCCTCCTTGTGCCATGACATCAGATTAGAGTGTGAAGGATAAGTTAGTTTCTCTTGATTGCACATGGCAGCTCGTTGCCTCCTCGGGCTGATTACCGGCAATTATTTCTGTGGCGCAACAGGGGTGATCTGTTCCTTGGTTCTGCAGTGACAGTAGCCATGATCGAGCATTCGTAGCTTCATACTTCAAGCCTCATGCAGGGGCACCTCCCTTATGAGGAGAGGCTACAGCATTTGGGTCTAGAAAAAAAGGTACCTGAGAGGGGACATGATTGAGACGTTAAAAATTATGCAGGGGGTGGTTAGAGTGGGTAGAGGGATGTTCTTTTCCCTCTCACACAATACTAAAACCAGGAGACAACCACTAAAATTGAGTGTCAGGAGAGTTAGAACAGACAAAACAAAATATTTCTTTACCCAGTGTGTCATTAATCTGTGGAACTCCTTGCCACAAGATATTGTGATGGCTTCTGGCCAAGATACTTTTAAAGGGGATCAGACAGATTTACGGAGGGAAGGTCTGTCACAGGTTACAAGCCATGATGGGTATATGCAACCTCCTGGTTTTAGAAGTAAGCTACCATGCCAGATGAAAGGGAGTGTCACCAGGATGCAGGCATCTTGCTGTCTTGTATGGTCCCAGAGGCATCTGGTGGGCCACTGTGAGATACAGGAAGCTGGACTAGATGGTTCGTTGGCCTGATTCAGCAATGTTCTTTACTTGTAAGACATGGTGGGGTAGGTAAAAGAAAGCCTCTTTGCTCCATTTTCCATGATAATTCTCAAATTGCAGGCACTTCCAAATGGAGCACTGAAATTGACTAGATTGTGTCCCCAAATTGACTAGACCAGATGGCTGTCAGCTTTTCGGTTGCATCAATTTCAGGGAAACAAATATTTATCGCTGATTATTCATTGAGGCATGGGAAGGCCCAGGCAGGCTTCATTCTTAATAAGATTTAATTCTTTTTGAATCCTGGTTGTGTATTGCATTCACACCTGCCCTCATTTGGAAACCCATGTGCAAACGCATCTTAGAAATCAGCACATCCAGCTCTGCCCATCCACTTTGATTTGGATACAGCAGACATGATGCGTAGAGTGCACATAGAGCTAAACCTTAGAGGTTGCACGTTTGCAACCACTCTTCAGCTACTTGCAGCTACAGCTTCCAACAGTGGCTCAGGACTTAACAAGCTGCATACAGCAGCGGAACTCATGTTCTGCTGTCAAAAATGGCACGGCACCACTGTATGGCATGCCGTTGCCAAGCATGGGGGAGCCACCAGCAGAACCAGCTGGCAGGTCCCCTTCTTGCCAATGACTCACTTGAGCCACAGCAGAGTAGGTAAGGCAGTGGGAGGGGGCAGTTTATGGGTGGGGTGCAGGGGAGGTTCAAGGGCAGGGAGCAGATAGATCTCAATGGTAAAGGAACACCATGGATTCTATCCCCAGTTTTCTAATCTGCCCCACCCACTTCATCCCCTTGGACATATGCCCAATACATAACTGGCATGGGTTCGAGGAGACCCATAGGTGATCAGGCAACCTACTAGGAGGTTAAAAAAGTTTTTTACCTATCTCTCACTAGCTATCTGATTTCCCCCCTCAACAGCAGGCAGTGTACGCTCTACCAGCAGAGCTGCATGCTATGGAGTTGGGATAGGACTGGGCTGTTAGTGTCTCAGCCAATAGATATGTGATCAAAATCTTATTCTGTATATTTTCTTCAGAGTGCACCCAATGAAACGGAGGAAATGCACTTCTGAATAATGGTTTGGATTGTGGAATTGATCTTTTATAAATGTAGGACCTTAGCGAGTAGGAATCGAGTCAGAGTTTAAATGAAATTTTGCGAAATTTCCAAATCTGCCACCTGTTCAAATTTTGAAGTTGAAATGTGATCTTCAAATGTGGCTTTGACATTGACATTTGGCATCCAAGTTTTGAAATGTCCCTGTTTTGATTGGCTTAAATCAGTGGTTCCCTATGTTTTTTCACTTGCGTACCCCTTAGCAGCCCATATCTATAAATTGTATCCCTATATTAGCAAAATGTTTGTAATTCATATAGTTGTTGATGTTTCAGATTTATATGTTTTCAACTGCTGGTCTATATCTGATAATACACAATTTGATGACCAAAAACTAGCAGTTTGGTGGGGCTTTCACAGCCTGCTAGCTGCCCCCTTCCTGTCTTGCCAGCCCAGCAAGGCGTTCTGCTATTATTCATTTCTTTTTCAAGCTCCCCATTAAAGGTCCTGGCAAGTACCCCTGGGGGTACACATACCCCAGATTGGGAACCACTGGGCTAAATGAATGAATGACATGAATTAAATTGTAAATATTAGTTGTCAATTGCCGATTGCTACTGTACGTATATCTGTTGATGGTGCCCCAAATTTGCTGCTGTGTGCTAGATAGGATCAAAACTAACTGCCACTGCATGTCGGATGTCCAAAGCTGATTGCCAGATACTCCATGCCAGAAACGGTCCAATGTTTGGGATGTCTAGTGCTGATGCTGAAGATAAAACATCTGTCAAAAATGTGATTAATATTCATGCATCCGTAGAATACCTGAAGAATATTCACCAGGGAAATGTACAAAGGAGAACCTTGGAGGGCAAATTTGTTTCATCTGTAGATGTACTGGGTTTATCTAGGTCCCCATTTCCCCAGTCTTGAGAAGGAAATCCTCTAACTAAAAAAGCTTGCACAACTTGTGATCAATCACAAAGAACACAGCCCACCAGATATGTACTGTTCCTGTTAGCTGCTCTGTAACACCTGCTTCTTGCAGTCTAGGAAGACAGCAACATAGGAGGTTTATTGAGCTGGGGGGGAGGGGAGGACTGTCATACATGACTGGTGAGCTGTGTTTATTCCCTTATTAAGCCCATTTATATCTTGCCTTTCTGCTGTGGAACTCAATGTGATATACAGGGATTCTCAGGCCGTCTCATCCAGGCACTGGCCAGACTCAGACCAGTTTACCTACAGCAGCGTTTCACTACCTGGCAGGGATTGTAGACCACCGCGCCCACGCTCTGGTCCATTGTGGACCACCGAGTGCACAGCTGCAGGAGGACATGGTGATGGCGCGATGACGTTATTGCGCTACCACCAACGGCTGCTGGATTGTCGTGATTTGGGTCCAGTCCTAGCCAAGGGAAGGTGGGAGAACCCACACAGGTACCGGTGACATAGCACTCGCCTGCTGAGCCCAGCCAACTCGTGGACCACCTCTCCACAGGTCCACAGATCACAGATTGGGAACCACTAACTTAAAGCAAGGTTGCTGTATCTACCACCTCATTCTGCTGCATACGTAGACCAGGCTTAACAGGATTCCCAGGAGGTACAGGCAACATTCAATGCTTTCGCCCCTTGGAAGGCGAGCCTGCAATCTCTCCACTTCTGCTGCTTTGGCCAGCTTCATAATGTTCAACACAGAGCTGCCTGCCTGTGGTTCCAAATCATATCCTCCTGCCCTCTCCTTGGAGGATTGAGTGATTAATTATTCCCTCCCTCCCTTCTTCTATCTGAGATGCTTTTAAATATTTGAAAACAGGATATCCCCGCTTAATCTTCCTTTCTTGACGTATCCAGTTGCTTTAGCCTTTCCTCACCGGATTTGTCTTAGAGGCTCTTGATATTTTGCTGCTCTCTTCTGAATACCTCCTGGCTTGTCAATGTCCTCCATTCCCAGGTTTGTGAAATGCTCCAGAGCTCACACAATTTGCATGAAAATGCAAATGAAGGCATGTACATATCCCCAAAAGGCCTGGAGAGAAAAGGCTTGCTGGGATCTAAAGAGCAGGAGATGAAATCTTCATGTTGTACCTAGAACAAACTTGTTTATGAGATGCTCTCCTGGAGCACTCAAACTCTTTGTATTATATTTTTACCGTATCTGACCCCAAACTCTGACCCCAAACGTCCACTGCCTTGTGGCTACATCCAGTTATGGAAAAGGCTTCAGGAGTCAACCTCGAGGCAAAATCAGGAGCCGGAGTCCCTGAGGCAGTTCATGGCTGAACACAGTCACGATCTGGCAACTCCTGCAACGCAGCTGGAACCAACCGTATTGGCCTCTGCCTTTCCATTGGACCATTCCAGCGACGTGGAGAGGGGGGATTTGCTGCATGGGTAACAGCCTATCCTCCATACCTACTTTACCCAGGCTTCGCGCACTGGAGAGGACACTGTTCCAGAACCACCATTCAGAGCGCAACACCATAGTCTTCCGAGACTGAAGGATGCCAACAACAACATGTCAGCCAAGGAGCTCAAAGCAAAAGCATCCCTCCCCCCATTGATCCATGGGCAGCCCGATCCTAACCATCACTGACACAGCAGGGATGCATGGCCCATGCTATATCCAGCACTGGCTAGGACCAGGCTGGCGATCTCGGGGTAATGGAACATTTGTCGAGCCCCAGCCTGCACAGTGGGGCTATTCGGATCTACGCTAGCTAAATCCCTGGCATAAGTCCATGAAGCCTCATGTCCGGCTTTCAAGCCTGGTAGGGAGAATTGGTTACAGTGAAGGCCAGCACCACCAATCCCGCTCCCCTCCCAGGCCCCTGTTACGCCCTCCCTGTGCCACTTTACACCCCCTCCCTGCCCCCTTTCTGCCCTCCCCCCACCCTGCACCACCTGGCAAGAGCTTACCTGCTTCATCGGGCATAGCATCTGGATTCAGTGCTGGTGGGATGGCACAGGTCTTCCCCCTGCCACAGCCTACTCACCAGATGCCACAGAAGTGTTTTATGGCACATTTGCGACATCCTAGGGCAGTGCAACAGTCACGGTGCTGATGTAAGGTAACATTAGTATTGTGCCAACAATTAGTGAGGAAGGCTAGATGGAAGAGATAGCAACTGGCCTTGGGTCACTTAGGCCCAGATCCTAACCCGCTTCCCAGCACTGGCATAGCTGTACCAATGGGACGTGTGCTGCATCCTGCCATTGGGAGGCACTAATGGAGGCCTCCTCAAAGGAAGGGAATGTTTGTGTCCTTACCTAGGAGTTGCATAGCCCTTATGCCCGTGCTGGGAAGTGGGTTAGCATTGTGCTCATAGTGAGTTTCAAGGTTGAATGGGAGTATTTGAATCCCCGGGTTTGTTTCAGCACTTTAACCATTACACTATGCTGCCTTGTTGTTGCTGTTGTGGTTGTTAATAGCCAACAACAACAGCAACAACAGTAATAATTGCTACTCTTTTCTCCCCCCGGAGGGGGACCCATGTTTTATTAACATGGACTTGCACAACTTGTACTATATCAAGCTAAAGGCATAAGACAGAGTTTCTCAAACTTTTTAGCACTGGGCTCTACTTTTTAGAATGGCAATCTGTTAGGACCCACTGGAAGTGATGTCATGGTTGGAAGTGACATCATCAAGCAGGAAAATTTTCAACACCTCCCATATGACAAAATCAAATCAAAGTAATTAAGGCTCAGATCCTAACCAATTTTCCAGCACAGACATAGCTGTGCCAATGGGGTATGTGCTGCATCCTGCAGTTGGGTGGCACTCATGAAGACCTCCTCAAAGTAAGGGAATGTTTCTTCCCTTACTTAAGAGCTGCATTGCTGGAAAGTTGGTTAGGATTGCGCGCTAAATAAGTAACTTAAAACTTTGCAATAAGTATAACTTTAAAAATTTATTAAAAATAAAGAAAAACCCTCCCAAGCAGTTGCTGATAGGTTTAAAAAGAAATTCCCAAGCATTACAAAGGCTGCAATCCTATCCACACTTACCCAGGAATAAGCCCCATTGACTATCATTGTTAAAAGCATATACATAGCAGCCTGTTAAAGGTGCAAATATGTAACATTTCCCCTAATGCGGTCACTTACCATGGTAGCATCAAGTTTAAAATATTAAAAATAAAGTACACGATAATGCCTAATAAAGGTGTCTGAATCAATAAAGTACACATTAAAATGAATGGGAACCCACCTGAAATTGGTCTGCGACCCACCTAGTGCAACCCTAGTGCAACCTACCATTTGAGAAACACTGGCCTAGGAAGCTGCATTATATCAAGTCAGATCCTGAGTCCAGCGTTATCGTCACTCCCTGGAGTTTCACAGATGACTCTTTCCAAATCCTTTAACCTGAGATGCCAGGGAGTACACCTCAGATCCTCAGCATGCGCTCTATCACTGAGCTATGACCTATCTCTCTGTGGTGTACTATAGCATTCCAGATGTATGACTCCCTCCCCCCCGCCTCGTTATTTATTTATTTTATTTCATTTGCAATCCTAGGCAGCTAAGAAAACCAGGATATTTATCGCATCTGTGTGTTGCTGATGGCTTGCATTCAGCTTGCAGTGTGGGGTGATCGCAAGCTCAGGCTTGGTTTATACATGCAGCACAATAAGGTAGGAATGAGGGGGAAGAGTTCTGACATGGTAGAATAGCCTGTATAACTTCAGGCCTCAGGTGGGAGAGATCAGCTTTATAATGGTCCCCTAGGTAAACAAAACTCCTTTTAAGTAGAAGTGCAGCATGGCAGGTCAAGAGTTGAGTTGGAGTCTTTCTTCCTGAGAAGCTCATCTTCCACTTGCAAAGAGTTTTTCAAGAAAAGCATTCACAACAGTCCCCACCACCCACAGCCCCAAGTGGTACAATTCATTCTCCCACCTCCACTTTCTACCATCTCATTCTGCTGCATGAATAAACCAAGTTTTTCACCCTTGCAGCTCATTCATCACCTCTCTGGATTTTATCTGAATTAAATGCTCTTTGACTGAGTGGAAATATCATTTTCCCCCATACTTTAATCATTTCTAAGGGATAGAAACCCCAAGGGAAGAAAGACAGGAGGCATCTGTAGATGATGCATTACTTTATGTGGGCTGCCTGTAGCTCATCTGTTTTGTTGTGTTGGGCATTTTTAAAGATCTTCCAGAGGGCAGTCTTTAAGAGGTGTCCTAGCCCAGTGGTTGAAGCTCCCAAGTTTAATCTGTAGCCAAAGGATCCCAAGTAGCACTGGGCTAGATGGCCCAATGGTCTGGGGCAGCTTTATAAGTTCAGCCTAACTTCATTCAGTTTTTTAATATTTGTTTAAAAGAAAAAGGACAATAACTCTGGTTAACTGGAGAACTTGTCTTACCTGCAAGTTATAAAGTGGGACCAAATTTCCATACAACTTCCTTTTATTGCATGCATGTGGGGGGGGGGAGGAAGGGGGTTGCTCTCATGCACCTTTGATGAGGCAATTTCTTCCATGGTCAGAGGATCCCAGACTTTGGAATGCTATCAAACTGTCAAGGTGTCAGTTATTGTTTTTTTTCCACAGAAGGCTGCAATACTTAAAAACCTGAGCTTATACAGCACTGGCCCATCCAAGAGGCCGATTGGAGTGGGTGGTTGGGTGCGCTGCTGCTTGCCTCCCTTTACCTACTTCTGGCACTTTTCTTCCTCCCGCCTCCTGGATTCAAAGGAAGAATGAAATGGAGTAGAAGAAGAAGAGTGTTGGAGACACTCTAGTCCACCACTCATATCTCTTCCACACTTCCTCTTCTGGCTCCATTTCCTTTTCAGATCCAGGAAGAAGAGAGCTGGTGGGTGATCTGCCAGGTAAGGAGGATGTGGCATTTGGAGCGACCCAGTGCTGTGCAAGTGAGGAGGGAAATTGGTGCACTGCCTCAGGCATTGGGAGATCTTGGGCTGGATCTGAGCGTATGCACTCAAAAGCAAGTTCAATAGGTCGTGCTTCCCACAAAGTGTGCATACAGCCTTCGTCACACTGCCAATAATAAAAAAAAGGGGGGAATTAATTTTTCATGGAGCTTAAAATATTAATACTTTACTGGGGCATTAAGTAAACGTATGAGGGATTTCTCTGGGAATCTGGCCTTGTATAATGCCAAGTATGTCTTTTGAATATGTTTTTCTAAGAACCACTTAATTGCTTGACAGGGGTGCAACACTTTATTTGGATTTTTATCACAGCCTGTTCCAAGGCTCAGATCATTTAAAATGAACGTTATTGAGTACAATCCAGCGGGGAGGTTCTGTGCGAGGGCCTTGGAAATGAATGGGAGTTGTGCAGGAGCATAGTAAGCACCCTTCCTGATGGATTATGTGCTTAAACTACAGAGATATAAAATGCATTCATTTAAATGGACGGTTACCATCCGTCAACAAATGCCAGAGCCAGCGGAAAGATCTCGCATGGTTTCTGGAGGATACTTTGGCTAGGACATAAGAAAGCCTCCCAGGCGATTGTTTTCATTTACAAAATGTGGGGGTGCAATGTTCAGTCAATGAACTAGCTAGATTGGTGGTTCCCAAACTTTTTAGAGGCCCTAGAGCAGTGATTTTCAAACTTTTTCAGCTCATGGCACACTGACAAGGCACTAAAATGGTCAAGGCACACCACCAGGTTTTTGACAATTGACAAGGCACACCATGCTGCTAGTGGGGGCTCACATCTCCCATTGGCCCTATTAATAAATGACCTTCCCCCAAATTCCTGTGGCACACCTGTGGACCACTTGTGACACACCAGTGTGCCATGACACAGTGGTTGAAAACGGCTGCCCTAGAGGCTGTGCCTGATTTATAAATGCCAAGGGGTGTGGCTATAATGGTGACCGGGCAGCAGTGCCTCCCCCCAGTGGCAGTTGTTTACGTTATGTGCATCAAGGGTTAATCTGCTCTGTCAGTATCATGACCCAACAAAAATTGAGATATAATGACCCACTGGTGGGTCCCAGATGCTCATCTTGGGAACTGCTGAGCTAGATTATTCGGTTAACTGACTGAAAAGGCGCTCCTAATCAATCAGGCAGGAGAATTTACATTTTTATAATTTTTACAAATACAAATAGTTATGAAAACTGTAGTGGGCAAGCACCATCTTGAAAGAGGCATTCCCACCTGTGTGTGAATGAAAAATGTGAATGCCTCTAAGATGAGGTTTCCTGTAGATGCATCATCTACAAACTAAAAAGCATGCTTTTTCCCACTTTAGAACAGTTGCTGTCACCACAGGCAGACTGACTGAAATTTATGCAATTGGACAATTAAGATTTATTTAAAGGGTAAAAAATACATATATTTTTTTTAATCAGGTGACTGCCCTGATTAAATGCATTTTCTCTCCTCCCCAGAAGCGATGGTGTCCACTGTAGCTCACAGTTAGAAATGAGAACAATAATATTGTCATATGAAAAAGGGGAGGGGGAAGAGCTGTTGTAAGCAGCCAAGTTGTCATTGAGATCAGTTGTGCCTCATATGGATGGTCAATAGCCGTGTGAGTGGGGTAACAAAAGGTGGATCACTCTGGCAAGGGTCACTGACCAATGGACCAAGGGTCTCTGAGTTTTTGCAAGGACTTCCATTTCACAAGAACGTCAGCAAGGTATCAGCCTGGCCCTAGCTAGATGTGAATGCTTGTTTATACCTCACCTCTTTGTTCAGGTATTGTCAAATGCACCTTCCTCCTCCATCATGTCCTTCCACTCCTCTTCCCTTGTGTTTCTGGTTTTCAGTGATTGGGTCCAACAGAAGACGTGTACAATTCAATAATACATCCTCTGAGATGTATAAAATTATGCATGGGATGGATAGAATGGATAAAAGGATGTTCTTTTCACTGTCGCACAACACAGTTGGCCACCCACTAAAATTGAGTGGCAGGAGAATTAGAACAGACAAAAGAAAATATTTCTTTATCCAGCATGTAATTAATCTGTGGAACTCCTTGTCACAGGATGTGGTGATGGCATCTGGCGTAGATGCCTTCAAAATGGGATTGGACAGATTTCTGGAGGAAAAGTCCATCACAGGTTACAAGCCATGATGGGTATATGCAGGGCATAGGAGAGGGGGGTAAAGGGGGTAATTTGTACCCAGGCCCAGGGTCAGAAAGGAACCAAAGGAGGGGGCCCAGAAAGTTATTGGGATCTGACATTTTCCTATCTCACCTGAACTCACTGCCAGCACATAATGCTGAGGCACAACCATGTGCATGCAGTGTTTGCTGCTGCAGCAAGCAATATGCACTAGGCCTAGGAAAGCACCGATAACCCTCCTTAACACTGTGTCAAATCTGGGAGGAAACTGGCCTGCTACAGTTTGTCTTGTGGATCCCATAACCATGAAGGGGCGTATAGAAGCTCAGGGACCCAGCTGTGGGGCTACAGCTGCTGCAGAAGTTCATTTTGATCCATTCTAGTGTGAGCCTAAAAACGACGATGCTAATTTTCTGCAATCAATTTTCCATATTTCAAAAATTTTGGAGACTTTAATTAAACCAAACACACTCTTATCTAGCTGGCAGTGCTGCATGTTTGGGTTGACCTGGGCTCTGCATCAAGAAGCTGCCGGTGCTGCATGTTCGGGTTGACCTGGGCTCTGCATCAAGAAGCCTAGTAGACCTAAGCTCCAAAGACTATTGAGACTGTCAACACCCTCTCCCTGCCCTATTCCCCCCTGCCCCCACTGCCTGCCCCCCTGCCCCCCCACTGCCCCCATCTGCCTGCCCCCCTTCCCCTCTGGGAAGGGGCCCCAAAGAAACTTTGTACCCCCTGCTAAAATTCCTCTCGCAGGCCCTGGATATATGCATCATCCTGGTGTTAGAAGTAGGCTATCTCTGAATGCCAGATGCAAGGGAGTGGCACCAGGATGCAGGTCTCTTGTTGTCTTGTGTGCTCCCTGGTGGACCACTGCGAGATACAGGAATTTGAACTAGATGGGCCTTTGGCCTGATCCAGCAGGGCTCTTCTTATGTTCTTAAACCTTTTTTTCTTGTGGTAGTACCATTGTGGTCACCCAAATAATTCGCCAAAATCATGTTCTGTGTATTTTGGGTCAACACTAGCAGGATTCAGGGGCTGGACGAATCACAAGGAATCCCCTTCAGAGGAAGGGGCTGTCCCACGGAACCATTCTGAATTTTTCAGTGGAGGAAGAAGGGGGCTTAGTTTTGTTTTTTCCCAATATTGAAAATACTACATCAAGAGTGGTAACAGTGGAATGAACCAAGAATGATGTGGTATTGCATAGATTCCGGTTCCTTCAGAGAAGAAAAAGAATGGTAGTTTGCAGGAGTCCGCTGTCAGAAAGCAGAGTAGGAAATAAAATTTGTGTGTGTCCAAATTCTCAAGGGGAAGACAACCAAGAGAGGATACCCTAAAGTGAAGACATGAAATATATATAATTTTGGTCATAAATTATAGCTACATTACAGAGCACAAATCCACTTATAAATAGTGTTGCCTGCACGCCTGTTCTTACACACACACCCCCAACCTCCTGTGGGACTGAAGACTGCTAAGAAGAGGGGCGGTGTCCCTCAGATAAATAACAGCCTAAGCCTATGCATGTCTACTCAGAAGTAAGTCCCATTGTAGTCAATGGGTCTTACTCCCAGGTAAGTGTGGATAGGATTGCAGTCTAAGAGGAAACGACAGCCCAATCCTAAGCAGGTCTACTCAAAAGTAAGTCCCCATTATGTTCAATGGGGCTTGCTCCCAGGAAAGTGTGCATAGGATTGTAGCCTGAGTGTGCAGATCTCAGGTTTCTAGAGGTGTTCTGTTGCCTTCAAGAGCACCCCAAAATGAGCTCCTAATACCCATCAGTTGCCAGCACCCCACTTTGGTAGGAAATTTATAAGAATCCCAAAGATAACATTTATTAAGGAATTCCTTGTAGACTAGGACTAGTTCCCTAACATTCTTTGGTGGCCTGAGCCAGGGTTCCAGATAAAATGAGCGACAAAGTGCCTGTACCTTTAACCATTCTATAGAAGAGGGAATCTTGGCAGGAGCAGCTTCCCTTCCATGTTGAGCTGCACCTGCCAACATTCTCTCTTCTATAATCTATACCAGCGATTTTCAACCTTTTTTCTCTCATGGCACGCTTAGAAGATACTAAAATTGCCAAGACACACCATCAGTGTTTTGACAAGGCACACCAGGCTACTGGTGGGGGGCTCACATCCCCCAATGGTCCTACTAATAAATGACCCTCCCTCAAACTCCCATGGCACACTTGCAGACGGTTCGTGGCACACCAGTGTGCCATGGCACAGTGGTTGAAAATGGCTGATCTATACAATGGTTAAAGGTACAAGCACTCTGTCCTCCATTCTATCTGGTCTTCCTGGCCTGAGCTCAGCGAGGGTGATTAGAATGAAGAGCTGGCTGACAACAGGTAACCCCTTGTACCCACGGGAGTTCCATTCCAGCCCCCTGCAGATATGGAAACCGCAGATACAGGGGAACCCTATGAAAAGGCATTCTCCCCCCCCCCCCCACTGGGGAACCTTAATCGTCCTTTAGAGCACTTGAAGCGCAGGTGTTTCTTGCCTAACAAAGCAGCATTCTTGCTTCACTGAGGAATCAGAATGCACACTAACAGTTCCTGCTTCCTGTTAACATTCATAGAGGGAGACTATCTGGTATCCCTCTAGCACGCAGGCTGGTTGTCTGCACATTGCGTTCTTCAGTGAAGCAAGAATGTTGCTTTGTTGACCCATTTCTGCTCAGCCCATAGGTGTACATATTTGATGAGTATATGCAACACTGGGCAGAAATGGCTTTTAATCAAGAAACACCCATGCTTCAAACTCTACTGAACAAAAACAAAGGCTACTGTAATAGGTGCAGAAAACCGAATCCACGGATATTGGATCTGCAGATACGAGGGGACATCTGTAGATCTATTTCAAATGCATCCTCTCTTCTTATCTGCCTTAGGGTGCAATCCTATCTAACTTTCCAGCACCGATGGAGCTATGCCAACAGAGCATGTGCTGCCTACTGTAGTGGGTGGGCAGTCGCGGAGGCCTCCTCAAGGTAAGGGGACATTTATTCCCTTACCTCGGAGTGACACTGTGGCTGCATCAGAGCTGAGAACGTTGATATCTGGCCAAACAATACTATTGTTCCATGCTCCACAGCGATTTGAGGAAGCCTCAACATCTGTTCTCTACATTGTCTCCATTCTCAAGTCACCATCCCTTGACCCTTCCTCCCCCTCCAATGCAACCCAGTCTTCCCTCTATCTTTTGCCTCCAAACTCCTGGAGCATATGGCATATTCCCAGAGCCCCAACCTTTTCTTCTCCAAATCTGTTCTTGATCCCTTCCAGCCTGGTTTCCATCCTCTGCCCTCTTTTGAACACTCCACAAAAACCACCCTGGATCTTTCCACTATCACAACAGAGTGTCTCTATATTGTCCTTGCCCATCTTGGCCTCTCTTCTGTGATCAGCACAGCTGATTCTTCTCTCTTACTTGACTCCATGATTCTGACCTCAGGTGGGGTTTTTCCCATACCTGTCTAAATGTACTGCCAAAGTTTCTACAGCAGGAACGTTTTCTTCTACACTTCCTCTTTCTGCTGGGGTCTCTCACGGATGTGTTCTTGGCACCCTGTTATTCTCTCTCTGCGCATTGTCTCTTGGAGAGCTCATAAAATCCCATGGCATTCAGTGCTGTCTGCGTGCTGTTAACATCCAGCTCATCTTTTCCACTCCAGGACTTTATCCCTGTATCCAAACCCACATGTGTAACTGTCTGACATTTCTGCTTGGATACTTCATTGTCATCTCAAACTCAGGATGTCCAAGATATAACTTCTCAACTTAACCCTCTTCTTCTTGTACTTTCCACTGATATTGTCATCCACTATGTTGAAAAGACTTGAAGCCTTGGTTTTCCCTTCTCTTTTTCATTTCTCATATCCAGTTGATGATCAAATCATGTTGCTTCTCCCTCTACCACATCATCAAAATACCACTCTTCTTCTCAGTGAAAGCATTCATTCCCACCCCTGCCTGTTTGCTGCCTTCCCTACTCTGCCACTTGACGCTTCCATTTCACCCAGCCTCAGAGATGGACCAGCCCTGCTTGCCTTTCCAACACAAGGGGGCTCCCATGAGATCACTGCTTTCTGGAGAGTGAAACAACTATGGGAAAAGCCTGCCCCTTTTAGCCAGAAGACATCCTTCTTGGACAAAGGGAGAGAATCAGACAAAATAGATTATCTAGTTGTGAAGTGTTGGGCTCTCAAAACATGGATTGACAGGAAGACAGACATTGCCCTGGGCAAACAACAAGGGAGGAAGCCTCTGAAACATTCAGAATGCTTAACACCACTTAACATTTGGGGAACTGTCTGCTCAGTGACAGGCACCCATGTGTGAGCAAAGGCACACATGCAAAGCCTGAGCTGGGGAGGATGGTTTGGAATGAGGTGTGAGGCCTCAAAATGGAATTCTAGTAGACCAAAGTAACGCGGGTCTGGTCTCCGTATAGTGAATCTCCTGAAAGTATCTCAGATAGTGAGGCCTGCCAGAGATGGAGGCCTGCTAGAGACCTTGGCTTTTCAGGCTCTTTGCTTTTTTTGCCTCTGGCAAGCTGGGTTCTTCGGTTTCTTTGGAGACCATGGCTTTCTTCTTCACGCCGGAAAATGGAGCTCCTCTGAGCTATGAGCAAATTTGAAATGGCCCTCAAGGTTGTCAGTCCTGTGACTGGATGATTCTGGAGGCCTCTGATTTGTATCTTCCATAAAGAGGAAGACAAGGGGGAGAAGGAAATAAGCACAACTGGAGGGGCAGCCAGGCCCAAGTTCTTGTGGTGCCTGGGTTTAGGGAGCAAAGTGTCACGCCATCCCAAATTTTCCTTGCCACTAAACCCTGACGGTTTACCCCTTTTCATCAGCTGCCACCTTTTCCTGGCACCTCTTAAGCAATGGCAGATCTTCCATTGCTGTCCCTGCAAATCTCCTCTTCCCTCCCTTCCCCGCAGCTTGTGTTCTACCCTGCCTTTTGAACAGGCAGAGAGAAGGAACCAGGCCTGGAACAACAAGGGGAAAGTAATTATATAGTTGGCTAGAGCAACTGCTCTACGCCTTCCTTGTTCCAATCCCTGGTGCTGCTTTTTGTCTTAAGCAGAACAAGCAGCTGGGACAAGAGGAAGGAGCAGCTGCCCGGTAGCTGTAATGCCACTGCCTGGTAAGTACTGGGTGTCATCTCCTCCCCAATGTTCTGTCGAAGCCACTGGAGTTCACTTCCAGGTCAGTGAGGAGAAAGAGGTGATATTTTTTTCTTAATCCTTTAAGGCAGACAGAACCGTGTCATCTGACCTTTTCCTTTCTTATGCAAGGTAAAAGAAACACAGAGAGCCCAAAGCCAATCCCTCTCCTGCCCTGGCAGCCTGTCACTTTAAGAGTGGTAGTCTCTCCCTCTGACATGACAGTCAGCTGGTGGGATAGTTGTTGTTGGGGCTGGGGAGCTGGTGAATGTGCCCCTCCGTTCCCAAGAAGCAGATCCCATGACCAACCGGAATCAGTGCCAGTACAATTGGACCAATTTGGCCCAATCAGACCCTGCACCTGGAGGTGCCCTGTACTGGGGCAATAAGCAGAGTGCCCACAGCTGCAGTCACCCCCTAGCCGAGTGATTTTCAACCTTTTTCATCTCACGTCACACTGACAAGGCACGCAATAGTCAAGGCACCCCACCAGGTTTTCGTCAATTGACAAGGCACACCGTGCTGCCAGTGTAGGGGCTCACATCTCCCATTGGCCCTATTAATAAATGACCTTCCCCCAAATTCCTGTGGCACACCTGTGGACCACGCGCAGCACACCAGTGTGCCACGGCACAGTGGTTGAATATGGCTGCCCTAACCTATAGCTGAAGCTATGGAATGGAATATATCAGGCGTAGGCATCATGAGGAGATCATGGCTAGTGGAGCATTGCTGCTGGGTGACCCTTACACTTGCCCCGGGCCCATTTGGCTCAAAATTGCCCCCCCCCAAGCAGTTGATGGTGACATCATCATGTCACTGTCACCTACTTCCGCTTTGCACAGGGTGCCATTGGCTCGCTACTGCTGCTCATTCTGGTGAGTAGGGGGGCCTGCTGGGTGGGTAGGGGCCCTGCAAAAATATTTTGCATTGGGCCCTGCAGCTCCTAAGGCCAGCCCTTACTGGAATTGCATGCCAGTGTTAGCAAAACACTCTGAGGACCTACCCCACAAGCAGATAAACCATTTAGGAAAATATAACTAGTCGTTAACACCCATGTCCAATTGAGAAAATATAATCTAATCGTCCCTCCCCCAGCTATTAGCAAGGATGGTCCGTGACCCTGCCAGGGTTGCATTGCAGCTGCATCAGAACTGGAAAGTTGGATAGGATTGGACCCAAAGAGAATGATCTGGAAAGTTACTAATTCATATCCTCTCTCTGCCACAAACTGACTAGATGGCCTTGGGCAAGACGCAGTGCTGCAGCAACCCCCACTTTCATCAGAACACATCCTCAGTGTTATTTACATCAGAAAAAAAAGCCTTGTTCAGGCATTATTTTAGTGTGGACGCCATCCATCAGATGGAGGGAGGGGAGGGAGGATATCATTCTCTTAAGTCCTGTGTTGACGAACTCCCAAAACCCCAGTTTCCTATCCAAAAGTTGTGTAGATCAACCTGGGGAGACTTTCTCCCCATGACCTGGAATATGGAGTGAAAGCATCCTCTGATACAATGTTTGTCTGCACTACTGTGAGATGCAGCAAAAATCTCTCCTCCTACCTGTTTATGTTTTAGTGCTGATGCTTGCCGCTCCATGTCCTGCTGCAGCAGTTTTCAAACTGTGGGTCACAACCCACCAGTGGGTTGTGACCAGATTTGGTGGGTCGCACATCAGCACTACCCAGATTGTAGTGTAGTGTAGTGTGTGTAGCGCACATCGGCACTACAAAGCATTCTGGGGCCCAATGCAACCAAAAAAGTGTGTTGCATGCCAGCACTACCTGGGAGTCACAAGGCATTCTGGGGCATGATACGGACGCCATGGCTGACGAAGTGGGTCGTGACAGTAAAAAGATTGAGAAGCACTGCCCTACAGTAATGAACAGAGCACTGGGTGCATTGCACACCAGGTAGAAGAGAAAGTCAGTGGACGGTACCCAGGGAGTGGTGATGGTATTGGGGGCGGGGAAGCCTCATTTCCTCATTAATTGGGTAAGAGGCACTTTTTCAAGTGGGTGCTCCTTTTTTAGCAGGGGGAGAGTAACTGGCCCACCTCACCCCAGCAGTGTCTGTTCTAGTGGCTGTCTGCTGGTATTCATTTCCATCTTTTTAGATTGTGAGCCCTTTTGGGACAGGGAGCCATTTAGTTATTTGATTTTTCTCTGTAAACCGCTTTGTGAACTTTTAGTTGAAAAGCGGTATATAAATACTGTTAATAATAATTTCCATGCCGACACCAGATTTAATGACAAAGGGAGAATCTCCAGTTTGTTAGCTTTCAACGTGTATTTCTGTGGGTGAGGACTGACTGCCTGCGCAGGCTCAAGGGTGAACTTTTTTGTGGTGTGTACATTCCAGGAGGAATTTGGATTCATGCTGCGTTTTTCTCAAAAGCAGGAAAAAAAGCTTTTTCTCTGCGAATGAGTCAAGAGGTAAAAAGGGTTACAGAGATCCAGCACTCTGGCATTTAATTTGCCGATTAAAATTAACACGCTAAAGTTAGCTAATAGCATGTTAGCTCTAAGGACTTAAATGCTCCAGTATATTAAAAACTGCTGTAGAGGGATCGTGTATTGCCAAGAAATATTCCCCCATGTTACGGGAATTGACTAATTGATGTGCACACAGAGCGTTCCTGACAGTGATGCATTCCTGCCCGTGTGTTCATATGTACCTCTGTGTGACTGTATCTGGCAATGGCAGTTTTAAGGGATTCTGCCTTTCTTTACAGCTGTCTGTATGGCACATGTGACCGAACCCTGGCTTCTCTTGGATGGAAAGCCACTGTGTCTAACTGCTCAGTGAGCATCACTGATGTCATAAAGCTTGGTCTGAACCAGTGCTAAGCCCCCCCCCCCACAGTGTGCCAGGGAAAAATGGAGAAAATGTAAAGCATATTGGAATGCCTCTGACTGAATTCTTATTGGTGTCCCCCATTATAGGAGCCTTTTGGCACCTCTTTCAGACAGCAAGGTTTGGGGCGAGTTGGTTGAGACCTCTAAATTAATCATATTTATTACATTGTTGTTCTCTCCTTCTTCCAAGGAGCAGTGCACATAGTTCTTTCTTCCCCCATTTCCCCTCACCATAAGCATCTAAGATATGTTAGGCTGAGAGAGAAACTGGCCCAAGGTCACCCAGTGAGCATCATGGTTGAGCAGGGCTTGGAACCCTACCTTGTCACATGACTTGCTCTAGCCTATGCTTTTCTAGAAGTGTCTTTGCTAGTCTGGCTAGTTACCTTGTAAGATCCAGCCTTGGCCAGAGGTTCGTAGTGGGACCCAGAATCAGTCCCCATCTGCAGAACCCCATTCAGGTTCATGAGTTCCTGTAAGTCCTGCAGCCAGAGTCCTGGAGCTTGAGGGGCACCTGCCCTGGACTGTACACCAAAGGTGGGGCCTGACAGCCCCTCAAGGTCCTCCATAGTTATGGAGAAGGCCCTGGCGGCTTTGCGCCTTGTTCCGTATCCTTCAAAGGGGAGCCTCCAGAGCTGAAGCAACAGGGGCGCAAAGCCACCAGCGCCCCCTTCTCCAGGGAGAACCCAGAAGTGATGACACTATCACTGAGGCAGTGGGTCATGCCTCTGCCTGCAGCCGGTGCAAGAATTCTGGCTTGTTTAAACCATAGCTCGTATGAAGCCATGAACTGTGGTTTAACTCTGGCTTCCAAACCAGGATGTGAAATCAAAGTTTCAAACTGGTTTTACATCCCTGGTTTGGATGCCAAATTTAAGCCACAGTTCCTGGCTTTGCATGAATCAAAGAACTACTATTTGAAGAAATCAAGATATTGATATCACAGTTTTGTGATGAGGTTGAGAAGATACAGAGAGGGGAGAATGAGTGAACTCGAGGTTCTCTCAGCATCATAGCAGGAAACAATGGTTTCCTGTTACATCTGAACTGGCCCATTTTCAGTCAACTGGGTCATAAATGCAAGATTCCAAGTTGCTTTCCGAATTCCACGCTAGCTGGCACTGTGACAGAAAGTCTAAAAGTTAACAGGGTGCAGGGCAAAGTAAAACCTACCAATTTTTTCCCCAGAAGGGCTCGATGTTATTACAGTTCCGCCAAATGTGAATGAAACTGGCCTTAGGTTGATGACATTTCCAACAGTTATCATTTCCGTTTAAATAGATTTCTTTTTTGGTAGCGATAACGTGCTAAATGTCAACTGTAAAGAATTTAATAATGACTTCCCTCAATGTTGATACATAGTGAAGAGGCAGTATTTAAGATATTTTTATGCTAGTACGTATGGTATGGTGGTTAGTGTTAGCCTTAGACTCAAGAGACCTGTGTTCAAATCCCTGCTCAGCCATTTGGGACAATCACCATGTCTCAGTCTAACCTACCTCATAGGGTCGTTGTGAGAATGAAACAGATGTGGAAGTGGAACTATGTTTGCCACCTAGAGCTCCTTGTAAGGAGGGAGTAGGATAAAAAGCTGATACATAAACAAGATATCCAAGGCAGCTTCCAGAATAAAACGATGAAAGCAACAGCAATAAATTATCACAAATAATCCACAGTGGAACAGACACCTTCTAGCAAGAGTCAGCATCAGGACTATAAAATTGATAATGCCTGGAAGAAAATCAATATTTTCACCTGGTGCCTAAATGCCAGTAGCATTGGTGCTTGGCAAATTGTTCTGGGAAAGGAGTTTCAGAAATAACCCTCTCCCTGTTAGCTGCCCAACTTGGTTTTGAAGACAGGAGCACTCAGGGCATACAAGGATGGTCTTAACCAGGGGTGTCCAAAGTTTTTGGCAGGAAGGCCACATCATCTCCCTGACACTGTGTCGGGGGCTGGGGAAAAAAGGATTATTTAAAATTTGAATAAATTTACATAAATTTACATAAATGAATACAGTAAAATGAACTTACATAAATGAATGAAGGTCTTGCAATTGCTCAAAGCCTATAAAAGGCCTTGCACAAAGCAAGGCTGGCTTTTCCTTTGCTGCCGCTGCTGTATCACAGATGTGAAACAGCAAGCAGTGGAGGGAACTCTCATCCCACAGCTCATGTGAGAGGTCAAATAGTTGCCCTCATGCTGAGAGCAGTTGCGTCGGGCCAGTGAGGGCTCCAACAAATCTCTGGAGGGCCAGATGTTCATTGGAGACGGGGGGCTCCCTGAGAGGCGCATTGAGAGGCCTTGAGGGCCGCAAGTAGTCCCAGGGCCGGGGTTTGGTCACCTCTGGTCTTAACCATTGGGCAGGTTCATATGGGTCAAATTTGATTCAAACCACAAGTGGCCTGTCACAACCAGCCATACTGCGACTTGGTCATGAAATTCCTCTTCAGAAGAAGACCTCTGCTGGCTCCAGCACAAAAGGGAGTTGGCATCCTTGTAGCAGATACCCTGCTGCCACCCAGGAAGATGCCTGCCCCAGATCCTCCACAATCATCCTCAGGACCCGAGAAGCAGAAAGATGGGTCTGAACTGAAACCCAGATCAGAGAGTGGAATGCATCTGTGGCAGTTTGAGACCTTCCATTTCTGAGTCCTCCTTAGGAAGAGGAGTCATGAGCCTGGTATATGCTGGATCAGGACTCCACTGATGCTCCAGGAGAAGTTGGGGCAGTGGCAGAGGCAGCTTCAAAGTCCCTTTACTCGCAACCTATGGGCTGCTGGTGTAACTCTTCCCAGCTTCTGATATCTTGCTCCACTTTTCTGACTCATTGACTCAATAACCTTCCTGCTTCTTCTGCAGCCTTATCATAGTCCTTCTCTTTGCCTTGATAGACAGCTCCCTGGCCTTACTGAGAATCCAAGTTCACTTATTGGCAGGAACAGGACATGGTGAACTCCATAGAGAGACCCCCACGTGGATTCGGTTTCCAATGGCTGCAACTTTTGCCAGGATAAGAGCAAGCAGAGCTGCCCCATCCATGCAGCCACTAGAAGTGGGCTGCTTCAGAGGCAGATTGCAAGGGGTCTGAGGGGGTGGAGGATTCAGGGTAACTTTCAGCCTAAATCTTCTACTGCCACCACCTTCCTCCAGCCCCCAACCCCTTAATCCACAAATGATTTGCTTTGCGCTCAAATGAGCACTAAGCACATCTTTCCCTAACTTACCATGCCCCTCATGCACTGCCTTGAAATCTGGAGGCAGATTTATTTATTTATTACATTTTTATGCTTCCCTTCCCCCAAGGAGCTCAGGGCGGCACACACAGTTGCTTTTGTCCTCACAACAACCCTGTGAGGTAGGTGAGGCTGAGACATAGGGCCTGGCCCAAGGTCGCCCAGGGAGCTTCATGTCTGAGCAGGGATTTGAACGTAGATCTTCCAGGTCTTGTCCAACTCCCAAACCACTACACCATCCTGGCTCTTCTGGATTTCAAGGCAGTGCACGCAGAGAGCGGTAAGGATTTTAAGCACAAGGCCAGCGAACCCAAGCCGGCATCAGGCAGTATTCCAAGTTGCACCACCTCTGGCAACACCAATTATCACACCAGAACTCTGTTGGCCTTCATCAAGCTGCAATTCCCAGAATCCTTTGGAATGAACCACAGTGGTTCAGTCAGCTAAAAACCAATGATAAACCCCTCAGTCTGGAAACTCTACTTAAGGCACTCGAGGGAGTCTCAGGCCTTGCCCCACTTGGTTGTCACGAAGCCGATCAAGTCTGAGAACCCCTCATGTCACTCCAAGGAGTTTAGAAACAAAATGAAGGGGAATTAATTTAGGATGAACAATAGATTAGGGAATAGAACCGACAAAGAACGGTTCTGGGCAGGTTTTTGCCTCGAAAGGCTCACACAGGGAGGGTGGTGTGATAACCGCTATCAGGCGTATAAAGGAGCAGATATTCAGTGTCCTGCCACTGAGGATAAAGGGAGAAGCAAATGTCTTATTTCACAGAAGGGATTATTTAGGTTGCATCTTAGGAAAAGCTCTCTCACTTCCCTGGTGTGTTCAGAGAAATAATGCCATAAATGCTGTTTAAAATCTCACACTGCAGCAGGCTGGGACAGAAGGTCCTCGGAGGGGGGCAGTTTTCTCAAGTGACAAGCCTTCATGGCGCTATTATCATGTGAGAAAGAAAAATCACAGCATAAGCTGTAAGCCCATTAAGAATGTCACTGTTAAATTCCCCTATAAGATAAATCACTAATAGATAGAGGCTCCTAAGGTGGACAACATTCTCTGTTTAGGAGAGCTAGTTTTGGAGAGCTGGCTTCCTCCAAGGAGCTCAGGGTGGTATGCTTGATTCCTTCCCTCTTTTTGTCCTCACAACAACTTTGTGAGGTAGGTAAGGCTAAGAGAGAGTGATTGGCCCAAGGTCACCCAGGAAGCTCCATGGCTGAGTGGGGATTTGAACCAGTATCTTCCAAGTCCAACTCCCAAAACTCTACACCAGGGATGTCCAAAGTTTTTGGCAGGAGGGCCACATCATCTCTCTGACACTATGTCGGGGGCCGGGGGAAAAAATAATTAATTTACATTAAAATTTGAATAAATTTACATAAGTTTACATAAATGAATATATTAAAGATGAACTTATCTGAATGAATGAAGGTCTTGCAATAGCTCAAGGCCTATAAAAGGTCTTGCACAGAGCCAGGCCAGCATTTCCTTTGCTGCTGCTGCTGCATCACAGACATGAAACAGCAAGCAGTGGAGGGAGCCCTTATCCCACAGCTCACACAAGAGGTCGAGCAGTCGCCCTCACGCTGAGAGCAGTTGCATCGGGCCAGTGCGGGCTCCAACAAATCTCTGGAGGGCCAGAGGCTCATTGGAGACTAGGGGCTCCCTGAGGGCCACATTGAGTGGCCTTGAGGGCCACAAGTGACCCCAGGGCCGGGGTTTGGGCACCCCTGCTCTACACTAGTGGTTCCCAAACTGTGGGTTTTTGGTGGTCACCAAAGGGTGATGGAAAGATCAGATAACTAATTGTGTCAAGTCCTGAGGCTATTGAAAAATCCAATCCCGTAGCAGCTAATTACTCTGCAAAGAGCTCAGCTCTTGCAGTTTGCAAAATAGCTGCTAATTGTCCTGCAAGGAGCTGAGCTCCTTAAGTTTGCAAGCATGTGTAAATACAGAGAGATAGTTTGAGGGTTTTTTCCTGGTTATTATTACTTATAAATATTTCTTTCTATAACTCCTTTTGTCTGGTAAACTTAGGTGAGTTCCAACAGAGTATCGTTTTTAAAAGTGGGTCCTGGTGCTATGGAGATGCTCTTTACACTCTCACATAATACCAGAACCAGGGGACAGCCACTAAAATTGAGTGTTGGGCGGGTTAGGACAGACAAAAGAAAATATTTCTTTACTCAGCGTGTGGTCGGTCTGTGGAACTCCTTGCTACAGGATGTGGTGCTGGCATCTAGCCTAGACGCCTTTAAAAGGGGATTGGACAAGTTTCTGGAGGAAAAATCCATTACGGGGTACAAGCCATGATGTGTATGCGCAACCTCCTGATTTTAGAAATGGGTTATGTCAGAATGCCAGATGCAAGGGAGGGCACCAGGATGAGGTCTCTTGTTATCTGGTGTGCTCCCTGGGGCATTTGGTGGGCCGCTGTGAGATACAGGAAGCTGGACTAGATGGGCCTATGGCCTGATCCAGTGGGGCTGTTCTTATTTTCTAATGTTCTACACCATCCTGGGTTGGCTGTGGAGGTGACAGTTTCCAATATCTGTTTAGCCAGGAGACTGACAGCCAAAGCAGATGTGATGGGGCCATTGTTCCCATGTCTGATCTATTCATATATCAAAATGGGAGTGGGGGCCTAGCAGCAAAAGGAGCATGCAGAAGCGGAATGCTCATCTATCCATATTCTATCTCTCCACAGTGAGTGACTCCAATCACTTTTCTGCATTCTCTGTTCAGGAAGATCAGGAGTGAATCAGAAATTGAGAAAAATGCTTGGAGCAATGGATTGAGAAGTGGTGAAGTGCAGAACAGAAGAGGGTTCAGTGCCCCCCCCCCCCCGTTGCCTGCTTCTTTTACTGTTTAAGTAAGACCCTCCACACTATCTGTGAACAGAGCAGATGTGGAAAAAGAAATGCGCCCACACCACCATTGTGTCTAGTTTCGTTCCCTCGCTGACCTTGGGCAAATAACAGCGGCCCACTTCAGAGCCCCTGCCGCCAGTGAATGCATGAGGATTGTGGTATTGTGCCTTCTGTGTATACCCCAACATGCATGCTGGCCACAGCTCCAGGCCACACATGTGGCATTCTTCTACAAGCTGAGGGCTCCTGCACGGGGCTTGGAACTCTACAAATGCATGGCTGTTCAGAGGTATAACCTGTGGGGGTGTCGGCTTCTGGGGAAATTGTTAGTGGGTGTCATTCAACTCCCTCGCCACACATGCCCAGAATGCATAAGGGGAGGTGATTTTTATCAGGACTTAACTTTTAACTTAATCTACCTCCCAGATTTTCTGTAATGATGAAGTCGATTTTTTTTTTAAAGATGTACAGTCGGACCTTGTTATCTGTGGGGGTTCAGAAAGTCTCTGGAGGTGACCAGAGCACTGCTCCTGTTGCCTTCAGAGGCGTGGGGGGGGGGGACCTTTCTGGATTCAGCACTGCAAATGATGAAATCCACAGGTGCTGAACCCGCAGGTAATGTATCAAGTCGCATACCAAGATTTTGTAAATATTTTGCTGTGGCCTACTAAAGTAGTACTTGAATTATGGGGAGGAGGGGGGCAGAGGGAGCCTGGTTTCACAACTTTTCTAATACAGGTGTGCCCTCTTATCCATGAGGGTGCCATTCTGGAACCCCCTGCAGATAGCCAAAAGAGCGGATACAGGCAAATGTCTGTTCCCATGGTCTGGACCCTCTGGAGGCGAGGGGAGCCTGCTTCTGAGCTCAGCAGAGGTCGCGAATATCCGTCCATTAAAATGCCTTATAAGGCATTAAAAACGTCATTTCCAGTTTCTCCATGAAACTGGGTGTTTTGAGCTCTATTGCTCAGTCTGAGTCCAGCAGAGGCCACAAACGTCTGTCCACAGCCTCTGCCAGGCTCTGGAACTGTAAGTGATGTTTTTATTGCCTTATAAGGCATTAAAAATGTCGCTTCCAATTTCTCTGTGAAGCCAGGTGTTTTGAGCTCTACAGCTCTGTTCGAGCCCTAGCAGAGGTCATGGAGAAACATCCACGGCCTCGTCTGAGCTCAGAGAACCCTTCTCCCCTCACCTTTGGAAGCTGCGCATACCCAGAGCGGTGCCTCATGGACCCGATTCACGGATAACTGAATCCGTGGATATGGGATCAATGGATATGGGGGTTCCCCATAAGTTCTTGTTTCAGAAGGCCATGTGGCTGGACGGGACAATCCTGGCTAAAACTGGAGAAAGGCAGAGGTTAGGGTTTGTGAATTTTATTAAGGACACCTCTTGTCTTTCCCCCTTAATCTTAGCATTGCACTGTAACTAATGTGGAAAAAACCCCGTATGTATACCATTACGTGGTTTTACTGCTTAGTGTATTGAATGAGGATTCAGGCCGGAAAGTACAGAAGAATTAGGCTAACTTTTATTTACTAATTTGGAAGATTTTTATCTTGTACATTTTCAGTCAACCCAGGGTGCTTACATTATGAAACCTTAAAAGCAATACAACCAACATAATACAGTTTAAACAGCAGCAATTACAGCAAAGTCAAACCGAGGGAGTGTTACTGGTTGTGATCTAGGGGACATGGAACATGCACACACGGGGAATGTGAATGCGTTTGGAGGGACCTTGGTGCACTGATCCATGATACACACCAGGGGATTGGCACGGAATAAGGATGAGAGAGACAAAAATGTAAGGGTGATGCAGTGCTATTTATTGAGGAGGTAAATATATAAGATGAGGAAGGAGAAGATCAAAAAATTATGCAAGGCAATACTGACATACACCTAATGCTTAAGTGGTGGTGACCAGACAATCCGACGTACTTGAAAGGAGGAGGGATGTGAAAGCATCAAAATAGAGGAGGGAGAGAACAGAGGGAGGAGGACATAAAGGGGGAGATGTTCACAATGGGAAGCATTTATCAACCTTTGTCCTCCAGCATATCACTTTGCATAGTTCGCCTACTGGAAATACCACCAGATGTAATTGACAATGTTACTTCCGGGTTGAGAGACCAGACATGATGCAACAAACACTGATATGAGGCTTAGGGTGGGTGGGTTTTTTCAAGTGTGCATAAACCATGCACTGAAGCTCTGCCTGCTGAACCAAGCCTCCTCCCACTGTTTGTCACATGGCATCACAGTCTTGCTGCCAGGCTGCGGGTGTCTGAGGGGTGCCATGTGTAAAGCCAGACACCACCTTGCATACCACTGGTGGTACATGTACCACTGGTTGAGAAACACTGATTTAAGGAAATGAAGGAGTGGGAACAAAGATTAGGTAACCCAGGCTTGTGCAGCAGCAGGTGAAATAGAGGAGGGGGAGAAAGCTGGTGAAGGAAGGGGAAGACAACTAGAAAGAACCAAGTGTTCCGGCTGCAGCCTGCGACTGTGACTGCAGTCAAAGTTCACGGTAGCCTGGAACAGTTGCTGCAAGGAAGAAGTGAGCTCCTTGACAGGCTGCAAAGCACTCACTTACAGTGGGAGAGCTTGGCTCTCCCACCAAAATATTACTCTTCACTGATGCTACAAGCCTCCGAAAGGAATCAAGTGGAAGAAATGATTGTCTTTGTTCCTGGGAGTCCTTGCTGAATTGGTTAAGGGGAACTTGTGCTGGGGAGGCCTGGGGCTAATCTCCGGGCCCCCGCCCTTGGTGGTACAAAACAGAAACCAAAGAATTGTAGGTTCACCCACACATCCATAACTCGCACACTATAGAAAGGAGGAGAGGACAGAAAAACAAAGTGGGTCACTGCTTTGATGGCACGCGATGTGCAGAGGAGACAATCTTAGGGCCAATGGCTGGTAGGGCCTGTAACCAATATGCATTTCTGCTGGGATGATTTAGTTGAGACTTTAGTTGATGCAGGAATTTCAGGGCTACTTACCCAAGATGCAGGAATCTCCTAGTTTAGAGAAGCAATTTCCCAAGTGTGGAGATGACACAGGGTGCAATAAACAAATTCAGTGGAAGCCAGGGAGTAAGTAACCTTGGTCAGTTGCAGAGAAGGGAAGGAGGGATGAGGAGCCTAGGATGCCACGTTCCCCAAAGTATGTGTCATGCTGCACTGGTGCAACACACACTTTAGGAAACATGGTGTGTCACGGCCAAGGATGCAAGGAGTGTGCGCGACGCAGAAGCAACTTCTGGGTCATCCACCATTTTAACCTGCAATGTCTTAGCCTTGGCAGTACTAGGACCCACCAGAAATCGGACTGCAACCCACAGTTTGGGAAACACTGCATTAGAAGGAAGAAAACTGCACACCTGAGGTCAGTGACCAGATCTCTGACAGGAATTTTTCTATAGAGTGACATAAGGTCTGTCGTGGGTGGCAACCTTCAGTCTCGAAAGACTATGGTATAAGCCTACAGCACCCGGTATTCCCAGGCGGTCTCCCATCCAAGTACTAACCAGGCCTGACCCTGCTTAGCTTCCAAGATCAGACAAGATCGGGCATGTGCAGGGTAACAGTTGCTGGGGGGAGCTCATTCCAGAGCATCCTATTGTTCTGAGATGGTCCTTGATGGGTTTCCTCTGACCCATCCCCATTGTAGATGGCCATCTCCTTTTGCTTTGCCTACTGGGAAGGGCTGACTGGGGACTCCTCAGCTGATCAGGAGATTTGTGTCCCCTTTAGCATCAGGTTCTTGATCAAATTACCAGTGAAGTTGATGAGGGAAGCCAAGGGCTGAAGACAGAGCTAACCCCAGGTACGACAGAGCCCAACGCAGAGCATTCACGTGGGGCCCCAACCCTCCCTGCATCCCCCACTCAACCTACAGCTGTGGTGACTGCAGCTGTAGTGAACGAGGCGGCGGTAGTGCTGTGGCACCTGGAAATAGTCGGTGGTGTTGTGATGACATCACCAACTGCTTCTGGGAGGCCCATTTTGGGCCAAACTGTCACAGGGGTGAATGGGTGGGCCCATAGGACCAGTGCTCCACTTGCCATGCCGGCCTCCCAACCACTGAGATCCCAGCTGTGACAGTGGGTGATCTGCTTGCTGCCCCCCCCCTCCACAGGGCCCCCTAAAAGCACCAAGCCCAGTTTCATCAAATTGGTTGAATTGGCTTTAGGCCGGTTCTTGCTGAATGCTTTTGTGACCACAAATGGTCCTGGTTCTCTCAGAACCTATTTGAAGTTAGGTGGGTGGCACCTGGGAACAAATCCTTCTCTGTAGTGAAGACTTGACTGTGGAACAGCCCTTCTCAGAAATATTCACTCGGTGCCCACTCTTATTTTTCAGGCACCAGGCGAGAATAATTCTCTTTTCCCAAGGCTTTAGGGAGCGCTATTAAGTTCTACCACCCTCTTTTGCTGCTGCTGCTGCTTTCACGCCTGTTGTGTGGTGTTAGATGGATTGCCGTTGAATAGTTGTGAATATTGATCTTTGTCGTTATTCTGCCTCAAATGGCTAGCCACCTTGAAGGCTTTGTGATGGAAAGCCGGGAGAGGAATGTTCTAAGTAAACAAACAAGCTCAAAGCTGCACTTCTTGAAATTCCCTGTTTACAGTGCTTTCTCAAACTGTTGGACTGGGACCCACCAGTGTGTTGAGACCCAATTTTTGGTGGTTTGCCAAACTGATGGGGCAGATTAGGCTATGTGCATCAAGGGTTAAGCAAGTTGCTACTGGGGAGGGGGGGAGCTCTGCTGCCACATCACCATTATTGCCTCACCCCTTGGTTGGCAACCTTCAGTCTCGAAAGACTATGGTATAAGCCTACAGCACCCGGTATTCCAAGGCGGTCTTCCATCCAAGTACTAACCAGGCCTGACCCTGCTTAGCTTCCAAGATCAGACAAGATTGGGCATGTGCAGGGTAACAAACAGCAGTCTCTAGGGCCTCTAAAATGTTTGAGAACCACTGTGACATGGACTTTGTCTTCCTCCTTTGCATAGCCAGTATAGCATAGGGCAGTTGCTCTAAAACTGGGGCGTCGCAACGTCCCAGCCTGAGGGCCCTGGACTTTACCCCCTTAAGGGGCGGGAGGAAGGCAGCAACATGATCCCCAGGATCACATCACTAAGGGGGGTGCAGGGGCTGGCATGTACTTACCAGTCTCTGCAGCAGCCCCCCCCCCGGGGGTGGGGGGAGCTCTGCGCAACCCTCTGTGAGGCTCTGCGAGCTTCAGAAAGTGAAAGTGGAGCAAACGTGCACCACTTACGGCTTGCTGTTGCAAACTTGAGGCGGAGCACAATCGCTCTGCTTTCGCTTTCTAAAGCTCGGGGAGATCTGCAGAGGGTCACGGGAGTTTGAAAAGCGCTGGCACAGGGGTTAAGGCTCGATGCATGTCTATTCAAAAGTATGTCCCATTGTGCTCAGTGGAATTTACTCCCAGGAAAGAGTGCGTAGGATTGTAACTTTCGAATGGCAAACTAGGACAGGAGAGACCTAGGTTTGAATCCCTGCTCTGCTTGGTAAGCTTGCCTGCTGTAAAAAATAGTCCCACTTTACCAGCCGCTCAAGCCTCTGTGGCTATAATAGTGATTGGGCAGCAGTGCCCCCCCCAAGTAGTAGGTTGTTTAACCCTTGATGCACATAATCTAATCTGCCTTTTCAGTTTTGCGACCTACCAAAAATTGGGTCTTAACCCACTGGTGAGCCATGGACCCAGTCTGGGAACTACTGCTATAGCTACTGGGTAAACTGGAGTCAGTCACTATTTTTTAGTCTAACCCGTCCCACACAGGGCGCAATCCTAACCCCTTATGTCAGTGTTTTCTAGCACTGGCATAGCGGTGCCAAGGGGACATGCGCTGCATCCTGCAGTTGGGTGTCACTCACAAAGACCTCCTCAAAGTAAGGGAATGTTTGTTCCCTTACCTCCGGGCTGCATTGTGGTTGTATCGGTGCTGAACAGTTGGACAGGATTGGGCTCTGGATGGCTTAAAAGCTTCTATGTTCAACCTCACTCTGTGCAATGATAAAATTCCTAGCCCAGTACATGGACTCCTAAGTTGACATAGCAGAACATACGTAGTGCAGTGGTTAAACTGAACTGAAACTAGGAAGTTCTCCCCTCTGCCAAGAACTCACTTCAGTGGCCTTTGTCAAGCTATTTTCTTCTAGTTCCCTCTCCTCACCCCAATCTGCAATGCTGGGATAATGATTTGGACTCGCCTTACAGGGTTGTTGTAAGATTCATAGGTGTTATTGAAGTGAATTCTTCCAACAACCCCATAAAGTTGTTTTTCAGCACTAATTATCCCACATTATTATCACTAAATAATTACTACTACTACAAACAAACCTTCACAGAGAAGCTGTGAAGTCTGTTTGGAGGAGAAAGGAAAGATACATCCTCCCCTCCCAAAGAATATAAAAATCTGGTTGGCAACCTTCAGTCTCAAAAGACTATGGTATAAGCCTACAGCACCTGGTATTTCAAGGTGGTCTCCCATCCAAGTACTAACCAGGCCTGAGCCTGCTTAGCTTCCAAGATCAGGCATGTGCAGGGTAACAGTTGCTCTAATACAAAAATAGTGGGGAAGGATTTCAAAAGGGAATTCACTTGAATTTTTCCATCTTTTCTATATTTCCCCTCTCCCTGCCCGGTTCAAACTGCTTAGTGTCTCATTTAGATTCCAGACAAAGGGCACTGTCTTTTTATGTACAATGCCATTAACCTTCCCTGAGCATTTGTGGTCTAGGGGCAAATATAAAAATGAACCCATAAATAAATGTGCACATACTAGAGGCTTGCAGCCCTGATCTGGCTGGGTCATTTGCATCCCTGTTTGGAATCCAGCCCTCTCAACCTCTCTGCACTGGTTTATACCAAGCTGCCAGCAAACCCCTCCTCAGTCTTCCCCTGCTGCCCTTCCAGTCTCTTAACTCCCCTGCAGCACACACCTCCTCCTCCTCTCCTTCTGCTTGTGGGATGCTGCCAGCCAAGAAAACCTTTCGCTTCCCCCTCAACATCTGCAGTGATTTGCAATGTTCTGTGGATGACCCTTCCTTCCTCAACAGAACTTCAGTACATGGGCTTTCTGCAACATCCCAGCTGCTCGACCTTTGGTTAGGAGAAACCTGTCCACAGGTCGATTCCTAGCAATGTATGCCATTGCTGCTTCAGGCTCCTTCTCGGCTTACCCAGTTCAGCTGCTCCCCCCACTCTTATCACTTCTGCTATCACTATCACTAGCCTGCCTTCCCTTGCCCCTGGCCTCTGTCGGCTGCTTCATTTGGCCAGTTTCTCCATGCTCCTTGTGTCATCAGTCTCCTTCCATTCCCTCCACTGCCCCTGGTATGCCCTTGCAGCTATGCAAGTGCATTCTAGACACTTGTGTTCTGATCCTGGTCTCCTTAGCCCCCTTCATATAAGACTCTGCAATCCTCTGCCTACCCCCCCCCCCCAGCCCTTTGGTGAAATATCTTTCAGCTTCAATCAATAGCTTCAGGTGCGATGGGGTGTGTGATCACTAACTAGCTTGTATTTAACCATATCTAGCGGGGACCTGCAGCAAAAATGCTCACAGGGGTATTCCTGTAAAACCTTTCAGTGCTTTTTGGACCAGGAAGAAGGGAAATCTTTTTTCTTTCCTACCTTTCTGAAATCCTCCCCTGCGGCCCTGCATGGTTTGAATAGGCTCGGGTTCAGGACTGGCTGCCTTCATTTTGGCTGGCCCTGCTTCCAAACTGATGGGCATTCAGCCCTCCCAAGTTCACTTTTAGGGGGGGGATGCGGATGATTGAAAACACGTTACGACACTTTCCACTTTCACTTCTAGAGAGTTCCAGCACAAGAACTCATGACATACTGTTGTGCATGATGGCTCTGTGGCATTTTTTTGTGCATGCATACACAACCCCCCCTCCCACACACACACACACTATATGTGTATATATACACACACAGCCTCTTTTTCATATATCACTAATCCGTAATCCCTGTAGCCTGGCTCATCCCACTTAAGTGCCTGGACACTCCACAGATTTTTGATCCTATTTTCACCATTGTAATCCCATCAGTGCCACAGGGAGAAATAATCTGTTGTCGTTTCCCCTCTCCCTCCCTTGGCCGCACCGTATGCCTCCCTTTTCCAGTTTCCAGACATGGCCTCCAGATTGGACATACAGTCCATCGCATCGCTTGCCATGATTTCCATTGTTCAGCATCCAGGGTTGAGAACTGTCTGTGACTATCAATTGTGAGGTATATGAATATCTCTGAAACCCCGAGGATCTTCTCATTTAAAAAAAAACAAAACTTTCTAGTCCTCAGTGTTGTGGAAGCAATTTCTGCTACAGCTACCTGCCAGGACTCTGTTCTGTGTTTTAATTTTCAAAGAGTACAGTATTGTAAAGGAAAGTAAAAGAACTGTCCTAGTATCTATGTAACATTGTGCCCCTGGAGAAATGCCAAGATCAGCATCTTGTTTGGGCTGGCTTTTAGTAACCAGTATGAGATATTTTTAGTCAAATGCAATATAATGCACACATAATTAAGTTACCCGGGTAGTCTATTCTGTTCCATTGTATTCTGTTCAAAACAATCCTTAAAGACATACACACACATTTTGGCTCCTGAAGCTCAGCCAGAAGAGGATACTAACTCTTTGTTCAAGCAAGGCCACAAAGCCAGGCAGCTCATATTTATCTCACGCCTGGCAAGTCCAAAGGCTTCATACTGCCTGCCAATTGTAGGATCCAGTGTGGCGCAGTTTGTTCTCTTCTCTGCCTGTAGAGGGCTCTGTAGCCTGAGCATGTTAAGTCCAGTTAATGTACTAGGTTGGATTGTACCCTGACTCTATAACAGTGATGGTGAACCTTTTGAGCTTGGCATGTCAAAATTTGAAAAATGCCTAACTTGATTCTGCTGATGTGTCACATCACATCCCCTCCCGAACAAAGAAGAAACAATTTTTTACATATTCATTTATTAAAAAAAAAAAAAATACACTCCAATCATGTGTGGTGCTGATATGTATTATATAAAGAAATATCAAATAATTACAAACATGAAATATTTATATACAAACTAGTTGTTGTCAAGTGTTGGTGAAACCTGGCCTGTCACCCAAAACGCTGTGGCGAGTCACCTTTGACAAGCATGTCATAGGTTCTCCAACACTGCGCTAGAAGGTTCCTGGCACAGCCTCTGAAGTCTCTCACCATAGGGCTGCCTAAGACTGCCTTTCCTTGGCCAAGTAAAGAGAGACCCTGGAACATGGAGTTTCTACAAGGCCAAGGCTGAAGGACCCACCGGATTGGTTTTGAAGGATTCCGCTGCAATCACCCTGCAGGAGTGAGCTTGCAAGGTGTACATGAACGCAGTAACACTGCAGCCAGCCCTTTGATCATTGCCGGTAATACTAGAGGCTGTGGTTGCTGCAAGACCAAGGAACAGTGCAGTCCTTGGGGACAATATCCTAACTCTTGTCCAGTTCTGCTTTGGAAGCTCAAGGGGTGCGTCAAAAAAGGAGAACTAGACGGTTCTTGAAAAGTTCAGGGACTCATGAGTTGTCTGTTTCATTCAGGAGCAAGCACATCTCTGCAATCCATGGACCAGGTGAGGGTAGGGAAGGGGTCCTAGACCTCTGGGTGAGATCTACAATAGTTTATCCCTCCCGATCGCAACAGCAAAAAGATTTCCCCCATCTTCCCCCTGTGAGGCTGCAGAAATGAAACCAGCTTTGGGGGGGGGGGGGGATCAAGAGTGGATTTTTGTGTGAAAGGACAGTGAGCACAGCTATAGTACTGAAAACAGATTTCTTGGGGAAGCATGTGCTCCAAGGCGCTGTGCCTTCTCAATTCTATCCCCTGCCCCCCCTCCCCCGGCCACTGTTTTGTATCTGGCTATAAGTATTACGGGACAGGAGAGTTCTAGTTAAATATAAAGTAGTTCCTGCCAGCATGAGGTCTGTTCAGATCCATGGGGGAGGGGGGTCATTCGTACTGTCAGTGCAGTAAGAACAGAAATGTCCTTAGCTTTGTCCTTCCCACATACCCACTTGTAACCGTTGTCTTTAATGAAGGCTGATGCATTTTCCCTGAACCACTTCAGGCAATCCTGGGTGTGTCAAGTTTCACAATCCCCAGATTTGGCTATGAAGCTTCTCTTCCTCAGCTTGAGCTGAAACAAATATTTGGAAATAGTCTGAAATTCTCAAGTATTTCCAAATGTCCCCGTTCAAGTACAGAATGAGGTTTGTTGCCATCAAAGCATATTTGTTACAGCTATAGGGTATAACGCATTATCTTCTTCCCCTGTTTACTTCTACTTCCATCTCCCTGTCTTTCCTCTGCAACATTTTCGACTGTAAGTTCCTTGGGGCAGGGATCTGACCTCTTGTGCTTTGTAAAGTGCTGCACACATCAGTGGTGCTCTGCTAGTAATAATAATAACAACGTCAACAGTAATAATAAAGTACAAAATAATGCAAGGCTTTGAAACACCATAAAAGGCAGCACTGCCATAAACGTAGACAATAACGCAATCCAGGCACAGCAGGGCTTCATCAGAAGGATCATTAGATAGACTCCCATTGAGCCAAATTATAATCAAGCATATGGGTGTCAACAAAGCTTAATTGCATTATAGCCAGCACTAAAGCAAAGGTTGCAACCTTTTGTGTGACCCTCTTGTAATCTCTGGCAAGTCAGAAAAAACACACACTTCATCTTTTTGTAGGTTAGACCTGTTTTGGAAGGAGACATTTCAAAGGGGAATTTGCAGTCTGAATGTGAAATGTCACTTCGAGATTCAAGTGGGATAGACTTAGTGGCACGGCTGGTGTTGGAGATCAGCATGATTAACTGGCTGACTGAAGGCCCATGTCCATGGGTGAATCCACTGAACCTCCCAGCACCAGTCCACCATGGCAGATTCCTGCCCCCTCCCATTTGCTGATGGGAGGGTGGGAGAAGCCGCTACTACTGGCTGCTGGCACCCATCGCCGATAAGCTTGGGTGGGCCCAATATGTGGCTTTGCCTCCACAACCTGGCACTGGCACTGCCTGCTGGCACCCCTCCTTTCTTGTTTTGATGTTCAACTCAGGTGGCAAAGATGAAATCTGGTCAGCAGTCAAATTCTGTATGCCGTTGCATGCCAACGATCAAACACTAAACATCCCTGAATGTCAGCTGTCATATACTGTGAAATACTAAATGCCATTGCGGGCCAACTGTCAAACGCTAAACATTGCGTGGATGTCAGTTATCAGATGCTGTGAAATGCTAAATCCCATTGCCTGCCAACTTTCAAATACTGAGCGTCACCGACGGTCCATTCCTAACCAACTGTCTGGTGCCAATGCAGCCCCAAGGTAAAGGAACAAATGTTTCCTTACCTTGAGGAGGCCTCCGTATCTGCCCCCCCACCACCACCACCACAGGAGGCAGCGATGCTCTGTTGGCGCGGCTGCATCGATGCTAGAAAGTTAGTTAAGATTGGACTGTGAGTGTCAGCTATCAACTCCTGTGAGTTGGTAAATATGAGGTTTCACAAATCAGCTCACCGGTCTAGAAACAGACATATTCCCTCCGCTGTGCTCCCATTGGTGCTGCCTTTTGGAAAGGGTAAGACAAGAGACACAGAAGAGATTCTCATATCTTCTCCAAATGAGAGAAAGCTCCCTTTCCCAAGCCAGATAATTCAGGGGAGGAAGGAATTCTTGGTGACTACAAATAACGGCAGGCAGATAAGCCAACCAGTGGACCCCTCTGATGTCAGCTATTAAATATCACATAGACACTGAAATATTAAGTACCAATACCAAGTGCCAGCTCTCCAGTCGTGTGTAGCCATGACTTGGCGACTGCCAGATACCATCCAGTATCAGCTGTCAGATATCCAGTCTTGAAATCAAAAGTCAGGGCCCACTATCACAGGTTGAAACCAAAGATCAGTGAGATGCCAAACACAGATCAAATGATCACAGGAAATAGCCAGTGAATGCTCCGCATCAGAATCATTTGCAGAGGAGCATTTCTGAGAGCAAATTGGATTCGGCTCCCAATGCTTCATTCAGCCCTGTGTGATCCCTCTCGAGTCTTCTAAGGCCCTTTAGAGAAAGCAGCCACCAGTATTCCAGTCGCCTTCTCAGGAACATAATTGCCTCCCCCCCCCACTTCTCCCTCCTTGTTCATTCATCCAAAGACCCCGCTTGCTTTTCTGCAGATCCTGACCCAGCCTTGGCTTCCTGTGCTTGCTCCAGGTCTCGTTAACAAAAGCTGTGTTCTCTGCTGGTGAATGTTTCAACTCTGCCCTCTCCCTCTCCTTCCTTTTTCGCCAATGCCCCGCAGTGTCCAGGAATGTAATTGCTGGAGGAAAGCAAAGCCCTTCTGCTAGCCAGCAGCGCATTCTTCCTGAGATTGGCAGGGCAACCTCATTTTAACCCCGTTTCCCTTCCCCCTTGCAACCCAGCCAGTTTTAACGCCCCGGGCAAAGCCCGATGCCTCAATAGTAACTCATTGTAATGGTAACTCAGGGCACCATTGTCGAGGGCTGCCAGTTTTCCGCAGGAGATTGATCAACTCAAGCTCTAGTTCAGGGGTGCTCAGTAGGTGGATCGCGATCTACCAGTAGATCGCGAGGCAAAATGAGTAGATCGCGGAGTGCCGACCCCCCCTTCAGGTGCCTCTGGGAGGAAACGCCGGGAGTAAGGCCCATTGTACTCAATTGCAGCCTCACAGCCTAATCCTAGGCATGTCTACTCAGGAGTAAGTCCTGTTATACTCAGTGGGGCTCAAGGTACACCAACATACATTGTACACATAAAGGATTGCAGCCTCACAGCCTAATCCTAGGCATGTCTACTCAGGAGTAAGTCCTGTTATACTCAGTGGGGCTCAAGGTACACCAACATACATTGTACACATAAATGTTATATGTTATGATGGTGCGAACATTGTAAAAAAAACTCTGGTAGATCTCCGGGCCTTGCTGGGTTTCAAAGTAGCTCTCGAGCCAAAAAAGTGTGAGCACCCCTGCTCTAGTTGATTAACTAGCGCAGGGGTGTCAAACCTGTTTCATATAGGAAGCGGAATAGCATTCATGGCGCCTGCTGATGGCTGGAAGTGACATCACTGAGCAGGAAGTGACATCATTAAGCAAGTTGTAGCCGGAAATAAGTACTTTGTTCTCAGAAAGAAACTCATTAGCTGCAAATGACAGAAGAGATAATGTGCCAATCTTGTTCATAATTTCAAGATATGGGAAAGCCCAATTACACAGGCCTACAAAATTGAGGGTCAGAAAAGTTTTTCCCAAACTTTATGGTGGTTTGATATGAATTTGGGGTGCTGAATCCAAAAATGGCACCCGTTTTGCCCTATCATGTCTAGTTTTTGGAGATATAGTATAGCCTCATTAGTGAATGGTTCAAGCAGCTTCCTCATGAGGAAGCCAAGGTATAGGCTTCCTCATGAGGAAGCTGCTTCAACCATTCACTAAAGAGGCTATGCCGGGTTTCCAAAACTAGACGTGATAGGGCAGAACAGATGCCATTTTTGGAATCAGCACCCCAAATATACCCAGGAATTGGTGTAATTTAAGGAAGCAAAATGTGTGTTGGCCTGTGTTATCATGCTGGGAGAGCCCAGTTATAACAGGGGGCCAGAGAAATTGCTTCCAGGGCCACATCCAGCCCATAGGCCTTATGTTTAACACCTCTGAATTAGTGGAAGACGGTTTTACAGCCCGATCCTATCCAAACTGCCTGTACCACACTGCAGCTGCATCGGAATGGCCTCCATTGTATCCAGCATCAACAACAAAGCTGCTGGAGGTCTCCGAGGTTAAAGGACTTTTGTCCATTTGCCCCAGGGAAAGCCCCAGAAGCCGCTATGGGGCTACCCAGTCCTGCACCAGCAAAACTGCTGGTGCAGGCACATGCAGCCCCACATCAATGGATTGGGCCTCCGAGGGGGGATAGGATCTGACAGCAGCCTCTACTACTATCCCCACCCCTTCCCAGGCCTGGTCCACCTACCCCACCCCATCACCACCCTCCCCAGCCCCATTTCGCCCCCCGCCCCAGAACGCCTGCATGCAGTTCAGCATTCAACTTACTGCTGTTGGCGCCTGGAACCACTCCAACCAGCGCAAAGGCCCAGCACCCACCCTTGCTGACCCCCATGCCTATCCAAACTGCCTGCACCATGATGCAGTAGCATCAAAACGGCCACCACTAAATCCACCATGGGCAACAATGCTGCTGAAGGTCTCCCTGAGGTAAGGGAACCTTTGTCCACTTGCCCTGGGGAAAGCTCTGCTGACCTCCACATTGGCACCTTCCTCTGTTTGGCCACCATAAAATGCTTTCTGGCACTTTCCTGATAGCCATTACCAGGGCAGGGCACTGGAGACCGGTTTTGAGGCCCTGGTGGATTGGGCTGTTAGTCAGGGAGGTCTCCTTTTAATCGACAGCTCTGAGACGTAAAAGGCACACCTTGCTGGATTATTTGAGGGCACAATGGTGCCGGTGTGTTACCATAGCCAGGAACGAAAAAGAAAATATTAAACGTGGCTTGGTGCCTGACAGTGAGTCGTAGCTTATGCTTGTTAAATTGGATGTTATCTCACACTTGTTTCAATCTCTGTCCTGTTCCGCTTACATTGTGATTGCAAGGCTTGCAGGTTCTGTCAGCCTGCAAGGGAGAGAGAAGCTGCCCAGCCAGGAACGGAGCAGGTTTCAGGGCAAGCTGCTGAGGCAGCAGGGAAATTCTCCTGCCAGGGGAGTCAAGGAGCTGGTGAGAAAACGTGATGTTTACTAGGTAGATTGATGTGGATTCTCTCCTGTTTTGCCATCTCGGTCGCAGGCAGTAAAATTGGAGAGCTGTTTGGGCAATGGAGAGGGGGAAATGGGTGCATTACTAAAAGAAGCGGGCCTCTTTGTGGCTGGTGGCTATTCCTACCCACAGACAGCTCTCCCCTCAGAAAGACGTAGCATCTGTTGGTGTGGTGGGGCCTGGTGGCCACTATCCGGGAAGCAGAGCACTGGGGATGAGCTGGAGGGGGGCAGTTTCAGCTCCTTTTGCTTTCTTCATCACCTCCTTCCGAATGGTTGGTTGGCAACCTTCAGTCTCGAAAGACTATGGTAGAAGCCTACAGCACCCGGTATTCCCAGGTGGTCTCCCATCCAAGTACTAACCAGGCCTGACCCTGCTTAGCTTCCGAGATCAGACGAGATCCAAATTGAGTTGAAAGTTCATCATGGAGAACTTTTGGCTAACCCCTAATTAGCCTTCTCAGATGTGACATCATGGCCGTCATTGGCTGGGTTCCTTCCAGGAGCATCAATGGAGCTCTGATCTGGTGTCTACTTGAGTTTCTGACAGTTATTCCCAAATCAGGCTCAGCGATGGTAAGAGCTCCTGCTGCCATCACTATGAGGCATCTTCTGGGCTATGGCTCAGGACCAAAATTGGTGAGATGTTGAATGTTTCTTACGTTTAATCACAAGTTACATTTACAGGGCTGCCCTTATTGTCCGGTCCAAGAACCCCCTGCGGATACCAAAATCTACAGGTGTTGGAATCCATGGATTTTGGGAGACCCCAAGCCTCCGAACCCAACAGGTGCTTTGCATTCACAAGTTGGGCCCATGGTTAATTATTTTTATTTATTTTTCCACATTTTTATAACACCCTTCCTCCAAGGAAATCAGGGTGGTGTACATGATTTCTTCTTTCCTTTTGTCCTCACAACGAGCCTGTGAGGTAGGTGAAGCTGATAGTATCTGGCCCAAAGTCACCCAAGAAGCTTCATGGCTGAGTAGGAATTTGAACCTGGCCCTTTCAGGTCTAAGTCCAGCTCCAAAACCACTACACCATCCTGACTGAGACCATGACTCAGATGTAGGGGATGTTTTTTGCTCTGCTGTTTTCTGCCCCAAATGCCCCCTCTCTGGTGGCTATTTATTCCTGAAAAGTGCTGTTATACTATGTTTAGTTGAAATCTCTGTCTGGTGCCGCTCCTGGAATCCTGGATATACTTAATGGTGCTCTGGAGGTGATATGTGTGAACGTAAACAGTGCCACAGTTCCCAACTCTGCAGCCGCCTTGGATGGGCCATATATAGTTCCCTTTGTTTAAGCTCCTTACATTTCTAGCTGTCTGCATTATATTTATAGCCAGACATAAGTGTCCTCCAGCATAAGTGACAATTTAGCCTCCGCATTTCATCCGAGGAATGATTTTGTGGCCTGACCTGGGCTCCCCTTGCAAAGTGTAACCATTCCCCTGCCTCCATCTCTAAACCCTGACTGTGGCATGCACTAGAAGTATTGAAGATTCTACAGAAGGATCTGATATTACCATGTTCAAGGGTTGGCAAGGTGCCTTTGGAGAAATCGCCAGCAGAATACATAAATTGTTATTGATCTATTTTATTTATTTAGATTACATCGTGTCCTGTCGCTCAGGCTCTAGATCAGCAATTTTCAGTGTTTTTCTTCTCATGGCACACAGACCTCTATGGTCTTCTCAATGGTCTTTGCCTCTTGCGATGTCACTTCTGGCTTCGAGAGACTCTTCCAGGTTCTGCAGCTCTGTTTCTAGGGCAACTGTCTGTAGCAACAAATTGTCTGTCGCTCTTCCTAAGCTCAAGTGTTCTGTGACTGATGCACAACAGTTCCTTAGTAGACAAATCAGTGTGGAAAAGGTTTTCCCTAGGTGTTACGGAAGCCACTGCTTTCGGGAAAGCTTACATAAGATCAGGGCCAGCCCAAGACCTCATGACACCTGAGGCAGCAGGCCAAATGCTGCCCCCCCTTACCGACAATGTGCCAGCCTAAATAGATGGACAGAGATGGGCACCTCCTCCATTAATCTTCTGCCTGTGGTGGTCACTTCGGTGCTTTTGTGGATGAGATGGCTTTGCATTAGGTCTACTGATGCTACTGATCAGGTTCCACTAAACCCAGTCACCTGGCAAGTGAAAAAAAAAATCTTCCTGTTGCTGCTGGATGGGTGTTGTGAAAACTAGGACTAGTTCTGGTGGGAAAGGAAGGAGTTTGAGTTCTCCTGCCAGAGTGGATTCAAGGGGGGGGGGTCCATGGGTGCATGACCCCCCCCAAACTGGCATGCCAGCAGGGAAGGGCACCCACGGGGATGGGGGAGCAGCCCAAGCACAGCTGGGAGCCCAGGTCTACCCACCTGGAAGAAACAGCTCCAGAGGCAGAATGGAAGCCCAAGTCTATCCACCCAGCAAACCTTGGCTGCGGAGGCCATCTGGGAGCCCAGGTCTACCCACCCAAACACAAACACTGGATCTGTCCCTGTCACTTGTGAAAGCCTAGCCAGAGTGAAAGAGAAACCACCTGTTTTTCATGACAACTTGGGGGTGTGTGTGTGTGTGTGGAAGAGTGGTCTCCCTCAGCAGGGCTCTTTTGCTCCATTGGAGCATGGGCATGCACAACCAAGTAGCATCTCTACATATCAGCCCCTTTGTGATTTGAGCCCCAAGACATGCACTGCTCTCCCATGTGTGCCAACAGACACAAGGCAGTCTCTCTCTCTCCTGCTTGAGACAGTCAAGATGTGTGAGTAGGCTTAATGCTTCGTGATCCGACTCTCCCTTCCACCCTGATGTTGCCAGGCAATCCTCCTCACCCTGCCCCCACTTCCATTCCAAAAGTGCACTCCAGAGAAAATGCACTGAAAGGAAAGCAAGTGGGTAAAATGCAACCGTAGAGAGCCACACTTCACAGAGTAGCAAGATTTTTCACATGGATGGAATCATGTGAACTTCCCCATATTGTTGTATGAGAATCAAGCTCTGTGCAGGAAAGTTCTCCATTCTAGAAATGGGGGGGGGGGGAGCCCAGATTTTTGCACTAATTCTCTCCATCTTGCCTTTCCAAGACTGATTACTGTACAGAAAGCAGAATATGAGAAGGCAGGGAACCTCCAAAGAACTGATCTGCTTTGAAGGGATAAGCTGGCACAAAAACCTGCAGTGGATTTCTTTTGTGGAGGTAAAGATGGCGCTCACTAGCCTTTTTCACCCCGTTGATAAGAAGAAAAAAAAAACCCTTGTTGGATTGTGCAGGGGCACAGATGAAGCCCTATGTCTGGGTGGGTGCAAAGAATGAAGAACCTGCCAAAGACATGAAAGTCGAAGAGTTGGAGTGGAGGAAAAGCTGTATAGAATTTTCATTGTGAAGAGTTGCTAAAGGAGAGGTGGGGAAAAATCAGGACAAAATGTTATTGTGCGGGGTGTTAAGAATCTTGCATTCTATAAACCTTTCTCCTTTATTCTGAGTGGGGAGGGGCAGGCTGCATTCAGTGGAAAGGGAATGGCGCTCATCACATGCTCAGAAGCCTTTTAATACATTTCCACTGGAATGAATTATGAATCATAACTTTTTGGATGCTGGGAGGAGTACATGTGTGTTTGGAGTGTGTTTTGGGGAAAGTCTGGTACACCTTTGTGTGTTAATTTAGAGCATGTGTGGAGTTGTTAGGAAGTGTTTGGGAGGCAGTGTCAAAAGTGTGTGTGTGTGTGTGTGAGAGAGAGAGACAGAGAGACAGATGTTGGAGTACTGGGGGACAGATAGATGCTTGCTTAAGTAATCAGTTTGTGGACATTTGCTACTGATTGTGCATCCCTGTGAGCCCAGAGGAAGCTAGCTCAGGAAACAAAGTCTTCTTGAGGACATAAATACCTTGGTGGGTTTTGATCGCCTTCGCTTTTTGTTTGTCCCCAGCATCTAGGATTCCCAGGCACACTGCCTTGGAACATGGAGGTTCTGTCTAACTAGCATGCTTAACAGTCAGAGAAAAGCCTATTGACCTTGAATGTTCTAGTCTGGCGATTTTCAACCTTTTTTATTTCACAGCACAATGACAAGGTGCTAAAATTGTCAAGGCACACCATCATATTTTTTTTTTTAACAAGGCACAGCACACTGCTGATGGGGAGGGGGTTCACATCTCTCAATGGCCCTACTAATAAAATACCCTCCCCCAAACTCCCGTGGCACACCTGAAGACCATTCATGGCACACCAATGTGCTAGGAAACATTGGTTGGAAATCACTGTTCTAGTTCTTTTGGAAAAAGTCATGAAAATAGGCTTAGTGAAAGTGGGCCATCACTGCTTCTTGTGGTTGAGAACTAACACAGGTTCATGAAGTGTTGTGTGAAGAATTACTTTCCTTCATCTGGCCCTGAACCCACTGCACATTCGTTTCCTTAAGTGACCGAAGTGTTTCCTGCTTCTGAGATTTATAGAGATCTGCAATTCTATCCTTGTAGACTCAGAAGTAAATTCTGTTGAGTTCAATGAGACCTACTTCTAGGTAACTGTATCAAATTGCAGCCCTAGTTTCAGATTCTGTCTCATTTCTCTTTCTCTCTCTCTCCTTGTTTCTTGTTCCCAGTTGCTAAAGACCTGAGCACCCACCTTGCTGGCCACTGAAGCATGAACATTGGACATGGCCACCCGCCGCTGCACTCGGAAGCCTTTGCTGGCACCCACCGTCTCTAGAATGGTCTGGAAGTACCTTGTCCTCTTCTTCCTGTGGGTGCCGTCCCTCGTTTTGGGCGGGGCCTCCCCCACCTCCTGCCCGGCGGCTTGTTCCTGCAGTAACCAAGCCAGCCGGGTCATCTGTACGCGCCGGGAGCTGGTGGAGGTGCCCGAGAGCATTTCGATCAACACACGGTACCTCAACCTGCAGGAGAACAACATCCAGGTCATAAAGACGGACACTTTCAAGCACCTTCGTCATCTGGAGATTTTGCAGCTCAGCAAGAACCTCATCCGTAAGATTGAGGTTGGAGCCTTCAATGGCTTGCCCAACCTCAACACATTGGAGCTCTTTGACAACCGGCTGACCACCGTCCCCACACAGGCCTTCGAGTACCTCTCCAAGTTGCGAGAGCTGTGGCTGAGAAACAACCCCATAGAAAGCATCACGTCTTATGCCTTCAACCGAGTCCCTTCCTTGCGCCGACTGGATCTTGGAGAGCTCAAGAAGCTGGAGTACATCTCAGAGGCAGCTTTTGAAGGCTTGGTCAACCTGCGCTACCTGAACCTGGGCATGTGTAACCTCAAGGACATCCCTAACTTGACGGCCTTAGTGCGGCTGGAGGAACTGGAGCTGTCTGGGAATCGCCTGGATATGATCCGGCCAGGCTCCTTCCAAGGGCTCACCAGCCTGCGCAAATTGTGGTTGATGCACGCCCAGGTGGCCACCATTGAACGCAATGCCTTTGATGACCTCAAGTCCTTGGAGGAGCTCAACCTCTCCCATAATAACTTGATGTCCTTGCCACATGATCTCTTCACCCCCTTGCACCGCCTGGAGCGTGTCCACCTCAATCACAACCCTTGGCACTGCAATTGCGACGTCTTGTGGCTCAGCTGGTGGCTCAAAGAGACAGTGCCAAACAACACCACCTGCTGCGCCCGCTGCCATGCCCCACCAAACCTCAAAGGGCGATACATTGGAGAGCTGGATCAAAGCCATTTCACCTGCTATGCCCCAGTTATAGTGGAACCTCCCACCGACCTTAATGTGACTGAGGGGATGGCAGCTGAGCTGAAATGCCGGACTGGGACTTCCATGACTTCAGTCAACTGGCTGACGCCCAACGGGACACTCATGACGCATGGCTCCTACCGGGTGCGCATCTCTGTCCTCCATGATGGCACACTCAACTTCACCAATGTGACTGTTCAGGACACAGGGCAGTATACCTGCATGGTGACAAATTCAGCGGGCAACACCACTGCTTCGGCCACACTCAACGTCTCGGCTGTGGATCCAGCCACCACGGGTTACACCTACTTCACGACCGTAACAGTGGAGACCATGGACCCAAGTCAAGATGAATCTGTGACCGCTAAAAAGGAGGTTGGGCCCACACCGTCACAGGGGTGGGGCATGACTTATTCCACCACTTCACTGACCCCCCGCAGCACCCGTAGCACTGAAAAGCCGTTCACCATACCCATCACCGACGTCACGGAGAACGGCATGAAGGACCTAGATGATGTCATGAAAACCACCAAGATCATCATTGGCTGCTTTGTAGCCATCACTTTCATGGCTGCCGTCATGCTCATTGTCTTCTATAAGCTCCGCAAACAGCACCAGCTTCACAAGCACCACGGGCCCACCCGCACCATCGAGATCATCAATGTGGAAGATGAGCTGCCTGCCACGGCTGGGGCCCCTGGTGACAGCCACCTGGCGCTCCCTGCCATCGAGCACGACCACCTCAACCACTATGCTGCTTTCAAGGCCCACTACAACAACAACAGCGGCGGCGGACCCCTCACCTGCGGCTCCAAGAACCCCATGCTCAATTCTATCCATGAACCTCTCTTGTTCAAGAGCAGCTCGAAAGAGAATGTGCAAGAGACACAGATATGACGGCCAGCAGACCCAGGCGACGGGGAATATTTGCCTAGTGGGAGGGTGGCAGTGGATTTGTACCAGTGGTGGGGGGAATGTTGAGGAACAGCTCCTCCCCCTCCCCACACACAGAAACAGATCTTTCCACCTCTGTGGCAGATCTTGGATGCCAGGCCCGCAGTGGACACCTTAGGTTCTCACCAGTTTAGCCTTTTGCGTTCTCTTCTTCTTCTGTTGCAGAACAAGGTACTACTCTCGCCCTCCGCCTGACCTTTTTTCTTTCGTTTTTCCTTTTTCTTTCCTTTTTTTTTCTTTTCTACCGTTCTCCCTTTACATTGGAGACTTTTTTTTATCCAGATGGGGCTGTTTCTGTATCCAACTACCTGCTGTATTACTTTAAAAAAAAAAAAACGAAAAGAAAAGAAAAAAACAAAACGACAGAAATAAGGAAGGAGTACTCCGGTTTGTTTTCCTTTTGACGTCATGGGAATAAACTTTGAAGAAGAAAAAAGAAACCCACGCGGAACAGGAGAGGAGAAAAAAAAAATCTTATTTTGAGCCGAATTTCCGTCAAAATTCTATTTTCATCCAAACGGGATATACAAAATAAATAAATTAAATAAGGAGACGGAAGGCCGTGGTGGTGCCAGGGTTTCCCCCCCCTTTGGAGCACGTGGGGATGCCAGGCGCATAGGGTTTGGGGGATTTTTTATGACTAGTATTATGACTGTGGGATGGCAGGCATGGCCAGTGCGCCCCCCCCCCCAGAGACACAAGGGTGTGGAGGTATTTTTTAATTTGTAATAATCTGGGGGTGGGAATGCGGGGTTTGGCGGGGACTGCACTTCCGGCCGCAAAAAGGCCTGTTGATTCCCTTGGCATTTCGGGGTCTGGTCTGAGTTTCCTATTTTAATAAAATCCATAAAGATGTTTCCAACCCTCCCTAGGGTGGTTCTTTGGGGGGTGGGGGGCACATGTGAGCTGCCTGGACAGGAAGGCTGTGGATTCTACACAAGGCGCTTTGAGATGAGCACTGTCTTTGTGATCAGGTGGAGCAGGCATGCATTATTCCCCAAACACATCTACACCCACTGCTGCATCATGCACACTACTACAAGGTCAGGCCAAGAGTCTGAGAGTTGGCATCTAAAGCCGTTGCATGGCAGGGAGCGGGAGACGACCTCTGGAGCTGAATCTGCTTGTCTGCATTCGAATCCTGAGAACTGAACGTTCATTCTTTGAAACCCAGCATGCCTTAGCCCTCGTGGTTTCCAGAAAGAAAAAAAAGAGGAAACTGAAAATATGTGAGATGTTTCAGGGAAGGACGGAGTTTCTTGGTGTGACTTGTCCTTCTTGAGCAGTAGGTAACCTTGCAGAAATGCTTTCTCCTTGTTTCAGACTAACAGCAACTGTTACCCTACACATGCCCAGTCTTATCTGACCTTGGAAGCTAAGCAGGGTCAGGCCTGGTTAGTACTTGGATGGGAGACCCCCTGGGAATACTGGGTGCTGTAGGCTTATACCATAGTCTTTTGAGACTGAAGGTTGTCAACCATCCTCCAGTTCCCTGAGCAACAAGAAGGTCAGGCTAGCCTTTTTTTTTTTTGGAGGAGGAGGAGGAGGAGGAGGAGAGAAAGCAAGGGGGACTTGTCGTAAATAAGCTTATTTACGAATATATCGGTTGAGAAGGTATTATGGGAACACAGAAGCCAGCATACAGGAACGACCAAATTCAATTCACTATCAGTCCCGTTCTCCCAAGTTCAAAAACTTTCTACCATCCACATCAAAACTGCCTCTGTTCAGCACCTTATCCGCAGGTCTGGCATCCACAGATTCCATTAGCTGTGGATGCTGGGCTCCCCTTTTAAAAACATCTGGGTAGGCTTTGGTTGGAAATTCCGGTGTTGTTTATTATGATCATTATTATATTTTGGAGTTAGCATTATACCATATTAATACATAAGATGCAAAGATAACTGCAAAACAGCCCAGAGAAAAATATTCCAAACCAATGAAATCAAATTACAAAAAAACAAGCAAAAACAAATTCCCATGCACAATTAATGAAATCCATTTATCAGCTCTCCTCAGATATCAAAAATCCATTTCTTCAGCATATCAAGTCCATTAGTTTTTCCATTTCAACAAATTCTAATATTTGCAACGGCTATTAATTTGCAGAGGGTTATCCTGAGGTCTTCCAGTGTATAGCAAGAACAAGTTCATGTGTGTACTCACTCTCATTGGATCCACTCTCTGAGGTCTCTGCTCGCCTACAACTGATCCAGTGAGCTCTCTGAATACTATAGGGCAGTGTTTCTTAAACTGTGAGTCCAGGATCCACTAGGTGGGTCGCGAGCCAATTTCAGGTGGGTCGCAAACCAATTTCAGGTGGGTTCTCGTTCATTTTAATATATTAGACTTAATGCTACCTTGGGTATATGACTGCATTTGGGGAAATGTTACAGACCTGTACTTTTAACAAGCTACTATGTATATTCCTTTAACAATGATAGTCAGTAGGACTTACTCCTGGGTAAGTGTGGGTAGGATAGCAGCCTAAGATTGTTAAAACTCTTCCTGCTGGATGATGTCACTTCTGGTCATGACATCACTTCCGGTGGGTCCTGACAGATTCTCGTTCTAAAAAGTGGATCCCGGTGCTAAATGTGTGAGAACCACTGGTATAGAGTGTCTTTGCTGGGGAAAATCACCACTACGGTCACCCGCATGTCTGGTGGATGTCAGCCGAAGCACCCCAGTTGTAAATTGTATGGCTGAAGTCCCTCCTGTTGCCTCTCAGCACTGAATTTCAGATTATAACGCACACCCATGTTGACCCATAGAATTGTTTGAGATGGGCTGCCCACCTGGGAACTTGATGTGCCTTGAAGTCAATGTGCATCTGATAGCACATCTTGGTGATTGGGATCTGTGTGGACCAGCATAGAGGAAGGTGGATATAAAGGGACAGTTTTGTACATCCCAAGCTGGAAATATTCTCCCCCCCGCCACCCTGCCCCAGTCACAATTGCATCCACACCCTTGTGCTCAGCTCAGTTCCTAGGAATAGCACTAAAGCAGCAGGCCAGGAGTCAGCCTGGCCTACCTTACATTTCAATTTTAAAATTCAACATATTACCATGGGAGCCTGTGACCTGGGAGGTCCAACTATGTTTTTTCCCCCACTAAAGGCTAAAAGCAGCCACCGGGGGGTGAGGGAGAGGAAGGGGTTCAGTGGTGGCACCAGGAAAATATATGGGAGACAAAAAGCAGCAAAGTGAATTTTACTGGGGTGGCCGTTTTGCCCACATGTTGGATTCTGAAAGAAATGAAATATTTCATGTTAACACTGATCCTACATGTATCTTCCCCGCAGCAAGCGCTATTAACTTTAATCTAGATCAGCGGTTCCAAAACTGTGGTTCCAGTTGCAACCTGATTTTTGGTGGGTTGTGGCCCGGTGCTGACTGTGGTGTCGCAAGGTATTCTGGGGTGCTAACCAGAAGCTGCAAGGCATCCCGGGGCACAACATAGCCAATGAAGTGGTTTGCAGGCTAGTACTACCCAGAAGCCACAAGGCATTCTGGAGTGCTACATGAAAGCTGCAAGACATTTGGAGGTGTGACACAACCACTGCGGCTGACAAAGTGGGTAGCAGTGGTAAAAACATTGGGAAGCACTGATCTAGGTGATAGTTCTGTTCCCCATCCCAGTTCTACCCCTGGCGGATAGAAGTGCCTCCTATGGGAGGCATGGTGGAGGCAGTGGTGCTTGGAGAGGAGATAGTCAACTCTTTGCTCCTACACAGTGGCATTGCTCGGGGGGGCGCAGGCCGCACTGGGTGACGCACATGAGGGGGTGACACCACTACTGGCCAAATTTTTTAAATCTTGGTACTTTCAAATAACCATCATGTTATATATCATTTGATGCATAATTTCATGCAGAAAGCAGTGAAACAAACCACGCTGAAATATCTCTAGTCTAACAAATGTTATGCCAAAAAACCAGTGGGGAAGGGCAATGGTGCATTGCCATGCCCACTCCCCAGGGCATTGCCCCGCCCACTGCATGACAGGAGTTCCATCATGGGGGTGAGGCACTGGCCTCCTGCACCAGGTGACACAAATGCTAGTGACGCCACTGTTCCTGCACAATTCCCACTCAAAATCCCCTCCCTCAGAAGCTGCTAGTAAACTTTCTCTGGGAAAAGGACAGGGACATGTAGGTATCCGAGGTTTCTCCCCCCCCCCACTGTAGAGCTAATTGCAGGTTCAGGGGACAATTCAATCAGCAATGGAGGGGGGAAGCATTCAACATCCTTTCCCCAGTGCCACTGCTCCAATCAATTTAGAGATCCCTGCAACACTTTTTTTAAAGGCAGGAGATCTAATAATGGATCCCCTGCATCAGATGCAGTTTGACCCCAAATAACACTGCAGTGTCAATCACAGTTTTGCACCAGTCCTTTTTTTCGTAGCTCCAGGTATCAAGAAGAACCACAAGCTCCAAAGCAGAGAATTCCTGCTCGCGGCGGCCTTCTCCCACTTTGAAATTCCGGTTTTGCTCATTGGCTACCACAACCAACCATGTGATGTGGGGTGGATTGTGCTCTTCCACATCTCTCTTTGGGCCTCGACTCTGCAACCGCTATCTCCAAGTGTGGAGTCCAGAATGTAAGGACCACTCCGATGCAAAGTCAGTGTTCGTATGGGGAAAGGGCCATCATCATATCTGTTATATACCATGCATTTTGTATGCATTAACAGAAACAAATGCACCAATATAGAATGAGGAACAGCTAGCTAAGGAGCAGCATTTCTGTGAATTTGGGCATGGTACGTAAGGTCATTTTCTCTTGATGCCAACATAAGAACATCCTCACTGGATCAGGCCATAGGCCCATCTAGTCCAGCTTCCTGTATCTCACAGCAGCCCACCAGATGCCCCAGGGAGCACACCAGATAACAAGAGACCTCATCCTGGTGTCCTCCCTTGCATCTGGCCTTCTGACATAGCCCATTTCTAAAATCAGGAGGTTGCACATACACATCATGGCTTGTAACCCATAATGAATTTTTCCTCCAGAAATTTGTCCAATCCCCTTTTAAAGGCATCCAGGCCAGATGCCGTCACCACATCCTGCAGCAAGGAGTTCCACAGACCAACCACACGCTGAGTAAAGAAATATTTTCTTTTGTCTGTCCTAACCCTCCCAACACTCAATTTTAGTGGATGTCCCCTGGTTCTGGTGTTATGTGAGAGTGTACAGAGCATCTCTCTATCCACTTTATCCTTCCCATGCATAATTTTGTATGTCTCAATCATGTCTCCCCTCACGCGTCTCTTCTAGGCTGAAGAGGCCCAAACGCCGTAGCCTTTCCTCATAAGGAAGGTGCCTCAGCCCAGTAATCATCTTAGTCACTCTCTTTTGCACCTTTTCCATTTCCACTATGTCCTTTTTGAAATGTGGTGACCAAAACTGGACACAGTACTCCAGGTGTGGCCTTACCATCGATTTGTACAACGGCATTATAATATTAGCCGTTTTGTTCTCAATACCTTTTCTAATGATCCCAAGCATAGAATTGGCCTTCTTCACTGCCGCCGCACATTGGGTCGACACTTTCATCGACCTGTCCACCACCACCCCAAGATCTCTCTCCTGATCTGTCACAGATGGCTCAAAACCCATTAGCCTATATGTGAAGTTTTGATTTTTTACCTCAATGTGCATGACTTTACACTTACTTACATTGAAACACATCTGCCATTTTGCTGCCCATTCTGCCAGTTTGGAGAGATCCTTCTGGAGCTCCTCACAATCATTTCTGGTCTTCACCACGTGAAAAAGTTTGGTGTCATCTGCAAACTTAGCCACCTCACTGCTCAACCCCGTCTCCAGGTCGTTTATGAAGAGGTTGAAAAGCACAGGTCCCAGGACACATCCTTGGGCACACTGCTTTTCACCTCTCTCCATTGTGAAAATTGCCCATTGACACCCACTCTCTGTTTCCTGGTCTTCAACCAGGTCTCAGTCCAGGAGAGGACCTGCCCTCTAATTCCCTGACTGTGGAGTTTTTTCAGTAGCCTTTGGTGAGGGACCGTGTGGAATGCCTTCCAACTCTGGATTGTCTCCACTGATTGGCAGTGGCTCTCCAGGGTTTCTGACAGAGGTATTTCCCAGCATTCCCTGGATATGCCAGAGATACCTGGATAGGCAGGTCCCTTCCTACAACCTAGATTGTAGGCTGCAATCCTAACCTCACTTTCCTGGGAGTAAGTCCCATTGAACACAATATGGCTTACTTATGAGTAGACCTGGCTAGGATTGTGCCCTAAATTTCAGATTCAAATCCTGCATTCTTATTGGTTGCTTTGATATAACTCAGCAGCATCTTTTGTAAGCAGGGGGTTGCACCAGTTGAAGCTTAAGCCAGTATCAACACATTTCAAAGTAAAACCCACTGCAGTGTTTCTCAAACTGCGGGTTGGGATCCACTAGGTGGGTCGTGAGCCAATTTCAGGTGGGTCCCCATTCACTTCAATATTTTATTTTTCATATATTAGACTTGATGCTACCATGGCATGTGACTGCATTTGGGGAAATGTTACAGACCTTTTAACAAGCTACTATGTATATTCTTTTAACAATGATAGTAAATGGGACTTACTCCTGGGTAAGTGTGGGTAGGATTGCAGCCTAGGATTGTGAAAAATGTTCCTGCTTGATGATATCACTTCCGGTGGGTCCTGACAGATTCTCATTCTAAAAAGTGGGTCCTGATGCTAAACGTGTGAGAACCACTGCCCCACTGTATTATTTATTTTATTTTTCACATTTTTATACCGCCCTTCCTCCAAAGAGCTCAGGGTGGTGTACATAGTTCCTTCCCAACTTTGGTCCTCACAACAACCCTGTGAGGTAGGTGAGGCTGAGAGAAAGTGACTGGGCCAAGGTCACCCAGGAAGCTTCGTGGCTAAGGGGGGATTTGAACCTGGATCGCCCAGGTCTAAGTCCACCACCCAAACCACTACACCACCCTGGCTCTCACCCTGGCTATTTAGTGGGGCTTTCTCCCAGGTAAGTCTGTATTGGATTGCAACTTTAGTTCGTCAATTGGTTAAAAATTGCTCCATTAAAAACTTACTATTAAAAACTTTACCATTAAAAACTTTACTATTGGAGTAAATAAAAAAGCAGCCCTGATCCATTTTGCAGCACCTTTAAGAATATATTCTTAGTATACGTATTTATAAAAAGTACAAGTGTCAAACACCACTTCATTCCTTTTTTTAAAAAACACATAGTAGCAGGCAATGCTGCTTTTAAGATGGTGCTTGATGTGCAACACAGATATACCATCTAAATACAAATAAATTCAAAAAACAATACGAAGTAAGTGTTTTTTCTTCAAAACAAGTATTATTAATATGTAAGCACATGCAGATTTAATGATGATGGAAATCCCTGTTTTTTGGTTTGTTTTTTTTCCTGTATTTTGCTGGGTTTTTTGCTACATGTTCTGTTCTGGACCTCTCCATCACTGCAGAGGCTTCTGTGATGCCTCTACAACCCAAGGGGGCTGCTGAGTCATCCAAATGACAAAGGGTAAAGCCATTACCCTTCATGGTTGTTTATTGTTTGAGCCTCTTCTTTCTCTCCAACAGAGAACTTGGATTGGAGGCATTTTATTGGACCAGGAACCCACCTGATTTTCAGGAATGGGAAAGTCCAGAACTTAGGTGCCTTCCCCCCAATACCCAGTGCCACAGGGAAATCTGGTTAACACCCATGGGATAGAAAAAGTGGAGTCACACACCAAATAGGTTTATTTCCTCAGTTTAAAATGAATTCCTTTTAAGGTTTGTGTGTTCTCAGTTCTCTTGGGAGAAAGTGGGTAGCCCCGACTTTTGTGTGTTGGTGTATTTGCTTGATGTTGGAAGCACCTAATACTCCATGGGGTGGGGGGGCTCATCCACTCACCTTATCACAAATTGGAGGCTAGGACACTAGAACAGCAGAAGTGTGGTAAGGACTGTATACAGTTTTACCTGGGTTTTTGGTTTATTTTCTATTCGCCTTTTGATCCTTGTCAACTTTTGCTGCCCCTCCTCTATCCTTTTGCTGGTCAGTGCCTTGTTTTTATCCTTTACGTAAGGATAAAGTGCCTACATAAGTGCCTTGTTTTTATCCTTTACAGAATTATGCAGGGGATGGACAGAGTGGATAAAGAGATGCTCTTTACACTCTCACATAACACCAGAACCAGGGGACATCCACTAAAATTGAATGTTGGGAGAGTTAGAACAGGCAAAAGAAAATATTTCCTTACTCAGCGTGTGGTTGGTCTGTGGAACTCCTTGCCGCAGGATGTGGTGATGGTGTTGGCCTGGACACCTTTAAAAGGGGATTGGACAAGTTTCTGGAGGAAAAATCCATTACAGGTTACAAGTCATGATGTGTATGTGCAACCTTCTGATTTTAGAAATGTGCTATGTCAGAAAGCCAGATGCAAGGGAGGGCACCAGGATGAGATCTCTTGTTATCTGGTGTTCTCCCTGGGGCATTTGGTGGGCCGCTGTGAGATACGGGAAGCTGGACTAGATGGGCCTATGGCCTGAGCCAGTGGGGCTGTTCTTATGTTCTTACATAATAATAACAACAATATTATTATCATCATCAGTTTCCATAGGTTTATTTGCTCAGTTTAAAATGAATTCCTTTTAAGGTTTGTGTGTTCTCAGTTCTCTTGGGAGAAAGTGGGTAGCCCTGACTTTTAGATCAATCATTTTCTATAGCTACAGGTTGAAGTTTGGGGCTCTCTACAAACCGGGAAGGAGATTTTCCCAAGGATTCGTAGCTTTGGACGGTGGCAGCAAATCCACCCTTCCCTAGTCCAATCTCAATTTACCCAGTAAAAAGTGTGAAGTAGGAAGAAGGAGAAGAGGTTTCAGTCACTAACCATTAGACGCTGCCCTCCTTGTTGCCCTCTGGCTCCCCTTGCCTGCCAGCTTAAGGGTGGCATACGTTACCCCAGCAACCACTTTAAGTTGAACTGTAGCAGTTCATTTTCTCCTTTTTGTCCTGTTTGATTTTTGGCATTGGTCTTTCAGGAAGCTGCTTCTCTCCAAAGGCACCACGGATGCGGTTTGGCATTTAGTTGGCTGGAGTTAAAAGCAAGGAATATTTTATTTATTTTCTAGGTGTCAATCTTAATGGGATAGTTAGGGTAGATAGAGAGATCAGGGCAGCAAGGTTGTGCTAGGAGTTCTAACTGCACTCTTACTGCCAGATCTAAGACTGTAGTCCTGTACTTTCCTGGGAGCTAGCCCCATTGAACACAATGGAGCTTACTTCTGAGTAGACTGCCATAGGATTGTGCTGTAAGAAAACTGTGGTTAAGGCTCAAAACAGCTTAGCTCAATGTGTAAGATGCCAGTAACACGGAAAAACACATTGGGGGTAGGATTGACCATTTCCTGGGACCCCGGTGACAAACTCCTGCATTGGCAGGGAGGGATTAATGACTGCACAATAAAGTAAATTTGGAAATGCAGAACGTGGAGTTGGAATTGGAAAGGGAGGAGCAGAAGGCAGCTGCAGAGCAAGAGGAAAAGTGGTTAGCAGCCGAAAAAAGAGGAGAGAGGGATGCTGATGCCTTCAGGGCCACCTTTAAGCACTCCTGAATGGGCGATAGCACCCCTGCTGTTGACTACATGAAGAAGCAAAGCCCCACTTAGTGGAAAGAAGGTGGATGTTGCTCTGGTGTTTGCATAGGAGGACAGAGTAACTGTGTACCCTTCGAGGAGCAGACCATTACCAGATGGGCACTCATCCCACAGCACTCTTGGAAGTGCTTCAACAGCATCAGGCAGAGGCTAACCCCAGATGGACCACCATTTGGACTGCGCCTGGGAGATGTGAGTGATGGTGGCAGAAGCCAAGACCAAGGAAGAGGTTTTGAACCTGATTAAAACTGAGCAGTTCATCCAGTTGCTACCAGAGGGGATCTGGACTCCAATAAGTACCCCAAGATCCTCCAGAAGGTAGGAGTGTTGGTAGAGCACATCACCAATGGGCTGGAGAGTCAGTAGAACTGCAGTGTGGAGTGGTATGCCATTGCAGTGGGAATGGGCATCTCCAGAGATTCTTCTGAATCTCACATGCATGGCCCATCACAATGGGAACTACCCCAGTGAGGAGCGGCCCTGTTGAAATCTCACATGCCCGCACTAGGTTCAACCAGTGACCTCCATAGGGTTCAAGAGCAGCTGTCTCACTGCTTTTGTTGCAAGGAGCTGGTCAGCTGGAAGAGCAGCTCAGGAGTGTGGTTTGCATGCTGAAACCCTAGCAATTGTCCCATGTTGCACTGGATGTTCTCTGCAAGGCCACTCCTGCCAGCACCAGTGAATGCTGAGGTGAATGGAGAGGAGGTGCAAGGACGGATGGATTCTGGAGTCACCATTACTTCAGTCCATGGCTTTCTTGCACACACCTGTCAATTCTTCTCTGGGGATGTGTTCAAAGGACAGCCCAGTGAGTGGGACCCCGTTACTCTCCCAAAAGTAGAGGTACATCTCATGTTTAAGGGTATGGCAGAAAAGTGGGTGCTGGCGGTGCACTCCGAAACCCCCACACCTATTATTGTGGGGAGTAGGTGTGCACCTTTGTGGACCAGTGAAGGGCAATGGCTACTCAGAAGGCCACTCAAGTGGGAAGAAGTGCCTACTCAACCTGGGCTAGTTGCCACCAGAGAGGTACCAGTTCCAGAAGGAAGGGGAAAGAGAAGGTCAGTGTCCCCCACCACCTCCCCTATCAGCAAAGGAGCCCACCTGATTGAAGAGGAGCAGCTTGGAGATGGGAAGGTGTCTGCTAAGAGCAGAGGGCTTATCGTCCAAGAATCCAGAGGAGGAGCAACGGGGGAAGCAATAATTTCTCAGCTGCAACATGCTCATGTGAAGCATGATGTGAAGCCTTCCCCAGCAAAGTACCTTCCCTTCCTTCCTGCCCCATATTCATGAACACCTTGAAGTGGTGCTGCAGGGCAACATGTGGCCAAGGGGAGACAGGAGAGAAGAGGAACTTCTGGGTCTCCCTGGGTTGCTCTTCCTGGGGCTTCCAGCTATAATTCCTGCAAGGCACATTCTCACCACCAGAGGACCTAACAGAAATCTCATAAAAATATACTTGTCATTCCTTTAGTATAAAGGGGACTGGACGTGGCTTCCTTATGGACCATGTCCTGTCATTACTAGTCATACATTATCTGTGTTTCAAAATTCCTCTGTGCCATGTGCTAGCTTATGATTCAGTCTGTTCTGGTCCTGCAGTTCAGGTAAATGTGCCTGAGAGGTACACGCATGGAAGTTGAAGTGAAAAGTGCCTTGTCCACATCATGAGTTGGATTCATCTGTGGTTTCTGTTTTAAAACTGAATTTGTCCCAAATTGTAACCCCATAATCTGGGAGTTCCCAAACTGTGAGCTGTGGCTTCTTAGGGAGCTGCAGAAACCAGCCAGGGGAGCCCACAGAATCCTCGCAAAAAACCCACAATGTACAATGTACCCACAATGTACAATGTACCATGTATAGAATTGTAGCCCTAATGGAGAGCTGCGGCCAGAAGGCCCAGTAGGTCAAGAGAGCTGTCAGTCAAAAAAGTTTGGGAACCACTGCTGTAATCCATGAACATGTATATTATGTTTTGAATGCTTTTCCCACTCTTTCCCACTCTGCACTTTCTCCACATGGCCGTTTTTATTCATTTGTGGCTTTTCTAGATGGATAACTTCTAGAGTTGGTGTGCTTTGTCACCGATTAATCCACCCTTAAGATGTAGATCTAGTGCGAGAGAGCCAGCCATGGGCTATCCCCCTCAGTGTCAATCTAGGAAGGGTATGTGGCAAAAATGCATTATTTCCCTGCTATGTTTACAAATATTTCCCCCGTGTTTTGGACCTTTCCATCACCTCAGAGGTTCCTGTGAGATCCTGATTTGTGGGAAAGATGCCACTTACGTTCCAGCAGGACAATCAAAAACTCTGGTAGCACCTCTCCAGACTCAGCTCCACAAGTGAGACCTGGTTAATGTCCACAGGTTATAAAAAGCAGGATCAACCCCCCTTCCTTTGCACATTTGCCCAGGTCCAGTCTCAGATGTATCTGATGCTCCACGGTGAGTCTATCTTGCACCTCGCTGCAAATGTGGATGTCAGGACCAGGACCCTGAAAGAATGTAAGTAGAGTAGGGATCATACCCAGTTAGTCAAAAGAACATAAGAGCCCTGCTGGATCAGGCCCAATGCCCATCTAGTCCAGCTTCCTGTATCTCACAGATCCTTCAGGGAGCACACACTTGGTTAGCAACCTTCAGTCTCGAAAGACTATGGTAGAAGCCTACAGCACCCGGTATTGCCAGGCGGTCTCCCATCCAAGTACTAACCAGGCCTGACCCTGCTTAGCTTCCAAGATTGGGCATGTGCAGGGTAACAGTTGCATCTTGCTGCCACTCCCTTGCGTCTAGCACTCTATTTACATTCACACTCCCCAACAAGGACACCAGTCATATCAGAGTTGATGTTATTTTCTGCGTGTCGTTTAGCAGTTGTGCTCCTCCCATGCTTGACTGTATTTATTTTTCACATTTTTATACCACCCTTCCTTCAAGGAGCTCTGGGTGGTATACATCCTTCCTTCCATCCTTTTATCATCACAACAACCCTGTAAAGTAGCTTGTTGTGACTGGTCACCCAGAAAGCTTCATGGCCGAGCAGAGATTTGAATGTGGACCTTGCAGGGCTAAGTGCACCACCAGAACCACTACACCATCTTGGTTCTCTACTTCCTTTTGCTATTTGTTTTTATAAAGCGTATGTTTTTTTTTCTCCATTGGCTTGATTTTCCAGCTTTTTAATGAACATCTCTTACAGTTTACCTGACGGTCTCAGTTCACCCAGGGGAGGAGGGGAATTACCCTCTCTGCTTGCATTTCATTATTTGTTGGTTTTAAAGGGATTTCCCTGAATTTGGGGGCTCTTTGATAGCCAATAGATAGGCTTTTCCAAGATAACCCCCCTTCTGGCCTTTCTAGTGTTGGATTGTGGCAGCAAAACTACCTTTCCCCAGTCCCATTTCAGTTTACCTGATAAAAAGAGTAAAGCAGGGAATGGGGTGTCAGTCACTAACCACTAGGCATCATGTCCCATATTACCCTCTGCCATCCCTTGCAAACCCACATGACTAATCAACCTTCTTTAATCTGATGGTAGTCAGAAGCTGATATAAAGTTTCTTGGGGTCAGATCACACTGGTTAATACCCTCCACCTGCCATGTTGAGGAACACAGCTGTGTGGAAAAGGGTTAGAGTGAATCAGATGGCCATATGGTGTATCAGCAAAATGCCTCTGTAATCATGGCTGATGGGAAAGGTGCAAAGAAGTTGCTGCTGGGTATACTATCTGGTATTCTAACAGGAAAAAAACCAAAATCTTTGCATATGCTACACAGAGACAAGAGAAGATTAAATTGACTCATCTCGTTGTCTGGATAGGGAAATTTTGGATTTACACTGGGAAAGCCGTGGCAGCAAAGCTGTCCATAGTAATCAATAGAAAAATCTGTGAGTTTAACACTTGTTCTCCTGCCCTCCCTCCCAAAGTTAGCTAAAGTTTATGCTCTTTCTAACTTAGGTCTTATTTTGGGTGAACAATGTTTCTTTTCTTAAGTTTTTTAAATATTTAAAAGTACAGTGTGTCTGCACGTAAGATCATTCTGCTGGGGGTTTCTGCATATAGCTCTCACTCAGTGGTGTAGCTAGAGGGGGTGCAAAGCACTAAATTTTGCAGGGAACCTCACTGCGGCATGCAAGCAGCCCTTCACTGTTGGAGCCATTCTGGGCGGTGAGTACAAAACAGAAGTGTATGCGCAGAACGGCTCTGAAGGGCAGGGGCTGCTTGCAGGCCGCTCCCTGCAAAACTTAGTGCTTTGCACTCTCTCTAGCTATGCCACTACTCTCACTTTTCCCCTGGAGGAGGAAAAGAAGTTGTGTCCAAAGCATACATTCCAACTGCATGTCACTCTATGCATTTTAGACCTTTACAAGATGTTGCTGGGTTTAGCCTTGTAGCCTCACCTTTACATTCTTAATCTTGTCTTTGAAGCATCACTCCTGCCCAGCTTTGAAAAAAGGTATGAACTCTCTTGCCACTGAGCATGTACAAAGTGCCTTTACCAAACAACTGAGCACATGATGCTTTCTTCTACTGAGTCAGATCGTTGTTCCATCTAGCTCGGCATTGCCTGTGGAGACTGACAGTGGCTCTCCAGGTCTTTCCCAGCCTTCCTTGGAGATGCAAGAGTCTGAAACTTCTACATGGATAGGAGGTGATTGGCCACAGCCCCATCCCTTGCAACTGTGCCCTGTGACCACACACTTAGCATTAAGAGAGCCTGGATGGCATAGTATTTATGGTAAGGGACTTAGACCTGGAAGGTCCAGGTTCAAATCCCCACTCAGGTGTGAAGCTTCCTGGGTGACTTTGGAACTTTGGCTGGCAACCTTCAGTCTCGAAAGACTATGGTATAAGCCTACAGCACCCGGTATTCCCAGGCGGTCTCCCATCTGAGTACTAACCAGGCCTGACCCTGCTTAGCTTCCAAGATCAGATGAGATCACACATGTGCAGGGTAACAGTCAATACCTCTCAGCCTCACCTACCTCACAGGGTTGTTGTGAGGACAAAAGAAGGGAAGGAACCATATACATTTCCCTGAGCTCATTGTAGCAAGGGTGGTATAAACATAAGAAAAAATAAAGGGGCAGTGCTTTCTTCCAGGGCACATGAGTTCCTCTATGAATTCCAGCACCTCTTCATGGTTAGAAATTGAGCACTACTCATACCTTCCATGACAGCATTCTGAGAACACAACCCTCATGCTTTCTCCAACAACATTTCAGTTATTCCTTTTGGTGGTACTGTCATCTTCCTGAGAAACCTGATTCTGGGATTCCATGTTTGACCCCATCCACTCATTTTCATCCCTTCTGAGTTTACACTCACCTTGCTCTGCATGTCCATGTGTTAGCATGTGTCTGTGCAACGAATGAACAGAAAAACAGAACCTTGGATGTTTGTAACCTGATGGCGGATGAGTCCGCCTTCTCCATTGCGACCCCAGTCATCTGCACGCCCACCAAATGTTGTCTGCAGTCTGGAGTGAGAATCAGACCAACACCTTCCCCTTTTGGATGGTTGGGGGCTGACGGACTCTCATGTGCAATGCTGCTGTTTTGCTACTTGTGTTCCAATCCAAGCGCAGGCACATGGAGAGACCTTTCCGCTCCCGTTTGCTTCATGGTCAGGTGGCTTGTTTCTGCCAAGCCAAAACAACAGGGAGCACGGGGAATTGAGCAGACCCAGTTCTGACTTCGATGCGTCGTCGTGTAGTTGACAGCCAAGCCTCAGCACGTCTCACTTCTCTTGAAAGATCAGTTAATTCTCTGTGCCAGGGAAGGTTGAGCAGCAACCTTCCAGGCTCGAAAACAGGTGCCCTGCAAGGCTACCGTGAATACAGCAATTGTGACTCGAACAAAGCAGTATCAATAAGCAGAGACCCACACCATTGTCTACCACGGCAAGCAGTATTTTATCTATTCATTCATTCATTCATTCATTCATTCATTCATTCATTCCACCCTTCCTCCAAAGAGCTGTATGAGGTTTCCATGCAAGGAAGTGTGCATGGTAAAATTACACAATTTTTACCTGGCCCACAGGTGTATACATTTGGTCCCTGTTGCGTATATGCAACGTTGGGCAGAAACGGCTTAACTTGGGGTTGGGGATGGGTCTGCATGTTAGGTATTGGACTGGAAAGAAAGATCTCTGTGGGTGTGCCCACATGTATGTGTTGCCAGGGACAGCAAGATCCTCTATTAACTTTAATCAGTTCTTATAAAGAGAAAATGATGTGGGAAGAGGCCTGTATGCTGTCCTAAACTCCTTGGAGGAAGGGTGAGGGGAAAATATAATTAATAAGAATTAATAATAGAAGTGGCACTTCCCCTGTAGCAGAAAAATATACTCCCACTGTGGAGGGACATGTGCAGCCGAACTGAAAACTGCCGAGAAGAACAGTGGTGGCGAATCTGTGCATATGATGGGGTGCAGAGAAAAAAAAGGGAGTGGGTCAATAGTCTAAAAGGAAGATGCTGAGTGGTCACAAAAACATTCTTTTCACCATAAATGTAGTGCTGTGACCCTTGCAAACTAATCAAAACGTAAACGTGGCCTTCAGAGTGATTTGAGATGTGGCCCTCTGTCCTAAATTAAGGATCATGCCAAAAGGGCACTGCTTTCTCTTTCATTTAGGCCTGTCAATTTTTTCTGCGCTAACAGGCTCACACAGATCTCCCTTAACAGCTGCCTGTGTGGCCTCCCTAATTATTAAAATTTTCTTATGGAAGACGTGACAGTCCCTTGAATACCTGGGATGAATGTGTGGTTTGAAAGCCCATGTGGGGTGCATCCTGTGAATGTTCTATACTTGGGAGCAACTGGGGGGGGGAACCGGGTTCTGGGGGGGTAGAGTTGGTATCACTGACTCCCCCATCTGCCATGTGCAATCTCCACTCTTGTCCTCTTTCCCCACATCCTTGTCTTTCCAGAGTGTTTTCCATTTCTGGGTCTGTCGGATCCCGGAGGGCAACATTAAAGCGATTAGGGACAATCCGATCAAACTGACACCTCTAGACGTAGAAAGGCAGCAGGGGACCGGGGAGCAGATCTGAGCCACAGCTGGTACCACCAGCCTTTGACAGAAGAGAAGACAGACCAGAGCGAAACAGGGACAGAGCAGACAACACTGACAGCTGATGGGTTTGGCCTGCGTTCCAAAAGACCTCGACAGGACCAGGTTTCACACGTTACCATCACAGTGGCTGTTGACACCCGCCCACCCCTGTGAATTTACTGAGATGCAGATCTTCAGTGAAGATGCCGGAAGGCGGAGGGATGTCTGCACCAGAACCGTCATGCGCTTTGCACGTCACCCGTGAATGAATGTGCTGCACTTGAAGCGCATTGTTGTCATGATGCTGTACACACTGACTAAGTGGGTGGTTAGGTTAGCTTTGCCTTCACACACACAGGGGCTACATAAGCTTTGCAGAAGGAGAAGCTGCATTCTGTGAGCAGCCCAAATAAATCATCAAGGATTCCTGGGTGATAATGAAAGCACCGCTGGACATTTGGCATTTCACACACACGCACACAAACACACTTCCATCTCCTCTCATCTGTTGGTCCAGTTCTTGCATCCATCCTTCTTTCCAAGGTTTGGCTTCCAGATGCTGCTGAGCAGTGCCTCTTTCCTCCACTATAATACCTACATTGTAGCCAGGCAGCAGCACTGCACCAGTACGATGGAGCGGTTGCTATGGAGAATCCTCTCCCCCCATCTCTCGCCAGCATCTCACCTCTCTCCTCGACAGAGAGGAGTGGCTGGCAATGCAGAGTCCAGCAGCATGGGGCAATGGAGGCGTTGGGTCAGGCAAGGAAGGAAAGGACAGGGCTCTGGTGGGAGGTTTGGAGGGGATGGAATATTCTGATTTATTATTTATTTTTCTTTCCACTTTTTAATACCACCCTTCCTCCAAGGAGCTCAGGATGACGTCTATGGTTCATCCCTCCTTTTGTCCTCACAACAACCTTGCAAGGGAGGTGTGAGAGAGAGAGTGACTGGCCCAAGGGCACCAAGGAAGCTTCATGGCTGAGTGGGGATTTGAACCTGGATCTTCCAGGTCTGATTCCAACTCCCAAAGCACCACACCATCCTGATTCTTATACATAAAGGCAGGCAGGCAACCATTCAGGGGCTGTGCTTCAGAGTCCATTGAGGGTAAGTCTAGACCAGGGGTGCCCAAACCCCGGCCCCGGGGGCCACTTGTGGCCCTTGAGGCCTCTCAATGCGGCCCTCAGGGAGCCCCCAGTCTCCAATGAGCCTCTGGCCCTCCAGAGATTTGTTGGAGCCCACACTGGTCCCATGCAACGTTTCTCAGCTTGAGGGCGACTGTTTGACCTCTCGCATGAGCTGTGGGATGAGGGCTTCCTCCACTGCTTGCTGTTTCACATCTGTGATGCAGTAGCGGCAGCAAAGGAAAGGCCAGCCTTGCTTTGTGCAAGGCCTTTTATAGGCATTGAGCTATCACAAGACCTTCATTCATTCATATAAGTTCATCTTTAATATATTCATTTATGTAAACTTATGTAAATGTATTCACATTTTAAATGTAAATTAATTCTTTCCCCCCCCCCCGGCCCCTGACACAGTGTCAGAGAGCTGATGTGGCCCTCCTGCCAAAAACTTTGGACACCCCTGGTCTAGACAGTCACTTAGGGCTTGGCAATCTATGGGCCATGTAATTGTGGAGAGTTTGCCATAAGATTCTGAGGCCTGCTAGATAAGACCCCAGGTTCCTCTAGTCTAAGAACCTGCATTCCACAGGGGCCAATAAGATGCTTCCAGGAAGCCCACTAACAGGAAGACAATAGGATCCCTGCTCCTGCTGTGATCCAGCAACTGGTGTTCAGCATTATCAAGGTGAAGAGCCATCCATAGATCTCTCTTGCTGTTATGGCAGCCAATGATGTCAAACATGGTCCTTGCGATTCATTGACACATTAACCAAGCAGATATCTGCCTTTAACAAGCAGAGCAGGCCCAGCCATGAGGCTGATGGAGGTGGCCTCCTCTGGTAGCAGATTGGTACGGGGGGGGGGGGGTGTGGATGCCCACATGCTGCTCAGAGTGGGCGATGGTTTTTGCCTTTTTTCTCCCCAAAAAATGTGGGGGGGGGGGAGTGAAAAAAGCACAGGTCACCCAACAAAATTAGTAACCAACAAAAAAAACCAGCGGCCAATGTGATGATACTCACACAACCAAACAGGAGTCCTAGTATTACCTCTGATTATTATTATGATGAATATGTACGTATTGCTTTTCCACAAAAAAGTTCACAAAGCTGTTTACAGACAAAATCAAATAATTAAATGGCTCCCTGTCCCAAAAGGGCTCACAACTTCAGAAAAACACCAGCAAACAGTCACTAGAAGAACACCCAATGGCGTCACTAGGGTTTGTGACACCCAGTGCAGGAGGCTAGCGTGTCATCCTAAGGATGGACCTCCTCCCATGCAGTGGCTGGGGCAACGACCCAGGTGAGGGGTACAGTGATGTGCTCCATCGGATCCAGAGCCCTGTGTCAGGTCACATGGTCTGATACAGAACTCCTTGATTCTGTGCTGGCTCAAGAGCTGCAGCAGCATCTTATAGCCCCATTGCGGGGCTACTTCCCTTACCCTGGTGAAGGGGACGGGTTGTCCAGCGCACATTGGATGCCATGGTAGCCATTTTGGTGCCACAGCAGCCTTGTGCGCAAGGTAGTTTAGGATTGGGCTGTAAGGCAATTGTGTTTTTCTTTTCTGGCTATTTGGCCATGATCTTTGATAGAATACAAATACTTAAATGTGTTTTGTTTCATTGCATTCTGCATTAAGCTACCTATCAAATATATAACATGATGGTATTATTCGTACATATCAAGGACACCACAATTTTGGGCACTAGTGTCAAGCTCCCTTGACACCCCCTCAGGCCCTGGTACCCAGGGTAATGTTCCCCCTGCCCCCACAACTATGCCGCTGTGCCATACGTCTTGTATTTTAAAATTTGGTTTTATTTCCTGTGAAAAGAAAAGGGGGTGGGTTTTTTTTTTCCCCAGTGAAAGACATATTTGAAAAACCAGTAAGTCTCAGAATCTAAAGTAAGCAAAGTCAAGTCAAAAGCTGGATTAGGGACAGAGCCTGCAGGAATCTGTGGGCTACAAGCAGAGTTCAGATGGAAGCAGATGGGCTGGGTCAGAGATAAAGCAGAATCTTGCATGCTGTGGAGGACGCCGTAAGCAGTATCTGGAGTTTCTTGGCTTCTCAGCCCCCCAATACCAATTACCTGTCAGAACGGTTTTACCTGTTGGTTCAGTTAAACAGTTTGGCAACTCCACAGTCCTCTATAAACATACCCCTGATGTACCAAGGCAAGAAGAGTCACCTTGCTGGATCAGAACAGATCCAGGCTTCTATTTCCAGCTTCGGTCCCTGATATAGCAAGGCCGTCAAATGGTTGGTCTGATGCACTGCCCATTATAAACCAGGTCAGTATTAGGTCCATTTTACAGAAGGATAACTGAGAGCAGGAAAGAGACTTGTTCAGTATGGAGGTGCTGACTCCATGGTTATGTGAAGACTTCACCCCCATGAGTCATCACTGAATCTACCAGAAGTCCCATGAACAGCAGCCTGAAATCCTAGATGGATCCTGAGAGTGTATCATTTTAAAAAGTGGGTCCCGGTGCTAAAAAGTTTGGGTACCACTGCCTTACCGCATTTGCAGTGGCATCACTAAGGTTTGCACCACCTGGTGCAGGAGGCCAGCGTGTCACCTGTATGATGGACCTCCTCTCATGCAGTGGGCGGGACAACACCCTGAGCAGTGGGCGTGGTGATGTACCCCCCACCCCCACTGTTTTTTTGCTATAACTTTTGATCAAATAGAGATATTTCAACATGGTTTGTTTCATTGCATTCTGCCTTAAATTACACATCAAATGACATACAACACGATGGTACTATTTGAAAATATCTGGCGACGTTTGATAGACAGCAAGGAATGGTATTAGCATTTGACAGCTTGTGAGATTTCACATTTAATGCTGCTGAACATTAAAACAACCCAGAGCTGCCAACGTCAAAAGCACTCTGTTTTTGACTTTTGCATTTAAGAAGTCACAATCCAGGCATGCAGTTGAACAACATTGCTTTGAATTCCTCATTCAGAAATTTGGATTGCTAAATTGAAAGTCTTGCAACTTTCAGATGTTTAGTTCACTGTATGAGGATAAACATACACATGTGTTTTTAAATGCCTCAGGGCGCAATCCAAGCCTTGCAATGGGCCAGCACAAGTCCCTGGCACTGCCCCAATGGTGTCACAAAATTGCCATACGGCACTTATACGCCACCAGGAGAGCAAGGAGGCTGGCAGAAAAGGTAAGCCAATGCCGGCAGAGTCAAGCCATCGTGGGGGCCTGGGGGGCCTGTGGGGGCGGGGAGGAGGCATTTTAGTGCCGGAGAAGGCAGGCGGGGGGGCCTAACCCTGGTCCTGGGCAGCCTGAGGCAGCTTAGGGCTGCTCGGATTTGTGCCAGCTCTTGAGGTGGGGCAGATCCGAGTAGCCCCATTGGGGTTCCCCAGTGTGACATGGGGTAAGAGGAAGCAATTCCCCTTGCTCCGGGCTGAGCCACTTTTGGCCCCCCAACCCTGGATGCAGCTCTGCAGCTTTGGATGCAGTGCAGGTTCGCTGGCCTGCCTACTCCAGGGCAGGTTAGAATTGGGCTGTCAATCACTCAGAAATCCTTCTCTGCTTCAGATAAGGTGCATGACTCTTGTTTGCAAGTGACACATTTCCTGTCACGGTCACCAGCACTTGCCTATGCAGTTAGTGTGTGGGAAGACACTCCCACATCTACCTGCCCTGGATACTGGCCATTCTGTCTCCAGGGTGCTAAGCGGTCCTGTAGGCCTGCTCTGCTGTTCTGCTTCTAGCCTGCTCTGCTGTCATTTCCTTTTGTCAGTTCTGCTTTGATGAAACTGACAAAATCACAAAAATGTTGAGTAGGAAGGAAGAGAAGGACAAGAATGTCGGGCAGGGAAGTGCCATTGAGACAGTGGAACAGGAGAGTTAGGAGGGGGCAAGGAAATATGCAGGTAGGGTTGGCACATCCATGAGGCCAACTGAGGTAGTTCCCTCAGGTAGTAAATAGACAGGGGATGCCCTCGTCTGTCCATTCACTGTCCATTTCAACATCCGGCACTCTAACCCACTACTCTCTTCTCCTCCACACTTCCTCATGTACTCTATCCCTCTCTTCCTGTACACTACCCCAGGCCCCAGGAGGTCTTGAGCCAGCAATCTGTACAAGGCAGTGAAAACTCTGAGGAGGAACAGCCCCATATTTTAAAACTTTACTCTAAATAGTAATACTTTTTTCCCCTCCACATATCTTTTAAAAGAAATGAAGCAGGGAGCACCGGACAGTTGCCTTGCTGTCTCAATCATAAATCTGTCTACAGCCGCTCTGTGCAGAGAGCTGGCATGTTGTCTCAGTGCTGGTCCTTACCCTTCTGGGCCTGGACACTGGGCAGAAGGAAAGGTCAGCATGCCAGCTGCCCACACCTGTCCCCGGATTGCTCTGCTCTCTCCTTGGACTGTAATGCCAGGCACTCCGCTTTTGAGCGATGCCTCCCATGAGACAGGCTGGGTGCATCAGGCCTGCTGTCTGATTTGGAGAACCCTTGAGATGCACAGGGGATGGGGTTGAGGAGTATCCTAGAATTATGGAAAGACATTTTCCGATGGCCCTCCTCTTGCACACGCACGCTCCCCTCCCTCTGGTCCCTCTTGGCTCCTGTGGAACCCAGTTGCCATGGCAACTCTGCAGCTGCGCTGTGGATCCCTCATTGCCATGGCGACTCCGCCACTGCTGCGGATTCCCAGTTGCCATAGCAACTCCGCAGGCTCCAGGTGGTAGCAACAGTGCAGCCAAGGGGAGGGGGGAGGGAGGGAGTGAATGAGGGGAGGAGACTGGAAAAGGGGGGGCTCTTAAGGAATCCTCGGCCTCCAAGGAAGCCTCTCTGAAAGAAGGGTGTGTGATTAGAAAGAAAGGATGGACTAGGCCCATGGAGCACCGAGCATCCTCCCGACTGTTCTTCCCAGATCTGGCTGCATCCAGGATTTTGAGATAGTCACTCCGTTTAAAACAAAACTATTGCAGTCCTGTAGAGATGCAGAAAAGGGCAACTGGAATGATCAGAGAGTCCGAGCACTTTCCCTATGAGAAAACGCTATGGAAGATAGCTCTATTGGTGGCTATTCCTTTGCCATGGAACCTCCAGCCTCAGAGACAGCCCACCACTGAACAGCTGTTCCTGGGGAGCAGCAGCCACAGGTGGGGGGGGCATGGTTTTGAACAAGTGCCAGGTGGTATGAACTTGTCCCTATACTGTTAGTATAATTGAAAGTGACACGATCATACCACCTGGCTCTAGTCCAGGTGCAATTCAAGGTGCTAGTCCTTTAAAGCCCTAAGCAGCTTCAAAGCAGAGCACCTTTAGGGGACTACCTCCCCCATGTGAAACAATCCGTCCCTTGAAGTCTTCTGTAATGGTACGGCACTGCAATGTCCATTAGCCCTACTGTTCCATTATATTTTGAGAGGCACATGCCAGATATAACAAGCCACAACAGAAAGGGGAAGGTAAAAATGGGGGGGGGGGTCTCCTCTTCCAAACATGCTACACAGGTGTGCCCTAATTTTTGATGGTCCGCTCTTTCAACGTGTTGCCATTCTAACCGGAAGGCATGCATTTGATGCATGCTCCACTCTTTCAACCTATTTTCTCCTGTTCGCTTGACCACAATGGCCATGTATGCAAGAATCAAAATATTTAATGATTAGCTTTTTACGTTTTTGGCTGCCGTTTTGCATTTGAAAGCTAAAAATAGGCTGGATTCTGCTTTTCAACGATTTCTGCTTTTTAACAGTGCTCTGTTAAAAAATCTCCTGTGTTGGAGGAGCTTGACAGTGAACCAACCCTAGGAGAACTTCACGTGGCCCTGGACTCCCTTGCCTCTGGCAAGGCACCTGGGAAAGACAGCAGGTGCCTGCTGAAGTCCTAAAGTGCTGCAAAGAGATCATCGCCACTGAGCTGCATGAAATCCTCTGCCTCTGCTGGAGAGAAGGTGGAGTACCACAGGACATGAGGGATGCAAACATCATCACGCTATACAAGAACAAAGGCGACAGGGGTGACTGCAACAACTACCGCGGCATCTCTCTCCTTAGCGTTGTAGGAAAGCTGTTTGCCCAAGTTGCACTAAAGAAGCTCCAGGTACTTGCAGAGAGTGTCTACCCAGAATCGCAGTGTGGATTCCGAGCCAACAGGTCCACCTGGTATTCACCTGGTATGGTATTCTCCCTTAGACAGCTGCAGGAGAAATGCAGAGAACAACGGCAGCCACTCTTTATAGCCTTCATAGATCTCACGAAGGCTTTCGACCTGGTCAGCAGGGACGGCCTCTTCAAGATTCTCCCCAAGATTGGATGTCCACCCAGTCTCCTCAGCATCAACAGGTCTTTCCACGAGGACATGAAGGGCACTGTAGTCTTTGATGGTTCCACATCAGACCCCTTTGACATCAGAAGCGGAGTGAAGCAGGGCTGTGTTCTCGCGCCAACCTTGTTTGGGATTTTCTTCGCTGTCCTGCTGAAGCAGGCCTTTGGAACTACAACAGAAGGCATCTATCTCCAGACCAGATCAGATGGAAAGCTCTTCAACCTCTCCAGACTGAGAGCAAAGTCCAAAGTCCAGCTGAAATGTCTGCGTGACTTCCTCTTTGCCAACGATGCACCTGTCACCGCCCACTCTGCCAAAGATCTCCAGCAGCTCATGATTCATTTTAGCAAGGCCTGCCAAGACTTTGGACTGACAATCAGCCTGAAGAAAACACAGGTCATGGTTCAGGATGTGGACTCACCTCCCTGCATTGCAATCTCTGCACATGAGCTGGAGGCTGTCCATGACTTTGTGTACCTTGGCTCAACAATCTCCAACGCTCTTTCTCTGGATACCAAGCTAAACAAACGCATCGGTAAAGCAGCTACCACGTTTTCCAGACTCACAAAGAGAGTCTGGTTCAACAAGAAGCTGATGGAACATACCAAGATCCAAGTCTATAGAGCTTGCATCCTGAGTACACTTCTGTACTGCAGCAAGTCATGGACTCTTCGCTCACAACAGGAGAAGAAGCTGAACGCTTTCCACATGCGCTGCCTCCGACGCATCCTCGGTATCACCTGGCAGGACAAAGTTCCAAACAACACAGTCCTGGAACGAGCTGGAATCCCCAGTGTGTATACACTGCTGAAACAGAGATGCCTGCGTTGGCTTGGTCATGTCATGAGAATGGGCAAAGATCGGATCTCCTCTATGGAGAACTTGTGCAGGGAAAACACCCTACAGGTAGACCACAGCTGCGCTACAAGGATATCTGCAAGAGGGATCTGAAAGCCTCAGGAATGAACCTCAACAAATGGGAAACTTTGGCCTCTGAGCGTTCTGCTTGGAGGCAGGCTGTGCAGCATGGCCTCTCCCAGTTTGAAGAGACACTTTGCCAACAGACTGAGGCAAAGAGGCAAAGAAGGAAGGCCCATAGCCAGGGAGACAGACCAGGGACACACTATACTTGCTCCCAGTGTGGAAGGGATTGTCACTCCCAAGTCGGCCTTTTCAGCCACACTAGATGCTGTGCCAGAACCACCATTCAGAGCGCGATACCATAGTCTTTCGAGACTGAAGGTTGCCAACAACAACAACAGGTGGTCCCTAACCCATTGAATAAGCAGGGGTATCTGTATCTACTATGGTCTGAAAGAAACCTTGCAATCCTGCAGGCGACTGTGAGTGGACAGTGACGACTGGCCTGTGCTATAAGGAGCAGTGGTGTCTTTAGGAGGGTGCAGGCCACATTGGCTGATGCGCGTTGAGGGTGGTGACACCACAACTGGCCAAAAAATTTTAAATCTTGGTACTTTGAATAATGCCATCGTGTTATATATCATTTGATGCGTAATTTCACGCAGAATGCAGTGGAACAAACCATATTGAAATATCTCTGTTCTACCAAAAGTCATGCCAAAAATCCAGTCGGGCAAGGCAATGGTGCATCACACAGTCAATGCCCAGGGCTTTGCCCTGTCCACTGCATGGTAGGAGGTCCATCAGGGGATGATGCGCTGGCCTCCTGCACCAGGTGACGTAAACCATAGTAACGCCACTGATAAGGAGTATACCTGGAGTGCCCTTCGGCTGCTACATATGCACAAGAAGGCTTTCAGGGCAGTTAGTGTGGCATCGGGGCAGGAGCAGCACAGATCCCAGCTCATCTCACGTTCAGTTTCTTGCCTCTCTCACTACACTAGTGATGCCTCACAATCTTCCCACTCTCATTATTCCACCTTACCTCGCTTCCGGCTTATACCCTTCAGATCTGACTGGGTATTAGTCAGAGGTTTCATCCCTTCCCCTTGCCTGCATTTCCATGGCCTGAGCAGAAGCCCAGCAGAGGGAGACCTGCAGGCAGTTTTAAGAGCAAAGGAATTCAACCGTAGCCAGACTAGACGGAGCTGCTGACCCAGACGCGGCCTCCGCGTCCTTCCCCAGTGGCCAAAGAACATTCCGCCATCGTCTCCCACCAGGCCCGTGCCTGCCTCTGAACCGGTGCAAGTGGAGTTCACGGCTGAGCCAGATCTGCAGACATCTTGCAGCAGAATCACGGCCATTATTTTCCTTGATTGAAGCACAGTATTTATTTATCGTTATGAATTCATTTATTTAGAGGTTGGAAGCCGTCTCATCACTGAGCCTGGCTGACACCCCTCGGTTTATTTTTCATTCTGCTGCACAGTTGTGGTTACTATATTTTCTTGTTACAATCGGTGGTGGCGCCAAAATAAAAAAAAAATACTGAAAAGACCTATCGAATGGGCAAAATGCATTTCGGGGGGGGGCAGGAGCACATTCATCCCAAATGTTAGAGCAGGGGTGCTCACACTTTTTTAGCTCGAGAGCTACTTTGAAACCCAGCAAGGCCCGGAGATCTACCAGGGGGGAAGGAAGCGTCTGACAGACACCCCCTTTAATGCATGGAGCCCCTGCTGGAGTCTAGTCAGTTTTGTCAGTTTTGTTGCTGCATGCCTGAAGAGCAGCTAAAGTGTCAGTTTCAGTGTCAGTTTAGTGTCAGCTAAACATGTCAGTTTCGTCTAGTCACTAGACGAAACTGACATATTAACAGTTTGGAGAGACAGGGCTCCGCGATCTACTCATTTTGCCTCGCGATCTACCGGTAGATCGCGATCCACCTATTGAGCACCCCTGTGTTAGAGTTCTGTAAGAGTAATAACAGTATATTTTGCATTAATTCTTATAGAATCACAGAGTTGGAAGGAACCTACAAGATCACTGTGTCCAACCTCCTGCCATTGCTGGCAACCCTCAATGACAATGTCCTTGATAGATGGCCATCCAGCTTCTGCTGAAAGACCTCCAGTGATGGAGAGTCTACCACCTTCAAAGGCAAACTGTTCCACTGCGGAACGGTTTTTACCATCATGAAGTTAATTGAAATCTCCCTCTTTGTAAATTAAACCCATTTGTCCTGGCCTTAGCCTCCAGAGCAAACTGAGGACAAATCTGCTTCATCACCCTCATTAATTCTCCCATCCAAAACATCTTTTCTCTTAAGTTAGTTCTGTTGATTTGGATGGAGTTCACTTCTGAGTGAACATGATTAAGACTAAGGACTTACTTTAATGTCTAGCTTCTGGTTCAATAATGGGGGTGGAGGAACTCTTCCTCCGCTATTACTTTTGGTTACAATATTTATATAGTCTGCCATGAACCCTTGACTAGCTATAAATCTGCAAAGAAATGGAGAGCAAAAGATCTGGAGACCTCCAAGCGGTTGGCTGTGTTGCACAGTGTGAACAAAACTTCCCTTTCCTGATGAGCTACAATCTAAAGTCACACTCTACAGCTAGAAGAGAGCTCTGTTCCCCTTTGCAATACAAGAGTTATGAATTTGGCTGTCTCAGTGAATGGGCCCACTGGTGTACCAAGGTCATTTGTCACTGGAACCCATAAATTTTTGGATTCCCCCCCCCCCAAGATAAAATTATTTTCTTTAACAGTCATGACATGAAATGAATAATAATAATGGTCAGAGAAGAAGCACAGACAGTGAACTCATGTATATTTATATTTGACATTTATATATAACTTTGTAACTTTGTATATACCTATAAACATGCTTCTCTTGCAGGTGGCTGCAGCCAGCACTAGCCAAATTGTGGCTTCAGCCACGGTCACCTGTGGCATTGCCACCATCTTGGGGTGGCCTCTTGGACACAGCTCTGCAGCCTGGCACCCAGGGCCCAGCATCCCTCCTGGCCACCCTCGTTATATGCTCCTGAATGGGCCATTCCAATGGCCTTGCCTGACTAACTAGGTGGTCAGAGCTATAATGGTCCTTGGCCTTGGCAATGTGGAACTCACTGGAATTTAGAGGAGGGACTTGAGGCAGTGGCAGTTTGAATTTGCACACATTCAGAAGAAGAAGAGAGAGTTGGATGTTTCACAGGACTGGACTCATCTCACAGCTAATGTGCCCGGTTACAAAGATGCTGTAAGGCATGCGAGCCCTTACTGCGGGCCCAGCACTGGAGCTAGCAAGCCAGTGCTGAGTCCACATTCCAACACTAGGTGATCACTTGGTCCACCTGGTGGTAGAGAGGTGAGTGGGAACATGGAAGGAGGCAGGGAGGAGGTGTCACAGGGCAGGAGGAGGCAGGAGGAAGGTGTGTGGAAGATAGAAGGGAGGCATGGCAGGAAAGGGAGCAGGGCAGAAGGAGGGCAGGACTGGTGGAGATGGGCTCTACCAGATCCTGAACTCCATGTCTGGCCGCACAGCCCAACATGAGAGTCTCAGATTCTGCGCCAGCTCCAGAGCCCATGGAGAACCAAGTAGCCCCATTGTGAAGCTACTTCCCTTACCCGGGGGAAGGGGACAAAAGTCCCCTTCCCCTAGGGAGCTGCCGCAGGCTGCCTGGGTACGCACAGGATACTGCGGCAGTCATTTTTGGCACTGCAGCAGTGCCGTGTGTTGGGCAGCTCAGGACTGGACTGCCCTTGAGGATTCACTGTTGCTTGGGTGAATCTGAAGCAAGGTTAATGATAGTACTGCCTGCTATAGGAGTTCACTGATTTTCACTATTTTCTTCTTACTGCTTGGGAATCAGAGGAATGCTTAGAGCACAGGAAACCCTGTTCCCACACATATACCTCTCTCCTCTGCTCCATACATTGCTGTTCTACACTAATCCACACACCCCCCAAACCAAACTTCCCTTCTCTCATTCTGTAGCTCATTCTGTAGCTCAAACTTCCCTTCTCTCATTCTGTAGCTTGCAAGAAGGCCATTCTTAGTGTCTAGCTCTTCCCCATTCCATCCCACACTTTATCCAACTCTCTTGCATATTTCCACCCCAGAACTGGGGGACAAGGAGCTGGAAGTAGTTCAGACAGTACTGAAATGTCAGGTACTTGGAGGGGTCCTGGCCTCCTTAACCCATTGTGATGCACCCCTTGTGAAGGCTACAGGGGTGTGCGATCTGGCAGTAATTAGAGGGAGTTGAGAGTTGTAGATTTCATAAAGAGCTCCCATAGCTTTCCCTCACCCCATCATTAAAGCTCAGGATGTGTTCTAAAATTCAGCCAGTCTGGTAACCCTTTTCCTCGTTCACTGCTGTTCACCTCCAATGTCTTCTTTTGCCTGGAGCGCCTTCCGGTGCAGATGTCAGCACAAACCCAGGCTGCCTCCGCAGAGAGGCTATGTGAGACACCTGCCTGCTAGCCTTGGGCACTGGCTGGGCTTCCTGCAGCCTCCTGGCACGCTGCTTTGTGCTAGATCAGGTCTAAGCATCTGGAAGAGAGAGGTGGGAATGAGGAGGCCCTGGGCTTTGTCACTCCAGAGAAGGAAACTGTGACGGAAGGATTCCTTAGGAAATGTGAACAAGAGAGCAACAAAGAGGCATCAGTCAGAAGTACCCAGAGCTAGGCAGGTGGGCAGAGGGGATATGCGCCAATTGCAGCCCATCAGCCCTTTGCTGGGGTAGGTTACGCTCTGTCCTGGAAGGCAGAGATTGGAGATCAGAAAACTGGCAGTGGCTTTGCCCCCCTTCCCACTTCTCCCAGTGAAAGAATATTCTGCATTAACCTCATTCCAAAACCCACACCTGGGACCTCTCCATTCTGCAATGGGAATACGTTATCAGCATGTCCACTCAGGTTAGCTTTGCAGAATTTCATATGCTCCACTTGTCCCTCTTGAACAAGGACAGTCCCTATTTTCTGGTACCTGTGGCTGATAAATCTCTTTCCCTGTTTTGTTTTTTGAGGACAGACTGGAGCAGCTTTTCTAAAAATTCACACATGCATGCGCGAACCACAATTCTTCATCTTTCTGAGAGGGAGGGGCATATGTGAAACCTTTAAAGGGGGGGTGGCAGCATCTTGAATCTAGTGCTTGTAAGCGCACACACATAGACTCCAAATAATATTGCACCACACACCCCTAACCACTCAACCTGACTGCAAATGTTTCTGAATTGGTTTGTGCTGCAGGAAGGAGCCCAGCCGGATCCATTGTGAGTGTGAAGTGTCAATCCTGTGTGTACTTGGGAGTTCAGTGGGGCTTCTGAAATGCATGCAGAGGATTGCAATGTGCATTTTCTGTTCAACAGTCTTAAGGGGTGTGTGTGTGCTTTCTTTAAAGGAACCTGTTATCATCACAGCATCAGATGCCTTAGCCATGCCTCTGTTGTTACAGACAGGTTACTAACTCATCCTGTTTCAGAAACCAGTGCAGGATACATTGCTGCAGTGTTGCAGTGTAAATGAATAGAACATGCAGTAAGTGGAGAAGAGTTTTCAGCGATTTGGAGAGAGAGAGAAAGAGAAAGAGAGAGAGAGCATGCACACACAATACACACACATAGGCGTTCATCCTCAGTGTGACAAGAGGTAATACAAGCACACAAGAGTGTCTTGTTTTCATCAGGAAAAAGTTGAAGATTGCCGAATTCTGCATCAATGCAGAGTTGCAGGGGACAACTAAGGTCATCTAGTCCAACCCCGTACTTGAAGCAAGAAAATCCTTCCTAGATCAGCGTCTTACCACTGGTGGTACTTGAGGCTGTGTCCAGTGGTATGTGCGGGACCCCCAGACCCCCACCATCTGGCAGTGAGACCAGCAATGCAACATGACAAGCAACAGCAGGAGGCTCAGTTCTGCTGGTAGAGCTCCACCATGTGCTTTTCGCATGCTTCAAAAAGCCCTCCCATCCACCCTGAGCCTCTTACTGGTTTTTGTCACACTGTGTCTGGCCTCCCAGTTATGGCAATGATGTTAACGTCAGTTACTTCCGGTGGTACTTTCAATACATGGACCATCCAAAGCGGTACAGTGGGGGACAAACATTGAGAAACGCTGCCCTAGAGCATCTCCAAAAGTTGCTTGTCAAGCCTCTGCTTGAAGTTCTCCAGCAAGGGAGAATGCACCTCTTCCCTCAGTAATTGGTCCCATTACTTAACTGCTCCTACAATTAAGAAATTTCTTTTAGTATTCATCTGGAATCTCCCCTCCTGCCACAAGCCCTGCTTTGATGTTTTCAAATAGTTTGAAGCTCTGGGGACAAAGTAGAAGATTAAAAAATATGATTGTGTTCAAAGAAGAGACATTCACACACTCCCCAGAACACATTAATTCACACATTCACCAGGACTCCGCTCTGGAATCTGTTTATGTCCCAGGGCATGGAGTGATTGAAAGGCATGATGTAGCCGCTTTGTTAAAGCTAAGTAGGTCTAGCTCTGCTTAGGGCCTGGATGGAAGACTGCCTGGGATTCTCTACTGACCTTTCCTTGAGTCCCAGGCTAGAAGAGAGATAGGATATATGTTGGAGCAAATATTAGAGAGGAATATGCAAGTCACAGTCAAGAACAATGCCTTAACTACTGTGCAAAATACGTTTCCTTGCCACCCACTGCTTGATTCCTTCACTACCGGTTTTCCCAATGAGCGCTACGGTTTATTGAAATCATTTTTACTCTGCCTTTCTGCCATGGCTGGCCCTCCCGTGGCAACTTACAATCACATCTAAAAATACAGCCAGTCATAACAGTACAGAGGAAAGCAGTAATAAATGAAACGAGAATGATGAGGCAACTAGTGAGAAGTTGTCCCACGATTATTAATACCACCAGGGGAAATTCAAAAGCCGCTCTCAAACCCTGGGTACGCAAGCAAGCTTTTCATCAGTGTCTACAAATCAATAATGTAGACGCATGATGGATGTGCCTGGAAAGGACATTCCACATTCTAAGTGCCACCACTGAGAAGGCACTGTCTTTGGTAACGAGCCACTGCACTTTTGAATGCAAGACTCAGTGCAGAGGCTCCATAGATTACTTTAATGCATGGGAACACAGCCAACCCAAAACCTCCTGGCAATGAGTCAGTATGCCAAATGCAACCTTGGCCCTTCTTCTGCAGGACTGAACCATGCCACATGCTGTCTTGCCCACATACCTGTTGATGTGTCAGCAGCATTTACTGACAGGGTTAACTTTCCTTCCTCCTCCTTCTTCCCTGCTTCATGGATGTGAAGAGTGGTATTCGAAGACACTCTAGGCCATTATTCTCTTCTCCTCACACTTCCTCTTCTGTCCTCAATTCCTTTTGGAATCTACATTGTGGAGGACAAGCAGCAGCAGACGCGGGACTGGAGGGCAGCAGATGGCAGACAGGCAGGACATTGGCAAACAGGGGTATGTGTGGGCAGGGAGCGCCCCCCCCCAATCCACTGCTTGAGGCAGCAAGTTCAAGAAGTCTCATAGATGGCATGGCTGCGCAGCATATAGCAGCATTGTGTGGAAGCAGCATATAGCCTTGGAGATACCCTGGTCCCAAACTGCACTAAGCTTACATCTTTCTAGCTGAGTTCTGAATTCTAATTTTGATGTCCTCAGCAATAAGGCTGCCCTGCCATTTAATCCGCAGCAAGCCCATCTCAAGGGCTTGCTCACATACTGCAATTCAGCTCATTTTTTCATGTTCTTTGGGAGGTGCCAAATGCCGTGGTGTACCTAGGATATGGCAAACCAGGGCACATGTCCTGGGTGCTGTTTGAAAGGGGGGGGGGAAGCTAGCTGCTGCTCCGAGTGCACATGCACTCCAGTTGCCTCCTGATTTAGGAAGTGGCTGCAAGAACCTGGAAATGACGTCCCGTTGTTGTTGCGTGATGTTCACTTGATGTTGCAACATTGCTGCCCTTTGTGCTTCAGCCCCTGGATATGCCCCTGGCCAAATGGTACTTAACTGAGACTGGGGGGTGGGGGGGGGGCAGAATTCTGCAGCTGATTCTCGGATTTTTTTTTTTTAGTGTTCCCAGTTATAAATGTGGTTGGATTTAGGTGTTTTGCAAACCAAAAAAGGTTTAGAAGCGTTTGTTCTGTTTCAAATGTTCTCCTATTTTGAAAAAAAAAGACATTTGTTCTACTTGAGTGTTCTGCTTTTAAGACTCTCTGCATTCGGTGACAATGGGCTACTGAACACCAGTTGCTGGTTATTGCCTTCATCTTGTGTGCTTCCCACAGGTTTCTGGTTGGTTACTGTGGATAGCAGGATGCTGGACTAGTTGGGCCTATAGCCTGATCCTGCAGGGCTCCTCTGCTGACTGAGTTTGGCAAGCAGATGTAGAACACTTAACAATGCTTCGAATACCCAACAGTCAAAAAGCAGAACTTTTGTTATGGTGCCAGACTGAAATGTGGCTTCTCAGAGTACAAGCCACAAAAGCATTCTGCCTACACAAGCTCTCTGTTCCTCTCTCGCCCGCCCGCCACTCCCACATAAGCAGCTAAAACCCTTCCAATCCCAGGTATACCCAGTTCCAGCAGAGATAGTAGGCATCTGGATCGGGTGAGATCTGTCTCTCAGGTATGCTTGGGAGCAGAGGCATAACACACTGCCCAGGTGCCCGGGGTAGTGACTTCATGACATCATGTGACATTGTGACATCACTTCCGGATTCCCTTCAGAGGAGAAAGTGATAGCTGTGGTGGCCTTGTGCCCCCCACTCCTTCTCCTGTGGAGGCTCCCCTTGAAGAATAATGAATGGAGGGGGTGCAAAGCCGCCAGCACCTCCTCGGTAACTAGGGCGGAGACTGAGGTGCAATCATGTGCCCCACTTGGCATAGTGCCTGGGGACCCTCGGGCTCCACCCTAGTCATGTCTCTGCTTGGGAGTCCTTGGTGGGTAGCACTGTGACACTTTGATGCCATGGCACAGCTCATTGACAGAGACTCAGAACCCTGGAATCATCTGTCAGGAGGGACTCCACATTCATCAGAAAAGGAGGAAATTCCCTGAAGACCTATTTGAGGAATGGGTTGCCAGACTCTGAAACAGAGACTGTAAGTTTATACCATTCAGGCTTGGGTTGGTTCAGCAATTACTCTTTGAAGGACCCCCAATGCAAGAGAGGACACAATCAAAGGTCATTCAGCAACGTCACAGTGAATGACTTGACGTCACTGTCCCTTTAAACTTGGAGACACTTCTAAAGAGGCAAGGCTGTGGCATACATCTGATTCTGCTTGGGGATATAAGGCATACAGTAGGCTTTGTGGCACTAGACTCCCTAGCTGGGAGACCTTCTAGGTTATGTGAATCTACAAGTCCAAAAGTTCTTAAAGCTGCCCAGCTGCCCAAAAGAGGATCCGTGATCAGCACCTGCTCCCTGCAGCTGGTCACACGCTATTCCTGTTGAGTTCTTTCCTCAGATGTTACCAAGAACACTGTATACACAGTGAGCAAGAACACAGCATGCAGAATCTAGACCAAGGCTGGCCCATCCATGAGGCCAAATGAAGCAGTCACCTTAGGCAGCAGATTGGGGGGGGGAAGCCCATCTCTGTCTGCTTACTTGCCCACTTCTTCTTCCACTCTCTGGATTGGAAAAGGAAGAGGGGGACAGAAGGAAATGTGGAGGGAAGGAGAGTGCTAAGCTAGAACATTGGAGACTGGGAGGGGCTGAGGCTGGCACATCATTGAGTAAGGGTGGCAGCACTGAGCTGCCTTGGGCATCAGGATGTCTTGGGCCAGCCTGATCTAGACCTTCCTGTGGAAGCTATCTTGACAAGAAAAGCCCTGCTGGCTCAGATCCCCTAGCCCAGCATCCTTATGTCACAGTGGCCAACCACATGTACCAAGGAAACCCACAAGCTAAGCATGAATGCAGTAGCCCTCCTCCATTGTAGGCCCCCCCCCAAGAAACTGTATTCAGATTGATACTATCTCTGATTTCTTTTTGTAAGCAAACTGTATCCCTTTGAATGATTTGTGTATTTAAAATATTATATCCTGATGTAAGGCACGGTGAAAAAAGCCAAAATGAAATGAAATGGGCTCTTAGGAAATGAAGCAAATGCAAGAAACGGTGGGAGGTGTTACAGACACACGTGAATAATATTTTAGACCTGAAACCGTTCCAGTGTTTTGCTTTTATTAACCCCTTTTCAGACAGAAGCCATCCAAAATGGCTTGGAACAGACCGGAACTGACATTTCATAACTCATCATTGTGCCGAAAACTGTGGGATGTGTTAGAGAGACATGAGAACAATATTTTGTAAATGATATCCATGCAGGATTACAATTTTAGTAATCCTTTCCCAGCCAGTATTCATTTTCATAAGCAATAAATTGGAATGACCAGTCCTAAAGCAACAAGCAAAGTCAGGTTCACATGCAAGAACAGTCTAGGTGGATGGAATGAGCCATCAAACGTCCACAGATTCCCCTGGCTATAAATTATTTATACCCCGGAATGGATACCAGAATGTGAAAATACAGAACATTTTGTGGTTTAGTCCACCCTAGTCTTTTCTTGCCTAAGAGTCTGGCTTTTTTAAAAAAAAACAAAACCTTAGGATTGGGCTTTCAAATTTACTGCTTGTTAAAACGTGTTCTAATAATAACTGGTATTTATATACCACCTTTCTTGGTCATTGGAATTACTCCTTTGACTTTAATCCAAGACGGTTCACATAGATAGGCTTTCTCAAAAACCCCCCAGGGGTTTTTACAACAAACAAAGAAGTTCTATCTCTCAAGGACAAACTACATTCCAGATGGATCTTTTAAGTCTGGCAAACATTCTGCGCATTGCCTCCCACACTGACAAACAGCTGCAGCTCATCTCTCACCCAAGAGCTCAGCTTCTCGAGGTCTCACCGATCTGGTGACCTTCAGTTGTTATCTATGGGCTTAACTATGGCTCTGCCCTCTAGACCAGACCTCTTGCCCTCTTCCATTTCGTAAAGGGTTAATAAAATTGGAGTCGTTCGTAGATATCATTTCCAAAGTATTATTCTCATGTCTCTAACATATCCCACAGTTCTCTGCACAATGGGCCGGCCCATCCATGAGGCCAACTGAAGCAGTCGCCTCAGGCAGCAGACTGGTAAAGGGGTACTTGTCTCTGTCCACCTACTTGTCTCCAGTGCTTCTCCTCCTCTTTCATCCCTCTGGATTGAAAAAGGAAGAGCAGAGGCTGGCACTGGATAAGGGCACTGCCACTTCATTGGGTCAGGGGGGCAATATTTGTTGTGCTGCCTCAGGTGTAAAGAGGGCTTGGGCCAGCCCTGTCAATGAATTGTAAAATGTCAGTTCCAGTCTGTTCCAAGCTGTTTTGGATGGTTTCTGCTAGAAAGGGGTTAGTAAGAGTAAAAGAATTTCAGGTCAAAAATATTATTCTCCTGTGTCTGTAACACCTCCTACTGGTTTCTGCATGTTTCTGGGTTTCCAGCCCATTCCATTCCAGCTTCCATGCCGCCTCTTGCTTTAATTAAGCTTTCTCACAATGCATCTTGGGGGTAACTTACACACAAAAAAAGTTAAAAACAGAACAAATAGATTTAACATCAACTTAAAACAGAACCGAAGATAAAGATAAAAACCGCTAACAATTCCGCAATTAAAACAATAAAAAATAATATTATTAAACCTCAGACAGCAATAAAGCCTGGACAAATAGAAAAGTCTTCTGCCTAATGCTCAACACACATGGAACTAGGCAAGCAGCCTGGGAAGAACATTTCAGAGCTGGGGTACCACCACTAAAAAGGCCTTTTCTCTGGTCACCACCACGTGACCTCTGACAGTGGGTGCCACTGGTGAAGGGTCCTAAAGATGGTTGGCGAGTTGTTCTACAGGAGCAGGTCAGGGTGGTGGCAGGGGTGGTGGGATGGTGCAGGGGTTAGCCAAAAGTCTATGCTTATAAAAGGGCTCACCTGGCCAGTCTGATCCCCAAACCCCTTTGTACTAGTGACAGCACCCAATGCACCATCAGGGGTGGGGGTGGGGGTTTAAGTGCAGGGCTCCATCAACCTGACACTGACATTAGAGCTGGTGGTCCTTTGGATTCCTTTCATTTTGGGGTGGATGCTTGAAAATATGCAGGCATTTTCTATTTTGCACAAGGTGTTCTTCCTTCCTATAAACAAGAAAGATACCTTTCTCCAGAGTCCCCAGTTCCTATTCTACTGCTAGTCCCTACTTGATTGTTTTTGTGAGTAGTCCAAGATGGCGTAGTGGTTTGGTTGGGAGGGGGAGAGGGTTGGACTTAGACCTGGAAGATCAGCCACAAAGGCGCAATCCCAAGGGCACAATCCTGAGGACGCCCCCTTGATTGCCTCCCCACTGCAGGATGCAGTGCACACCACATTGGCACAGCTGTGTCAGTGCTGGAAAGTTGGTTAACATTGCGCCCTAATTGACCTTGAGCCAGTCTCTATTTCCCAGCCTAAACTACCTTACAGGGTTGTTGTGAGGAAAAAGCAGGGAAGAACTATGTATGGCACCCTGAGCTCCTTGGATTAAGGGCTCATGTAAAAATGTGAAAAATAAAAATAAAATAAAATAGAGTCAAATAGGGACAATGGATATTTATCAGGAACATGTTCTATTTTCTGTTGCCAGTCTCTGGTAAACTACTGTCCCTGTTTTATCCCAATTTTTTTACCTCTGGGAGATGCTTTGTTAAAATTTTCTTTGCATGAGTTGGAGGTATTGTCATTTGTCAGAGTTTGGCTCCCTTCCACAGTCTCCAGGACTTCTATCTCTAAATAGGGAATGGCCTCTCTGAAGCATATCCTTATGAATGTATGCACAGAAATACTGCTGCCATTTCTCATCCTGCAGCTGCTGAAGTATTTTTTGAATTGTTGATCATCTATTGTAAGAGACTTATGTTTCACAAGTAGGTTCTTTTGGTGAATCACTCGCTTGACTTTTAAACAATGGAAGACGGGCTATTCAGGCCCAGACCATATGTGAGGCTGACGGAGCCAACGGATCAGCAGGGAACATCCATCTGCAATGGCCTGCTCATCTCCACTGCTCCTCTGCCTCCCACACCCTGGACTGGAGAAAGAAGAAAGGGACAGAGCAGAAAAGGAAGTGTGGAGAAGGGGGGAATGAGCAGCGGTTCTCAAACTTTTCAGTCTCTGGAGCCCTTCGCGCTCCTAAAAGGAGTCTCTCAGAGCCCTGCAGATGCAGAGGCAAAATTACGGTTTGTGCCAAACAGTGCAAGAGCTCATTGCAACACCCTCCTCCCATACCAGACCATACAGAATAAATTACAATATCATACGCACAGCCTAAATGCAGGGTTGGTGTCACCCCCATTAACTTTATTTAATTATTTAAATATATAACAGTACAAGTCACCCAACAAACCAGTAACCAACAGAAAACCAGCGGCTTACCTGATGGCGCTCACACAACTGAATAAAAGTTCTCAACATTAGCTCTGACGCATGGAAATGCGAGCTGATTCATACTAATACCTTACTGGTCCCTTGCTCTGTCATAGCACCTCATTGGCTCTCAGAACAATCTGTCTCATTGTTCCATTTTGAGTTATAAAAATCCACTTTTTGTTACATAAGGCAGTTGTGTTTTCTGGTTATTTGACCATAACATTTGATAGACTACAGTTATTTCATCCTGGTTTGTTTCATTGCATTCTGCATGAAAGTATACATTGAATGATATATAACATGATGGTATTATTCAAAAACACCAAGATTTTCACAATTTTGGTCAGTAGTGGTGTAACCCCCCCCCAAGTGTGACACCCGATGCACCCTCCGCACTCCCCCCCAGTTACACCACTGTGTGTGGAGTCTCGGGGAGCCCAAGAACACTGGCACATGGACAGAGTGGCACAGTGCCAAGCCCAATGCCCAACACTGATGAAGAGCCAGAACAGAAGGGCATTGAGGAAAGAGAGCCACAAACAGGGGAGGCATTAGAGATGGATGAACAAACCTGGCAGAGGTCTGATGGTAGCTGCTCATGTGCACATGGAACCCCTGAAGGGGTCTTAGGAAGGAGTCTAAGGAAGCCCCAGGGCTTGTAGGAGCACACTTTGAGAAACACTGGGTCACAGGGTCTCCGACTCTCTAAACCACTCCTTTTCCTCTCTTCCACATTTAGTCTTCTACTCTGTCACCTTCTTGCAGTCCAAGGAGTGAGAGAAGCAGAGGTTGGCCAAGGGGGGGGGGTACCTTGGCACATTGCCTTAGGTACCAGGAGGTCTCAGGCTACCCCCTGAGGCTATTACAGGTCACACCAAGACAAAATACAGCAACAGTGGTGGTGAGAGTTTGGGTAGAGATCTTTAGGATAAGTATTGGCCTGTAAGGATTTTACTGAATTCTCCTCTTGTCCAAAATCACAATGAATGGTTCCTGACCCTTCCCTCTCCCCAGAGGATCAAATTCTACAAAATACAGAGCCATCTATGGACTTCATGTGTTATGTATATTTATATATAACACACACACATTTAAATGCGTACTTTGCAATATATTATCACACCAGCTGCTTGGGTAGGAAATATATAAATATATATATTCAAGATACATAATTTTTGGGGTGATAAAAAAAAATGCTGGGATTTTTAATGGAGGAAAGCAGAGTGGAAATCAGAAGCAACTCCAGACAAAATAGTAGAATCTGTCCATCCCTATTATTATTAACCTCTCTATTCTGCCCTTCCTCCAAGGAGGTTAGGGCAGTGTACATAGCTCCTTCTCTCCTTTTGTCTTCACAACAGTGAGGTAGGTGGGGCTCAGAGATAGCCCAAGGACACCCAGAAAGCTTCAGGGCTGAGTCGGGATTTGAACCTGGGTCTTCCAGGCCTCAGTCCAACTCCCAAACCACTACATCAGTGGTTCTCAAACTTTTTAGTACCAGGACCCACTTTTTAGAGTGACAATCTGTCAGGACCCACCAGAAGTGATGTCATGGCCAGAAACGACATCATCAAGCAGGAAAATTAAAAAACCCCATACAACAAAATCAAAGTTAATTGTTATGTAAGCATAAATCAAAAGCTTACAGTAAATATAAGTTTAAACATTTAAAATAAAGAACCCTTCCAACACTCCCAAGCGGTTGCTGATCTGTTTAAAAAAATTCCCCGAACATCCCAAAGGCTGCAATCCTATCCACACTTACCAGGGAGTAAGCCCCATTGACTATCATGGTTAGAAGCATATATACAGAAGCCTATTCAAAGTACATGTTCCAAGCTTGGTAGCTTCAAGCCTAATATATTAAAAATAAAATACCCACTGAAATGAATGGGGACCTACCTGATATTGGCTCATGACCCACCTAGTGGGTCCCAACCCACAGTTTGAGAAACAGTGCACTACACCATCCTGTTTATTAAGAAGAAGAAATTGAGTTGCTAGTTGCAGAATCTTTTCTTTCAAACACAGACCTGTAGGCAGCTTGATTCCAAAGCCCAAGTCATTTTCGCAGGCCCTGAGCCACACACCTGACCACGAATATGCGAATGTTGCAGAGAACCCTTGATGCTTTTTTCCGGCTGTTCCCGCATCTCAAATAAAAGCAGTGCATAAACAAGGCCATGTTGTCACTTGCGCCCTTGGTTTGCATGGCCCTGGAAGCTCTTCAGCTCTGCGGCCTTTCACACAAGAGGGTTTCCCCTCTCACTCTGAGAGATGCTAGCCCAGAGCTCGGAGAAGGTCTTTCCTCCTCTGGGATACTGTGGTGGGCTGAAGTGTTTGTTTAGATGGTTTAATTGACTGTAAAGGAAGCTTCAGGGAGGTAAGTTAAAATGGTGGTAAAAGCCTTTGGCTCATAAATGCTGAGTGGGGAGTTGTTGAGGAGGCCTCCAGAGGCTAATAAAGGAAACCACTCATCAGCTTGCCAGGAGGGGGCAATAAGGAGCTGCATCAGCTGCAACTAGGAAGGAGAGATTATTAGGCACTCACATGCTGTTATCCTTCAACATGCACCCTGATTTAATTTGATTGAGGTGCACGTGTGTGTCCCCCCCCCCCAAGGAGGTACGCACAGAGTAACCTCCTGCTCATCAACATTTCTTTGTTGGTTTATTGGTTGGTTGGTTTATTTGTTTAGAAGATTTCTAAGAGCCTGGTGATACGCCTTTAAAAAATATTTAAAAGATTGCAAGTTCCTTGGGGCAGGGACCTGTTTTCTCCTTCTTGCAAAGCATCTTGGATGGTACTGTATAAATACGTGCAAGATCGTTGTGTGACACACAGGAATTCAGCCGGTGAAGCTTTTTATCAGCTTGGAGCTTGTCTCCTTACTGAGCTGTTCTAGTTGAGCATTCTATTTACAATGCTGTAACTAAAAGCAACTGGTTGTTGTCCCCCCAAAAAAAAAATATTTGGGGGGGGCACAGGAGGAGCAAAGTGCATTTCTGGGGGAACAAATTTTGCCCCACGTAACAGAATCCAGAAAGAAACACAACATTGTATTTCACATCACTGATCCTAACTTAATCAATTTTTGCCCTTCCTTAAACATAGGTAAACATAGGTAGACATGAACTCCTGGGATAGATAGATAGATAGATAGATAGATAGATAGATAGATAGATAGATAGATAGATAGATAGATAGATTTTGAGCTAATCAGACGCAGGGACAGATGGGAGAGCTTCCCAACAGCAATACTCCCCTCGATGGATTCTCCAGTAGGGCCAAATTTCAGAGGGCCAAATGCCCTCCTTGTGTTTATTAAGGTTTTTACTGTATCTAGTTCTGGTTCCCCTGCTTTGCCAAGATCTCAAGATGTCAATCAAACATCCGAACTAGAAAGAGCCTGTGATAAAGTGTCAGTGAGTTCCCACCAAATACCACTCCATGGACCTGGGGTGGGGGCAAAAGCCCCAGGTGCCACCCTTGCCGCAGCCCCGCTGCCCACCAGGCCACTCTCCCTTCTCGTCGGAGCCACTGTATGGTCAGGCAAAGCCCAGCGTGGCGGTCAGCAGCATGCAAAAAGCTTTCTGAGGCTACTTGCACGATCTTATGCATCCGATTTTGTTTAAAGTATTCTTTAAAATGGCGCGAGAAGCCTTCGAGTTGTGCTGAGGGCTGTGTGAGGTTCTGTGAGCATCACTGAGTATCCTGGGGAAGGTGAGGTGGCATGATGGGGGAGTGGCCTGTCCCAGACCTGCACCCCAGAGTGCAATGGAGGCTGATCCGTTACTGCTACTCTACTATGTGAAATCCCCCCACCCCACAATCCTGCTGGAATTCTGCCTTGGATGGAATTGACCAGCATTTCCCAGAATTCCTCCTCTGACTACTGCTTCCATCCCTTCCTGCTCCATAGAACTGCTTCATTCCCACCATCTCAAGGTCATGATTGAGTCATTGGCCATTTTGCTGTTTCATGACATTAGTGGTTGCTAAGCAATGACAGGGCAGAACACCAGGCCCTGTTCTGCACTTCCTGCCCCCTACCTCAGGAAACAGCTGACCAGGGATGAAGTGAGAGATGCCACGGCTAGCTAACTCTACACTGCCAATGTCTGGAGCATGTTCGTCCATCCGCTTGTCCTGTGTATAGACCAGGCCTGATTGTACTGCTCGTTGTGACTTCTTCCTCTTTTCTGAGGATCTTGCAGTTACAGGTGGAACCTCTTCATCCGCGGATTCGAAACCTGTGATTGTACTTAGTGCGGGTTCCGAACCCACGCTGGAGGGCCTCACCTGACCTCCCGGATGCAACTCGTAGAAGCACCTTTCTAAGGCCTCCAGGAAGTCTTCTAGGACCTGAAAAGGCCTTCTGGAGGTCTTAGAAAAGCACTTCCAGGCCTCATATACCTCCTGGATGTGGGAGATGGCTCCCACCCACATATTCAATTATCCATGAGTTTCGGTATCCACGGGGGGCGTCTGTGAACAGAGGTCCAACTATACAGTTATTATTATTACAATGTGTGCACACGTTGTGGGGTGTTTTGTTGCTTGGATAGCTCAACTGCCTTACAGAATATTGAGCATAGTAAAAAAAGAAACGAAAAGCAAGCCCGTCCCCCCTACTAAGCATAACCTTTTCTGGAACGAATTTCGCAGACTGAGGTGCTTATTATATCTTCACATAAACATGATTTATTTATTTTTCTTCAACAGAGGCTTTTGCTCGCACAAACTACAATTACCGCTTCAAACGCTTGTGCCGGCCTGTTTGGACGTGGGGAAAGCAAATGTTCTCTCTCTCTCTCTCTCTCTCTCTCTCTCTCTCTCTCTCTCTCTCTCTCTCTCTGCCCTTGCGCTACAGGAGCTGCCAGCTTAATTTACATTTCTTGTTATAACGCAAGCAAACCATCATTTGGGATGCCCCCAGTGGATTGCTAAATTTCCTTCTGAACCGCGATGGTATGCTGAGGGCAGTGTAATCTGTGAGTGACCTGGCCATTTTACGGTGGGGAGGCCTGCCTAGCCAGCGGAGATGGCTCCCCCCTCCCCGCATAAAGAGAAAAGTGCGAGGGAGAGTGAGTATGTTCCCTCAAGAAAACAGAAGGCAAAGTCATCTGATAAAGCGAAGCACGGTTGGGTGGCAATGGTGGAATCGAGAAGCAGCACGGAAACCAGTCCTGCCACAGATGGATGAAGAGCACTGATGCAGAGTGGACCGTTGGCCTAATTAACGGGGGTGAGGTGGGCATGCGGTAGGAAAGGAAGCACCCTTGCCACTCCCACACAACACGTGTGTGTTGACAGCCCGCTCCTTCCTTCATGTTTTGCCACCATCTTCAGAAGCAGTCATTACAAAGAGGGCTTTCTGCTGTGCACAAAGCAGAGACACTTCTTTGTCTCCTGTGCCCAATGAAACCTGTTAGCCGCTAATTGGAAATGATTCACAGGCAGTTAGCTGTAACAAGAAACACTCCGTTAAATTCATGAGGGCTAGAAACGGGCTTTAAAAAGGGAGACAAAGAATGTGGAAAATCTCTGGAAGCCCAATGTTGCGTCAAATGTAGAGTCACAGAATTTAATGTGGGTGGAACATTAATGGGGCAGAGACCTAAGATTCAGTGCTTGTATTAGGGCAGACGGGTAGTGGACCACTCAGTGAAATCCAGTCCATCTCTGGTTCACTGCAAATTTAGCCAAATCATGCCCCCCCCATAACATAAAGGGGGTAGGGGGGCCCTGGCGGTCCCATAACTGCTGAACCGATATTTCCAACCGAGGATGTGTAATGCACCTCAAATGTCACTGTGCAGCATTAAGCCCCTGCTAGAAATGCAGCCTTGCATGGATCTCATTCATAAACGAATTTCATGCCCTGCAGATGGAGTTCTGGGGGGAGGATAGTTCCCTGGCCGAAACCCAGATCCAGCCAAGTAATTACAGCATTGTTTTTTCTCAAGCCAAAGGGTGTCATGCTGTTTTCTGAAAGAAAGAAAGAAAGAAATCTCAAAGACCAGCTGAGCTCTGAGAGGGGGAGTTGCTGGTCCCACAACCAGAGAAAGGGCTGCTTTTCCAGGCTGAGACCCGTTGCTACATATGGACAGCCCGTGGGTTGCACTGGGCAGAGGGCCTGTCTCCTTGATCCCAAAAAGAAGCCCCTTCTTTCTTCCCTAATAATTAAAGTACAGCAGCTAGTAATTTGGCTCTGATTTTCGGGAGGGGGGGTGAGCAACAACCTCCTGGAAGAGGCTGGGTGTGCCAAAAAGGGCCAGGGGCTGCATATATAGTGTTAAAAAAAAATCTAAGGTTCACAGAAGAAAGGGAGGAAGGAAAAGTTGCTTTGCATTCTGCAGGATAAAGACACAGCACTCGCTCCAACTGCCTGTCTTTTGTCCCCATTTTTTTTTTTTTTTTTTTTTTTTGCTTTTTTGGCATATGCCTGTTAAGTTTTTTTTGTTCACATTGTCACTCTTTAGGATTCAGCTTCCACCCCAGGTAATTTAAATCTCTGAGTGGGTGGGTAGATAATTTTGGGATTTAGTGTATACATAGGTAAGTGTATGTGGCGGACTGGCACAAAGTTGCACCAGGTCCTGGGGCCAGGTCAGGATTGGTGCCTCTATACGTGAGGCTTCCCAAGGCATGCCCTACCCCAGTCCCCAGGTAACCTGGTGAGAGCAGCTCCTCTCTTTCCAACCTGGGAGGATGGGGAAAAATTGAGCTTCTGCTGCCACTTTGTCTAGAAAAAGCTTGATTGACCAGTGGGGTGCAGGGAAGAGGCACTGCCTGTGTGACAATTGCACTGGCACTTCCTACCCCTTCCCAACTGAGCTTGCTCTTGTAATATTTCAGTATTTCCCATAGTAGCAAGTCCATTGGAGGGTTTGTGAGCTGCAACTCTGACAGCCCAATCCTATCCAGCACTGGTGCGGTGGGGCTGCACGGCCCATGCTGTATCCGGTGCTGGGACTGAGCAGGCTGGAGGTCTCCTCAGGGTTAGGGATCATTTGTTCCCTTACCTGGGGGAGAGTCCCAGCCTGCTCAATGAATCTACTCCGATCTGTGCCAGCTAAATTGCTGGCACAAATCCAAGAAGCCCTATCTTGGGCTTGCAGCTTCGGGAAGGGGGTTAGGATATGGCAGAGGCCTCCTCCCCCAACCCTGCCCCCTCCCAGGCCTGACACAACCCCCACCCTCTTCCCATTATACCCTCTCCCCTGAGTCACTCAGCTCTGTACCTACCAACAGTGGTGCCTGTGGCTCCAGATTCAGTACCAGTGGGACAGCAGAGGCCTTCCTGCTGGCACTCCTTACTCTAAAGCAGGGGTGCTCAATAGGTGGATCGCGATCTACCGGTAGATCGCGAGGCAAAATGAGTAGATCGCGGAGTGCCGACCCCCCCCCTTCAGGTGCCTCTGGGAGGAAACGCCGGGAGTAAGCCCCATTGTACTCAATGGGGCTTACTCCCAGGTAAGTGTGGCTAGGATTGCAGCCTCACAGCCTAATCCTAGGCATGTCTACTCAGGAGTAAGTCCTGTTATACTCAGTGGGGCTCAAGGTACACCAACATACATTGTACACATAAATGTTATATGTTATAATGCGCGAACATTGTAAAAAAAACTCTGGCTGATCTCCGGGCCTTGCTGGGTTTCAAAGTAGCTCTCGAGCCAAAAAAGTGTGAGCACCCCTGCTCTAAAGCATGCTTCACGGCATGTTTGAAATACCTAATGTCAACACAGCAGTTGCTGCGCTGGCACTAGCCCCAGTTAGGTTTGAGCTGTGAGTCACATCAAGAGGCAGACATCAAAGTTGGTGTCAGGTCAGCCAGGAAGGGCGCTGTACATCTGAGGGACCACAACCTAGCCTCAGATGGTGGGGAGGGGGGAGACCCGGAAGAGGGCTTCTAATGAAGAACCACCTGGCTGATGTGGCTGTGGCTTGGGAAGCAGAAGTAGCGTAGCTAAGAGGGACATAGCACTAAGTTTTGCATGGGGCCTCAACACGTCATGTAAGCTGTCCCTTGCCATTAGAGCCTATTCCAGCATCTAGCAAAGACACGACACCATGACATTGCTCTTGCTGTGAGGCATTGGCATCGCTAGGGTGGTGCAGGGTGGTGCAGGCTGCATCGGGTGATGCGCCGGGGGTGTGTGCGTGACGCACCCTGGGGGGAGGACGCGCTAAAATCGTGGTATTAGGAGCTAGCCGGTCACGCCATACACCATTGTATGCGGAATGTCCAGCGGAATGCAATGCAAAAAACAGAATTGAAATAGCTCCTTTTCCTTCAAAAGTTATGGCCAAAACACCGGAAAGAAAAGAAAAAATGCATGGATCCCTTTGGAAAGTAAAAGTTTGCCGTATCGCACATTTACTCATGATTAGGCGTACTTGCCATAGTCCGTCGGAAAGGGCAGGCTGAGAGGAATCCTACAACACCAGAATGGTCCCGATCCAATGAATACAGCCCCTAAAAAAACACAAAAGGGAGAAGGAGGGCCCTGCCTCCCTCCCAGCTGCGTCTATTGAGCCCGAAACGAAGCCACATGGCTGCGTTTACTTGTGAGTAGGCATACTTGCCATAGTCCATTGGAAAGGGCAGGCTGAGAGGACACCAAGGATGTCAGAATGGTCCTGATCCAATGAATGCAGTCCCCAAAAATACAAAAGGGAGGAGGTCCCTCCTTCCCTCCCAGTTGCAGTCTATTGAGCCCTATGGAAAGTGAAGCAGCCGCATGGTCGTGTTTACTTGTGAGTAGGCAGACGTGCCTTGGCTGGAGGTCAGGCCAGGCAAAGGGGAATGTGAGGACACCAGAATGGTCCTGTTCCAATGGAGCTGCTCCAGAAGGCAGCTACAGAAGTCACCCCACACACACACACACTCACACACACACACACTAAAAAGGACGAAAAAAGAGGCTTCAACTGGTAAGGGGAATGTTTTCTATTTTGCACTTGCAAAGCCAGGAGGGTCTTTATCTTGATGTGCTTGAGATAGAAGAACTTTAAACTGGGCACTGGGAGGGCTGGAAATCTCACTGATTCTTTTTGGGGGGTGTTATTGCAGGCAGACTACAGAGTAAGCCCCATTGACCACTATGGGACTTACTTCAGAGTAGACATGCATTGGATTGGGCTCACAGGCTGCAATTCTACCCACATTTTCCTGAGAGTAAGCCCCATTGCCCACTATGGAACTTACTTCTGAGTAGGCTTGCATAGGCTTGGGCTCACAGGCTGCAATCCTACCCACACTTTCCTGAGAGTAAGCCCCATTGACCACTATGGGACTTACTTCAGAGTAGATTCACTTGGTGGAACAGGACTAGCTCCCCCTTATTTAATTATTTCTTTTATTTTAATTTAATTATTTATAATTATTTATTTTAATTTGCTTGATGATGTCACTTCTGACCATGAGATCACTTCCAATGGGTCCTTGACAGATTGTCATTCTAAAAAGTGGGTCCCAGTGCTAAAAGTTTGAGAACTGCTGCAATAAGGTGTTAGGAAGTTGACATGGGGTGTGTGTGACTCTACAAGTTTTCAAAATCACTAAAATCAGAGTTTGGAGGAATAAGACCATCATGTTATATATCAATCAATGTGTAATTTCGTGCAGAATGCAATGAAACAAACCACATTGAAATATCTGTGTTCTAACAAAAGATACAGCCAAAAAACCAGTGGGGTACATCACCACACCCACCACCTGGGGCATTGCCCGCCCACTACATGGGGTGATGAGCAGGCCTCCCGCACCGGGTGATGCAAATCCTAGTGACGCCACTGCTACCAGGAATGACTCTGACGGGGAGGGGAAGGGGCAACTTACACAGAGTGTTGACTTACACTTACACAACTTACACTAGGAAGACCTAGTGTTGTGCTTCCCCTGTAGCTATACTATTGGGCAGCAGTTCCCAACAGGGCAGGATCCTCTCATATGGACCCCACAAGACCTCACATATGGTACCATTCCATGTGTGTTGGGGAGATGTGTGTGTATGAATACTACAGTACCATGCAACTCCCAACCTGGCTTCACACAGTGGGAGCAAAGCCCCTTTCCTCCTCCCCACCACACACACAAACACACCATGGTCCTATCAGCTCTAAAAACATGCTCAACGTATTATTCAGCTTATCCTTAAACCAGTGGTCAGCAAGCCATGAATTCCACCAATTTATGCTTTGTATCAAGAAGTGCTTTCTTTTACCAGTCCTGAATCTCCTAGGAGTCCGTTCCATTGGATGATCTCAAATTCTAGTCTTACGGGAGCAGGAGAACAAATGGTGGAGCCATTAAGTTTTTCTTCTATATCTTTAAGTAACAGAACAATCATTCTCTTGGCACTAAATCAGCAGAGGACAGAGCTCTTGCAGAATAAATGAATGCTGCATTCAGCCAAGTGGTGAAGAGCCTTCAACAATGTGCAACGGAGGAGGAGGTAGGGCTTGAAAAGTGATCCCCAGCATGAGAATAAGGATGGTACAAGCATGTCTGTTTTTTAATCTGTGAAGTGTGTGTGTGTGTGTGATTTATTTATTCACTTGATAAGCTGCCCTTCAGCACAAACCTCCCGGGGTGGTGTACTGATTAGAATAAAAGCAACTACAATAAGACTCCATATAAAAATTTCAGAAACAGCAACCATAAAATCCAGCTGAAGCCATAAAAATAACACCACCGTGGCCAGCTATAAAACAGGCAGGCATGCTTTATGAAATAAAGAAACCTTTGTCTGACTCTGGAAAGATCGGAATTAGTGCCTGGGCAGCTGGGGAGGGGCCCTGACTAAGAAGGCCCTGTTGCTACTGTAGAAGAAATTAAACAAAAGGCTTGAAGAAAGAAAATTGATCTGATTATTAAGAATGCTTTTGGACTAAATTCCCCCATGAGTGGGAAGTCTGACAACTACATGCACAGAATACAAGACTTTTATAAGGCCTGAGGGTAAGATAAATTAGAGCCATATGGTCTATTATGATGTAGTTGTTTGGGTGTTAGACATGGAAGATCCAGGTTCAAATACCCACTCAGCCATAAAACTTCTTGGATGACCTTGGGCCAACCACTATCTCTCAGCCTAACCCTACTTCACAGGGTTTTTGTGAGGGCAGAAGGAGAGAAGAAACCATATACACCACCCTGAGCTCCTTGGAGGAAAGGCAGTTTAAAAATGTGACAAATTTTTATATCCCCAAAATTTAAATATCCTAAATCACTGTATGGACCGGTTACCAGGAATCTACTGATACACCAGTCTAATTAGTGTAACCTGCATTCAAAGGCTCACAAAGAGATAATAGCAATAAATTGACTATGAATGTGGATAAGAGGGTAATAAAAGTTACTGGTAATGGCAACCAAATGGGGGAGAAACAGGATAAATGACATCTGGATAGTTAAATAATGCAGTTAAAGAGCAGCAAAAGTAGAGCAGGATGTATCAGTAAATATTAAAGTTTACATAGTCCCTTGTCCGGCAGGATTGGCAAAGGAGGGCTTTCCCCAGATCCAATCCTTCCTTCTGTGCTGGAAGCCCTACACAGAGTTGCCCAAACTTGCACCAGCTAAATAGCTAGTGCAGATGCAAGTAGCCCCACTGGGCAGGCTGTGGTATTAGTCAAGGTAAGGGAAAAAATCCCCTTACCCCAGGGAGACCTCCAGCTTGCTCCTAAGAAGCGCTGGATACAGTGGAGTCCATATGGCCTTCTGCACCAGCACTAATTAGGATTGGACTCCCAGTCTCTTTGCAGCTCAGTCGCATACCCCGAGGCTGCAGATGTGCTCCTTTAGGGTCAGTGCAGTATTAAAGAACAAGGCACAAGAAAACTGAAATTCATTTGTGCTCTGCATAACACATTCGTGTCTATATGCCTTAGATCTGAAATGTTGCAAGCTTTGCAAAATTCAGTTGTCAGCAGAAAACTCAAGTATAGATAGTCACAAATCTTGGGAGTCAGATCTGGGTAAGCAAAGCCACACTTCTCATTAGTCACCCAGTTGTAAGTATCATGTGCTAAAGGGGCGTCTGATAGTATTGTGACATTCCAGTGCTTGGATTTGAGTAATGATTACACAGGTCTGCAAAAAAAAATTTTTGGACAGCTGTTTTGGTTTTGTTGACTGATTCTTATGTTTTTTGGTGCGCTGAATCCAAAAACGATAGCAGTTTTGTCCTGGGACGTCAGGTTTTCGAACAAACAGGTGGTCATCATTTTAAAAAATCTCTTAATGCAAATATTTTATTTACATGAAAAATATTAACTCATTTGCACAGGTGACAACAAAATTTACACCACACTCAAGTAGATTGCTTGTGAAATCATCTTTTTTAAACTCTAAACTTCTTTTTGAGCTTTTCCTCTTGTAGGTGGCTTCCGGAAGATCCCTATACAACATCCAGCAGTAGTCAGCCATCATTGTTACACTCCATTTCCCTTGATACCTTCTTTCCATTTCTTTTATATCTTGATGGAAACGTTCTCCCTGCTCTTCACTCACTGCTCCCAAATTTTCAGGAAAATAGTCAAGGTGTGAGTTGAGAAAATGGACTTTTAAGCTCATGGAGCAACCAAGCTTGTGGAACGCTTTCAACATTGTTTCCACCATTGCCTTGTAATTTGGGTCCTTTTGGTTTCCCAAAAAGTTATTTATGACCACAGTAAAGGCAACCCACGCTTTTTTTTGAGTTGGAGTCATTGAACTGATGAAGTCTTTGTCGGATATGAGTTTTCTAATATCCGGGCCAACAAAAAAACCCTCTTTCAGTTTTGCCTCTGTTAAACCTGGAAACTTGGATCCCAAGTACCTGAAGCATTCGCTATCTTTGGGAAGTGCCTTAACAAATTGCTTCATTAATCCTAATTTTATATGGAGTGGTGGTAATAAAACCTTCTCAGGGGGTACCAATGTATCTCTGAGAACATTCTTTTCACCAACAACTAGACTTCTTGGTGGCCAATTTTTTTGCTTCCAGTGATTTTGTCGGTCTCTACTGTCCCATAAACATAGAAAACAAGGGTATTTGGTGTACCCAGCCTGTTGTCCCAGCAGCATACACAATACTTTTAAATCCCCACATACCAACCAGTTTTGGTTTTGATAACCCACTTTCTTGAGTACCAACTCCAAGTTCTCACAAGTCTCCTTCAAGTACACCGAATGAGCAACAGGAATGGACGCATAACGGCCACCATTGTGAAGGAAAACTGCTTTTAAGCTTCTTTTGGAAGAGTCAATGAAAAGCTTCCATTCCGAAGAATCATACTGAATGTGGAACTGAGCCATCAACCCCTCTAAATCAGAGCAAAACACCAAATTGCCCTCATGAAAAAAGTAAGACAGAAAGTCTTTTTTCCGATGTCTGTACCATGCAAAAGATGTACCTTCCATCAACAAATTTTTGCTTTTACATGTATTTTCATGTTTTTGGGAGCACTGGCAGTGAAAATAAATTTGTTTTTCCATGTTCAGTTTTTTTCCCCCAAATATGATGAATTTGAAATTTAGCGGTTTCCAGCTACCTGTTTGACCAAGGTACATTTCGATTGTGAAAAAACCTGACGTCCCAGGAAAAAACGGTGGTCGTTTTCAAATTCAGCGCACCAATAAACATAAGAATCAGATAAAATTATGAAAACAGCTTTTTGGTTGCAGACCTGTGTTATTGGACTGGGGCCTGGGCAATGGCTCAGTCACCAAGGTGGTTATGGTGGAGGTAAGGTTATATTGAGCGCTGAACTGCAGGAGTGCTATTTAGGGAAGATTGGGGGGGGGGGTAAACTTGTTACTGCAGGGTTGCAATCTCTGTTATGAATGCACAAGCAAGGAATTTCAGGGAACAAACCCTGGCTGGGTCATTCACATCACATTTTTCCCAGTGAACTATAAACTTGGATCAGTCAGAAACAAATAAGGAACACTTCATTAATTTAGAGCGTAATTCTAAGATTGCAGGAGTGTGACAAACGTGCCATAAGGGGGGCACATCTGTGATGACTTGGAAGCAGGTCTTGCTAGTGGAAGGATGCACACTGGCCTACTGCCACTAGAAGCTGCGGCTGAGGGGGTAAGGAAGTACCGGCCTGGGGAGGTAAGGCCGGTGCGGGTGGTTGGGGAGGGCGTTTCAAGCAGGGGAGCATGCGCAGGGGGAGAGCCAATGGACAGACCAGGCCTGGGAGTGGGGGGGGACCGGTCTCTGGCACTTAGGTCCAGTGGCGTCGCTAGGGAGGTGCGGGGGGTGCAGGCCACACTGGGTGACGTGAAAGGGGGCGACGTGCTAAAATTGTGGTGGTTAGGAGTAACCCCATCATGTTATATACCATTGGATGTGGAATTTCCAGCAGAATGCAATGAAAAAACCCAGAGTGAAATATCTCCTTTCTATCAAAAGTTTTTGGCAGAAATCCAGAAAACAAAAAATGCATGGAGCACAATGGAAAGTGAAACTGAGCCGTATCGCTCGTTTACTCATGATTAGGTGAACTTGCCTTAGTCCCTTGGAAAGGGCAAACTGAGAGGAATCCACAACACCAGAATGGTCCTGATTTAATGAATGTAGCCCCCCCAAAACACCGAAGAAGGAGGTCCCTCCCTCCAAGCTGGTGAATGTATTGAGCAGTAAGGAAAGCAAAACTAAATTCACTTGGTGGAACAGGGCTGGCTTCCCCTTATTTAATTATAATTATTTATTTTAATTTGCTTTATGATGGGTCCTGAACAGATTGTCATTCTGAAAAGTGGGTCCCAGTGCTAAAAGTTTGAGAACTGCTCCAATAAGGTGTTAGTAAGTTGACACCCTGCGGGGAGGTGACACCACTAGTGAACAAAATCACTAAAATCACAGTTTGCAAGAATAAGACCATCATGTTATATATCAATCAATGTGTAATTTCATGCAGAATGCAATGAAACAAACTGCATTGAATTATCTTTATTCTATCAAAAGGTACAGCCGAAAAACCAGTGGGGGTAGGGCGACGGTGGATCACCAAGCCCACCATCTGGTGTGTTGCCCCGCCCACTGCATGGGGTGACACGCTGGCCTCCCCCACCAGGTGTCGCAAACCTGAGTGACGCCACTGCTTAAGTTTTATCCTAACGCCCCACCTCCAAACAGCCCGGCATTAAACCAGGCTGCTCTGATTTGCACCAGCTAATTCACTGGGACATATCTGAGTAGCCCCACTGGGGTGGCTGCCGCACAACACAGAGCATGGGGCAACAAATCCCCTTACTCCAAGTTGCACGGGATCCACCTCAAACCCTGCTCTGGATATTGCGCAGGCCAGCTAGCCTGCCTGTTAGTGCAGGTTAGGATTGAGCTGTAAATGTAATAGATTTATACACCACTTTGAGAAAATACATTGACATCAAGTGGGTCACAACTTTAAAAACACAAAAACAAAAAATCCAACAAGAAATAGTGAGAAATGCAACAGTAGAGTAAAATCAGCATAAGTCATTAAAGCTAAAATTAACTACAAGTTGTGCAGAATAAAAATGTCTTGAGAATCCATTTAAAAAACAACCAGTGTGGGGGCCTGGCAGACTTCCTTGGATAAGGAGCTCCATAGCCACAGGGCCACCCCAGGAAAGGCACTGTTCAGAATAAAAAGTGAACTGGGCTGGATCAAACCAAAGGTCGTCTAGTCCAGCATCTTCTTTCTGCATAGTGGCCAGTCAGCCAGTCTGCAAAACGCACAAAGAGGGCACAGAGTCAATAGCCTATTTTTTATTTTTTATTTTGCTACCTATCCTATTACATTAGTATGAGAGCTTTACAGAATATAAGAGCCCAGCTCCAAGGAGCTTACCGTCTAAAATTTGGAATAGTGGAAGGGGACTGAGATAGAGGCAGGGGTAGAGAAGGGAAGTGTATGCATTTCTCTCAGTTCTATGTACTTAGACTGAATTACAGGAGCAAATGGGGACACCAGAGAAGTAAGCGAGCAAAAGCCCCCTGCATCATTACTCTTTGTGTACCCTAAAATGGTTCTCTCTTGTGCATCAGAGGTTGACGGGACTTTCTTTCAGAGCTGCTGTCCCAGGATAACCAGACTCACAATCAGGCAGATGAAAACTTGATTGCAGAAGACAGTGATCTCCCACTTAGCACTCTTTCGTTGGTTGGAGCTTCTCATATCTGGGCTCTGATGTTCCTGGTTGTTAATCCACTCATGCCTCTATGTGAGGGCCAGGCCAGCAGGGAGAACGTCCCTTCAAGCTGCAGCATCCTGTTGTATGGACACTATGTACAGACCTCGGATGACTGATGCCAGTTTCCTCCAACCTGAACCATGTGAAATTTCTCTTCCATGGGGCCGAGTGCTAGCCATATGCCATGCTACCATCCAGCTGTCCCCTCTTGGAATGGGGGGGGGGGGAATAGAATCAAGGCTGCAGTTCTTTACAAATCGTTGCATCTCTCCATCCGACTGTCCCTCCCTCCCTCTTTCCACCACCCCACCGCATCACTGCTGCAGTGTTGTGCTTTTCACTGCCTGCCAGCGTGACCATGGCAACTGGATGGCATGACAACTTCGTGTAGGGAGGCAAGCAAAAGGAAGGGGAGGGTTTGTCAGAGAAGGAGAAAGAGATGGGGACCAGGGGATGGGGCCGAGAAACAGTTGCCATGCACCAATGCCTAGATGGACAGATTCACCAAGCAAAAATGACAGGAGATAGATCATAGGGTCCAGACCAGCAGCAGGAAGGGATGTGTGGATTGGATGCACAATGTGTCATGATAGATAGATAGATAGATAGATAGATAGATAGATAGATAGATAGATAGATAGATAGATAGATAGATAGATATTGCCTATGTGCATGATTACATTTGCTTTTATTACATTACATGCTGCACATTCTCTGTCTGTGCATCCCTAAATGTGTGAGTTTGTGTTGTCTTTCAATGTGTATATGTATGCATCTTTCTGGTTTGTGTGTGCTTATGCCTGTGTCTCTGGGTATTTATCACATATTCTAGTCTATGACCAGGATCCAGAGAGATTATTGTGCTTGCTTGCGCATGAGGACACATGTTCTTGGACACTTCTCCCTCCCCCCATTGCAGTCCCTTATGTGTTATGAGTGCTGCTTTGGAGGGCCCCTGACCTTTAAGGGGATCTTGGACTGCTGCCACCAGAAGCTGAAAGGCCTCTCTGCACATGCAGAACACTGAGCATGGAGCTTAGGTTGAGATCCAATGTGCTTTCATGGCTGGATTTGTGAGGAAACCCTTGGCGATGGAAAAAACAAGCAAGTTTTGTGACACAAATCTAAACCTCTGTTGTTTTTGCTGCTACAGTGGCACAGACCCCCTCCCCCCCAGAATTACCTTGCTGATTGGTTGCCTTGTGAGTTGTACAACTTCACACATGTGGGGGATCTGGGCATGGGTGTACCTTTTCAGATCAAATTGCAATGACTTGTGAGAACCATGAGCTGCTGGCAATTATTTATGTTGATTGCATGCCATAAATATTAATTAACGGATTTAGACAGTAAGGGGCTTATTTTAGTTTACTGTATCGTATTTCATGTACTTAATGTCTTTTTTAATTTGTGTGTGTTTTGTGTGTTTTTTTTTAACATCATGTTCTTATCCAACCAAAGACTCCAGAATAGGGTGAAATACAAATGTAAATGAATAACTAAAGTACCATCTGGGTATTTGCTTCAAATAGTGTGCAATATGCTCATGTTTGTGGAATTCTATGCAAACGTGCAGGGGGTAGGATGGCATGCAGACTGTATGAAAATGGGTTTGCGTTTGCGGCTGTAGCTATGAAATTCTGTATTAAGAGGGCAGATCTGGCCACTGTCACCCAGGCCTTGGTTACCTCTCTGCATGAGAGGCATTGAAATGCATTCAGAAACTACAACTGCTTCAAAATTCAAACTGCCAGGTTATCAATGGTAATCTCATGATTGGAACATATAATTTCAACTTTTAAGTGGCATTGGCATTGGCTTCCCAACTGTTCCTAGGTTCAATCTGGTTGCTAATGGGGATCATTAAAGCCTTGTATGTGGTTTGTGGCCACTCTCCCTAATGGGCCACTCTGGGTCTGTGACCTACACCGAACTCACCAATCTCTTCGCTTGTCTCCCTTTCCATGTCAATAGGGCAGAAGGAAGTTGGAAGAGGAGCTGAGACTACTGGCCTTGTGGTTCTTCTTCCCCTGCCCTCTCTGCTGTTTGGAAGGGCAATAGAAAGAGGGAGGAAGTCTGCAAGGGCAGGGGTAACATTAGTGCAGGGTGGCATCTGAGATTGATCTCAAGAGTCACAGAGAGATTTTGGTCATTCCCTTTGGATGCCATGGAAAGAGTCACAGAGAGATTTTGGTCATTCCATTTGGATGCCATGAAAAGTTTAGACCATTTTTCCTGCTCTAAATGCAGAAAAATTAGTTTTCATTTGGGTTATCCTGGAATAACAACCCATGAAGCCGGGCTGGCCCTTCCATGTGGCCAACTGAAGTGGTTGCCTCAGGCAGCAGGTTGTTGGAAGAATGCCTATTTGTCTCCACCACTTGTCCTTCTCCTTCTACTGCCTGAGTTAGAAAAAGATGAGGGGGACAGACAGGAAAAAGAAACATGAAAGAGAGGAGAGGGCTGAGCTAAAACTTTAGAGAGTGGGAGCAGAGGTCGGCACTTCATTGGGTAAGGTAGGTGACATCTGGCATCAGGAAGGCTGGGTCTGACTTGAAGGCACTCTGATTCTATCTGATGGTTGAATCAGGTGCTGAAGTTAACTGAAAAGAGAAACCACCCTCCCCTTAGCAAAATCTGGGGCTCTCATCCCACCTCTCTTTTACCCTGGAAGAAGTGGTTGTATAAACAATGGTTGCATTTTTTTTAACTTAGAAAAAATCAGGAACTGACGTTTCAGCATGCTGCTAATGTGCTTCCAGCATGGTTATTTTAAAAAGAGCAAAAAGGCATCCCCTCATTGAAATTAATCGTATGAAGGTCGCCATGTTGTAACCCTGCTTTGCACACACTTTGGAGGCTGCCATGTTTCTGACAGGTTCCTCCATTCGTTCTAAGAGAAATTAGGCAGAAGTAATGTTAGCATGGTGGTGGCCATCTTTCCTAGCTCTGAGCTTGCTCGGAGAAATTCTAGCACACCTAACACACTAGAACCTAAAAAAAGAATGTGACCCAAGCATGCTGGAAGCTCAAAAAAGAAACTGGCTCTCTAGTGCAGGGGTGTCAAATGTATGGCCTGTAGACCAAATGCAGCCCCCGGAAGCAATTTATTCGACCTCCATTATAATTGGGCTCTCCCAGAGTGATAATTGGTCTGTCTCATCTCTTGATGATAGGAACAAGGTTTTCAATATTCTCTTCTTGCCATTTGAAGCGAATGAGTTTCTTTGTGAGAACAAAGTTCTTATTTCGGGCCATCATCTGCTTAATGATGTCACTTTCTGCATAAGTCACTTTTGGCCTTCACAGGCACCATGAATGCTAACTTCAGCCCTCCGTATGAAATGAGTTTGGCATCCCTGTTCTAGTGCTTCTAGCGCTAAAAAAGTTAGCCAATACCAGGGCTATCTTGGGTGGGACAAAGAAATTCTTCTTTGTCTTTGTGTTTTGTTTTTCACAGAATCATAGATCACATAATACTAGAGCTGGAAGGGACCAGGGAGGTCATCTAGTCAAACCCTTGACTCAACTAGTTGACTACAGCATCCCTATAAATAGCCTCTGCTTGAAAACCCCCAAAAAGAGAGAGCCCACAACTGTAAGAGGCAGGCTGTTCTAGTGTCAACAGCTCTTACAGTTGGGAAACTCTTCCTCATGTCCAGCTAAATCTATTTCCCTGTAGTTTCAATGTGTCGAACTGTGTTTTTTTTTTTCCTTTCTCCTTTTTAATGGGGGATTTACAAGTTGAATGATCCACGTAAAACTATTTAACAAATGTACAACTGAGCAGGGCATTGAACTAAGAACAGCTGGTTCAAAGGCCAGCTTTGTAGCTGCTTCAGGGTGGAGGTTCTCTTATATTCTCCAGGGGAAAAAATGCAAAATGAGGAAAAAGTGCAGAGATGACATAGAGCTGTGAAGCCACCTGCTGTCAGGGCAGAGACAGAATAACAGACACAGAGGGGATGAAACCACAGATGCGTTATAATAAGAAAACACCTCCTAGGTGGGTCACACACTGTTTCTCAAAAGCTTCCCAGCCATCAACCTCCTAGCCTCATGACAGCACACTGCCCTTTGCATTCAAGCTGTGTAAAGTTTTCTGTCCCTTGGGCAGTCTGACACCAGCTGCACTGCAGTGGTGTAGCTAAGGGGAGGCTGGGGGGTCAATTACCCCAGGTACCACTCATTGGGGGTGTCGGAGGGTGTGTAGCCTTCCTGAGCCTCAGAAGGCCTGCCAGAGGCCTTAAAAAGGCACGATTTTTACCAAAATCGGAAGTGCCTTTCCAAGGGCTTTGGCAGACCTTCTGAGGCCTGGGGAGGCCACACATGACCACCCCCCCAGACCTTGGGAGCTTTGCCAGAGGCCTTAGAAAGGCACTTCCAGTTTTACCAAAAAGTGAAATTGCCTTTCTAAGGCCTCTGACAGACCTTCTGAAGCCTGGGGACCTCAGACTACTTTCTGGATGCCCTGGGGGTGTTCTGGGCTTCTGCCCCCCAGAGATGTTAACACCTTTTTGCCCGTGTGCCAGATCCCTTAGTAATGCCACTGCTGCACTGCCTGTCAGTGTTCTATGACTGAGGCTTTCCTTTTGGAAGTTAGAATATTCACAAGCATTCCGTGACACAAGCATTCTTCAGCCAATGGGCATAGCAGTGCGTATGTGTGTACAACTCATAGGCAATTAGCTACAATAGTCACTGACTTTATAACATCCAGAAGGTATATGGAGCCACTTTGGATTCCCATAGTGGGAGAAAAGCTGGATAAAAATACAGTAAATAAAAAAAAAAATCTGCATTCCGCTCTCTCATTGAGAGAGGTTTTCTTGAAGTTTTCTTCTTTTATCCTCAATATCTTTAGAATGGGGGCTACTGAAAGCCCTGAGTTCAGGTGCAGACTTCCAGTCTTTGTTTCATGATGCACCAATCCAACTAGGGAGACAAGTCCACCAGGTTGTTGACCCCAACACCGGGCTCTTTCTTGTTCTTATGAACCAACAGAGAGTCTTCTGGCACCCAAGACCAGCAAATGTATTGCAGCATCAGCTTTCATGGACTGCAGTCCATGTCATCAGATGCATGAAGCATTGTCCAAAGTTGGTAGATATATAGGTGGTGGGGATAGAGGAAGGCAGTAACAGACCTGCCGTTCAGTAAAAGGGGTAAATGCCCTGGGCATGGAGCCTTGCACACCTCTAGGACTACGCAGAAGCCTCACTGAGGCTCCCGACGCGGTCAGAAACTGTGTTTCCGGTTTGCTGGAAGCACAGGAGTGTGGGGAAGCCTTAGCTGGCTTCCTGGTTCGTCCCGAAGCTGCATGAAGCTCCGTTTCGCTCCGGGAAAGTGGGGGGTGGATTTGTGTGTGGAAGGACTGCACCATCTCACTGGGGGCTCCATTGCAGACCTTTGTCCCGGGCACAGAGCTGGGGAAGTCCCTATACAGTGTGGAGGAACTGTTCCTTTATTCTGTGCTATCATCTGGTATCAGGCCTGGTACTCTGGCAGGTTCCCTTTTGTCCTCTCATATGTTGGCTGCACACTGCAGGTAAAATGCCTGCATAGGATCTTTTCTTCTTCTGATACCTGTAGTGGAGAGGCAGTGTGGTACAGAGGAGAGTGCTAGCCTTAGATCAGAGGCATCCGTACTTTTAGGCAGGAGGGCCACATCATCTCTCTGACACTGTGTCGGAGGTTGGGGAAAAAAGAATTAATTTACATTTCAAATTTGAATAAATTCACATAAATGAATATATTCAAGGTGGAATTATATGAATGAATAACGGTCTTGCAATAGCTCAGGGCCTATAAAAGTCCTTTCACAAAGCAAGGCCAGCCTTTCCTTTGCTGCTGCTGCTGCATCACAAATGTGAAACAGCAAGCAGTGGAGGGAGCCCTCGACCCACAGCTCATGCAAGAGGTTGAACAGTCACCCTCATGCCAAAAGCAGTCGCATCAGGCCAGCACAGGCTCCAGCCAGAGGCTCATTGGAGACTGAGGGCTCTCCGCGGGCTGGATTGGGAGTCCCCAAGGGCTGCAAATGGCCCCCAGACTGGGGTTTGGGCACCCTTGCCTTAGACTGAGGAAAACTGAGTCCAAATCCCTGCTTAGACACACTGCACAACCAGCCACTCACTCTCTCAGACCACCCTACCTCACAGGTTTGTTGTGTAGAGAATATGTGGAGGTATCTCCTTGCTGCAATGTGTATCTCATACAGTATGGCCTAATTAGAGAGAAGTCCATTTGGACATCTGGAGGAAAAATCCATTATGGGTTACAAGCCATGATGTGTATGTGCAACCTCCTGATTTTAGAAATGGGCTATGTCAGAATGCCAGTTGCAAGGGAGGGCACCAGGATGCAGGTCTCTTGTTATCTGGTGTGCTCCCTGGGGCATTTGGTGGGCCGCTGTGAGATACGGGAAGCTGGACTAGATGGTCAGGTGATGCTGTTCTTATGTTCTTAAGTACCTAAGAGCCAGGTAGACTCTGCCTTTATGCAGGAAGTGAATCTCTGTTGCCTGTGCTGTGACTCTTCCCAACCTGTAATTCTACCATTTGGAGCAGACTGACTGCTCTGGTAAGCACAGCAGCACCTTTTGGAAACTCCATCTGTTTGTTGTTTTCTGCCTGTTTAAGCTGATGAGATCACAGTTTTGTGAGGCCAGGAAGAGACGATTAGCATCTTTACAACGCCACAGCAGGGCCAGGCGGGCAGGCTCTCTGAGTAGCACCTGCTTGCCCTCTCGTCTTCCCTCCAGCAGTGCTGTGGGAAAGCTGGTTAACATCTGGAGATAGTCCTGGTAGGCATGGACTGGAGCAGAGGAGGCTTGATCTCCCCCTGCTGGTGAGAGGGCACTGGTCAAAGGTGGGTCAGGCAGCTGAAACCATGAGTAGGCACACCACAGCAGTTACCTCCACAGAATGGTCATCTCACCCGAGGAAAGAGTTGTATAAATCTCAAATGCTTGCTTCAGATCTTGTATCTTCGATTCATCCTATTAATAGATTGTACCTTGGTTTTTTTTTTTCCCCTAATGGACCGACACGGCTGCATAGGATATTTTTGTACTTTGGAGAATACCTCATTTAGCTGTCCCGTAGAGAGATTTTGAAACTGAAAGGGAATGTTTGCCAAGATAGGACTTTGGGGAGTTTAAATGCCTTCCAACCACTAGGTAATACTATCAGCTTGGCTTCTATTGAGCCTCTATCTACTGCCTCCCCTGAAATTATTCTCCCCTCCACAATATAATGAATATGAAGCAGGTCCAGCCCTTAGGAGCTGCGGACCCAACTGGAAACATTTTTTTTGCATGGCCCCAGGTTCACAGCCAAGGTCTGCAGAATTTTAGAGATATAAATAAAATTTATCATAGACTTTATTTCTCTGTGGGAGAATGGAAAGTAATCAAAATGCGCACTTAAAAAGTGCATGTGAATTAATGGACCAAATGCATCTAAGCACATTTTAATAGAAAACTGCATACATGTAAGCCTACAAATAAGCAAACAAAATGTGTAGATCTCCTTTAAAAAGTGAATAGTTACAAAACAACTTGTTTTAGTGACTGTGGAGTGATTTAGGGGAAAAAATTGATTTTATTTTTTGTTTAGAAAATTTTTTTTTTAATGTAAATGTAAATTACCCTAGGATGGTGACCCCTTAGGCGTGGGGCCCAACTGGGCACAGTTGGTCCAATTGGCTTAAAGCCAGCCCTGGTACTAAGTCCTAAGACTGCAATTCTGTACACGCTAACTTGGGAGTAAGTCCCATTGAACATAATGGGACTTGCTTCTGAGTAGACATGCATAGGATTGGGCTCTAAGTGTCTCTTTTACTTCTGTTCTTTGCCTGACAAGGGCTGTGTGCTTCAACTAATGCTGGCAATGGAACAGAGTAACTGCCAGACCTTATATTTTCGAAACATGGGAGGGGGGGAGCAGCCATTATTGCCTCTTTATCCCACCATCAAGCACCTAGTGAGGCTGTTCACCACGAGTCTCTGCTTAATATTGCCTGAACTACAGTGGCCTAAAATGAAATGAAACAAAAAAAAAAATCAAGCTTCTCTTATTCAAGCACACTGAACCACGTTTTGCTTCCCAGCAAAGAACTACTCAGCCTTTGCTCCCTGTCTTTTACTCCTACACCTCCTCCCACAAAACCCCAGTTGTCCTGACTCCTGGTATGCCAGTTCATGAGATTCGGCATCCCACAACCTGCATTTGGCTGCATTTCTCTGCTCTGCCTCTGCTCCTGTTTTTTTTTTTTTTTTTTTAAGAAGTATGTTCGCTGTTTTGGATGATGTGGATTCCCCCTGGAGTGTGAAACCTAAGCAGGGAAAAGATAAGGTGGCCACGAGCTGGTGGAACCTCTCTGGTCCTCGATCACAAGGTTTTGGCATCACCCTGTGCCAGGCTTAAGCATTGCACCCATTCAGCATTAGGCACCCTGTGGCTTTGTCGGATGATTTCCTGGAGAACATGCTCAATCCAGCTGCTTCATGATCCTGCAGAGGCCAGGAAGAGAAGAAGAGGCAGAGAAGAGGCAGAGTGCATTTTGGCAGGGGAAAATGTGCATTTTGGCAGAAATCTAAATAAGTTAGATTTCTGAAAAGCAAAAACTGTGTATTTCTCATTAAAACTCCTATCCTAAATACTTTTTTCTCTAAACCAAGTCCTCTTGGATTTGGATTCACTCAGTGGCATAGCTAATGGATCTGACACCAAAGGGCACAACAATTTTTAACAGCTCCCTTGTGGGTTAACAGCCCTCAGAGGCCAGATGCTGAGAACATTCCCAGGGGCATCCAGAAGGTGGTCTAAGGTGCGGAGAGGACTCAAGGGGCCTCCCCACACATCAGAACTCCTTCTGGATGTCTTGGGATCTGCTGTCAGAGTGCAAACTGGCACCCCTTCAAGGCATGGTACCCGGGGCAATATTTCCCCTTGCCCCTCTTAGCTATGCCACTTTCAGGGAAGCATGCTAAGGATTGTAGGCTTACAATGCAAGCCTATGTATGTCCACTCTGAAGTAAGCCCCATTGAGTTCAGTGGGACTTACTCTCAGGGAAATGTGAACAGGATTACAACTTTATTTTAATTTCTTGTCTATGATTCAGGAACAGGTTCAGCAGTGGGTGGGGCAAGCACCTTGTCTGAGGGGGTGTCACCCGGGCCTAGCCCAGGTGGCCGGGACTGAGGCACTGGCACATACAGGGTAGTGGCAGTACTACTGGACAGGGGGGCCTTGAGGGCTTTAGGGTTCGAGAACCAAGAACTCTGGGCAAGCCAAACCGCCCTAGGTTTGCGTTAGGGCAATTTGGCCAAATTGGGACCAGCGCCTGGAGGGCCCTGCACTGGGGCAGCAAGCAGAGCACCCACATCCGCAGCTGGCACCGTCCTCTGTAACTGAGGAATCTTCCAAGCCAAGATGTTGTGAGGAGAGCATGGCAAGCAGAGCATTGTTGTTGGATGACCCATCCTCCCCTGGGTCCAACTGGCTTGAAATCGCTCCCCCAAAGTAGTTGGCAGTGACACTGCTGCCGGGTGCCTTACTGTTCATCCTAATGAGTAGGGGCCCCACGGTGTGTTCCCCCCCTGCAAAAATGTTTTGCATTGGGCCCCACAGCTCCTAAGGCCAACCTTGCCTCACAAGGCAGGTGGCGTTTCTCTGTTTTTAATACATGCTATTTTACAGCATAAGATGCAAAGTTCCCTGCCCCAAGGAGCTTACTACAGCAAGTAAACCTGAACAGAAATACTGTACATGTGTTTCAATCCCTAGTCTTGGTCTGGATTGCCCCCCTCTGCCCCATCACTGACTGTTCTGTTTGCACTGGAAGGGAGTTGCCATTGGCACCAATGGCAGCTTCCCTTCTGCTGCAAATGGCAGCCACAGTGAATGGGGGAACTGGCTTGGGACCATCATCATGCTGGCAACCTTCAGTCTCGGAAGACTATGGTATTGCACTCTGAAAGGTGGTTCTGGAACAGCATCTAGTGTGGCTGAAAAGGCTGATTCGGGAGTGACAATCCCTTCCACACTGGGAGCAAGTGCAGTCTGTCCCTGGTCTGTCTCCCTGGCTATGGGCCTTCCTTCTTTGCCTCTTTGCCTCAGTCTGTTGGCCAAGTGTCTCTTCAAACTGGGAAAGGCCATGCTGCACAGCCTGCCTCCAAGCTGGCCATAGCAGGAGGAAAGGCTTAAAGATCCCTATGCCATGATTTCAGTCCAGATGCAACCCCTGATTAATATTTAATATTTAGGAGAAAAAACCAACACCCCACGCACTCTAAGTACAACGTCATGCTTGACGTAATGTGTAGCCTGGCCTTGAAACATATCTGAGTTTGAAGGGAGCTGAGAGTTTTTAGCGAGAGTTAGCAGAAACTGTGAGTGCAGCCTTAGGGAGGGGGTGTGGGATACACTGCACAGTAGCTCCCTTGGGATCTGCTGCCTGTTTTTCAGAGTCTGCTTACTTCACTATGCTCTGCTTGTACACTAAAACAAATTAGTCTATAGGAATCTCTGATCAAAAGGAGACAAAATTCTATACAGCACTGCTAGTGCCACTCCATGCCATTTTGCCACAGAAAGCAGAACACAAGTTGGCACAACTTCATTTCCACTCCCTTATCTTTATATTCTGTTAACTTCACACACACCCCAATTCTGTGTTCTTGTTCCAAATCTCTTCCCCTTTCTTCCTTTTCTATTGGAAAGGGAGTGGAAAGGCCTGTGGTAGGACCTTCTCTGTTGTGGCCCCCAGCTTATGGAACTCCCTGCCTCATGAGATTAGAGCAGCTCCCTCTTTGTTGGCGTTCTGTAGAAATCTGAAAACCGTTCTTTTTCTACCAAGCTTTTAAATTTTATTGGGATACTGTGTCATTTTTTTAAAAAAATAATTTACTACATTTATAGTGCTGTTCTTTTTGCTTGCTCTTTCACTGACTTATTGATCTGCATTTGCTCTTGTTTTATTATGTTGTTGTTTTATTTTTTAGTTCTTTGGAAGCTGCCTTGGGCTTCTCAAATGAATAGAAAAGGCAAGATAGACATAAACTTAACTACAACAAATAAAGAAGAAAAGCAGTATGGTGCTATTTCACTTTCCTTCCTCTGCAGGCTGAGCTATAGTGGACACGGGTGCCAGATGGGCTGCTGAACTGCCCCGGACAACTGGCCCACAGACTGTCCCCGAAGTGGCCAACTTCACCCTGCTTCATCATAAGCTGAGCCCTGAGCACCGCCTTTGGAACTTCTCACCACTTGAAACAGGAAGTGCAGATGATGTGACAAGCCAGGTTACCATTGCCGACAAGTCACTCAGCAGAGGTTGGAAAGGAATTCTACTAGCATCTACCTGCCAGCCGAGAACAGCGCAGTCCCTGATGGGTGACAGCCCTCAAATAATCATTAACAACCCCGAGGGATCGATTGGCCAAAGGGCAGCCAGACACATAACTCTCCTGCTTCTCACTGGGACCCTGGTGCTATTCACAGCCCTGCTGCCACAAGCCCAGGTGAGTCAGCTCAAAAAGTAGAAAAGATGTTGGGTCTATGGCAACAGGGAGAGAGAGAGATGTACAGAATATTGAGGATAGACAGCTAGCTATGTTGCTATAGACGAAACAGGTCTGTATAGAGGTAGATGGGTGCTGATTGAGAGGAAACATGGGAGTGAATTATTCCAAAGATGGGTGGAGAAGTGAAGGCAAGCTAATCTGCTTGCTTAGGACTCTGTCACACACAGGGCTATCACGTGATAACTGCAATGTCAAATGTTGATTTGTGTGTGGCAGTGAGCACTTGAACGAAAGCTCACATGTTCATATAACCGCAGGCACAGACAGTTCACCACAGTGGATTCAGTGTGCACATTCAGCTGTGAGTGTTCAAGAAATCTGGTGACAGACATGCATGTGTGAACCAGTCCTCTAACATTCACATGGTTTGCTCATCGTTTGAAGTGGCACAAGGACATGAGCATGGGAGTTCTCTCGCTTATATGGATGCACACATTGAATTGCAGCTGGATGCTTTAACACAGTGGTTCTCAAACGTTTAGCACCAGGACCCACTTTTTAGAATAAGAATCTGTCAGGACCCACCAGAAGTTATGTCATGACCAGAAGCAGCTTCATCGAGCAGGAAATTTTTCAGCAATCCTAGGCCTACCCACACTTACTCAGGAGGAAGTCCCATTTACTGCCATTGTTAAAAGCGTATACAAAGTAGCCTGTTAAAAGTTTCTATTAAAAAAATTTCAGTCACATACCATGGTAGCATCAGGTCTAATATATGAAAAATAAAATATTAAAATGAATGGGGACCCAACCGAAACGGGCTCGCGACCCACCTAGTGGGTCCCAACCCATAGTTTGAGAAGCACTACTTTAATATTATGTAAGCATTATATACATGCTATTATTATTATTATTATTATTATTATTATTATTATTATTATTATTATTATTATTATATTGCTTTTCAACAGAAAAAGGTGCTCAAAGAGCTTTACAAAGCAAAACAATTGAGAGAATGATTCCCTGGCACAAAGAGTTTCATATGCTAGAAAGAAACACAAGGGAGACCAGCAACCCTGGAAGGGACATTATGCTGTAATGATGGGACATTTGCTCTCCCTCTAACAGAGGGACCACCCCTTTCTTTAGTTTGCTGCATATATGGGCTAGTATGGAATTTACTACAGCATTTGCAGCTTGCTTTTTAACATCTCACACTTTGCAAATAATGATCACAGTTTTTTCCTCGTGGGACTCCAAGCTAGGCTAAAGCCCTGAGCGTGTTGCCCAATGGTACGTGTATTGTTATTTATTTATAATTCCACAAGTGAACAACCAGGCTTTCTGTTTTTCGAAAAAGAAACCCTTCAATTTCAGAACTGTTCTTTCCTGGGGCGAACCTTACAGATTTGGCTTCCTCTTCACACAAACAAACACAACAGGAACCATGTCTGAGAGCCGAGGCCAGAGGAGAGTCGGAATTGTGGGCTATGGACATTTAGGTAGGTAGCGTTTCCAAATGATTTCCCCTCCTGCCTTTTCCATGTACTTGTTCCAAGATGGGGCTCCCCACTCCTGTACCATCCCCAGCTTTGCCAGAGGACCTGGTGACTTTGTTTTCTCTACTGAGCATGTGCACCTCTTCTGGGTACCATTATCACATGATCCATACTAACTGGATGTCTTTCATTCAACCGAACATTACAATGTTTTTTGAGTGCCTCATAGAATACTTTAGAATGTTATGTTTTGGAAAATACGTTGTTAGTCTCAAAGTACCCCTTATACTAATATTATCATTTGGCAATTGGAGGTCTGGCACACTAATTTCAGTGTTGATGTGCACTCCAGGGCCCAATTCTATCCAACTTTCTAGCATTGAAGCAGTTGCAATGCAGCCCCAAGGTAAGGGAACAAACAGACATTCCCTTATCTTGAAGAGGTAATTATGACTGCCCACCACCACCGGATGCAGCGCGTGCCCCGTTGACACAACTGCATCAGTGCTGGAAAGCTGGATAAGGTTGGGCACCCAGACCAGTTCTTTTCCTTCCTAGGGCACCCATGAGGCTGATTGAGGTTGAGACTCAGGCAATAGATTGGTGGAGGGTGCACACCTCCATCTGTTCACTCATCACCACTGCGCCCCCTCTTCTTCACTCCCCCTCATTGCCCTCATTCACTGGAAAAGAAAAAGGACAATTGAGTAGGAGGAGACTCTCTAGCTCACCACTCTCTTCCACGCTTCCTCTTCTGCTCCATCCTTCTTTTTCCAGTCTAGAGAGTGAAAATTCAAGAGACTGGCACATTGTCAGGTAAAGGAGGGCAGCATCTGGCACATCACCTCAGGTTCCAGTAGGTCTTTGGTCGGCCTATGGTTTTATATATTTATATATGCTGTGTTTTTATTTTATTAGTTGTGTTTAGTCTGGAATTGCTTTAAATGATACCATTGTAAGCTGCCTCAACAGTCCTGCAATGGGATGGAAAGGCTGGTAGAAATGTTTTTTTAAGTATCTAAGCACATAGCAAATAATGTGGCTGCCTATATGCCTCCCTGATTTTTTATTAATTGGTACTGAGGGTCAATATAACCACTCTCTGCTTTCTTGTACGTGTTGGTTCTCAAGGAACATTGCTGGATAGGAGTGAGATTCAGCTACCCCAGCATGCTGTTTCCAATTGCAGCCAATCAGATGCAAACAGGGCATGAAAGTGTGTGGCTCCTTCTCTGGGGATTGTACAGGATGCCACTCCAAGATAAAATCAAGCCCTGCCTGCTGTGCCAGTTATTTTTTTCTTGACTCTGGGCAGCTCAGTCTATATGACAGCAGCTGAGAACTGCTGATAAATGCAATAGGATGCCATCAATTGTATTCCTGCTTCTGCAGGAAAACAGATTTCAAGTGCAGCAGGTGTGTGAGAAGTAGCGCCAGTTTCTGCACGGATGATGAATTTCTCTCTTTCACTTGTTTTCCAGGTCAATACCTTGTTCGGCGGCTCCGAATGGATGGCCTCCAGCATGGCTTGGAGCTGGCCTTTGTTTGGAACCGGGATGCCAGCAAGTTGGAGGGGTCTGTGCCAGCGGAGCTGTGGTTGGGGAAGCTGGCAGATTTCTCTGAGCGGTGAGCAAGGAAGCCAGGCTGGGGACTATTTGGGCATGGTGGCCAGAATGATATGCCACAAGACCACAGTAGAATTACCAGCCCACCAGTATTGCCCAGGAGTCTCCGGGAATCAGCATCAACCTCCAAGTGGCTACTGAACACAATCCTGGAGATTTGAACAGGGCCTCCAGCAATTCCCAACATGATTGGGGGGGGGGTAATCTCCAAGATTTGATTCAATCAGAGTTGGCCACCTTGGTCTTCAGGTGTGCATTGAAGCATGCATTATGAGAGGACACAGAACATGCCATTTCGTCCTGTGACACCTTCAGTTAAAGGATCTGTGGATCAGGGCTAGGAAAAAGGCGTGTGTTTAACCCATAGAGAAAATCTTGGCTAGATGGAAATGCTACCTCTTTGACAGGCTTGTCCCAAAGGCCTCAGGATGAGAAGGCCTTGTGAGAGAAGTGGGAACACTTCATCTTGCAGATGAAACCCATGTGAGTGATTGACAGCCCAATCCTATTGGCCAATTATGCTGGAGCCCTTGTTGAGTGTGTCCTCAGCATCGCTCTTGATTCTGCCCTGTACTGAGTTCAGTGGCGTCACTAGGGTTCACGTCATCCGGTGCGGGAGGCCTGCGCCATCACCCCATGTAGTGGGCAGGGCAGCGCCCCAGGTGGGCATGGTGATGTACCGGTTTTTTGGCTGTACCTTTTGTTAGAACACAGATATTTCAATGTGGTTTGTTTCATTGCATTCTGCATGAAATTACACATTGATTGATATATAACATGATGGTATTATTCCTCCAAATTCTGATTTTAGTGGTTTTTGAAAACTTGTAGAGTCACACACACACACACACCCTGTCAACTTACTAACACCTTATTGCAGCAGTTCTCAAACTTTTAGCACTGGGACCCACTTTTTAGAATGACAATCTGTCCAGGACCCATTGGAAGTGATGTCATGGCCAGGAGTGACATCATCAAGCAAATTAAAATAAATAATTATAAATAATTAAAATAAAATAAAATAATTAAATAAGGGGAGCCAGTCCTGTTCCACCAAGTGAATCTACTCTGAAATAAGTCCTATTATGGTCAATGGGGCTTACTCTCAGGAAAGTGTGGGTAGGATTGCAGGCTGTGAGCCCAATCCTATGCATGTCTACTCTGAAGTAAGTCCCATAGTGGTCAATGGAGCTTACCCTGTAGTCTGCCTGCAAAAACAACCCCCCAAAAAGAATCAGTGAGATTTCCAGACCTCCCCAGTGCCCAGTTTATAGTTTTTCAATTTCAGGCATATCAAGATAAAAACCCTCCTGGCTTTGCAAGTGCAAAATAGAAAACTTCCCCTTACCAGTTCAAGCCACTTTTTTGTCCTTTTTAATGTGTGTGTGGGGGGGGGGGGAGGCTGCCTTCTGGAGCATTTATTGTATTCATTTGCTCCATGGAACGGCACCATTCCAGTGTCCTCACATTCCCCTTTGCCTGGCTTGACCACCAGCCAAGGCACGTCTGCCTACTCACGAGTAAATGCGACATGAGGCTGCTTCACTTTCCATAGAGCTCCATAGACTTGCAGCTGGGTGGGGGGACCTCCTTCTCCATGTTTTTGGGGGCTGCATTCATTGAATCAGGACTGTTCTGACCTCTTTGGAGTCCTCTCAGCCTGCCTCTCAGCCTGCCCGGCATGTCCGCCTACTCACGAGTAAACACGGCCACGTGGCTTCGTTTCGGGCTCAGACTGGTAGCTGGGAGGGGGGAGCTTCTTGGTTATTTTTGGGGGGCTGCATTCATCAGGACCATTCAGGTGTCTTTGGATTCCTCTCAGCCTGCCCTTTCCGACGGACTATGGCAAGTATGCCTACTCACGAGTGAACATGTGATACTGCTCACTTTCCATAGGGCTCCATGCATTTTTTCCTTCTGGTTTTTTGGCCATAACTTTTGAATGAAAGGAACGATTTCAATTCTGTTTTTTGCACTGCACTCCACCGGCCATTCCGCATCCAAGGGTGTATGGCATGACACAATAGCTCCCAACGCCGTGATGTTAGCGCATCACTCCCTCAGGGCGCGTCACCCCCCAGGGTGCGTCACCCGGTGCAGCCCACACCCCCCGCACCCCTCTAGCGACGCCAGTGACTGAGTTTCTCTTCTCTCTCCAAAGCCATGCGGACATAATTGTCGAAGTGGCACATCCCTGCATAGCCCAGGACCATGGCGAAGCTTTTTTGAAAGCTGCAGACTTTATGGTGAGAGCTCCAGATATCTCCAGATGCATGAGTACACCCCTCCCCCATACACACACACTTCCTTGATCTGGGGAGGCACATGAGCTTTCCTTGATTTGGCAAGAATTGTCTCCCACCCATTGCTCTGACCATGTCACTCTTCCTTTGAAGCCTCTGCTCTGTGTCACTATCCCTCTTCAAGCAAGTATCAAACTTCTAAAGCCTTTGATTTTGTAGCTCTAAGTATTGTTCAATCTCCAAACAATAGAAACCGTACCCTGGTTGGAATTATTATTGATCATTTCTATAGCAGTTTTTATTATTGATCATTTCTATGGCACTGTGCAACCCCCTGCACAATGGGAGGAAGTTCCATTGAACATGGTGAGACTTAGATACGAGTCGACATGAAAAGGATCAGGCTGTCCAAAGTGCTTTCCAATTCATATTACATTATCCTCATAACAACCAGTATAATAGTGAATTGCCCAGGTCCACTCAATACATTTTGTGGCTGAGTGGAGTAGATTGTTTCCCTCTTCGCCAAAGATACTCATCTGCGTCCATCCCTTAAAGGGGTAACCTAAAAAGAATGTCACAGAATGACCATTCAGTGTCATTCTTCTTAATATGTGCCTCATGTCTGGCCAAGGACCTTCCAGCACCTAAGGCAACATGCTAAATTATCCCCATTGGTGATATGCCAGCCTTTGCCCTTTTCACTCCTTGGACTGTAAAAGGAAGGGGGAACAGAGCAGAAGTGTGAAGGAGGAAAGAATAGTAGGCTAGATAGAGCATCAGAGTCACTCTAGCTCATTTCCTTTTTCACTCCATCCTCTTCTTCCTTTTTCAAACCAGGGAGTAGAAAGTGAAGGAGCAATAAAGGAGAGTGGACAGAAGGCGGTGGATGCCCCCTGTCAGTCTGTTGCCTAGGGCAGTCACCTCAATTGGCTTCATGGATGGGCCAACCCTAATGTCCCCTCTTTGGGACCCTGTGCATGGAGTGAACTCTCCATCCGCATTTGCTTAAGAACATAAGAACAGCCCCACTGGATCAGGCCATAGGCCCATCTAGTCCAGCTTCCTGTATCTCACAGCGGCCCACCAAATGCCCCAGGGAGCATACCAGATAGCAAGAGACCTCATCCTGGTGCCCTCCCTTGCATCTGGCCTTCTGACATAGCCCACTTCTAAAATTAGGGGGTTGCGCATACACATCATGGCTTGTACCCCGTAATGGATTTTTCCTCCAGAAACTTGTCCAATCCCCTTTTAAAGGCGTCCAGGCCAGATGCCGTCACCACATCCTGTGGCAAGGAGTTCCACAGACCAACCACACGCTGAGTAAAGCTTCTTCAAAGCTCTCCCAGAAACATGTTAGCTTCGCCTTCCTTACTCCTTCCACTGCCACTGAACTCTCTCCTCCTCCATTTCTTCATTTCAGCCCTTGATCTTACATACCTATTCAAGGTTGCTTCCACACTAGCTCTGGAATTGCTCTCCTTCGTTGGCTCACGTTTTACAGACCTAGCTGTCAAACAGTTGCATATCAGTGATGATTAAGGAACAGCAATTCCCCAGCAGCACTAAAAGGCTCTTATGTGAAAGCCACCTTCATTGATTATTTGGTACTAAATAAAGGTAGAGTAATAGGAAAGAATACCTTTCTGTATCCCACCCCACTGCCATCATATTTCACTGCAAACACCTCTTTGTCCACTAGGTGGGGTCACCAACAGCCTTGGCAGATGTTGGCACAGAGCTCAAGTTGCGTGAAGCTGCAAGACAGTCTGGGCACACCTTGTATATCCCCAGTGGGGCTCTGTGGGGTGGGCAAGACATCCAAAGGTTGGACGATGGAGGGATGCTTCAGGTAAGAGCATAGGAAAGGTTAGTAAGCTGCTCCCAAATAGGGCCAGCCCAAGACCTCCTGACAGCTGTGGTGGCTTGCCAAATGCTGCCCTCCCTTATCCAATGATGTGCCAGGCTCTGCTCCTCCCACTCCCCATTGATCTAGCTCAGTAATCTCCTCCCCTCCATATTTCCTCTTCCTTGCTGTCCTTCCTACTTCAAATCCAGGGAAGGAGGACCAGCAGTGGGGGAAAGTTGGCAGAGAGAGATGGGTACCCCCTACCAACGTGTTGCCTGAGGCAACCACTTCAGTTGGCCTAATGTATGGGCCGGCCCTGCCCCCTAAGCAAAATGACCACTTCAAGGCAAATCACAGCTTCAGAAGGCCATGTTTTGGGTGAAAACAGCATATTGGGGGAGAAAGAACCTCTCCACATGCCCCAGTTCTAACCTAGATTGCTGCCCAGGCACCTGTTTTAAAGGGAAAGGGAAGGCATTTATGGTTGGAAACATGCTCTGGAGCATGTTTATGGGTAGCTTGACCATGGACCTACGGTCTACGTCAGCATAAAGTGGCATCATAAGACCAAAGGCAGTCTCGGGTTTGTGATTTCTCTGACTCTCTGTCTTGCTTTTCCTAGGCCTTGACAGTCACCATGGTGAAACACCCTGACAGCTTCCGGCTAGGTGGGCACCTGGGGGAGCTTGTGCAGGCAGCCCGGAAGGAGCGCAAGGTGCTGTACGATGGACCTGTTCGGAAACTGTGTCCCCTGGCTCCCAACAATGTCAACACCATGGCTGCAGCCTGCATGGCTGCTCCCAGCCTTGGCTTTGATGGTGTGAAAGGCCGCCTTGTAGCTGACCCAGAGTGAGTCCCTGAATCCTCCTTTCTGGAATGTGAGGGTATTGGCCAGTGGTCAGTCTTCACTTCCACCAGTTTAATTGACCGACATTTCCTCTTGCAGTCTCTCTGACTATCATGTGGTGGAGATTGAGGCTACTGGGCCAAGCGGCTTCTCTGTCAGCTCTAAGCGCAAAAACCCTGCTGCCTGCGGGGCTGTGACAGGGGCAGCCACCTTTGCTGCTTTTTGGAGCAGCCTCTTGGGTGAGTACAAAACCCTCCCATCTCTTGGATCCCCCCCCCAACTTCCTCTGCGTGAGAGAGTGATTATGTGACAGCGGGCTCCCGAGCTGGCTCAAAACATGCTGGTGCCTGGTGCCTGAGGCAGGATGCCAAATACTTCCCCCGAAGAGGAAGTGTGGAGAAGAGTAAAGTGGTGGTTAAAGCATTGGACACATTGGAGCATCTTTTCTTCCACCCTTCCTCCTTTGTTCCAGTCCCCTCTTCCTTTTGCAATCAAGGGAGTGGGGGGAAGACTAGTAGTGGAGGTGACTGAGTGGTCAAAGGTGGGCACTCCCCAAGAATCTGCTGGCTGAGATGACCACTTCTATTGGTCTCCTGGGTGGGCCGGCCCTGTCTGTGACCATAACTGACCTTCACCATGTGCCTATGGGCGCAATCCTAACCCCTTATGTCAGTACTTTCCACACGACTGAGACATGGGGGGGGACATGATTGAGACATACAAAATCATGCAGGGGGTGGACAGGGTGGATAGAGAGATGCTCTTTTTCCTCTCTCATAACACCAGAACCAGGGGACATCCGCTAAAGTTGAGTGTTGGGAGACTTAGGAAACACAGAATAAAATATTTCTTTACCCAGCGTGTAATTAGTTTGTGGAACTCTTTGCCACAGGAAGTAGTGATGGCATCTTGCCTGGATGCCTTTAAGAGGGGATTGGACAAATTTCTGGACAAAAAGTTCATTACGGGTTACAAATCAAAGTAGGTATGTGCAAGCTCTTGGTTTTAGAGGCAGGCTGCCTCTGATTGCCAGACGCAGGGGAGGGCACCGGGATGCAGGTTGTGTCTGTTGTCTTGTGTGCTCCCTTGGGCATTTGGTGGGCCACTGTGAGATACAGGAAGCTGCACTAGATGGGCCTTTCGCCTGATCCAGCAGGGCTCTTCTTATGTTCTTATGTTCCTTCAGTTGGGTGTCACTCACGGAGGCCTCCTCAAAGTAAGGGAATGTTTGTTCCCTTACCTCAGAGCTGCATTGCCCATTCCAGTGCCACTGGAAAGTACTGACATAAGGGGTTAGGATTGTGCCCTAATTCTTTTACTGTGGTTACTTTCAATACCCCATAAACCTCATCTTCATCCCCTGAATCTTTAATCCTCTTCTAAAACCAAGTACCACGTATCAATCTGCAGTATGCTAGGGAAGAGAGCATTTTTCACTGAAGGCACCCTTGACCTTTATGGTTGCCAGGTCAGATGCATCTAAAAGTGGACATTTCAGAAACGGGGCCTAGTGCTGTTACAAGACTGCAAATGACATAGGAAAAAAAAAACTGGTGTGGAATGAAGTAGCCCACTTCTAAAACCAGGAGGTTCATATATACCCATCACACCTGTGATTGACTTTTTCCTCCATAAATCTGTCCAATCCCCCTTTAAAAGTAACTAGGTCAGGTGCCAAACCACATCCTGTGGAAAGGAGTTCCACAGATCAACTACAGGCTGAGTAAAGAAATATTTTCTTTTGTCTGTTCTAACTCTCCCACCACTCAATTTTAGTGGATGTCCCCTAGTGTGTGTGTGCTTTTGTTCAGAGGGTCAATACAGGAAAGCTTAGATCCCCATCTGAAGATTGAAGATACATACGTAAGTACAGCTTTGATGACAAATACTTGCTTCAGACAATCTGGAACTGTTACCCTGCACATGCCCAATCTCGTCTGATCTCATAAGAACATAAGAACATAAGAACAGCCCTACTGGATCAGGCCATAGGCCCATCTAGTCCAGCTTCCTGTATCTCACAGCGGCCCACCAAATGCCCCAGGGAGCACACCAGATAACAAGAAACCTCATCCTGGTGCCCTCCCTTGCATCTGGCATTCTGACATAGCCCATTTCTAAAATCAGGAGGTTGCGCATACACATCATGGCTTGTACCCCATAATGGATTTTTCCTCCAGAAACTCGTCCAATCCCCTTTTAAAGGCGTCTAGGCTAGACGCCAGCACCACATCCTGTGGCAAGGAGTTCCACAGACCGACCACGCGCTGAGTAAAGAAATATTTTCTTTTGTCTTTCCTAACCCGCCCAACACTCAATTTTAGTGGATGTCCCCTGGTTCTGGTATTATGTGAGAGTGTAAAGAGCATCTCCCTATCCACTCTGTCCATTCCCTGCATAATTTTGTATGTCTCAATCATGTCCCCCCTCAGGTGTCTCTTTTCTAGGCTGAAGAGGCCCAAACGCCGTAGCCTTTCCTCATAAGGAAGGTGCCCCAGCCCCGTAATCATCTTAGTCGCTCTCTTTTGCACCTTTTCCATTTCCACTATGTCTTTTTTGAGATGCGGCGACCAGAACTGGACACAATACTCCAGGTGTGGCCTTACCATAGATTTGTACAACTGCATTATAATACTAGCCGTTTTGTTCTCAATACCCTTCCTAATGATCCCAAACATAGAATTGGCCTTCTTCACTGCCGCCGCACATTGGGTCGACACTTTCATCGACCTGTCTACCACCACCCCAAGATCTCTCTCCTGATCTTTCACAGACAGCTCAGAACCCATCAGCCTATATCTAAAGTTCTGCTTTTTTGCCCCAATGTGCATGACTTTACACTTACTGACATTGAAGCGCATCTGCCATTTTGCTGCCCATTCTGCCAGTCTGGAGAGATCCTTCTGGAGCTCCTCACAATCACTTCTGGTCTTTACCACTCGGAAAAGTTTGGTGTCGTCTGCAAACTTAGCCACTTCACTGCTCAACCCTGTCTCCAGGTCATTTATGAAGAGGTTGAAAAGCACCGGTCCCAGGACAGATCCTTGGGGCACACCGCTTTTCATCTCTCTCCATTGTGAAAATTGCCCATTGACACCCACTCTCTGCTTCCTGGCCTCCAACCAGTTCTCAATCCATGAGAGGACCTGTCCTCTAATTCCCTGACTGTGGAGTTTTTTCAGTAGCCTTTGGTGAGGGACCGTGTCAAACGCCTTCTGAAAGTCCAGATATATCATGTCCACGGGTTCTCCCGCATCCACATGCCTGTTGACCTTTTCAAAGAATTCTATAAGGTTCGTGAGGCAAGACTTACCCTTACAGAAGCCATGCTGACTCTCCCTCAGCAAGGCCTATTCGTCTATGTGTTTTGAGATCCTATCTTTGATGAGGCATTCCACCATCTTACCCAGTATGGATGTTAGGCTGACTGGCCTATAGTTTCCCGGGTCCCCCCTCTTTCCCTTTTTAAAAATAGGCGTGACATTTGCTATCCTCCAATCTTCTGGCACCATGGCCGTTTTGGGGGACAAGCTGCATACCTTAGTCAAGAGATCAGCAACTTCATTCTTCAATTCCTTAATAACTCTTGGGTGGATGCCATCAGGGCCCGGTGACTTATTGATCTTTAATTTATCAATGAGGTCTGAAACATCTTCTCTTTTAACCTCTATCTGACTTAACTCCTCGGTCATGAGGGGCCATTCGGGCAGCGGTATCTGCCCGAGGTCTTCTGCTGTGAAGACAGATGCAAAGAACTCATTTAATTTCTCTGCCATCTCTAAGTCTCCTTTTATCTCCCCTTTCCCTCCCTCACCATCCAGAGGGCCAACCGCTTCTCTGGCGGGTTTCCTGCTTCTAACATATTTGAAGAAGCTTTTATTATTCCCCTTAATGTTGCTGGCCATGTGTTCCTCATAGTCTCGCTTGGCCTCCCCTATCACCTTCTTACATTTCTTTTGCCACAGTTTATGTTCCATTTTATTCTCCTCATTAGGGCAAGACTTCCATTTACGGAAGGAAGCTTCCTTGCCCTTCACAGCCTCTCTAACTTGGCTGGTTAGCCATCTCGGAAGCTAAGCAGGGTCAGGCCTTGTTAGTACTTGGATGGGAGACTGCCTGGGAATACCAGGTGCTGTAGGCTTATACCGTAGTCTTTCGAGACTGAAGGTTGCCAACCAACCTCCTCGAAAATGAGTATGGGAGGCAATTCTCTGGTCCCAGATGACTGATCTCCTTTCCTCTTTGCAGTATGCCAAGGCCACGGAGGCAGAGTCTATCTCTGCTGAGTTCTAGTACCTCCCCACATTCTCCAGAGAAGATTTTGGTTGGTGCTGGAAATTCTACTACAGAGGCTGGGACAGCAGGGAAGGACAGCAAGTGAAGAAGATGGATCTGTTTCCCCATCTTACTGCATGCCATTCATTCTACAAGTGTCCATCAATGTCTATGGCTGGCCTCCATCCATTTTCTTTAATGATGACTTTTTCTTCCCAATTTGGTCAATTGACTGGTTAAATATTAGTCAAATAATGGTCAAGTGTGTGTTTTTTAAGCATTTGCTTTATTAGAACAATGACAGGTCAGATATCCACATTACACACACACACACACACACACACACACACACACAAGATTCGTTGTTTAACTGCTATCGGGAAACAATTAACTTTTAAAACATTATGAAACAAGAGTCCAGTCCCTTCCAGGAGCTCTGTGGACTAAATGGCTGGATGGTCCCAGATCATGTGGTTCATGCAATAAACAAGGTGGAGTCAAAGTGATCCTACATAGTGACTTTTGCTGCTGCTGTTTGTGTTTCTGTTGGTTTCTCTTGGTTTGGAGATGCCTGCATGTATAGCAGGTGGCAAGCAGGGCAAGTTTTGCTATGCTGCTCTGATTGCTACAGGGCTAGAAGAGCACTCCTGTCCTTACTGAGAAATTACACTATAATGGCATCTTTTTAAAAAAGGAAGCCGTCACAAGAGCCAATCTGTCTATAAGGCCAGCTGAGACACTCACCTCAGGCAACAGATAAGCAGGGGGCATGTACCTATGTCCATTTGCTTCCGCTGCTCCTCCATATCTTTCCCCCATTGTCTGCATTGGAAAAAGAAGGGGATGAAGAAGAAGTGTGAAAGAGAGGAGAGTAGCAGGCTATAGCAACTCACTAAGCAAGCGGTTCCCAAACTTACCGCAGTCATGGCACCCTTCTTTCACGGTGGCCTCTTCTTACTGACTCTCGCAGGCACCACCATCTTGGATTTTGCATGATCCAAGATGGCAGAGCCTGGAAGAACCAGAGGAAGAAGCCACGAGGGAACTTCTCAGTCCACAGTCAGGGAATTAGAGGACAGGTCCTCTCATGGATTGAGAACTGGTTGGAGGCCAGGAAGCAGAGAGTGGGTGTCAATGGGCAATTTTCACAATGGAGAGAGGTGAAAAGCGGTGTGCCCCAAGGATCTGTCCTGGGACCGGTGCTTTTCAACCTCTTCATAAGTGACCTGGAGACAGGGTTGAGCAGTGAAATGGCTAAGTTTGCAGACAACACCAAACTTTTCCGAGTGGTGAAGACCAGAAGTGATTGTGAGGAGCTCCAGAAGGATCTCTCCAGACTGGCAGAATGGGCAGCAAAATGGCAGATGCGCTTCAATGTCAGTAAGTGTAAAGTCATGCACATTGGGGCAAAAAAGCAGAACTTTAGATATAGGCTGATGGGTTCTGAGCTGTCTGTGAAAGATCAGGAGAGAGATCTTGGGGTGGTGGTGGACAGGTCGATGAAAGTATCGACCCAATGTGCGGCGGCAGTGAAGAAGGCCAATTCTATGCTTGGGATCATTAGGAAGGGTATTGAGAACAAAACGGCTAGTATTATAATGCAGTTGTACAAATCTATGGTAAGGCCACACCTGGAGTATTGTGTCCAGTTCTGGTCGCCACATCTCAAAAAAGACAAAGTGGAAATGGAAAAGGTGCAAAAGAGAGCGACTAAGATGATTACGGGGCTGGGGCACCTTCCTTATGAGGAAAGGCTACGGTGTTTTGGCCTCTTCAGCCTAGAAAAGAGACACCTGAGGGGGGACATGATTGAGACATACAAAATTATGCAGGGGATGGACAGAGTGGATAGGGAGATGCTCTTTACACTCTCACATAATACCAGAACCAGGGGACATCCACTAAAATTGAGTGTTGGGCGGGTTAGGACAGACAAAAGAAAATATTTCTTTACTCAGCGTGTGGTCGGTCTGTGGAACTCCTTGCCACAGGATGTGGTGCTGCCGTCTAGCCTAGACGCCTTTAAAAGGGGATTGGACAAGTTTCTGGAGGAAAAATCCATTATGGGGTACAAGCCATGATGTGTATGCGCAACCTCCTGATTTTAGGAATGGGTTAAGTCAGAATGCCAGATGTAGGGGAGGGCACCAGGATGAGGTTTCTTGTTATCTGGTGTGCTCCCTGGGGCATTTGGTGGGCCGCTGTGAGATACAGGAAGCTGGACTAGATGGGCCTATGGCCTGATCCAGTGGGGCTGTTCTTATGTTCTTATGAGGGACATCCTGCAATGCCCCTGTGAGTTGGCTGCAGCTCCCTGAAGTGCCCACAGTGTATAGTTTGGGAACCACTGCTCTAAAGCAATGGTTCCCAAATTTTTTCTTCTCCAGAGTCCTTTATGGTAAATGGTGTCTCAGGGAGCCCCGCTGGAGATTACATGAAGACTTGAGGAGCCCCAGCCTGCCAATACATGGGCAGAGTCATGCAGCACCAAGCAGATGGTGGCCACTTATGGTGTGTTCATGGAGCCCCTGAAGGGATCTAGGGAGCCCCAGGGCTCTTAGGAGCACACTTTGAGAAATGCTGCTCTAGATCACTACTTGCCTCTACTCCACGCCCCTCTTCCTTTTCCAAGCCAGTGAATAAAAGGAACAGAAGCTTCCATATCACCAGATGAAGGGGACAGCATTTGGCACAGGACCTCTAGTGCTGAGAGGTCTTGATCTGTTGCCTATACTGTAGGGTAGTGATTTTCAATCTTTTTCATCTGTACACTGACAAGGTGCTAAAATTGTCAAGACACATCATCGGTTTTTGGACAATTGACAAGGCACACCACATTGCCAGTGGGGGGCTCACATCCCCCAATGGCTCTACTAATAAGTGACCCTCCCCCAATCTCCTGTGGCATACCTGTGGATCATTCATGGCACATCAATGTGTCACAGCACACTGGTTGAAAATCACTGCGTAGGGTGTAGGTGTTCTTGGCTTTGTGGAGTATTTGACAATATTTGGCCACAGTCAAATCGACTGACCAGTGATCAGTGATCAACTGACCAACTGACTGGTATGCTAATCCAATCCAAGAACCACTTCCATGGTTCTTATTACCTCCAGCCCTCTGGCCTGCCAACTCCACTGCACCGTTCAGCTGTACAAACCATCTTAAGGGTGCTTACAATCTAGACACACTTACTTGCGAGTAAGGCCCTTTGAACTCATTAGGGATAAGCCTCAAGACAGCCTTTCTTATAATAAAAGGGTTTATTATAGTTATAAAACAGAAGGACAAGGAATGGCTCCTCCAAGTGCCACTCTTAGAAAAACTTGCTTCATCTATGGAAAGTGAAATATCTTCTGGCAATTGAAGAATAGCTAGAATGCTTAATTGTCATCTGTTTAGGAAAACTGAGAAGCAAAAGAGATTGGACAGTGACTCTAAGATGCCTTCCTGAACCGCTATGCTAATTTTGCTGTGGGGGGAAAAATTCAATACCCTTTATTCTCCATCTTCTCTCCCTGGTTCCACCCCTTCTTTTTATCCTCAGTATGACTTAAATTGCAGTGTGTGTTTGTGTGTGTGTGTGGTTGCCTTGGCATTGTTTGTATTTTGATTACAGCTGCCACCGGTTTACAAAAACCTTGCATCAATTGTATGAGTGTTTTAAATATAAGTTTTTGATGTCTTATGGACTGATGTAAGTAATTTTGAGTCTGCATATAAATTTTGTCTCCTGTTTAGACAAGCCAGTGCACAGAAAGCAATGCTTACTGGGATTGTAGGACTAGGTTTTCAGAGACACTGAAAATACTGATATACTTGTCGAATTGTTACTGTTAAACATGCGTAGCTATGTTGTCAGGTATTATACAGGATGTGCCTCATTTCAGCACTTCACAGGTCCATGGAGCATAAAGATTCATTTGCCACCTGCTAAAGAATCAATCATAACAGCTGCTTGACAGACAGAAATTCAACAGAGGTAGCTCCTTGGAGCATGGAGATGCAGTGACAGACAGGGTTGCCTCCTGTAACAAGCTATTTCTGACATTATTTTACCCAACATGATGCAATATTGGAAATTCCTGGGTGGCGGGGGGGGGGGGTGTCCTGTAAAAATCTCTAGAACTGCTTTCAATTCTAGATTGATGTGGATTCTTGCACACTTCAGGTCAACCCTGCAGGGTAGGCAACCTTAGTGATCAGAAAAGGCCCACTTGTTTAATCTCTCTTCTTCTCACATGTACAGAAAAACCATACAAAAAATAAAGCATGCAACAGAGTTGCAGTATTTTCCACATCACAATGAAAGTAGACTTGCATTCTCCCTAATGCTGTGATCAGATATGTCTCATCCTCTACTTCCCCTCTCCCCCTTTCATCTCAAGGATGAAGTTAGCCAATTGCCTTTATGGTGCGTTCTGGGAATTGTAGTTCTCCCTCTTCTCCCATCCCTCCGCGAGGCATGCTGGGAGCTGTAGTTCTCTAAGGTGGCACCAAGTGCTTGCTGGGAAGAGTAGTTCCCCCTGCCACTGCACAGTCAGCCTGGCCTTAGGAGCCGTTTCTGGTGTGGTCATGCTGGGGGAGCTTTGGCTCTTGTGGGGTAAGTTGGGGGTCTGAGTGAGAGGTGCCCCCCCAAGGAGTTATTTTCCCCTTCCTCCCCACCCCACAGCTGGGAACTGGGAGTTGCTGAAACTGACAAGGGGTGTTAGGAACACGTCCTTGCTCCTGGGAGTCTGTTTTCAATACTGTGCGATGCTCTCAGTGGATAATAGGAGTGGGTTCAGAGCAAGAGTATTTCAGAGCATGTACAGACTGCTGTCACCCTTGTGAGTGAAGGAGCACAACTCCCCTACCCTGGTTGTAATGTCAAGGAAAACTCTCCTGGTGGGACATGTAAATCCCCCTGTCCTTAAAATGCAGTTTATGGCTTTGTCATCTGTATGGATGTCTTTTTACAGGTCCGGTACCTGGTTTCTTTGCCTGTGTAAGGTGGTGGCCACTAATTTTAAGTGATTTAATCCTTCCTTTGTTTTACTCTGGAAGGAAATGACAGGAATGTATTTACCGCCTTGCTTGAGAGCTGAATTGTGCATCACAGCTGGCATGTACAGGTTGAAAAAATGTGACAATGTTTGCAACTGAATTTTTAAATGTATTCTTTTAACTAAAGAAAGGTCTTTAGTTAACTAATACTAACTAAAGGTCAATATTCTTTTAACTAAACTAAAAAAATGTTTATGACAGTACAGTATGTCTTTTTTTTCTTTATTGTTATGGGATGATGTCTGTACTGTATTTAATATAATGGTTCAGAAGCTTTTCAGTGGCCTTGGATGAGAGAGGGCTAATGGTGAAGGCTTTCGTATCTTTTTAACTCTGTTTTATTATTCCACAATAAACATTGTCCTTGATTCCCTGCTCATAAACACCTCTATGCATAGGAGACTCTCTGCTCTCTATTCTGCCTCTAAATGTATTTTGAAGTTTTTGGCATTTTAAATTCACTCTTTACCTACTCTGCTCGCTAAAGTATGTAAAATTTCCTGCTTGTTGATGTCACTTCTGGTCATGACATCACTTCCGGTGGGTCCTGACAGATTCTCATTCTAAAAAGTGGGTCCCGGTGCTAAATGTGTGAGAACCACTGGTGTAGTGGTTTGGGAGCTGGACTTAGATCTGGAAGACCATGATGCTTCCTGGGTGACCTTGGGTCAGTCACTATCTCTCAGCCTCACCTACCTCACAGGGTTGTTGTGAGGACCAAAGTTGGGAAGGAACTGTGTACACCACCCTGAGCTCCTTGGAAGAAGGGCAGTATAAAAATGTGAACAATAAATTTCCAAGAGTGGTGTTTTGAGCTGAAGGTTCTCCTTGCCCAGCATTCTAGCCATATATCTCATTAGCTTTCCAAGTTTCTATTGTGATGCAATGTTTTGTTTTGTTTTTGTGATGATGGTGACCATCAGGCCTGAGTTTCCTTGATGTCAGAGTAGGGTGGGGCAGGGTGGCAGGCAGGTCTCTGGCTGCTATTGACCAATCTGAGAATCTAAACAGTGACATAGAAGACGCAAGGTGCTGGAAGAGGATTTAAGAAGGCACTGAGCCATGATAATTCCTCTTTCTTACACTTCCCAGTTTATTGTGACTGGCCTAGAGAGGAATGAGAGGCAGAGAAGGAAAAGCATGAGACAGACTGTACCGAGGCAAGAGTTGTGTGTGACTAAGAGGTGCAGGGGTGAGAAAAGCAAGTGAATGTGTGCGGAGATAGAACTTGCTAACCAAGTCTTTGGCTGCTGGCCTCTAATGGGAATTGCATTAATTTTTCTGTCGACTTCATCCATGTTTCTTGGGTTTTCTCTCCAGGGCTGATCTCTTGAAGGAAGGCCTTTCAAGGCCTGGGCAAACGCAATGTCCGGGAACGCGGGACAAAACGAAGCACCTGGACTTTACCATGAGCGGCAGCGCCTCGAGCTTTGCGCCGTTCATGCCCTCAACAATGTCCTTCAAGAGAGACTTTTCACCCAAGAGGCAGCTGATGAGATCTGCAAAAGGTAGGTGAAACATGTTTCACTTGAGATATGTTGGTATCTCAATATGGAATTCTCAATTCTCAGAAACTTTCTCTGCATAAAAGATCTTTCCATCAACTCCCAAGCCTTTTGAGCCCGATAAATTGTTGCTGCTGTTACAACCTTTTTCCAAAAACCCCTGGCTTGGGCCCATGTCTAATGCCAAAAAAAAAAAAAAAAATAGATCTGAAGCCACCATACAAAAATTAAAAATCTAAGCGAAGGAAACCTATTCTGGATTCAGAATTGATTGTGTAATAATGCTTTATGTCCTTAGGCTGGCTTTGTATAGTGTTTATTGGAAACTGTGTTTGGACTAGTGCATATAACTGGAGCCATAAGGATGGGCAAGCAACCAAGCCTGAAAGCAGTTTTAGTTTGGGGAGAGGGGGTTATGTGTGTTTTGTCCCAGTTGTGAAAGTAAGCAAGAATGAAAAGAGATCAGAGTGTTGCAAAGCATTTCAGCCACATTCAGCACAATGTTTAAATTCTGGGGAATTTGGTTTCTCAGCATTGATTGGTACCTCCTCAGCTAGGTGTTGGTTAGAAAGAGGGTTGGGGAATGATTTGATTTCCCTGGAGATCTCTGATTGACTTGGGTTTGGGAAATGTTTTTTTCTTTTTTAAATGAAAGGTGAGGTTCTTATCAATCCATATTTTTTTGTTTGACGTGGAATTGTACACCGGTTGATTGGCAGAAGATGAGCATCCCTTGCTACAGCCCATTAGACATTTATTTATTTATTTATCTGGGAATTTTAATCTTTCCTTTCCACTCCCCAATGGGGTGCTCAAGGCAACTCTCGCCAACAAAATACTATAATTCAATAAAAACTCATTTGTAGCAATAAACTAAAACACTGCGATGGTGGAGAGCAGAGGAAGTTAAACTCAACAGGACTGGGGAGCTTGAATCAAATCATCTAACGCTTATTGAAACAAAGCTTTAACAAGACAACGAAATGTATTGGCACCCTTCAGTCTCAAAAGACTATGGTATGGTGCTCTGAAAGGTGGTTCTGGCACAGCGTCTAGTGTGGCTGAAAAGGCCGATTTGGGAGTGACAATCCCTTCCACGCTGGGAGCAAGTGCAGTCTGTCCCTGGTCTGTCTCCCTGACTATGGGCCTTCCTTCTTTGCCTCTTTGCCTCATACTGTTGGCCAAGTGTCTCTTCAAACTGGGAAAGGCCATGCTGCACAGCCTGCCTCCAAGCGGGCCGCTCAGAGGCCAGGGTTTCCCACTTGTTGAGGTCCATCCCTAAGGCCTTCAGATCCCTCTTGCAGATGTCCTTGTATCACAGCTGTGGTCTACCTGTAGGGCGCTTTCCTTGCACGAGTTCTCCATAGAGGAGATCCTTTGGGATCCGGCCGTCATCCATTCTCACGACATGACCAAGCCAACGCAGGCGTCTCTGTTTCAGCAGTGAATACATGCTAGGGATTCCAGCACGTTCCAGGACTGTGTTGTTTGGAACACAACACAGACAACGAAAGCTTAACCATGAAGGGGCTAGACAAACCTTAGGTGGGGAGGAGGGACAGAAACTTGCAGAGCTTAAGACAGCCTTGTTGGAGCCGAATTTCCATACATTTTCCACTCTTCTGGTGGATTTGGTGCAAAGGGGGCAGTGGCCCAGGTGTTGTGGGGTTGTCCATGCTTGTCTGCTTGTGATAACCTGGTCTTTTTGAAGGACAGCAGTGGAATGCTGGCCTCCTGCTTGGCTCATATTTGTCCCTTTCTGAGAGGGTCATCCTCTTCTTGTAAGACTGGAAGCTGGCAGGGCAAGGCCACTTGACTGAAACTGTCAGCTCCCAAGGTGAACATAAGAAGAGTGCTGCTGGAGCACCCATTTTGTCCAGCTTCCTGTATCTCACAGTGGCCCACCTGATTCTCAGGGAGCACAAAAGACAACAAGAGAGACCTGCATCCTGTTGTCACTCTCTTGCATTTGGCATTCTGAGGTAGCCTACTTCTAAGACCAGGAGATTGCATATACCCATCATGGCTTGTGACCTGTGATGATTTTTCTTCCATAAATCTGTCCGATCCGCTTTTAAAGCCATCTAGGCCAGATGCCATCACCACATCCAGTGGCAGGAAGTTTCACAGATTAATTACATTGGGTAAAGAAATATTTTCTTTTGTTCTAACTCTCCTGACACTCAGTCTTAGTGGATGTCTCCTGGTTCTGGTGTTGGGTGAGAGGGAAGGAAACACCCCTCTATCCACACTATCCAGCCCATGCATAATTTTATACGTCTCAATCATGTTTCCCCTCAGGGGCCTTTTTCTAGTCTGAAGAGCTTAAAAACTGTAGCCTTTCCTCAAAAGGGAGGTGCCCCAACCCACTAATAATTTTGGTCAGTGTCTTCTGCACCTTTTCCATTTCCACCAGGTGTTCTGCATGAGATGCTTGAATACCGTGTCTCTTATTCACTTAACCAATTTCTGCTGAGCCCACAGGTTATACACATTTGATCCCTGTTGCGTATATGCGATGTTGAGCAGAAATGGCTTAATGTCACTGGTCTTCGCAATATTTTAATTAGCACAGTCCAGATAATATCTTGGATTGTGAAACAACTGTACACAGCCTGAGCCTTTAGGCAGCTGAAATACTGCTGCTTCTGCAGTCTCGTTGTGTTCATTAGCATCAATTTATACAGTATTCTTCCAGGGGAAATATCGAAGCCCATGAGGCTTCCCTGAGCCCATTATTTCTCGGCAAAAAGCCATGAGCGAAGCTGTATGGAAAGATTCTTTGTTCCTGACGTGTGTTAAGGATAATTCTGAAGGGACACGCCTTTATAAATCCTGAAATTAATAAAAATTAAACCTCATATGCAAAACACTGTGTTCAATAGATGCCTGTTCTATTCAGGGTATGCTTGAAGTAACTGAAATATTGTAAGAGAAGATTTATAACCATAGCAAGCTTCAGTGTTCTTGGTTTTCATGGTGCATCACAGTCACAGGAAGATGATCTTTGCTCTGAGGAGGTGGAAAACTTGATTTGAGGGAAGTGGCAGAAGGAGCTGAAAGTGAGGGAGAATTGTAGACAATGCAGACATAAGCTTAGTGGAGACTGAAGACAAAGGGGTTATGTCAAAATATCCTATTCCAAGTTCTGTAAGGGCTAGAACCAAGTTAACCGTCTGTGCCTCTAGGAATCTACCCAAGCCCCAAGGGTATATTGGGCTCTACTATCTGGTCCGCAGTTGTAGGTCGTGAGGAATAGGCCTTGATTAGGGCACTCAGTGGTGTAGCTAATGATTGTGTAGCCCGGTGCCAAGCTCAAAATGTTGCCCCGGAAGTGAGGACACAACCAGAAGTGATGTCACAGCCGGGTTTTTTAAAAGGAGAAAATTGGGAGGAACCCACCTTCTCCCCCCCCCCGCTTGCAGCTCACCACCCACTTGCTCTGCTGCCTCCCCCCAGTCAGTGGCATAGCTAAGGCATCTACCTGCTACCTGGGGTCGAAGAAGATTTTGTAGCTCCTTCTCAATGTCAAAATCAGATTTAATTAATTAAGTAAATAAATAAAAAGTTACTGGTTCCATGCTGTATCATTATAACATTTCATTGGCGCTCAGAACAATCAGTCTCATAGGTCAGTTTTGAGTTAAGCAAATCCACTTTTTGTTCCATAAAGGCAGTTGTGTTTTCATATTCAGGTTAATTGACCTTAACTTTTGATAGAATAGAGATATTCCAATGCAGTTTGCTTCACTGCATTCTGCATTAAGTTACCTTTCCAATGATCTATAACATGATGGTATACATACTAAGATTTTCACAATTTTGTTCACTAGTGTCAAGCTCTGCTTGCTGCCCCCCTATAGCTTGATGCCCAGTGCAACTGCTACCCTCTGCACCCTCCTTAGCTACGCCACTGAGGGCACTCATTGCCCAAAGAGGTCTTTTTTCACTAGGTCGAGGTCTAGTGGTTTTTTCACTACACCCTTAAAACTATTTGAGGGGTGGGGGCACTGTTGTTTTTAACTGATGTAGTTGATGTTTTAACCGGTTTTAACTGATGAAGCTTCCTGAGTGACCTGAGTGGGCCAGTCTGTATCTTGCCCACCTCACAGGGTTGCTGTGTACAGATATGTATTAAATAAATTTATGGAGAAGGAAATATGAGAAGTAGCATCATGCGGGTGTTTCTGAGAGTCAGGTCCAGGCCAAAGGAGCCGCTGAAGGAAGGAGTGGCAGAATTCTTTGTGGGAGCAAGAGACCTGTATGGAGCCCACCTAGTCCGCTGTGCCTTGTCCTTCATCTGTCCAAGCCTCTTATTCTGCAATAGGTTCCTTCTTTCTTTTGTAGGCTGGCCCCAGATGCAAGGTGGAACCCCCACCGCAGTTTTCTGGGAACAGGTAACTATGACGTCAACGTCATCATGGCAGCTCTGCAGAGTGTTGGGCTGGAAGCCATCTGGTGGGACAAACGCAGGTAAGTGCAACAACCTCCCATCTTTCCTGCACCCAGCAGATGCTTACTGTCGCTATCGGAAGTGCCTTGCCCTGCCTTTCAGAGGGCCCAATCCTATCCAACTTTCTAGCACCGGTGCAGCCACAATGCAGCCCAGAGGTAAGGGAACAAATGTTTCCATACCTTGAGGAGGTCTCTGTGACTGTCTCCCCACCACAGGATGCAGCATACGCTCCATTGGCACAGCTGCGCTGGCACTGGAAAATTGGATAGGATTGGGCCCTAAGAGTGTTATGGCATTAGGGTTAGCCAAAAGAGAGCTGGCCACCCGGGTAAGAAAGATTCACATGTCTCCACACATGCCTGTGCTTTCTGGGAAACATTTTTGTGGTGGCCATAGAACGATGAGAGATGGGTTCAGGCAGATCCTGTAGGAAGTTGTGGCAGAGCGGCAGCTTAGTGTCGGATTGGGTGTTCCTCCCTGTCCTTTGGCAAAACTTGGAGCAGTGCCCCAGATACTCTTCCATACAGATCAATATTGGCATGTTAGAAAAATGTGTTACATACTGATTCTGTTTGACACAGGGCTTCTGCAGAGTCTCCCATCCAGGCACAGACCAGGTTGAGAGCTGCTTCGCTTTAAGGATATCATAGAACCCTGTTTCCTCAGGGCACACTCTGGCCCACTTGAATTGTGTGAAGCAGCTTCTTGAGTCAGGCCATTGATCCATTTAGTTCAGTATTGCCTTTTGCAGACCCGCTCCAGGGTTTGGGGAGGGGGGTCTTGCCCAGCCTTGCCTAACAATGCCAGGAATTAAACCTAGGACCATCTGCCAGCAAACCAGGTGCTATGCCACAGAGTTCCAGCCTGTTCATCTCTTTCCAGAATAATATATTCTCCATGCCAAGCCCTCTGTCTGTTCGGTCCACAGGTCCCTAGAGCAACTCTCCCTAGCAGGCGTTCTTGGCTTCATCATCAATGTCCCATCCAACGTGTGCCTGGGCTTTCTGTCCCTTCCTGTGAGGAGGCGTCACTGGATTGCTGTGCGTCAGCTTGACGGAACCTACTACAACCTCGACTCCAAGCTGAAGGCACCAGTTCCGATCGGCGGCGAAGCCGAGCTCAGGTGCTGATGGTGTGGCCGCTTTTGAGGCTCCTCTGTAACTCCAGTAACCTGTGGAGGTGTGGCCGGAATGGGCTAGTTCTGAGTTTGAGGGTGAAACCTGCTCTGGAGAACAGTCACACTTCTGTCATCAAAAAATTGCTTGGGCTCAAACCAGAAAGATATAAATAGAAGGAGTCATGGGATGTGTGTCATAACTCAGAATTTCTAGAGCAGGGGTGGCCAACGTCTCACAGATGAAAGCTGCACCTGCTGAAATTCTCTCTTCTGCACAATTGTTAAAGGTCCAGGATCCATAAAGTTGGTTGGCCACCCCTGATCTAGAACAGGGATCTCCAGAGTTCAGCCTACGACCAGATTTGGCACCCTGCATAACCCCTCCCCTGTGTGAGTGGCGCTTACTGCTCCACGGGGGAGTCTTTTGGATATGCCACCACTGTCCCTCGAACTGCACCCCGGTTTGCTGCATCTGCCCAGAAATCCAGCTGCAGTGGCTGCTGGGGCAACACACCCCAAAAGCGGCAAGCCGGGGCTCAGTTCGGGGCAGAGCAATGTCACGACCTTGAGGCTCCCCCGCAGAATAGTAAGTGCTATTCATACCAGGGAAGCCTTTCCCAACGCAGAGCAGTCCACTTTGGAGACTGCTGTTCTAGAGAGAGAGGCATATTACAGCACAATCTATGCATGTTTACTCAGATGTCCCACTGTGTTCAATGGGGCTTATCTTCAAGAAAGTGTATAGCAGAAGTTTTCAAACACTCCTGGAGAGTTTGCTCCACTGTAAGTTCTTGTGAATGGGGGGGGGGGCAGGCAGCGACGCGATCCCCAGGATCGCATTGCTAATGTGGCTGCGGGAACTGGGATGTACTCACCAGTCCCTGAAGCAGCCGTCCTGGGGTGCAGGGAGCCCTGCGCGAGCATCTGCAGGGCTCCCCAGCCTGCAGAAAATGAAAGTGGAGCGATCGCACCTCACTTCCACAAAACCGGAAGTGGAGCGCTATCGCTCCACTTTCACTTCGGATGAGCCGGGGAGCCCTGCAGACGCTAGTTCGGGGCTCCCCACACCCCAAGGAGGCTGCTGCAGGGACTGGTAAGTGCATTCCAGTCCCTCCAGCCCCGTTAGCAACACAATCCTGGGGGTTGCGCTGCTGCCTCCTCGCTGCCCCCGCCCCTTAAGGAGGCAGAGGCCAGGGCCTTCAAGCTGGGGCGTTGCGATACCCAGATTTGAAAACCACTGCTCTATAGGGTTGCAGTCTTAATCTATTGCAGCAAAAACAACCAAGAGTCTCGTGGCACTTCTTAAGAATCAACAAATGTGTTGGTGTTTAAGCGTCATACAGTGACTCAGAATAGTGCTTTCTTTTCCTCCTCCCCCCTTTTTATGTTTGCAACCATTGATGTTTCAAACATGAGGAATAAGACACTGAAATCATCTGTGCTTCTGTTTCCACCTCTGACAAGAGGTCATCCCGAAGCCTAGAATGGACTAGGACCAGAAGAACTGCCCTTCGCTGTAAGAAAGTGCCCTTTTCACTCAGTTCTCCCTTTTCAGACACTGCTTTAGTGAGCTTCCATTTTTAAAGGTTATGTATACTAAGAACAGGGCCTTCTTTGTGGTAGCACCCCAATTAGGGTATACCGTCTTCAGAGATGTCCATTTGGCCCCTACGCTTCTATTTTTTAGGTGCCATATTAAAATGACAGTGGTTACCTGGTTGACCATAAAAAAAAAATTTTTTTTTGTAATGAAAGTTTGTACAATTAAATAGATGATGATTTTTTCAACTTTCATACGAAGCAAGGAACATACTTTTATTGTTCTTGGTGTTTTTTTAATGATGTATTCGTGTGTCACAGCAGGAACCCTCTTGGAAGAGGAACTTCCTGTTCTCACTCATTCCCAGGAGGAAATTCATCTTCTAAAATGGCATTTTTATAAGCACTTGTATTAAACAATTTTTTTTTTTTTGTTCAAACCTACCAATGCTGCCTTCCTGGGCACACTTATGTGCTTGTTTTTTTTCACTTGTTCAGGTTTTTTTTTTTTAATATCACGGATTAAAATTTTGCAGGCCCTGTGAAAACTGTTTTATTCCCTTGAGCTTTAGGCAAGTAATAACATGATCTGTTTGCCATTTGTTGCCTGCCTGTTACAGAATTGTGAGCTCTCCTTCGTTTTGTGTCTGTGTGTTTTGAAATTTATGTAGCTTTTTCTTTATGGTTTTCTTTTGGACCATAAACTGCCTTTTCGACCCTGCCTTTCCACCATCAGATCCTTTCAAATGTCTTTTAATACATAAAAACAGCTGAAATAGAAGCTTGACTGGCTTTTGCAACCAGAGCATTTATTTTTTTATTTTTTTATTTTTTGTCCTTTTTAAAAATCAAGAACTATTCTGTTGAATGCACAATGTGGATTGGGAAAGTTGGTGGGTGTGCATCCACACAGACAGCTGGGGGTTCAGTGTGGGATATACTAAGCTAACAAAGTGAAGAGAGACCAGCCAGTAGGAATGCAACAAACACATCCTGGCATCCTGGGGCGCGAGACACAAATGCCAGACTCAGATCTAAACAGTTGCTGGAGCATCAAAGCACTAAGCCTCAGCATTAACCTCTCAACCAAACAGCCAGCTAAGTCTGACCAAAGGCAGCGCGGTGTGTTTTACGGCTGCTAAAAAATAATGCAGTAGCTTTCCTGAAATTTTCATACTCCGCTTGGAATGTCACACTGTGGATGAGGCTTTACTGGTGCCAAATAGGATGGGCAAGTTTCCTTGGGGCTAGAGCCAGGAGCAGTGGCAAGGTCATCATTTGGAGGGTAGTGGGAGCTACTTCTGGAAGAGACAGGAAGTTCTGCCATCAGTCCATCCAGCTCAATATCGTCTATGTGACTGGCATTGGCTCTTCAGAATTACAAATGGGAGTCTTTCCCAACTTGATGTGTAGATGCTGAAGACTGAACCTAGGACCATCTGCTTTTGAAGTACAGTGGCTGCTCCCTGTCCACAGGCTTGGCATCTATTTGACAGCGCAGATCCCACACTGGAAGGAAGGCCACAGAGACAAGACAAGAGGCTTCTGAAAGGCACTTCCTGTTTGCTGGCAGAGTTCTCCCCCTAGCAGTTTTCACTGTCTGCAGAATTCAGTATCTTGGGGTGAGATCCTGGAATGGATCCCTTGCGGATACCGATGTCCCACTGTTATTTGCTCAGCCACTGAGCTGAGGAGCCACTGCTCCTCTGCTGGAGTTCCAGAATTGAGCATTGGCACATTCTCTGGGCTGCAGCTGTGCCAGTCTTTCATAGTTCCTCTTAGATCCCTGACCAATTTTTTTTTCCTTTTTTCTACAGGATATTCCTGCAGGAGGTGCTATCTCAAGGCCCCTGTGAGTTGCTGCTAGTTGTACCTCAGACAGAAGAAGCTGGAAACTGGCTAACCCCCGTCACATGATCCTTGGCACCAAATCACCCCATTTGGCCCTGAAGCACACTACTCCACCCCTTTCTGCTGGCTGCATGTGTCATGGGGAGGAGACTGTGGCGTACTCCCATCTACACTGCCATTCTTGAAACAAACTTTCTGACACCTTTGCTCTCTCTCCTCCAGGAAAATAAGGATTCCCAGCTTTCCCTTTGCTTTTAAAGACTTGGCAAGTGCTGGGACACTATGGAATAAAGGATGTGGTACAAAGTGGTGGAGGGTCTCCTCCTGGCATGATCCGTTAGGCTGTAGAATAGCCTTGCTGGGATTTCCAACAGTGACCAGCCAAATTACTTGCTGGGGGGGGGGGGGTGGGTTGATAAGCAGCATGTGAGAATGACAACTTCTTCTCAGCCAATGACAAACAGTGGTATAAATTCTGGGACAGAAGCACAACTGCCATTATGCAAGCCCTAGTAGAGCTTTCCTCTCTGTAGCTGTGCGATCTTTTTCTAAAAGCCATTTCTGCTCATGCCTTGCAGTAAGTTCCCCTGGCTTGAGCAAGAATTTTCTGTTCGTTGCCTTTTTATATCAGGGCTGCAGCCTGAAGTTTGTGTGTTCTTGAGAGAGGCTTCTCTGGAGGAAGTTGGGGCAGGCGTGCAGATCTGTGTGCCCCCAAGAGCCAAAGATGTCCTGCCAAAATGTATATTGGCAAGAGGAATCTTTGGGAGTCAAGAGGTGCTTTGGAGCAGTTGAACTTGCAACCATGTGGGTTTAATCAAGTGAGAAAGAGGGAGGGGCAGGACCCACTTTTCTCTACCTTCTCAAAGCTTTCCTGTTTGTTCTTCTCCCACAGTGATGTCTGCAAGAAAATGAGATTTTCTGAATCAGGTTGAAGATATGGGTTAGAGCTCTGAAATTGTTGAGTGACACTAGGAATAGAGAAAAGAGTGTGTAGCGTTCTTAGTGTATAGGAAAGTTAGCTTAAGGAACTGCTGGAGTCGTGGATTGAACCTGCATAGAGACTAATGCTGTGGCTGTAATAAGCGGAGATATAAGACTGTAAAGCATTAAATTGGGCTTCAGAGTCTTTAATAGCTGATCTGATAGAAGTTCCCCATGTGAAGCTGCTTCTACTAAGGATATGTTCTGGGAAATCATCTCCAGCTTCTACCTCTTCAACTGTTAAACAGTACCAGGATTCTTGTTTACTATATGAGTGAAAATCACTGTTCCCTTTTTTTTTCCTTCTTTAAAGAAAATCAGGTTTTTAGTTTTTTTCTGGAGAAAAAGTTTGAAAATGTACAGGAAGCTTTTTGTGAAAGGACAGAAGCCAACAAGTGGCTCAGTAGACCTTTCAGAGTAAGTCAAGCCATTGAGTCTAGTGCATGCCCCCATTCCTCACGTCACGTCCCTGCTATACTGGATGCCCCATACCTATTTCTTTTGCTCTACTTGTACTACCTTTATCCTTGCTGTCTTTGTCTTTCCCGTGGAAGAAAAACCACAACAGTCGAACCTTTAAGTTCTTTAAGAACCGGAAAGGAGGCAAACTTAAATGATAAGAAACAAATAAACGTCTGCCAGAGTTTGTGACTCTCTTGTGTGCAATGTGACTGCAGTGTGTGTGTGTTGGTCAGTCTCTTATCCCAAAAGGCCTGTGTAGGGAGAGGTGATACATGAGGGGCCCTGATATAACTGGTAAGTTAAGTGAGGTTGTAGAGCTTTCAATGTGAGGTAAGAAAGCAGTACTCTATGGGCAATGGGAGTACAGACTATATGTCCTTCATTAGCTCAAAAGTGAAAAGAGGTACATTTGCAGGTATACTGGTATGGCCTGTATTCTTCCATCGTGATTCACTGTCCAAGGCTTACCTTATTGCTGAAGGTTTCTATTATATACTGTTCACTTAGTCTGAGTAGTCTGGCTTCTAAAGCAGTGTGTATTTATTAAAACTATCATCACAGCTTCCTTTAAAACAGCAAACCCAAAGAATGTTTAATTTCGCAGTGGATCTGATTCTATTAGAGCAGTGTTTTTCAACCAGTGGTATGGGTACCACCAGTGATACCTGAGGTGGTATCAGGTGGTACTTGCTGGCCCAGCAGCAAGACCAGGAACATGACACAACAAAAACGTGCTTTTCCGTGCTTGAAAAAGCCCTCCCATCCACCCTGAGCATCTAATTGGTGTTTGTTGCATTGCATCTGGTCTCCCAACCCTGAAGTAACTGGTAATGATGTCATTACCATGGTGGTACATTGAAAAGGTGGACTATGTGAAGTGGTACGGTGGAGGACAAATGTTGAGAAACACTGACTTAGAGTATAATTTTGACAATTCAAACATATTCCTATGCCATGTGGGCTTAAGCCATTTCTGCCCAACATTGCATATACGCAATAGGGACCAGATGTCTACACCTGTGGGCAGGACAAAAATGGGGTTTAAGTACTGTATATAGCCCAGTAAGATGCAGTGATGAGTGTGCCTAGCTTTTCATAGGATCACACAGTGCAACTCTTTGCATGTTTAATCTGAAGTAAGCCCTACTGTTCAGTGGCACTTCCACCCTAGCAAGTGTTTAGAATTGCAGCCTTGACCTCCAAAACTGAAAAATCAATGAATTTGTTGTTTTTCAAAGGTAAGGAATTACCACTTTACAATAACGTATGCAGTGGTGGACCTACATTTGGGGGGGCCCTGAAGCTTGGGCTATTATGGGGGCAACTAGCAATGAGGTCTAGGTTAAAGTCAATTAGAGTCATGCAATTATTATAATGATTTATTTTAAAACCCCTTCTCATACAATAGACCCAAAATTTTTAAGCAGTGTGGACTAAAGTCACTTCTGGGGCCCCTTCAAAATTAAGGGCCCTGAAGCTTTAGCTTCATTGGTTTCATAGGAGATCCAGCCCTGAATGTGTATTTTGCTAATTGTATAAATGTTCAAAAGTAGAGAAAGGAGCCTTCACAAACGTTGCAGTTTTGGCATCGGGCTCTAGGAGGCAGTAGGGAGTTGGATTAATTGATTTCCTGTCCCCTTATATGACCGCAGCCTGAAAGGGGGAAAAGATTCAACCATTAGAGAGGAAACTTTGAACCACCACTTGGGGCCTTAAGCTATCTCAAATCATTTGTTTCTTTCGGCAATATTTAGCCTGCTTTTCAATCAACAGATTCCCAAAGCAGGGTGTAATTAACCTTCAGCAATACAGATAAAATCGATAGCAAAGCAAATAAAACAATGGAGGAGAAGAGTGAAATTATTGTTTCTGAAGTTTTGTCTTAGCTCAAGTAAAACCAAGAGCTGATATGAGAGCTGGTTTGGGTTTCAGTGCCCCAAACTGATGAGAATTAAAAGTTTGCTTGTATTTAGAGGCCTTAACTATTCTTTTAAAATGGGCAAAATCCCAGGTCTGCTGTACTAGGAAGCTAGGCATGTTCTTAGAGCAGTGGTTCTCACATATTTAGCACTGGGACCCACTGGGACAGAATGAGAATCTGTTGGGACCCACTGGAAGTGATGTCATGACTGGAAGTGACATCATCAAGCAGGAACATTTTTGACTATCCTAGGCTGCAATTCTACCCACACTTACCCAGGAGTAAGTTTTCTTTACTATCATTGTTAAAAGAATATACATTGTAGTTTGTTAAAAGTACAAGTCTATAACATTTCCACCAATGCAGTCACATATCATGGTAGCATCAAGTCTAATATATCAAAAATAAAATATTGAAATGAATGGGGACCCACCTGAAATTGTCTTGTGACCCACCTAGTGGGTCCCGACCCACAGTTTGAGAAACACCGCCTTAGAGGCCACCACCAAAAAAGGCATGTTTGATAATCACCAATAGCTGGAGGTGTTTGAAAATGGTGTTATTTACCTTACTCAGAAGTAAGTCCACTTCGGCTATAATCTTACTCATCAGAAACACAAATCTTTACCAATAGCCTAAGACAGGGATCTTCAAACTTTACGGCCAGAGGGTCACATCAAATATCTATCATGAAAATATAAGAGTGAGCTATAAATAAAAAGGGCAGGGAAGAAGGAAGACATAGTCAGGTTGCAAGGGTGTGCCCAGATTTATGAGGAATGTGAAATTTGCTGTAGCTAAGTACATGAGAAGGAGCTCTGTTCGTACACTTCCTCGTGTAAACCAAAAGTTCCTCTTCAACTTTAATTGTGAACGCTTGTAGCTTAAGTGTAATATACACTATGGAATGTGGCCCTGCTGACAGCACTTACCTGGCAGTCAGCATTACATTTTTAAAAGATGCTTTGTATTTGCTTTGGACCATGCATGGACAGAGTTAGCATGCAATTGATCTGTGGCACAGGATGTTGGCAGTATCAACACTGCAAGTATATGAGCGATTGGACCTGCTAAAGACTTTGTAAAGGAGAAGAGCAAAGTGGAACATAAAATGTGGAGGAGAGGAGAGTGGTGGGCTAGAGAATCTTCCTCGAGATGCTCTAGCCTAGCACTCTGCTCTCCTCCCCTTGACCTCCTCTTCCACTCCACTCATCTCCTCCTTTTCTAATCTAGGGACTGTGGAAGGAGTAGGAGGAGTGGTAGAGGTGGATGCTATTAAAGATAGAGATGGTTAGTCTACTGCTTCAGGTAACTGCCTCTATCAGAGTTGCATCTAAATTAAATCACATTAATTAACAAGACAGAGAGACCTTAACTGGTCAGATATCTCCTACAGTCCTTCTCTGCCAATGAGCTCCTCTTCCACTTGCATTATTGAAACCTTGCTTGCTTGTATGTGTATAGTATACTGGAGAGGTCAAGTGCACAGCTTGAACTAGAACCAGGATGGTGTAGTGGTTCTGGTGTTGGACTTAGATACAGGTTTGAATCCCCACTCAAACATGAAGCTTCCTGGGTGATCTTGGGTCAGGTCACTCTCTCTCAGCCTGACCTACCTCACAGGGTTGTGAGGACCATAGGAGGGAAGCAACCATGTACACCACTCTGAGCTCCTTGGAGGAAGAGCAGCATAAAAACATGAAAAAATAATAAATATGTAGTTTATTTTCAGTACAGGAAGTGGGAGACAAGGCAACGACTCTGTTGAAAAGGAAGAATCTTTGCAGGCTGAACTGTAACATCTCCAGCTCAGGAGCTAGGCTTTATTAAATTTTATATTCACAAGATTCCTTTCACACCTCATCCTCTACATTTGACACTGCATATAACAATGTAAAGCTGTGTAAAGCCCTATCGGCACAACCCAATCAATATTAATTGCTTTGAAGTCCCAGTGATTGCAAAGGGAAGGATGCAAGCACTTGTTTAATCCTGTCCTTCCCCCAATTGAAAATCGGTGGGAGTAAAAAGTGCTCAGCTTATAAAATGTGTCTGTGCTGCTTTCTGTGCCAAGGCACTCCAAAGCAGCTCACAAGATAAAAACCAGACCAGTGCTGGTTGAAAAGAATAAGAAACAGTAGAGCTGATCAGAGAGTTTCTCCAAGTGGTCTGAAATAAAACAGACATTACTTGCCACCAGAAAGCCAGGAGCATAGGGGCCAAATATGTACCCACAGGAGATCAAGCCTATGCCACTGTGCCTTGTATCCCCCGACTATGCCTCCTTCACTGAGGATCAGGATTTATTTATTTTATAAATTCATATTCCCCACATTTCCAGGTATCCAAGGGGTTTTACAAAGATAAAAGAATATAAAGACAATAAAACCACTGTATATATACAAAGATTTTTAAAACTATCAGTTCAGGATAAATAATAATAATAATAATAATACCGGTATTTATATACCACCTTTCTTGGTCTTTATTCAAGACTTTATTCAAGGCGGTTTACATAGGCAGGCTTATTAAATCCCCGTAGGGATTTTTACAATTTGAAAGAATGTTCTATCTTACAAGAACCACAACATTCAGGTGTTACTTTCTTGATCTGGCCGCACATTCTGGCCTCCATCCTCCCACGCTCAGAGCAGATGGAATAACTCGGCTCAGCTTGTCAGCTGCTTCAAGGTTGCACGGCGCCGGTGGCCTCGAACTGGCGACCTTCGGATGTTATCTTCAGGCAAATGGAGGCTCTACCCTCTAGACCAGACCTCCTGCCTCTGCCAAATAACCTTGTAGATTGTTTAAGAATAATGGGGGGAAAAATTTGTTTGTTATAGTCTGAGAAAGGATGTCATACAGTGAGGTTCATGGCTGAGGTAAGATTTGAACCCACGACTCCCCGTTTCCAGTTCCATATTCTAACCACTATATACTGTGAGTGGGCAGGTTTCTATAGGAGGGATATGCAGGGCTGGCATAAGCACATGGCACCCTTGCGCAGCTGTGGAGGGCCCAGAGCCCTGTGGGGGCCCTGCTCCTGACACCTGCCCCTCCAGAGCTCTGGACCCAGTGAGCAACTGGCAGCTGCCAGGTGGATGGGGCCCCTCTCCTTACCATGGCAGCAGGCGCTGGTTTCAGTCTTAGCTAGAACAGCAGTCTAACCGACAACTGCTTCCCACTATGCCCCTCCCCCCATGGTGCCCCATGTAGAGTCATATCCGTAGTGAGAGAAAAGTTCAGCCAGCTGGGAAGGAGCCCACCAGAGGTCACCTTGCCAAGGACTAACCTAAAGTTGGCCCTGGCCCTTCAAGTCTCTTCCTGTCTGGCTGATATAAATGGCAAAATAGTAAAAACCGTCAATAAGAATCCCTCATGACTTTTGAAGAGAACAGACGCAGGAGTAGAAGAGAGAGGGAAATTTGCCTGGCGCATGTGCACCTATGCATGCGACACCGAAAATATAATGGTGGGAGGATGAACGTAAACTTGTGGAAATGCCACATTTGCTTCACCACTTGCCTCATTACTTCATGTTTACTTTGTAGCTCATAAAATTATGTGTCCCTGACAAAACTCTATCCCCGTGCAGATGCTTTTGGCCCATGCGGTTTGTGACAGGAGCGTGTGTTCTCCTCAGCTGTTGGCGTCTTTCAATGGCACCGTCCCATCTGCCACTCAACACTCCATCGGCCAGTGCCAAAGTCGCTCGGACAGAGGTGCTTTTGACTCCTTTTGGGACTGGGTGGCCGGGCCCTGTCTTTATTATGTGCCATGCTTTCTCCTCCAGCTGTGGTTCTGCACCCCTACAGCCTGCCTGTGTACCCACCGGCACCCCAGTGTTACTCCGGGCTGGTTCAGGTACGACCATTTATATTCCTAGATTGTGTATGTCTCTCTCTCTTTGTGTGTGTGTGTCTCTGCCTGTAAGATCTCTGCGTCATTGACAGGGCCCAGCTGTGGCTAGCTGGTGGTCTTTAGGGGACAGCTGATAAAGCCTCCCCCACAGATAAATCCCCTCATTCCAGAGTTATTTTTACAGAATCACTCAGAGAGAGAGAAAGTCTTTTCCTTGTAAGGGGGTGAGGGATATTTATGGCTCCTGCCAGAACAAGGAGATTCATCCATTTTGTACCTGTGGGTTCCCTTCACTGCATGCTCTGGGTAGACGCTTTGTCTATGAGCCCGACCTGGAAGTACCATGGATGAAGTCCCTGTAGATTTATGCACCGGTCTGGTAGTTAACCAGTGGTGCTGCTCAGCGGATCCTGACTGGGGTGGACTGTAAGGCAAAATAAAATAAAACCTAGAATGTGGTTGAAGACGGAGAATACACACTGCTCAGACTCTGGGATCCGGGTTCAGGTTGAAGGTGCCCTGCCTCCCTTTCAATCCCCTGGGCATGTTCTTAGTGACACCATGTTATCTCTGATCCTTTGCATGTCTTCTGCTGGTAGCTGCTTCTAACTGCTTGACAGTGAGGTGCTGGTAAAAGTGCCATTTCTGAGATCCTAGGCACCTTTTGGGGATCCATGTCCAAGTAAACATGAATACTGTAACCTATCCTAAAGGCTAAAAACCTGCAATTTTCAACCAGTGTGCTGTGGCACACTGGTGTGCTGTGAATGGTCTGCAGGTGTGCTGTGGAAGTCTGGGGGAGGGTATCAGTACAACCATTGGGGTATGTGAGCCCCCAACCAGCACAGTGTGCCTTGGCAATTGTCACAAAACCGATGGTCTTGACAGTTTTAGTGTTGTCAGTGTGACCTGAGATGAAAAAGGTTGAAAACCGCTAGGCTAAACCATTACTCTGAACCACTTGCTAGGAAGGTTCAGGGTATACCTGGAAATAAAAAAGTAGCTGGGCAAATAAACCTAATATTTGCAGGGTTACACAAAACTGTTGATGCTTCAAATAGCTGTGCTCCATGAGAGAAGCACCCTAAGATGTCTTGCACTGATGTAAACGGTACTACCAAGGTGCATCTAGTGACTGCTTAGGGCCCACGCTGCAGAGTGGTTAGAATGTTGAACTGGAACCTGGGAGACGTGGGTTCAAATCCTGCCTCAGCCATGAACCTCATTTGGATGACTTTGGGCCAGGCATGCTTTCGCAGCCTAGCCAATTTCACAGGGTAGTGGTGGTTTTGAGGAGGAAAAGGAGGAGGGAAGAATCATATAGCCTGAGCTCCTTTGAGGAAATGTGGTATTGAAGTAATGTTGAGCTGTCTAATGCCGCAGGCAATGACTTGAGTTGCTTTTGTTGCTGGGTCAATTGTGGATATTTCCATACCAAGAGGCCTAATGTCTCAGCCACTCAAAATGCCTTTAATTTTTTTTTTTAAGCTTTTGGTCTTTTTGTTTTTCCATTTTCAGTTGCTTATGGGTGCCTGCCACACAAATAAATTAAAGGTGTGCTCAAAATGCTTCCAACTAAACAAGCTGGTTGAGGTGCTTGGGGAGTGATTCACGGCCCTCATTTTCCCTCCCTCTCTCTCTCTCTCCCTCATCTTGCAGACAGCTGAGCTGAACTACCAGGCTTATTTATTTATTTCATTTGAATGTTTAGAAGCCTTCTCTATGATAATGAGGAGCTTGAGGTGGCTCTCAAAATAGTGACAACAATTCAAACCCATGAAAGCCACAATTTGGAATTAGGTAAGAAACCCATCACCCACAAAACAGTAAGAACAGATGAGAAATGTCAGTTGGAAACAACAATAGCCCACCAGGGCAGGCCCCAGAGATGGCCTAAGACATTTTTGTGGGTGTCAGAGGCAGAAAAAGCAAATGATGCCCTGCCAGGGTGGTGAAAATATAACAAAAAAACTATAAATGATTGAGAATTTGCTTTCATTTTAATGATACCAACAGGGGCAGCCCATCTATTAGGTAAGATGATGCAGGTTGCATCAGTGGCAGATTGCGGGAGGTGGACACAAAAGGACAGTAGATTTGGAGTACCCTTCACCCTGATTCTGCCACCACCATCACCACCTTCCTCGAAACTGCCACGGGTGCAACCTGAACCGATCCACTTTCCATCCACTAAAAGTGAGCCTTACCTTGCTCCTGGCACAGTTTCTTCAAACTGTGTACGACTTCCAGTTTGATTTACAGGGACCGTGCGAATGAAGGATCTCCTTCATTTGCAGGGTCCCTCTAAAACAAACTGGAAGTCCTGCATTTCCACAATTGAAGCGCACAGGAAGCAGCTGCTTTCTTTAAAGCTGTGCATAGGTGGTGGAGAGAAGGCAGCATCAGGCGGTGTTCTAGATTGCGCCAGTGCTGGGTATCCAAATCCTTGCTGCTGGGGGTGGGGACCTCACCTGTTCTGCAGGCTATGAAAAGTTGTTACATATTTACTGTAAAAGGGCATCTTTTTCATTTTTTGCCTGCGTCACAATACTGCAGATGATCCCTCATGACAGCTAAAAATCTGGCAGAACAGAAAACATCTTGATGAACGCTCTAAAAATGTATATTGTACAGTAGCTTATTCACCCCTGTGAACCGCAAAAGGTGTGGAATGTATTCTTTTTGAGAGAGGAAAATGCTCTCATAAGGATGCAGGAAAAGGGAATGTGGTTTTGTATCTGGGCATTGCAAGCAGATTTGTGTAAGTGCTAAAGATTTCAGAATATAATTGTATCTCATTATTTTGTTTAAACCGAAAAGATATGTGTGTGCATGGGCTCCAAATGTGATTGCAGCTATAGTTTAAGGCTGCAATCCTATCCACACTTACTACATCCCATTGACTATAATGGGACTTCCTTCTGAGTAGATATGCATAGGATTGGGCTCTAATCCCCTCATGCCTTTTCCCCAGTTAAATTATTCCCCTGAAGCTGTACCTGCATTATTTCTCCTGTGGTACTAATAACATTGGGGGGGGGGGTATTCAGGGGAATTAGTGGTGGGGAGAGGGTTAAAGCCTCCTTTGTCAGGACCACAGCTCTGATTGAATTCAGAGGCCCCTTGCACCTGTTCTACAGTTAAAAAATAAATGCAGAAGATCCTGTCGCTGATCTTCTGTGCCACATGTGGTTAGGCCTCAAGAGTGCTGTTACACATGTATTGTGTTAATACTGGAAGGAACCCTAAAATGATCATCCCTCTTGCACTAACAGGCTGTTGAACAGATTGCTTTTTAGCTGATAAGCTGATTCATCCATTCAAGTCAAGTGAGTTTATCAACAGAAGCACAAACACATTCTTTCTAAAAATCAAACCATAATATCTCAGCCATTCTGCCCCAAGTTAAAGTGGCTACAACAGCCTAGAAAGCTTATTCCCACAACAGATCTGGTGCTGCTTATGATCAAATGCTTGCAATTCAAACACCTTCAGCAACATTTCCTATCTAGATAGGCATTTATGAGAAGCAGTATGCTGGCATGCTGCTTCTAATCCATGTGCATGCTTTTGTATGCATGTGATCCAGAGTCAAACTACCAACACCATCGTTCAGATATTTGATTTCTAGAGGCTCAGAGGTTAGTGTATGTTCAAGACCTTCTGAAAGGGCAAAAAGAGGAGAAAGTATTTTACTAGAAAAGAGGGACTGTTCTTGAACATGAGCATTGTCGCAATGTGCTCCTGGCATTGTGGCACACTGCCCTGTGAAGCTTCAGAACATGCTTTAAATCCAAAATAATCACAGGTTTTTTTTCGGAGGGGGTAGATTTGCACACTCAATATGCATGTGGACAAGTATGCCTTGTATACAATTAACATCTGGCCATTGCACTTGTCCTAATGCCTGGTGGAGTAGAGCGAGTCCCTTTTTCTTTTTTACTTTATTGATTTGACTAACAGCCCAATCATTCCCCCCCCCACCACCACCTGCGCTGAAAAGGCGCATGCAGTATCCAGCAGGGTGGGGTGGATTGGGAAGCTTCAGAATGGAAAGAGGATTTAAATCCCATTATCCTCCAAAAGCCTTCCACTCCGCAATGGATTGCCTTGGACCTGCACCATTATTTAACTGGCCTAAGTCCACAGAGAGAAAGGGGGCAGGGAGTCTGCTGCTGGAGAGGGTAGGATCTGGCACACACTTAGTAGTTGGCAACCTTCAGTGTCGAAAGGCTATGGTATCGCGCTCTGAAAGGTGGTTCTGGAACAGCGTCTAGTGTGGCTGAAAAGGCCGAAAAGGCACACACTAACGCCACTGGATCCACCCATCCCGCAGCCTCCCCAGCCCGTCTCCCCCCTTCCCCACTCAATGCATGGAGCCCTATGGAAAGTGAGCTATAGCTAGTGTTTGAGAGTAGGCTTACTTGCCATAGTCCATCGGAAAGGGCAGGCTGAGAGGAATCCGATGAGACCAGAATGGTCCCGATCCAATGAATGCAGCCCCCCCAAAAAACACCCGAGGAGTTCCCTGCCCCCCTCTCAGCTGCGTCTACTGAGCCCAGAATGAAGCCACGTGGCTGTGTTTACTCGCGAGTAGGTGTAATTTGCCATAGTCCTTCGGAAAGGGCAGGAAGAGGGGACTCCAAGGAAGTCAGAATGGTCCTCATCCAATGAATGCAGCCCCCAAAAACACCCGAGAAGGTTCCTCCCAGCTGCGAGTCTATGGAGCCCTATGGAAAGCAAACTCAGTCACATGGTTGTGTTTACTTGCGAGTAGGCAGACGTGCCTTGGCTGGTGGTCAGGCCAGGTAAAGGGGAATGTGAGGACACCAGAATGGTCCCTGCAACAAATGCTTCAGAAAGCAGCCTCTCCCCCCCCCCCCCCCACTAAAAAGGACAAAAAAGAGGCTTGAACTGGTAAGGGGAAGTTTTCTATTTTGCACTTGCAAAGCCAGGAGGCTCTTTGTATTGATGTGCCTGAAATAGAAGAACTTTAAACTGGGCACTGGGGAGGGCTGAAAATCTCACTGATTCTTTTTTTTGGGGGGGGGGGGGGGTGTTATTGCAGGCAGGCTACAGAGTAAGCTCCATTAACCACTATGGAACTTACTTCAGAGTAGACTTGCATAGGCTTGGGCTCACATGCTGCAATCCTACCCACACTTTCCTGAGAGTAAGCCCCATTGACCACAATAGGACTTACTTCAGAGTAGATTCAGTTGGTGGAACAGGACTGGCTCCCCCTTATTTATTTATTTTATATAATTTATAAATATATAATTATAAATTATAATATATTATAATATATAATATATAATTATTTTAATTTAATTTAATTATTTATAATCATTTATTTTAATTTGCTTTATGATGTCACTTCCGGCCAAGACATCACTCCCAATGTCCTGGACAGATTGTCATTCTAAAAAGTGGGTCCCAGTGCTAAAAGTTTGAGAACTGCTGCAATAAGGTGTGAGTAAGTTGACAGGGAGGTGTGTATGTGAGACTCTACAAGTTTTCAAAATCACTAAAATCAGAGTTTGGAGGAATAAGACCATCATGTTATATATCAACCAATGTGTAATTTCATGCAGAATGCAATGAAACAAACCACATTGAAATATCTGTGTTCTAACAAAAGATACAGCCAAAAAACCGGTGAGGGCAGGGTGATGGTACATCACCACACCCACTACCTGGGGCATTGCCCCACCCACTGCATGGGTGACGTGCAGGCTTCCTGCACTGGGTGATGCAAATCCTAGTGATGCCGCTGATGGGAGATTCTCTCCTTGTCACTGCCCAGTTAAATTTTAGTTCTGACTTCCAATACATCAATCTCTGGGTGACTCCTTAACAGTGGCATAGCTGTCCCCTCTGGAACCCAGGGCCGTGACTCTCAACTCTTAAGCGACTGATAGCTAACTTTTGCAAAAAATAAAAAAATAAAAATAAAAAAAGCAAAAAAAGCAGTCAGCTGCTCAGAGCAGCTTGCAACTGCTCTGAGTGCCCATGAAGGGCAATGTAGGAGAAGATAACTGCGGCAGCAAGGGGTCTCCTCACTGTCACAGTACCTTCTACTGCTCACACCTTAGCAACCCCTCACCCCCTTGCTGACCCGAAGCTTCCGCCTCCTCCTCTTCCTTGCCACCACTGACAGTGGAGTGGAGGAATCTTTCAGAGGAATTTTTCTCTATACCCCCCAGGCCCCCTTAGCTACACCACTGCTCTGGAAAGCAATCCTGGAGATTTTTGCAAGGCCTCCAGGAATGTCCAACATTCTATCATGTTTGATTAAAAAAAAAATCCAGGAACAACTTCAATCAGTTGAAAACCCTCTGCTGAACAGGGAAGGGGCAAAAAGCAAAACGTATCTTGTTATGGGCTCATAAGGAACCAAATGGGGTTGCCACCCCTGTAGGTTTGGCTTAGAGTCTCCAGCAAGCTGCATCAATCTCCAGGTGACCCTTGAAAGCAGCAGCAACTGTTACCCTGCAAATGCCCGATCTCATCTGATCTCGGAAGCTAAGCAGAGTCAGGCCTGGTTAGTACTTGGATGGGAAACTGCCTGGGAATACCGGGTACTGTAGGCTTATACCATAGTCTTTCGAGACTGAAGGTTGCCAACCAACCTTGAAAGCAATCTTGGTGATTTCAACAGGGCCTTCTGGGAATTCCCAACACAACACAGTATTACAAAAATAAAATCCACTTTCGAGGAATAGCTCCAGTTAGAACTGGCAACCCTAGAACCAGAAGGCACGAGAAAATCTTGAAGGAACTCTCGTGGTTTGAGATGAGCCTGAAATATTGCAAAAATTGTGAGAGCCTGAAATTGTGTCCGGATGGGGAGGTGGCAGGCTGGCAGGAATGGTCTGGGAAAGAAGAAGGGGGAAAAGGGAGAAGGGAGGTCCTGATAAACAGGGCTAATCTGGCTTCCTGCCAAAGGCACCCCTTGAGGCCCAAGTCTATTTATGAATGCAATGCTGGCCACCCCTCCATGGGCCCCTCTGGGGCTGTGAGTGACAAGAAGGTGCTGCAGAAAAGTGGAGCTATTTATAAGGACGGCAAGTGGAGCCACGCATGATAAGAGATGGCCTCTGAGGACTGCTTTTCCATCAGGCAGAGATATATGTGCGTGCATGCCTGTCTTTGTGTCTCTTATAGTGATGAGGCAGGAGAGCAATGCATAAAGCCTGGGGATGGTTGTGAGACTGAAAAACATGTCCACCAGCTACTGACTTGCTTTGTTTCCTAAATGAGCAAACAACTTTATAGGAAACAGGTGGCTGTTAAAAGCACACAGCCTACCACCCACCCCAACTGTTGCAACCAAAAGCACCACATGGGGCCCTTTCAGTGGCCCCAAGATTTCGAGCATGCCTAGCTTTGATTAGGTCCAACTCCAAACAGCTGTCCCTTTGCACTGAACTTACAAGCTTATTCCTGAAAGAAACTTTACAACTTGGGTTTCGCAATTTGCTGAATATTGTAATTGCTTTTCCATTTTCCATGTCGCATGTAGTTTTCGCACAAAACAGGGACAGGCTTTAAAAAGTGTTTACAAAGTGGGCAGAGGAACTGGCTGTAGCAAAGTCCTCAAGCCCACCCCAACTCCCCTGTTTCGTGACCTGGTACCTAGCCAGGACGTTGTAGTGGTTTGATAGTTGGACTTAGACCTGGAAGATCCAGGTTCAAATCCCTGTTCAGCCATGAAGCTTCCTGGGTGACCTTGGCCAGCCATTCTCTCCCAGACTCACCTTACAGAGTTGTTGTGAGGACAAAAGGAGGGGAGGATCTATGTACACCACCCTGAACTCCTTGGAGGAAAGGCAGTATAAAAATGTGAAAAATAAATAACAAAAAAATCCTCAAATTGCCAGGCCACATGATGCATTTCACTAAATTTGTGGTTGTTGCAGTAGGAAGGAAAGCAATTTATGAAGGTGAAGAGCTGAAAATACAAAAGGTGGGAATAAATGATAAAAGGTAGGCCACAGTCAGTGGTGAGTTCCCAAACACCTCCTCAACCCAGTAATCATGTCTTGGCAACAATCTATTATACCAGCGATTTTCAACCTGTGTGCCAGGGCACACTAGTGTGCCATGACTAGTCCGCAAGTGTGCAGCAGGAGTTTGGGGGAGAGTCATTTATTAGCAGGGCCATTGGGAGATGTGAGCCCCCACTGGCAGAGTGGTGTGCCTTGTCAATTGTCCAAAAATTGATCGTGTACCTTGACAATTTTAGTGCCTTGTCAGTGTGCTTCGAGATGAAAAAGGCTGAAAATCGCTGTATTACACACTGGGAACTCTCACTGCAGTGGCACAATTTATTTAAAAAAATAAATAAATGTGTAGGCATCACAAAACTGCTCTGAGAGAATACAGAGAAAGAATGCCGAAAACACTGGAAACACTAGAAAGCCATGATTGGCCACATGCATGCATGATTGTCAGGAGTATGCGCATTGTTGAGTCATTTCAAATAGAGAGAAAATCTCTGATGCTGAACCAGCCCAGATAAAACTTGCTGGCTCCCAAATTAAGGCTTGTTGGTATTACCCTGTTGGTCTGCTAGCAGCAGTGCATCTTGTTAATACCGTAAATGCCTCCCGTCTATTCACAATGGAAGGGTTGCTCAAAGCAACAGTTGGAAAGTGGCTCTAACTAGCACCATGCTAGATGGCAATGTGGTGCCATCAGTTCATTCAGTCATGGAAAGAATTCATGGCTAGGATGCCTCAGCCTTGATCCTACTGCCGCCTGTGTACTTTCGATGTATTAGAACTGAGTTGGGTAGAATGTAGGCTTCTGATACTTTGAACTTTAAAAAACAAAAACAAAATGAGATCCACCATCCTGAGTCAGGTGTAAAACAGTAGCGGCCTTGGGGAAAAAAACAGAAGCCAGATATAATAATGGTGGTTTGGGGGTAGTGGAAGCCAGTTACGTACTGCATCCTATAAACCACATACTGGAATAATCTGCATATACAAGTTTAAATGTATCTCCAAATTACAGATCAGGGATTGGTTTGAATGCAAACTAGATCAAACTAGAATTGCTCAGACTAGACCTGCTCTCTAAGGGTGTAAGGTGGCTGGGTGGTGGTGGTTAGTGTTATAGATAAAACAGTGCACTGGGGGGGGGGGGGAAGCTGCAAAAGAGGCACAGCCACGGCAGGCAATACTTTAATTCTTTCTGCCCACCAGTTTTGTTTCTAATTGCTTCCCCTCACTTCTTTGCACTAGTTTTCCTACAGGGGAAAAAAAATCTCTACTGACTTTCATTATATCTCTTATCACTAAAAAGAGCGCACAGGGAGAACAGTTGGGGACAAAACAGCAACAGGAGAAAAATACTAAATTCCCTCTATTCTCCATTTTGATTTCACCCCATTTCAAGGCTACCCTGGTGTGCTGTTCATCAGTAAATACCCCCCCTCCCATCCAGCCTCCTTGCACAATTAGAGGGCATGACTACTTTGATCCTGAAACCTGTTGGCAGAACTACACAAAGACCAGGTCAAAGGCAACCTACGCAAAGACAGATGTGTTTAGCACAAGGCTACCATGGGAGATCATTTTTTGTTGCAATTTTCCATTCTACTGCCAATTGCTATTTATTGTAAGTCAGAAACTTTTACTGATCTCCTGGAAATCACCCAGAGATCTACCAATAGATCCCAATCTAATTTCTGCCCTACCCTGTCCCCTAAAAAAACTGCAACAACTTTTCTCTAGTCTAGTCAGTATATTTAATGAGGTTTTTAAAGCATCGACTTTGAAACCCAAATGAATTTTTGCAAAATTGGGTTGGCAAATGTGGGTGTTTTCACATGTGATGCTAATGAACACCTTCTAGTCAGGAATATATCATTCTCAGATGTTAATGTGGGAAGGAAGTGGAAGGGAACCAATTAACGTAAAACTAAATTCTAGCAAATGTATGTTTTTTTAAATATTTCAGTCACATATGTGGGAAACCAAAACCAGGTCTTATGCTTCTGAAGTTAAAGGGACAGGGTTGGAGGTGGTGGTGGTGTGGAGAACTAACACAAAAAGTGTAACTGCTAAACAAATGTGTGTAAGTGCCATTTGCAAAAGGAGCAGGAAGCCCATCCATAGTGCCATGTTAATAACATTCATAAGCAGTGCGTTGGAATATGTTTGCACATGACTGTTTATTTAAAACATTTACAGCCCAATCCTAACCTTCTCCCCTGCCGGCGTAATTAGCATTGTGCAAAGAAGCCTCTGCTGATGTGTGTTGCAGACCCACCAATGGAGAGGCCCTAGAGGCCCCATTCAACCCCCCCACCTCCCTCCAAACACCTGTGTAGCAAGTTGCCAACACAACTTGTGAACACAAGTTAACCTTGAAAAGAAGCCATGCGGCCATTTCATCCAGTTGTGAACAAAGAACTGATATATCAAACATAAGTGGAGAGTGAGCAGTGTTCTTCTGAAGAAGGAACAACTTAAAAGGACCATCTTAGTTTTTCTGAGGTGGTGGTAAAGCTATACTTCTACTGCTCTAGACCAGGGGTGCCCAAACCCCGGCCCTGGGGCCACTTGTGGCCCTCGAGGCCTCTCAATGCGGCCCTCAGGGAGACCCCAGTCTCCAATGAGCCTCTGGCCCTCCGGAGATTTGTTGGAGCCCACACTCACCTGATGCAACTGCTCTCAGCTTGAAGGAGATTGCTTGACCTCTCACATGAGCTGTGGGATAAGGGCTCCCTCCACTGCTTGTTGTTTCACATCTGTGATGCAGTAGCAGCAGCAAAGGAAAGGCCAGCCTTGCTTTGTGCAAGGCCTTTTATAGGCCTTGATCTATTGCAAGACCTTCATTCATTCATATAAGTTCATCTTTAATATATTCATTTATGTAAACTTATGTAAATTTATTCAAATTTTAAAAGTAAATTAATTCTTTTTTTCCCCAGCCCCCAACACAGTGTCTGAGAGACAATGTGGCCCTCCTGCCAAAAACTTTGGACACCCCTGCTCTAGACCAAATGATGTATCATTCCATTTTCCCCCTTTTAGGGTCAACAGCAGTTGGGGGAGAGATTTTGACTGGGAAAAGGGTTAAACACCCTCTTCCCTTGAGGTGAGAGAAATTCACAATCCTTCCGAATGCACACCCTCGCTGCATTTCAATTATTTGAAAAGTCAGGCAATTCAGCCAAAGGGCTCCAGCTTAAGGTGTAATTTGGCCTTTGGATTGCAGGTGAAGGCTCTTGGGATGGAATTCTCCCTGATGAAAAAAATCATTCTTACACCTATAACATTAGCATGCCAGGGAGAGGACTAAGCTAGAATCCTTCTTCTTGACATCTAATTTTCTATTTGAAGGGGATTTTTAGCATTCCAGCCCATGAGCCCTCAAAGAGAGACTGAAACAGTCGAGACACAGGTCCACCTCAGTGACCAGGCTTGATTTACGCATGCAGACAAACAAGGTGGAACTGGGAATGGGGTGGAAAAGTTCTGAGGTGGCAAAATTTACAGTACCACTTTTTCAAAAAGTGTAAAAAATCCCTTTTACAAAATTCATAGAGAAAGCAGCATTGTGCCCCCACTACACACTATTTTGAATGAAAGCCACTTAAAGGGTCAGCTCATGGATTAATCGTAACATGCAGTTTGGCCCTTACATTGCAATCCTGTGCATGTTTACTCAGAAGTCCTGTTGTAGTCAACAGAACTTGCTCCCATGTAGAAGTGCATAGGATCGCACTCACATACTTTTGCGGGGGGGGGGGGAGTTACAGACACTTCCAGATAAGGTGTTTAGTCCATTATTCACTCAATGTGTAGCTCATGTGATATCATCATCAACTATCTGTTGTCCTCTGATATTTTTCCCATGCTTAATTTGTAATACTGATTAAAAAAAACCCCTGGGGGCTGAGGGATAAGAATAGGCCCTCAGTTTGGCTGTACTTGTTGTAAGAGGCGACTAAACAGCCACCAGGTAGATGGGACTCATTAGCCTGGGAAGGCAGCTCATCTGAGAGAAGGAAAACTCTGATCCCAAACCTCCACTGCCTTGTGGCTACATCCAGTTATGGAAAAGGCTTCAGGAGTCAACCTCAAGGCAAAATCTGGAGCTGAAGTCCCTGAGGCAGTTCATGGCTGAACACAGTCACGTTCTGGCAACTCCTGCGACGCCGCTGGAACCAACCGTATAGGCTTCTGCCTTTCCATTGAACCATTTCAGCGACATGGAGAGGGGAGATTTGCTGCATGGGTAACAGTCTATCCTCCATATCTACTTTACCCAGGCTTCGCACACTGGAGAGGACACTCTGTTCCAGATCCACTATTCAGAGCGCGATACCATAGTCTTCCGAGACTGAAGGATGCCAACATATATGATTAAAAGTGGACTTTTTAAAAGAATAACAGTCCAGCAGCATGAAGACTGAATATGTGGCCTGTGATGGTTGCTATTGTTCCATTTGTATTGAAAGGCACTTTCCTAGATACAACAGAAGCCACAGAAGAAAGGCCAAAAGAAAGGCAATCTACTGTGTCCCAACACCATGCTGAATCCGTAGCCATGCGGAAAGTGTGCAGTATTAATTGCTGCAATTCTGCATGTGATCTGGCTGGTGCTACCGGCCCAAGACCTCCTGATGCTTTAGGCTGTGTGCCAAATGCTGACTCTCTTACCTTGGCCAGTTTCTGATTCTCCCACTCCCTGGATTGGAAAATGAAGAGGAGGGGGCAGAGCAGAAGAGTAAGTGTGGAGGAGAGGACACTCTAGCCCACCATTTGCCTATCCTCCACACATTCTCTTCCTTACCTCCCTCACCTTTTTTGGTCTTAAGATTTAGAAGAAAAGCAATGGAGACAGGGTGGGTGCCCTACCCCCCCATCTGAAACTTGAGGCAGCTACTTCAGTCAGCCTCATGTGTGGGGTGTCTGGGGAGGAGGTACAAGCACTTGTCAGGCAGTGACCTCCATATGAGGTCCTGAGATAAAGGAGAGGATTTTTAAAAAAGTGATAAATTAACAAATACAAGCATTAACCCTTAGCTTTCAACTATCGATTAACCAGTAAAAAGCATTGCTTAGTGCAGCGATTTTTAACCACTGCGCCGTGGCACACTGGTGCGCTACACATGGTCTTCAAGTGTGCCGCCAGAGTTTAGGGGAGGGTCCTGTATTAGTAGAGACATTGGGGGATATGCAGCTCAGGCTGGCAGTGCAGTGTGCCTTGTCAATTGTAAAAAAAATTGATGGGGTGCCTTGAAAATTTTAGCATTTTCTTAGTGTGCCATGAGAAGAAAAAGTTTGTGAATTGCTGGCTTAGTGGATTAATCCTAGCAATGACGGCAAGTCAGTGACATTTCCCTTTCAAGGGGTTCCGGAGGTGTGGCGAGTTTTGCCCTTCTGAGCCCCAAATGCCGCTGCATGTCTTGCACATACATTCCGTACAGGGTGATCAGATATTGTAACCATAAAAGAGGACAAGGCACCCCAAAATGTAGGACATCCAAGAAAAATGTGGGACATGACAAAATAAAAGCTGAAACCACTTGTATCTTGATTTCATGTGCTTAATTTAAACACTATGGGCACAATCCTAACCCACCTTCCAGCACTGAGGTAAGGGCAATGCAACTCCGAGGTAAGGGAACAAACATTGCCTTAGCTTGAGGAGGCCTCGGTGATGCAGCAGGATGCAGCAGTCGGCAGGATGCAGCAGACGCCCCACTGGCACAGCTATGCCAGTGCTGGAAAGTTGGTTAGGATTGCGTCATATGTTACTTATTATTCAATTTAAAACTATATTACATATAATTTAATTTATTAATTGCAAGAAGGTTATGTGCTGCCTTGCAGGGGCCCATTCACAGAAAAAAATGGTTGGTTGGCAACCTTCAGTCTCGAAAGACTATGGTATAAGCCTACAGCACCCGGTATTCCCAAGCGGTCTCCCATCCAAGTACTAACCAGGCCTGACTCTGCTTAGCTTCCGAGATCAGATGAGATCGGGCATGTGCAGGGTAACAGAAAAGGAAGACATTTAACTCATTTCTGCCCAGCCCACAGGTATACATATATGATCCTTGTTGCATAAATGCAACATTGGGTAGAAATGGCTTCTTTTCCAGGACAAGAGGCTATAAAAGAGGACATATCCTGGGAAAAGAGGACATCTGGTCACCCTGATTTCGCCTGTCTCCCTACTGCTGCACTCTCCTGCCTCTGAACCTGGCCAGCCCTGCCTCAGCCCTGGGCTCGACTTAATCCCTGTCCCTGCCCCTCCTGGACAGGTGGGGCAAGTGTGTGGGCTGCAGGGCTGAGCCTCGACAGTGGACTGCGAATTCCGGGGGGGGGGGGGATCTCCAGCTGTCCCCTTGATCGCTGCGGGGGGTTTGCAAAGCCCCCCCGAACAGCTGAAAGACAAAGAGACAGATGAGCAGCTCCAAATAAGGGCCGATGCCAGGGGGGCTGAGAAGTGGGCGGCCAATTGGAGAGCTGGCGCCTGCCCCGCGGGCTCCCCATTGGCTGCAGGCGCAGCACAAGGGATGCTTTTATAGTCCTGGGCTGTGGGCAGGAGGAGGGCGCATCTGTTCCTGAGCGCCCTGCCACAGGGGGAAGGGGATGGGGCCCGTTGGTGTAGGTGGGTGAGCGAGCATCCCTGTGCTCTTTCCGAGCTGTGATCACTTAGAGAGGGGAGCCCTGGGAGCCAGTTTGGCTAATGCAGCAGAGACTGGGAGACAGGACTTCTGCAAGGGGGGGAGGGTGAGAGCAGAAGGCGAGGCTTCCAAGCCCATCTTTGTTTTGAGGGCTGCCAGAGTGGGATCTTAAGCATAGTTACTCAGAAGTCAGAATCCATTGAGTTTAGTGGTGTTTACTGCCCAGGAAGTGTGGTTTCAGGACTGCTGCCCTAGTACTCTTGCTTGCACACTTTTCAGTGCTGAATCTTTGGGTGTTTGAAAATGAGGTGAGATTCCCTATCTCCCCCCCCCCCATTCCACTCTCACTTCAGCTGAACTCCTGGGATGGCCCCTTGCAAGCTGTTTTCTCTCAGCCTCTGGTCTACAAATGTGGGCATCATCATCTCTCTGTTCTGCCTTGCAGGGATGTTGTGATGCGTTACTGAGATAAGACCTGAGGGTCATGTGGCAAAGATGCTGTTTAATGTTGTTTTTAGTAGATCACTTGAGGATGCAAGAGCTATTTGGAGTCTTTTGATATTGGGAGTAAGCGAGGGAGGCCGCCCTGGATGGTGTCTAGCAGTTTGGGGGGGGGGGTAGATCTGTGGTCTTGTCCGGCTTGTTCTGTTCCCAATCTTGCAGATGGGTTCCTTTTGCTGGTGAGTTGCAGTGATCATCTTTTTGCTTTTCCTCTTTGCAGGGTAGCCCAGATGCCGCGGTGCCACCAGCTGATGCCATGACACAGACGTTTCCAGCTCAGTACCCTCCGCCGCCACCCCAGGCCCGGCTACCTCCACAGTATCACCTCCACAACACCGCTTCAGAATACCCGTCTCCAACAGCACCAGATCATGGCCTCCGAATCTTCCCTGAGCAGGGAACTCCTGCCCCAGAGCCTTTGCCATTGCCCCCACCTCCTGCGGTAAGTGATGGCTACTGTGCTGGCAAATGTCAGTGACCTCACTAGTTTTGGGGATGCTAGGGTGGTGGGTCCCTAACAGTTACAACCCTAATTATCTCCAGTATTCCTTGTGATCAGCCTGGACTGGAGCAGGTTCAAGGATCTGGCATAGAAAAGAGTGGAGGTCCTGGAGGAGATGATTGTGTAGCCTGTGTCTCATTTCCTGTGTCCCAAGCGGAAACTGTGTTGGACAGTGCAAATTCCTGAGGAGCCAATCTTCCAGGTTCTCTGGGAAAGGGGTGGCATCTGGTGGAGAGACCTTAGAATGGGAGTGGATAAAGCGAGCTTTTTCAGGTGTGAGTGTGCAGAACTTTGAGCAGTGGCTATCCAGTACTGCCCTGGTCTCAGAACTTGTGTGCCACTGACCATGTGCAGACGGTTGTTCCCTCTCACCACAAAGTAACCAAAGCGAACTTTTACATGCGGAGTTAGAGGGGAAAGGACTTATGAAGCAAAGGGTATTCCTTTTCATGCAGGTGTGAACTCCAGCATTCTTCATTTTAGAAATTAGAGCACTGAGTTCAAGATAAATCTCCCCTATATCTGTATCAATGCTATGGATTTAGACTAGTGGCCCTGCAGCCAGCATTTTGGAAGACAAGTTCAAACCAATATGGAAGATCCAGTTCCTACAAGCTCCTCATTTCTTTGGGTTCCCTGGTCCATAGCCTCTGTAACCTCTCTTGCCTGTCTGCCCTGTTTCATTGCTGCTATTGAGACACAGAATTGCTCTTATGTCTAGGCTAGGTGGACCAGCTTTCTTCAGCTCCACTTTTTCCACTGCTACCAGTTTTTTGCCATCATCTCTCTCTCTTTTCCAAACCATATCCTTCTAAGCCTTTGCCCTGCCAGTTCCCTAATCAGAATTGGTCTTTTCTCTAGACGGACACTTCAAAGATCCCACTGATATCGGATAGCAATCTACAGCCTCTATTTATGAAAGGAAAATTAAGCAACTTTCTGAAATTGAAACTGTGTGGACATACTCTAGAAGCCACATCTCTGGCTCTTCTTGGATAAGCCGTGGGTAAAGAATAAAACAATAATACAATTAGTAAACAAAATATCAAATGTAGAAAGAAATAAAGGAAAAGGGGAAAATTTTAAAAAAGAAAGTGATATGTGTATATATATAATCAGTAAACGTACACACAAACATATTCATATATAAAATAGATATTAGTAAAGAATTTATACATAAATATTTAAAAAGGTCTTTCAAATATTCAAAATTTATCCATATGCAGTTGACTTCCTTAAGCCATAGATAAATATTGTCAGAGTTGGAAGCTCCTCAGTCCATTGAAAAACAGTGGGAGGGCACTCACTCATCTTTCCAATGTTTCAGTCTTTTAGCTACCATTAGAGCATAAAATAATTTTTTGCTGAATCAGTTGTATCAGTTTGTATCAGTTGTAATTCTTTTCTTTAGAGAAATCTTAGAGAAACATGGAATAAATAACTGGAATGTCCTAACTTACATAATCAACAGAAAACAGTGTTAGGTACTATTACCATAATATCTATGGATCTTAAAAAATAGTCATAGTTTAAAATCCATAGATATTAGTAGTTAATACTGTTTTCCGTTGATTGTGTAAGTTAGGACATTCCAGTTACTTAGTCCATGTTTCTCCAAGATTATAAGTGCTGCATTTATTAAGTGACACTGGAAACTTACACAATAGTGATATCATAGGCTTCTTTAGTAGATTCTGCTAAGAAGCTTTTTGGGCTGGCAGTGAGCTAGGAGTCCAGCCTCCTGGGATGTACATTTGTAGGAATGTACAGAAACTGCCTTGGGAAAAGCCACAAGTCTTACAGGAATTATTTTGACTTTCTTTGAAATTTGTCTACTGCCCAGACAGGAAGCTTTCTTATTATCCTTAAACTTAGGTGGAGTTTGCTGGCAGCTTGACTTGGGTAGACTGTCTAAAGCAATATCATGCCACAGAAAAGACATGGAAAGCTTTGTTTTCCTGGCCTGGGAGCTCTTTCTTCACAGAGATACCTGCTGGGTATGGTGACAGCTGGCAGGTCTCCGTGCCAGCTGCCATCTTTCTTTATATTACGGAACATGGCACGTTGGGGTGCCAACCTTTGAACCGGCCCCTGCAGCTGTCCCTTTAACAGCAGTTTGATTTGCAACCATGAACAGGTGATAAATGTTCAGCTTCATGTCAGGAAAAAAAACCCCTGCTGATTTCTGCATAGCAAATCTTCTGTTAAAGTGATGGGGGCAGTCCAGGCCAGTTTGTGTTCTTTTCTGGCCAAGTGTCCTGTTCTAAAGAAAGATGGTAGCTGATAACTGGGGCCCCAGCAATGGAGCAGCTGCCTCTATAATGGTGAGCTTCATCTGGTCTTTGGACAGAGGACTGATAGACCCGGAGATCCAGATCCTGCATGCTATTTCACTCCTTTGGCAGATGAGAATATGGTATCGTTGTATTCTCTTGCATGAACTCTCAGGCTTGGTGGCAGAACCCTGAGATGTAGAATGAACTATACCGCTTCAGGCTGTAAATGGAGAGGCAGAAAGCAAGTTGTACAGACAAGACACTGTCATGGGAAGCATATATGTTGGCATGCATTGCAGTGCAATTGGAAAGCTTTAGCCAGCCACAGAATGCATGTTACCCTAATTCCACTTAGAATTTATACAGTATAGCAAGTTTCAGGTGTTGGATCACTCCAGATACAGTCTCAGTAACCCTTACAACAACCCCGCAAAGTAGACTAGTGTGTTCTCTTCCCCCCCCAATATTGCAAGTGACTGGGTAGGGGAGGGAGGAAGGTTGAGAGGACAGTGGCTTACTTAGGGCTGCTTACAACTTTACTCCAAAGCAAATTTTGTATAGTTCATGTGGAGTGCATAAGGATCGCAGCCCTCGTGTATTTGTGGTTTAGGTAAGATTTGAAATTAGGACTTTGTAGCCTACCCTCATACCCTTCAAGATAGCAAATGGAAGACATTATTAAATTAATCAGATCTGTTAGACTTGTTTTTTGCAGAGTCAGTCCAACGATGCTGGCACTGTTCAAGGGGTACCCTGCCCACAGTGCCAGGAGCAGCATGAAGACCTGGGCTGTCATGGCTATTCTGGCTTAATGCAGGAAATGGAACCATTTATACATCTTGGACTACTCTGCATCATTGCAGAGAACTCCGAGTTGTACCCTCTGTTAACATAAGAGTTGACCCTACTAGAAGCAGAGAGCATTCGGACTTCTCTGCTGGTTCTGGCAGGGATAGCTTCCTCTGCAAACTGTGAATGTGCCCTATAATTATTTGCAGTATGCAGAGAATTTGAGGTTACATGCTTTATTCATCCTAGGAGGTCCTTTCTCTATTTTGCAAAAGACGAGGCTGGCTCAGGATCTTGTGTTGCATTTTTACACTTCGGTTACCACAGATTATCTTTTCAAATCCAGCTCTTTCTTGTTGCAGTTCTGAGAATTACAAGCACTTGTATACAAAAGTGATGAAGCAACAAAATAAAAATCTGACATTTTTACTTGTCAGACAGGAATCTCTAGGGCATAATTTAAATAACAGTGTTAAACTGGCTTACTTATAATTCCCTCTCCCCAAGGAATCCTCCTGGGAACTGTAGTTTTGGGTGGGATCTCACACAGAATTCTCAGCATCGAGCTACAATTCCCAAGATTCTTCAGAGATGCCATGTCAGTTAACAGTGTCAAAGCAGACATGTTTGTTGTGTTAGTTTGATACTGGATGGCATCTCCTCCAGCGACTAGCGTGAGCTACCAACAAAGGATGTGCAATGATAGCAAAGAAATGGTACTTCCTAATGCAGTCATTTGATTGGGTATGACTGTATGTTATGACTTCTCCTGGCACATCTGGGTTAGCTAAACCACATCTGGATTAGCACTGCCCCATTAACAGCAGCAATTAGCTGGTGATCACATTTGGCTCCATGTTCTGACTTGGTGAACATGGTTTCACTTGGTGATTTCTATGTAGCAATCCTGTGTTAAAGGGGCAGGACCAAGCCAACTTTTTTCCTGGTTAACTGGTAGTACTAACTAGGCAGGATCAGGATCAACATAATCCCCTTCTGATTTGAATGGGCTATAATGGAGTGATCCTCTTCCTGCTGTTGTATTTAGTCATTCAGGTTTTGCAGGTTTTTGAAGCACCAGGAAAACCTGCAAAATCTGTTTACCAAGATGCCAGCAGTATATAAGTGAGATCCTGTAGAAAAATGCCTCAACTGGTCTGCCTTAGAAGATTGTTGCAAGGAGTAGTGAGATAGTAGTATGTCAGACACGTTAAAGTGTTTGATGTGCTGTATGCTGTGCATTCTATAATCTCATTATACCAAATACATCAGCAAAAATTAGCTGCAATCCTATATGCATTGCCTTGGGAGTAAGCCCCATTGAACTCCGTGGGACTTGCTTCTTAGTAGACTTGCCTAGGACTGCACCATCTGCAGCTTGCTAATCCGCAACAACAATCTTTAACTAACCACCCTGTTGCCATGCATCTATCACTTATTTTAGTCCAAAAGAAGGTGGAAAACTCCCTGGCTAGTTGTCCGCCAGCAGTTTGTACTTGCCATATGTGCTGATGTGACCAGGTGAGTCACAAAGACCAGATTCACAATTCTGCCTTTTTATCATGTTCAGTTCTCTTGATTTGTTGCCTCTCTCTAACTTGAGGGGGGGAGTATATGATATAGGTACATTTGGAAGGCTTTGAATTAGGACTCCTGCCTTTTCTCCAGAGAAGGCAACTCCTTATCCTGGATCAGAAGGGGGGGCACTTCTCCAGCACCACAGGATCTATCCCTCTTTTCCTACCCTCTGAGGCAATGAGTTCTCCCCTCCCTGGAGCCAGCGACTCGAGGAGCTGGCCTCTGTACCCATATTGGGTAACACTTTTTCTTCAGCCAAAACAGCTGCGTCCCTATCAGATTCCCTGCTCTGTCTCTCTGTTACCCTCTGCCCTTCACCATCTTAGCTGACAGCTGTTTATCTCCACATGGGACAAGTGGTGTGTGGCTGATAGCCTCTGCCTGAAGGACAGCATGTCCTCTGAGAGATAGTAAACAGCAAAGGCCCAAGAAGACGCTTTGACACCTTCCATAGAAAATGCAGTTGGTACTTTTTGCCCCTTTGTGATGATGGGGAAAATAAGAATTATTCTTATCATGTTGGGGATGGGGATGGGGCTGTAGCACAGAGGAAGAACATATGTTTTAACTACAGAAGGTCCCAGGTTAGTCCCCGGCATCTCAAGACCCCTGTCTGAAGCCCTGGAGAGCCACTACCAGCTAGTCTAAAGAAGACTAGTCAGATGGATGATGGTGTGCTTTGGTATAAGATGTTTCATATGTTCATATAAATATATTGACATTTGGCTTTTTTTTCAGTGGTGCTCCAAATCTACCACCTCAGGGCAGGCTGCTTTGGAAGGAAGCCAGATTAAAACTCCTTCACCTGCCTCCTAGGTTCCCCGCCCCATTCTGCAGGTGACAGTAGGGTTGCCAACTAGCCAGGTGTCCGATCTGTTCTTGTGCTTTTGACAGTAACGTAAGCTGCAGAAATTAGCCGATAAAGCTTTTTGTTGCATGGAGCAAAGCATCCTTACATGCCAGTTCTGCTGCTCAAACAGGTAAAGGCACAGCTGGAACTGCCATTTCAGAAACTGGCAACCCTCCTTGCCAATCCAGTGTCTGCCTAGTCTCCATCATCAATGCACTTTTAATTTTTTTCTCTCTCGTGGAAACGAGAGTTCAAGTGGCTCAAAGAAATGGTTCCAGTCTACTTAGCTGCTTCCAGTTCTTGTCTTTAGCCATTTGGATTGCCACTTTTGCTCCTGTGCTTTTAACAGCAGCAAGAACCCTCTAAATTAGCAAGTGAAGCTTGTTTTGAAAAGCTCCTTGCCTGGAAAGAAAAATGTAACCTTTGCTTTTGTGCCTTTTTAAACATCCGCTCAGTATGCAGGGATTGGCAGCAGGGGAGGTTCTAATGGCAGAAGGATGAACTTTGTTGCCTGCTGATGACTGTACATCAAGCAGCTGTTAAAGACACAGTAGAGCAGCTAATGAAAAGTTGGCAACCATTGTGCCAGTCTTTGCCCTGAGAAGACCTGCCTCTTGAGGTGCCCTCTTTAATGTGTGTCTGTATGTGTGTGTATCCAGTGTTTAATGTGTACTACATTTTATGCACAGATCTGCAGAAATCCTGAAAATCTTCTACCTATGACGCAGGTGGGGTTTGGTATCTGTAGTTCACCGTCTAGTGTTCTTTCCTTTGCTCCAATTATCTCCACTCACCAGAGTGGGCAAGCAAAGGCTTTGGGAGGAGTAGCATGCCTGTAATATATGTATGTGTCCTTTTGTTTCTTTGGAGAGTTGCTGCCAGGAACCGACTGCAAAACAACATTCCATTTGTTGCAAATGTTCCCCCCAGTGACTGTGTCTTTCCTGGACTAGGGCCTTCCCTGGGGTATCAAGAACGGCGCTTGTGGACGTCCCGTCAAGCTCAGGTTTTCTCCCAGGCATCTTGGACTCCATCACATTTCTCTTGTTCTAGTTTAATTAATATATGAATAGTTAACCCCTTACTCACTGCGCAACTGCACCTGCCTGTCTTCTCAGCCTGACACCTCCCTCCACCCCCCACTGTCCTGTGCATTTTATCCTCCTGGCAAATGTTGGGCCTAGTGGGGAATTAAAATCCCCGTTGAACTTGTCTTTATGAGCAAGGAGTCTTGTAGCATTTGAGGGGTGCATCATTGCAGGGAGGGCATGGTGTATGGCTGGGGGTGGGGGATCAACGAGAAGGAGGGCTGAAAGGGTAAGGGGAATTGGCTACTGCCTGGTGGATTGTTTGCATTTGCGAATGGCTGGAACTTGCGTCTTGTGTGTGAATAGCAACAGTTGGCGCTCCTTGTTGCAGGCACGATGCGCTCAGGTAGGCACATGTGTGACACAGCCTCCTAGCTAATGCGCGAACAGCCACTGGCAAAGCACTACATATTGAGGAGCTCAGTGGCTCCTGCAGGTATTGTTCCCTATGTGTTTAAAAGGAAATGTCTGTGGACAAGCCAAGGGCCTAAATGATGGAAGAGGTCAGGATAATGGGAGGAGGGGGGCTCTACTACATTGCAAGTTTGCCCAAAATGGCCCTGTTTCTTCAAATTTTTTCCTCCAGTAGATGAGCAAAGATGAATCTTGGGCCATTTTGGGCTTCTGTAGGGTTCCACTTTGGTACCAGACTCCCCCCCGCTCCATTTTTTAACAGGGTTAGCAGACTCTTAACATGCCAGCCCTGCCTTTGTGACATCATTAGGCCTTGGCTCAGGAATTTCAGGTTTTTGGACGGCTCTGGCTGCTAACCCCTCTGTTGACAGAGTCGCCTTCCAGTTTCAGAAAAATCAAGTTTAGCCCACCTTCTCAACAAACCTGCCCCTGGGCAAATGTTGCTGGTGCTGCTGGAGAATATTCTTGGGGCATGCTCTTTCCTTCCCTCTCTCTCTCCCTTCCCGTAGGATAAATGGAGTGCCCCACAATGGAATGGGGAGGAAATGTATTGGTGGGGTTGGGGGAGAAAACTGCGCTTGGAGAAATCTTTTTCCGAGCTCAGAAAGCTTTCGCTGAATGTCTTTCACTAAAGCAGCTTAGGAAGGCTGACTTTGTGTGGGAAAACGGCTGGAGGGGAAAGGTTTACGCAGCCATTCCTCTGTTCGGCCCTACAGCCTCCCTCTGCTGCTTCTGGATGGAAAATAAGTAAGGTGAACTGGGAAGCTGTTAATTGTCCACTATGTCATGTCTGTAGTCAGTGGCGTAGCAAGGACCTCTGGCACCTGGGGGCACAAAGTTTTGGTACCCACCCAGGCCTCAGGAGGCCTCCAGAAGGCACTTGGGCAAAAGCCTCAAGTGCTTTCTGGAGGCCTTCTATGGCCCAGGGAGGCTCTGCAGTACCCCTGCCTCAGGATCTGCCGTTGAAGGTGCGAGTTGGCACCCCCTCAAGATGTGGTACCCTGGGCAATGTACCCACCTCCTCCCCAGCTATACCACTGTCTATAGTGACTCTTAAGTAAAATCCTTCCAAATATACATTTCCTGACAAATCCAGAATCATGTTTCCAGATTTTATAACGCAACTTCGAATGCGTTGTTACAAAAATGTTTCTCATAGTTTCCTCATAGTTCCTCAAAGATCATAGTGTGTTTTTTTAAACCTTCACAATTTTGAAATTCAAAGCACCCAAGGGAGTAAAAGAGGGTGTCTTGGCAGTAAAGTGTAATCGGAAGGCAATTTAGGAAGTGGGGAATGCAGATATTAAATTAGTTCCATTGGGTAGTATAATGGGCCTAGTTCTCATGAACAGAGGTGGGGATGGAAAAGTTGCACATGAAAATGACTGCCCTTCCAGACAAAATAATTCCCTGTAAGTTCTTGAGTTGAGAGCTGTTGATCCTCTCACATTATGGGTGTTAATTAACTTAGCAGGATTTTATTATTGCTAATTACTGCTGCTGTAAACGGTCACTGTGATTATCTTTATAGACAGACATTTTAAGCTTTATACAGAATTGCTACAGACTGTGCCTCTTGCCTCTCCTGTGAAATTCTTTTGCGCACACTGGCAACTGCGAACAGGAAGGGTAGAAAGTCTTGAGAGATAAAGAACACATGATGGAGGCATCAGACTATCTGGGTGTCTTAAGGTTTAGGGGTGAAAGCTTCATATTCACCACACTTCAGTAAATCTGCTAGTTCTGAAGGAGCCACTAAACTCTTTGTTTTTCCTCACTTGAAGAAAGCTAGCTGCTGAGAGCAGGGTCCTGGCCTAGCACGTCCCTTGACATACTAGTTTTCTATGTGCAGCAACATTGGTTTTTATGGGGGAATTCACCATCATTTGAACCTGCAGTCTGAGGTGGCCCCTTCAACCAAGGGTTTACCACTTAGCTGCTGTTTCTGAGAATGAGGCAATGGAATCAGTCTAATCACAGAAGAAACTATTCTGGGGAGGGCGGGACGATGACGATAGCATTGAGTTCTCCTGTGACCCTGCTTCACATACAAAACCAGAAGTGCCTTTCTGGCACCTCTGGGGTGTGTTCTGAGGCCCAGAGAGGCCGTGCGCAGTCTCTCCAGGCCTAAAACATCCTCCCAAATATGACCGGAAGACACTTCCGGTCATGTCCGGAAGGTCAGATGGGTCCCTCCAACGTGGGTTCAGAACCCACGGGGAGTCAAATCCACAAGTTCCAAACCACGGACAGAAAGGACTCACCTGTGTACCAAAATTACTCACAATTTCCCCCAAAAGCCTCTTTGTAATCTCCTGTTGTTGTGCTTATCCATATGCATGAGAATGTGTCCCAAACAACTCCTGCACCTCGGTACAAAACTGCAGTAGGAATTTCAAAGACAAGTTCAACTTTTGCCCTCCTGCTGAATTAATAGCTTTTGAGGCTCCCTCCCTCTTGGCCCTTCCAATATTGCAGGAGAGGCTTCCCACACCTGGCCAGGCCCTCAGAATGTTGCATTGTGATGATTGCATCTTGAGTTGGAATCGAGCCATCTGCATGGAGAGGAGAGAGGTGCCGGTTTGGGGTGATTTCTTGGCGTCACCTGGTCCCTGATCTTCTCCACGGACATTCCCACACTTGTGTCCTCTTGCACCAAATTCTGCTTCTTTCCACTAATGGTGTTGTTCTGCTAGCGTGTGTCTGTCCTGTTAATTAACCTCCCAGGCAGAATGTTTGCTGGTGCATTGGAACTTCTTTTCTGGATGGTAGGACAAGATTGGGAAGAAGAAAGCCCAAGCTGGAAAGCAAGTAGATCTGATTTGGGTAATGGATTTGATAAAGGAAGAAAGTTGGTTCTTTAAGACTTTCACATCAGCTTGACAAAATAAACCCAGTTTCTTGTGGCTCATCTTTCCATGCAGAGAAATCCCATTAAAATAGTTTCTATTATTGTAATAACAGTAACATTTCACATGTCAGGATTCTAGCAAGATCAACCATGTAAATCCCATAGGACAGAAAGGGGGAATATCTAGTGAGACTGAGCATCTTCCATAAGAACATCTAGTGAGCTCATGGCAGAGGTGAGATCTGACTGCAGGAAGCTCTGATTTGTAGCATCATTTAATTTCTTGGTGACAACACCACACCAGTTCTCAGGACCACATCAGACTGTAAGTGAGGAACTGAAAGTTTGAATGTTCCCCTACATAAGAAAATATTTATGTATGTAGAAAGCTAGCACGTTGGGCAGATGACTACAGGAAAAATTTGCTAGAGGTGCTGCTTTTCTGTGTGCAGTGAGAGGTGTGTGATGAGATGCATAAATACCAGGGCTAGCCCATTCATAAGTGAAGCAGTCACCTTGGGTAGCAGACTGGTAGGGATGCTCACCTCCTCCAATTGCTGAGATTGGAAAAGAGGGTAATGGAGCATTGGAAAAGAGGATAGTAGTTAATTGGGAGACTCCTAGCTAACCTCTCCAGTTTTGCTCCATTCTCCACATTCTTTTCCAATCCAGAGAGTGGGGGATGGAGCAGAAGCAGGCACATCAGTATGGGGGGGGCAGCATTTGATATGCTGCTTCAGGTGTTGGGAAGTCGTGAACTGACTGTGTTTTATACACCCATCCCACACCCCTGAGAGAACATTCAAACATGGGATCCTCATCTGAAGTAATACCATCCCAAAAAACGGGCACTACAATTTTACATTTACACTGGGCCCTTGGCATCTGCCGGGGATCTGTTCTAGGACTCCCCCCCCCCCCATGGATACCAATTTCTGCAGATAATCAAATCCGCAGGGAGGACCTTATGGAACTCTGCCTTCCTGGGCCTCAGAAAGCCTGCCAGATGTGTCCAGAAAGCAATTCCAGTCCTGTGAGGCCCTCCAGCTCCGGGCTTGGCATCTGCAGATACTGAACCTCTGGCTGGAGGGCCAACTGTACCGTATTTATAATTTTATACCCCCTCTTTTGACAGACTGTTGCAGGCAGTTGACACGTTTAAAATGATGGATTGCAATTGAAGGGAGCTGATGCCAAAAGAACAGCGGGGGAATTGGGAAATGAGCACATGAAGGTGCCAGCACTCTCATATGGTCACATAATGGTGCAATTGCCACTGATGGAGGCTGTTCTTCAATGGCAGTTGCTCCTCAGGAAGGGGATGTGGTGGCTCTTGCTGCCTTACCTCTCCTTTTCATGATTTCTCTGCATGTGAAAACTGAACTCCCTTTTCTCACCACTGAAGCTTTTTCCCCCCAAAGGACTTGGGCCAAGGCAACTGCCATTTGTCTGAAAGGTGAACACTTCAGTGTCTATAGGTATGTGGCTCATCAGTTGCAAAGGATTTCAGCCATGATATACTGTATTGGGAGGATTTGTTCTTGATGCCAGTGAAGACTGAGCACAAATGGGGCCTTCCATTCCATGCACATGGCGAAAAAGCTATCGCAGGTTCCTTCCACTCTAGCTGCTCAGTCTGGAATTGGCATCCTTAGTTCAGTCAAAGTTTATGGCAAGGTGAGAATCCATTAGCAAATCATTGCAGTGTTTGCTCTGTTGTCCTATCTCTCTTTTTCAGACCAGATTTGACCTGATTTTTAAAACTTAAAGACACAGTATCATCCTATCCAATGCAGAAAACAAAGTGCTTCTGTTCCTTGAATCATTATAGTCTCAAACTGCTTTCTTAAAAATGTTTAAATAATAGTATTTTACTACCAACTTTAAGAAGAGAAAGAAGCCATTAACAAAGTACTGTGCAATTAAGAGGCCATTAATCAGCTGCTGCCCTAGACAAGCAACTGTAAAATGGGTAGAAGCTGCTAAACAACATTGCAGAGACCCATTCAGTGGCTAAACATTTTAGGAGGATTGTGGTCACAGATACAAGCATTGCCAGATTTATTTTCTGTACTGCAATATTAAGTGCCTTGGGGAACCACTGGTTTAATTTTGTTTCCAGCTGATTTGGAAAAACTGTTCAAGGCTCTAGTGTAGAAGCAACCTCGGAAAGAGCCAAAGTGCTATGAAAGCGTCAGCTGTCCAGCCATCCTGTGACAATTGCAACCTTGTGTGAAAACCACTGGCCTGTGAATCTACCTTGGCAGAAAAGAAATGGTCTGGCAGATGGGATGCCACTGAAGAGACTGAACTGCATCTTGATGTCGATCCATTCCTGTTCTCTGTGAAAAATTTTTTTTGCAGTTGCACAACAGTTATTCGATTCTAATCTTGTGCAGTTGATGAGCTAAGAAATTGTGATTTCCCTTGGCCATCCAGCAAGCTACATGTGACAGAGCAAAGATAGGACCCCTGGGTGTCTCATGTCCCAACCCTGTATGTGCTGTCTCTGTACCAGATTGCAATTCACTCCTTACTAAAGCTGGTGGAACAGTTCCTTTCATGTGAATGATGCTGAACTGCCTTCAAAGGTCATAACCCTGACAACATGGGACAGGGCCAAGGTCACTGGTAGAAGGCTCCAGGTTCAGTCTTCAGTATCTCTGGTCACCAGTGCTGGGACAAACCTCTGCTTGAGACCCTGGAGAGCCATTCAGAACAGAGAGAACTAGACTAGGAGTGCAATCTTGTACTTGTATACTAAGTCCCACTGTGTTCAGTGGGGCTTACTCCCAGGAAAGTGTATATAGGATCACAACCTAAATAGAGCAATATTCAATTCAAGGTCTAATTCAGTATGAATCAGCTTCAGCTGACCAGTGCTGCGGTAGGGCTAAGCCTGCTGTGACTCCTGGTTTCTTTAGCAAGGTGCAGATTGCTCACCCACAGTATTCGAGCTCAGTGGTTCTCAAACTGTGGATCACAACCCACTTGTGGGTCGCAACCCAGTTTTTGGTGGGTTGCGGAGCTGGTGCAACCCCGAAGCCACAAGGCATTCTGGGCCACATCATGTCCCAGAATGCCTTGCATTCCAGAGTGCAAAACCCAGAAGCCACAAGGCATTCTGGGGTGTGATGCGACTGCCACGGCCCATGAAGTGGGTCAGGGCAGAAAAAGTTTGAGAACCACTGATTGGAGCCTGCATATTTTTGCCTGTAGAAGAGCTGGAACACACAGTATCGTCATCGCCATGGTGATGCTGTTGAAATTGGCCTTCCCATCACAACCCCTCTTTCCTCCCCCACCCCAATGGATCCTATACATTGGAGTCAACATGTTGGGGTTTTCCATGCCCTCACTCATGACTGCCTGGAATCTCGGTAGGATGATATGACTTGTTGAAAGTTAGTGAAGTTTGGTCATCTTGTTCTCTCTGTGCTTGAGCAGTGCTTTGAATCTTAGGTCCCTTTACAGCATGTGCCCTCAGTGCAGTGGTGAATGGGCGGACTGACTCAGTGGTGTTTGTGATCCTGCTTTTGTCTCCTTTTCTTTCCCCTCCTGTTCTTGTCCCTACCCCCAGCAACCGGAAGAGGCTCCTGCACCTGAGCTGTCTCCTGAGGCAGAGGAAGCAGAAGGCAGTGAGAACAAAGCCCAACCCAAGCGCCTGCACGTGTCTAACATCCCCTTCCGCTTCCGTGACCCAGACCTGCGGCAGATGTTCGGGGTGAGTAGAGAGGGTTCAGTGCTGAAGCCAGAAAACAAGGCCTGCCTCCCCGAAAGACCATGCTGCTCTTTCACTGCCATGGTCCTTAATCCACCTTCTCCACTGGTCTTGAGTAGAGCAAGTACCAGGGCTTGGCTTAGTGGTGCATGTGATTCACTGCACTGTGTGGTGCGAACTGCAGCAATATAGGGGATAAAGAGACAGAACATTGCTAGCTGCAGAGGCCTGAAGTGGCATGGCTCTATTTAAAGCAAAAGGGGATTGTTTCTGTGGGCTAGCCTGAGATGAATGTCAAACTGCCCATACTGGAGAACGAGCTAGATCAGTGGTTACCAAACTGTGGGTTGCAATCCAGTTTTTGGTGGGGTGCGGAGCAGAGCCTTCATTGAAAACATGGGTGATGGAAAGATTGGATAACCGATTGCCTCAAGCCCTAAGACTATTGAGAAATCAGATTGTTACTAATTTCCCTGCAAAGAGCTCAGCTTCTGCAGTTTGCAAGAATGTGTAAATATAGGGAGGTTAATATTTGAGCATTTTTGGTCTGACTATTATTACTTGCAAGTAAATAAAATATTCCTTTCTAGATCTCTTTTTTTTAAAGTCTTGCAACCTAGGTGGGTCCCAATAAAAATGTTTGGGAACGACTGAGTTAAGTGGACACAAGCCATGAGTTGGCTCATTGTCCGTAATGAGCACTGATGTAACGTAACCCCTGGGAGATGTGGGGCTGCTGATCGCCTATGACAATGACAGACTTTCTTCCTATTTTCTAGCAATTTGGCAAAATCCTGGATGTGGAGATCATCTTTAATGAGCGTGGCTCTAAGGTATGACGCTATCGCCTGCTGAGAAAGGGAGGCAAGAAGATGAGGGCCCCCTAGGCAGGGCTGTGCATCAACTATGCTCTCACCATTGTGTACCCACATACCTGCCAAACTAGATGCGCGCACACTCAAGTGTATGTACTTCTGAGTATGCATGCATAGGATTGTGCTCTCAGATAGAAACTGCAAGTGGACGTTAAAAGCTAGATCCCAGTATGCCCCTCCCCGTGCACTCTTTAACAGCAGCAAAGTAAAAAAACCAAAATAAATTTGGGTTTCTAGTAACATACATCTTGGTTCTTATCTTCAGTGAATTCATCCAGTTGCCTTTTAAAGCCGTCAAAGCTTGTGGCCATTGGTGCATTTTGTGGCAGCAAATTCCACGAACTCTTTGCTATGTGTAAATTTATACATAAATTGGGAGTATTGCTTTACAATTTACTGTCTGTCAGTTTTGTTAGATGATCTGGATTCTAGTATTATGAGAGAGGAAGAAAAAATTTATCTCCACCTCTTGCACCCTATGCATAGTTTTAAATTGTCATGTTCTCCCTTAAACATAAAAAGAGCCCTGCTGGATCAGGCCAGAGGCCCATCTAGTCCAGCTTCCTGTATCCCACAGTGGCCCACCAAATACTTCAGGAGCACACAAGATAGCAGGATACAACCAGTGTCCTGGTACCAGTGGCGGACCTCCTGTTAAAAATGATGGGGCAAATGCCTCCAGCGCAAACCTTTAGGACCCTGCAGAAACCTCTCTGAGGCTCCCAAGGGGGTGGGAAACTGTGCTTCCGGTTTTCCAGAAGCACAGTTTAAAGCCTCAGGAAGCTTCCCTGACATAGCTTCTGGTCCTGTGAGGCTCTGTGAGCCTTAGGTGAGTGGGGCAGGGATTTGTGCATGGGGGGGTGGCAGCATTCCATGGGTGGGCACTATCTCAGAACTTTGCCTCAGGGCTGGGTGGTTTGCCACTGCCTGGCACACATTTCTTTTAATTGAAAAGCTCCAAATGTTGTATTAATTCCTCATAGAGATGGTGCTCTAGCCTCCTGATCTCTTTAGCTGCTTTCTTCTGCCCCTTTTTGAGCTTTACAATATGATTTTTGAGAAAGGTAGGCAGAAATTTACCTTCCTTTTGAAAGACAAGTTTCTAGCCATTATGGCAATGATGTTAACCGATTTTTGCCTGGCCCACAGGTGTACACATTTGGTTCTTGTTAAGTATATGCAACGTTGGGCAGAAATAGCTTACGTTTGAGAGCATATAGGCAGTTCCTGCAAAAAAAACTTGGAAAGCAAAGAGGGCAGGCTGTGTAGGATTTCCTGTGTACGATTTCCCTTGCCAAAGGAAAGGGGACTCTATTGTTGCCCAATTTTCATTGTCAGCGAAAGCAAAATGAGTTGTTTTCAAAATGCTGATATATTTTCAAATATTATGCAAGTTTGAGCTGGAAGTTGAAATTTGAAAACCTCAAACTTGCAGAAGTTTCTAATGCACATCTTTCTAGGTTTAGCAGGGCTTATAAAGCATTGCAACTGGGTGGAAAGATTTTTTCCAAAAGGCAGATTGAGCTTCAGAAGCAACATTCAGAAGCATCCAGTGTTGTCAGCCAGGTGTACTGCAGAGAATTGGCTTCAATTAAATTCTACATCTCAGGTAGATCTTTCAACTTGCCAATGTCTGTTTTTTCTCAGGGCTTTGGCTTTGTCACCTTTGAAAACAGCCAGGATGCTGACAGGGCACGGGAGAAGCTGAACAGCAGTATTGTGGAAGGCAGAAAGATTGAGGTGAGAATTTACCTTGTTCTGTGCACATTGGCTTTGGAAGGACTGCTCATCATAAATCTCCAGGCATCAGGTGTTGGCCACAGAACACAGCCTTTAGCATGTGGATGCTCCAGAAGTGGTGAGCTAATGCTTATGTGACTTGGTGGAGGTAATATTGGAACTATACATCTCTTTTTTTCTTCCTATCCTCTGAGTTAGGGGCAGGCAGGCAAAAGGTAGATCAGGATCATCAAGTAGATCTTTCAGTGACTTGCAATAGATTACAAGATTTTCTGACTCTCTTTAAAAAAAATCTCTACCATGGCTTATCTTATGCTCACTGCTTAGCCTCTGTGTTCTCTCATCTGTAAAATAATCATTGTTTGATTGTCTTTGTGCAACATAGCTCTGCTGGCCTGATTTGTGTTACAATTCCAGCTGATCTGTAGGAACTCAGATGTAGATGTGTACTTGTATATTCAAGTTATCAAAGTTGCTTTTTAAAAAAATTTTATACTACCTATCGTCCAAGGAGCTCAGGATGATGTACATGGTTCCTTCCTTTTTCGTGCCCACAACAACCCTGTGAGGTAGGTGGGACTGAGAGATAGTGACTGGTCCAAGGTCACTCAGGAAGCTTCATGGCTAAGCAGGGATTTGAACCTGGGTCTTCTGGGTCTGAGTCCCACTCCTGAACCCCTACACCATCCTGGCTCTTATGGACTGTGAGGTGCAGTAAGTTACTAGCTCTGTCCTTTAAATGACCATTTTGGCAAAGCCAGATCCATTCACCACCACCACCACCCAGCCACTATTTTGTACCCGGCTCCCATTGGTAGATCTCAAGGTTCTTGTGGGAAATCTCACAAGCTTGAAGTCTGCTCAGTCCTATGTGTGACCTCAGTTCCTGCTTTCTAATCCTTTCTAATCCAGGTCAACAATGCCACAGCCCGTTTAGTCACCAAGAAGCCTCCAGCAGCGCCTGCGGTGAATGGTATGTAGCACTAGGAATAACCTCCTTGTTAGCTTGCCACTTCTAAAATAAGTGAAAATGTAGACACTCAAGCCAGAGCACGTGCCAAGCTACTTGATTGGAAAACCCTTTCCTCCCTAATCTCATTCATTCAATGATGGACTGAGACTGCTTGTGGCCTTTGTTCTCATTTCATGGCTGAGACCAGAGGCATACCGCACTGCCCAGAGGCATAACACACTGATGACACATGAAATTGTGTCATGTGACATCACTTCCAGGTTCTCCCCAGGGAAGGGGTGCTCACCGCAGTGGCTTCATGCCTCCCATTCCTTCTGCTGTGGAGGCTCCCCTTCAAGGAGAATGAACAGGGGACACAGTGCTTCCTCCGTAACTCTGGCAGAGTTAGGGGCAGTCTTGCACCTCCCTTTGTTGTGAGGCCCCTCAGGCTCCACCCTAGTTACAGAAATGGGCTAGACCAGGGGTGTCCAAACTTTTTGGCAGGAGGGCCACATCATCTCTCTGACACTGTGTCGGGGGCCGGGGAAAAAAGAATTAATTTACACTTTAAATTTGAATAAATTTACATAAATTAATATATTAGAGATGGAACTTCTATGAATGAATGAATGAAAGTCTTACAATAGCTCAAGGCCTATAAAAGGCCTTGTGCAAAGCAAGGTCGGTCTTTCCTTCGCTACCACTGCGGCATCACAAATGTGAAACAGCAAGTGGTGGAGGGAGCCCTCATCCCACAGCTCATGCGAGAGGTTGAACAGTCACCCTCGTGCTGAGAGCTCACATCAGGCAAGCATGGGCTCCAGCAAGTCTCTGGAGGGCCAGAGTCTCATTGGAGTCTGCGGGCTCACCGCGGACCGCATTGGGAGTCCCCGAGGGCCGCAAGTGGCCCCCGGGCCGGGGTTTGGGCACCCCTGGGCTAGACCCATGAGTAAAATGGAGGTAGGGCTAAGGCTGACTCTGGTGACTCCTGGCTCAAGTATACTCCCCCCTGCATTCATACATGCAATGGCAGCTAGTAGGTTTCTGCCTAACTGAGTGCCATACTTTATTCAGCCTTCAGTGGGCCTGCCTTGAGGAGGATGTCAAAAAGCCTGGCTCTGTATTAGCCTCTCACAGCACAATTCTATGCATGTTTCCTTGAAAGCATCTCCCATTAAGTTTAGTGAAAGTTGCGGCTTAGTCAGTATTTACAGCTGCAGCCTTGGCCTGTTGGACATGGCACCCTCCCTTCCCCTTGCTCCCTCAGGGTCCTATGTGGATCTGCAGGATGTGTATGAAAACCCAAAATGGCACGGCTGCAGACTGTAACATGAGTCAGTGGGAAAGATTTGTGCAATTGTTTTGGCTTGCGTAGTTGCTGCGTGCAGTGCAACTGCATGCAATAGCCTCAAAATGTGGTGTATGTGCATGCATGTGAAGGGGCTGGTTCCAAGCTAAGACTTTGCTGAGCCCTGGCAAGATTCTTAAGAGTGAGCTGTGACCGTCTGATTATCTGGGGCGGGCAGGACAATAATAAGGAGAGTGGGACAAGTTTCTCCTCTGATTTTTCCCCCGCGTTTTTTTCTTTCTTTTAGGATGGAAAATCAATCCTGTTGTTGGTGCTGTTTATGCCCCTGATCTGTACACTGGTAAGTGGTCCATTCCTGTGACTTCTCTCTTCCCCCTTCCCTGCCACTAAAATGCTATTTGACAGTAGTGTTGCTAGGGAGGTGCAGGCCGCACTGGATGATGCACAGAAGTGACACAACTACTGGCCAAAATTTTTAAAATCTTTGTGTTTTCAAATAATACCATCATGTTATATACCATTCGATGCACATTTTCATGTAAAACGCAATGGAACAAACTGCATTGAAATATCTCTATTCTATCAAAAGTTATAGTCAAAAAAACCAGCAGGAGCAGGGCAATGGAGCATCACCACATTGCCCCATCTACAGCATGGAAAGAGGTCCATCATGGGGATGACATGCTGGCCTCCTGCACTGGGTGATGCAAACCCTAGTGATATCACTGCCTTTGCCATGCATCTCTCCTTCGTCCACCATTTGCAGCAGTCTTTGATCTCTGCACATGTTTAGGGTTCATCCTAGTAATGGTTAAGATACGTGTGTTTTACCAGGAATCCTTCTTGGGGCTGACTGTACCATGAGATGAACTGAGATTGTTGCCATTGTTAGAAAGCAACAATAGCCACATCTTGTTACTTAATTTTTTTTGTTTACCGACTTTGTGTGTGTTTTGTCACACACTGCCAAAAGTGTCACGGGTTGAACCTCAGCCTATCTTGCACCAGGGTAGACTGTTCCTGCAGTACCCCAGCCTGGTTATACAGATTGGCATTTCCACTCCCAGGTTCTCAAGGTCTTCAAGAAAAGGATGTGCCCCATGTAGGGACTCAAATTTGGATAAGTTGCAAGGCAAGGAGACGTTTGGCCCTGCCATTTGGCTTTTTTGTATGTCTTTTCTGCTATGGATGGCATCTCTGGGGTGGCTTAGTAAAGATGGGGTGGATTGTGTTATCTATCTATTCCAGGGCAAGTCAGCTAGTGAATCCTGGGATTGGGCTTCTCAAAACCTATAGTGTCCTAAGCTACAGGAGTATTGGGAATGACATTTGAGTGACCCCCTCCACCCTTGACTGAAATATTCCATGTACATACATCAGTGGCTTCTCAGAGTCGTGCATCAAGGTTTTAAAATGCATTTTTTCTTCCCCATATTTCAGTCCACCAAAATCAGCTAACAAGCTCAATTAAAACAGCAATACAAGAATTGAAGCCATTAACAGTACAAGAACTAAAAACAGAGGATTGACAAAAGGCTGTTTAAAAATTGTGTAGGTGGGGAAAGATTTGCTGCTAAATTACATTTGCATTAATATGCGGCATGCTCTTTATACTACACAGCAAGCTGTCCTTAATTGATTCTATGTTAGTTTCCCTCCACAATTTCTGCCCCCAATGGCACATTTTATTTCCTCCTTCTCTCTCCCTTTCTAAACCAGTGGCTAGCATCCCTTACTCCATGATGGCACCAGCTGCCCTGGCATACCGTGGGGCTCTCCGAGGGCGTGGCCGAGCCACCATCTATAACCCCATCCGAGCGACACCTGCCCCTTCACCAGTTCCAGCCTATGGCAGGTGAGTATGCTAGGGATAGGAAACTGCAAGAGATTTATTGTGTTAACATGGGAAGCATGTCCTATTATTTGCCTTAAAATGTGTCCATTGGAATCAGTTTTGTTTAAGTGTGTCCTGAAATCCTGCTGTGTTTATGGATTGGAGCCTCAAGCAGCACCTCCCATTGCACCCTCTGGCACCCTTCATTGGTCACTTCCACTTGTACTGAGAATTCAGGGGTCAGCCTAGCCAGATCTGATGGACATAGGCCCTTGGTCAGTGCCTGACTTGACTGACCACTAACAACCCCTGGGATGCAGAAATGTTGGTACTGATTGATATTTTCCTTTTTATTTTCTGCTCAGTGTGCTCTATCCAGATGGACTGTACGGTTCTGATCTCTACGTAAGTCTTTGGCTTTGGGGTTTAAGCTTCAAGGATCCTGGCTGTATGCCAGGAATCCAATGGGTGGAGGAAGGGGGAGATATTATGGGTCTTGCAAGGTCTAGGAAAGGGATTTGGAACAGCTCTAAGGGGACCAGATGGGTGGAGCAGTAAGTATCACTGTGAAGTTGAGGTGTTGCATGAGGTTGCAAGGGCATGCATGTGTATGTATGTTCTTGAAACAGCTTTATGGGAAAGAATATCAGAATCTGAGCAGAGACCAGGGATAAATGGGTTGAATGGCACCTATTGATACAGGTCTCTTGAGTCATGTGTAGTTTGAGTATGCCTTTTGTTTCTGGTTTGTGCTTTAATGCACAACTGAAAGTGTGGGCATCCCTCTGAGAGAAGAGTGATGTAGTGTTTCATGTAAAGATGTCTTGCATTTCCTACGTCAACTATAGGATCCCAGACTTGGGTTAGGGTTCCCCACATCTACTGCTTGGGCAGGTGAGGCTGTCCACAGATGCCTTGTGGTAGGTCTCTGAGGTGCCAAACAAGTGCACCGGATGGAACTGGCTGTGCAGGGCGTTCTGTGAGAAGTGGATCCGTAGAGTAGGGTATGTGCTACTTAAGCTGAGCTCTGATGTGAGTTTCTGGTGCCATGGAAACACAAAGGGGGCCAAGTGTAGTTTCAGTTCAGGATGGGGCGAGGAACTTTTCAGAGGGCTAGCTTTTGATAGACTTTCAGCAAAATAACCGACACGTTTGAAAACCAACACATTTATCATAGCATAAACTTCCATGGATTACAGCCCACTTGATAAGAGGTGTGGAAATTGGAGGAAATTTTTGAGAAATCATATGAATGGAAGTGTAGCATAAAAGGATACTGATCTGATTTTTCACTGTTCTTTGTGTTGTAGGGCTACCCTGCAGCTTACAGAGTGGCCCAGACGCCGGCAGCAGCAGCAGCAACAGCAGCTTATAGTGACGGGTAAGTTTGAGGCTGAACAGCCAACAGTACATCTAGTCCAGTTATTCTAAAGTTATGCCTGCTGACGTCCTCTTGGCTCTTTTCCCCACAGATATGGACGGGTCTATACTACTGCGGAGCCTTATCACCATACAGTGACCCCTGCCTATGGAGTTGGTGCCATGGTGAGCCATTTTATCAGGCATGTCGTGCCTTGGTCACAGAATTAGGGAGCTAGGTCAAGACAGAGAGCTGTCTGCCACGTATTTACCAGCCCTTCATAGTTCAGCCTATGCAGTCTAGACCTCAAGGCAGGCAGGTGCTTGCAGAGCAGATAAAAAATGGTCATGAGCATGAATCCATGCTCTACTGCTGGGTTAGAGTCCATGATCAAGGCAAGTGAGCCAAGCTACTGGTAAAAGACCTCTGCCCGGCGTTGATTTATGGGACGGGGGATGCTCTTAATCATTTTTTTAATATGGGTAAAAAATAGTTCCCTTTATAGTTTGTTTGGGTTTTTTTTGGCATAAAAAGGTGGTAGAAATCCACATCTCTAAAAGGACATAGTGGAAATGGAAAAGGTGCAAAAGAGAGCGACTAAGATGATTACTGGGCTGGGGCACCTTCCTTATGAGGAAAGGCGTTTGGGCCTCTTCAGCCTAGAAAAGAGACGCGTGAAGGGGGACATGATTGAGACATACAAAATTTTGCATGGGAAGGATAAAGTGTATAGAGAGATGCTCTTTACCCTCTCACATAACACCAGAACCAGGGAACATCCACTAAAATTGAGTGTTGGGAGGGTTAGGACAGACAAAAGAAAATATTTATTTACTCAGCGTGTGGTCAGTCTGTGGAACTCCTTGCCGCAGGATGTGGTGACGGCATCTGGCCTGAATGCCTTTAAAAGGGGATTGGACAAGTTTCTGGAGGAAAAATCCATTACGGGTTACAAGCCATGATGTGTATGTGCAACCTCCTGATTTTAGAAATGGGCTATGTCAGAATGCCAGATGCAAGGGAGGGCACCAGAATGAGGTCTCTTGTTATCTGGTGTGCTCCCTGGGGCATTTGGTGGGCCGCTGTGAGATACAGGAAGCTGGACTAGATGGGCCTATGGCCTGATCCAGTGGGGCTGTTCTTATGTTCTTATGTTCTAAATATTTAGAGTGAGGTCAGTGCTTTCCAAACTGACTTGACACAAGAGCCAGCTACACCACTGCACAGCAATGCAGAAGGAACTAAAATGACACAAAAGTAATAGGAGAAAGTGGAAATGATGTCATTATGTCCTCATAATGTCAGGATCTTCTGGAGATAAAAACGAAAACTTGACTTTCAGCCAGAAAATTTAAACAAAAAACTAGCTTTGGTATGCAGAGGGCAGCCTATTTTTCATGCAAGAGCGAGGTAGAGTGAGATCTTTATTCTCTGAGTTTGTGAAAAAGAATTTGAGTGAGTGAGTGACAGAATGAGAGACTGCAGATTCAGGAAGATCTTTTCAGGCTCTTTTCATCGTAGTATCAGCTCTAGCTTGACTGTATCACTCCAGGCTGCCCAGCAGATGGTGGTGTTTGTCTGTTCATCAACGGTCCTCCAGTTTCAGTATACTGTATGCATCTAGGATTTTTCTCTTCCTTTCTTCTGGTCCAACGTGGACTCTCAATAGTCTTCTTTGTTGTGTCCAAAATGAAACTTTTCACATCTCCCTTATTGAGAAAATCACAGTTTTCTGATGCGTGGTCTGCTGTGCAGTTTCTCCAAGCAGGAAAACATGGAAGTTCTATTTTGAATGTGATGAAGCAATACAGAGATGGGAAGTACAAGGCACTTGCGCTTCCTGTCCCCCATCTTATTTTGATGCTCATCTGGAGCTATTCCTACACCACTAAGAGGTGGTATATCTCTTCCTTACAGTGTGCCCTGAGTAGTCAGGACTGTCAGGGCAGACCTGTGATGGGATGGGGGGAGAGGGCCAAATGGCAAATAACTTAGGACCATCATCTCCTTGGCATAGAGTTATGCACACAAATACTGTAGACAAGTCTCTGCCCTGTGCTTACAATTTAAACTTGAGAATGTATATAAGACAGCAGAGAATGTGTTTAAGACAGCAAAGGATGGGAATGACAAGGGCTTTGAGGGATGAATGCAAGCAAAAACAGTTGCATGTAGCCTTAATAAGAACATAATAATGGCCCACTGGATCCAGCCTAAAGGCCCATTTAGTCCAGCTCCCTGTATCTCACAGTAACCCATCAGATGTCTCAGGGAGCGCACAAGACAACAAAAGACCTGCATCCTGTTGCCAGTCTCTCGCACCTGGCATTCTGAGGTAGCCTACTTCTAAAACCAGGACGTTGCATGTACCCATCACGGCTTTAACCTGTGATGGACTTTTCTTCCAGAAATCTGTCCAATCTCCTTTTAAAGGCAGCTAGACTAGACACCATCACCAAATCCTGTGGCAAGGAGTTCCACAGATTAATTTCACACTGGCCAAAGAACTATTTTCTTTTGTCCTAACTCTCCTGACACTCAATTTTAGTGGCTGTCCTCTGGTTCTGGTGTTGTGTGAAAGGGAAAAGAACATTTGGAGATGAGGCTTAAGAGGCATGGGGACTCTGGGCTCCTACCAGTTTTATTATTTTGACTCTTCCTCCAGTCTGATTCTGATTTCATATGCATGTTTCTTTCTGGCAGGCCAGCCTCTACCGAGGAGGATGCAACCGCTTCACTCCTTACTGAGGGACCAAGCGCTGGTGTGGAGCAGGCTAGGAGGCACCTGTGATGGCACAGATGGTGGGACCCGGCGCTGAGATCCTATGTGTGTGTGTTTGTGTGTGAGTGAGAAGAAGATGGGAAGGCAGACACTTGGTTCAGATACCTCACAGCAGCTAGTACATTGTTGTAACTACACTGACACTCTGATGCTAGGATTACCCTTAGCGTTCTTCACAATTCTATCTTTTCTGTTGGACAGAAGCCAGAGGCTGGATGGAAAACCCAAGTAAAATGCTGGGCAAATTGACAATTTGCAATTGCAGCCAAGTAACAGGCTTTGATACACTGGATCAGAGTTCACGGTGGGCAGGAGGGAGTGGAATTTATGGCCTGAAACCTTTTTTTCTTTTTTGGTCAGATTCTGGATTAGTCTGTGCTCTACAGCGTGTTCAGAAAGATAAGTCCCAGGCTTCTTTGTGTGCGTTTTCTTCACATTTCGACCTTGCTAAGGAGTCCTGAGGAAGCTGAAGTTTTAAGATGAGAATAGAGCTCTAAAATCCTCAGTATCTGCATGAAATGACAGTTCTTGAGCAGATGGGGGAAGCCATGAATGTTAAAACACATTCAAGCTAGTTTTTGAATTTTGGTTTAAAATTGTTGCATCACTGTACCCAGATCAGTCAGAACTGTGAGACTAGGACAGGAAAAGTGATTCACAGAGTAAGAAAATAACCCCCAAATAAGCCAGCACTTGTTATGTAAACCTGTTCTTTGACCTTGTCACAAAATGGTAGACATTGCTGTATGGGAGCTCATCGCTTCTCTGATGCCATACCTGTGCTGCAAAGCAACTGTCATGGCTTCTCTCTAGAGTTGGGAATTGTAGTCTGAAAGTTCTGAGAATTCCCTGTTGGAGATCTGCAGCCCCACTAATGGAATTACAGGGCTCCCTGTAGGAAGAGGAAGGACTTGTTATCTCATGTAGTGTCTCCTTGTATAGATATGCTGTATGGGTTAGTTCAGAACGTCTGTGGCTCTCCCTGGAGTTCTGGCCTTTCTCTTCCTCATTCACTGTCCTTTTTCCTTCTCTCTGATTGCTCTTTTATATTTTTCCCTTCATGCTGTGCTCCCACTATATTCTCTGTGTGCCCTTCTGTATTTCAGATCTGCTTTGGGTATCGGCTCAGGACAGGCAGCAGCTGCAGCCAGCCTCCTTATTTTTCTGTGAAAACTTTCAAAAATGTGTTTGAATGTTTCTTTGTGTTTTGTTTTGTTTTAATTTCTGGGGGAAATCACAAATATATATTTTTTAAAGAGATGATTTCCCTTCTTTTTACTCTTTGTGAAAGATGTAAAGACATCTTGAGAGGTTTTTTTTTTTTATGGCTGTGATGCAGATAAAACGCTTAACGTGCAGATATAGCAGCACCTTCCTTGCCTAAAGAAAAATCAAATGCATTCAGAGAACATGAAACTCTTCAAGAAGCAGCTGCTGCTCGGCATAGCTCCCTTAGACACGTTCTGTTGTGCAAGCGTTGAGCATAGAGAACACACTGTATTCAGTGTTCAACACTTCGAAAACCCATAACATTAAAAACCTAGACTGCTATCCAGGCAGTTAGGCACTTCAGATCGCCATTGATTTCAGCGTGCTTAACCCTCTCCCATACAAATCAATGGGACTTTAAAAGTGTCTAATTTTTAGCTGGATTGCACCCTAAAAGCCAACAAATGTTTGTATTTTACTGGATAGTAGATAGCTGGCTTGTTTTTTATAAACTTAGACTGATTGTCCCAAGAAGATCTACAGAAGTAACACTGAGAATTTTTTGAGTGCTTGAAGCTCACAGGATCTCACCCACCGACTTAGCAGTCCCAGCCAAGCAAGTGAGCATTAATGCATAGAACTTGGTGCAAGTCTGTGGCCTTATTAGGCATTTTTTAAAATGCATCTAGCCAGCTTTTTCATGTTCCTCTGAAGAATGCTGACCCCCAAAGCAGAAGCCGTTTCTGCTCCTTGCAAAGAATTGCTTCATGTGTATTTCTGGGCTTAAGTGTTCTGATAGCGCCTGCTCAGCTCATGGTGCAGTTATCTCAGGGAAACCCTTGCAAATAGATGCTTGTTCCTCTTTTCACTGTTTCCTTGTGACAATAATAAAATCCCAATTCTGGCTAACTTCTGTTACTCTGCCTCTCTTTCTTCCTCTTCCACTGCATCCTCTGTTGCTGCCTATGTCTTCTTTTTTTCCGATCGCTTGCTTGCTTCCAACTCTCTGTTTGGCAGGGGGAGGGTGCAGGTAGGGTAGATGTAGACTGAGAATGAAGGTGGGCAATAGTTCTTTCAAATTGTTGAAGATGGCTTGAAAAAAGGATCTCTGCTCTGGGCCTTTGGCCCACTTCTTGCCTCTGGTACCGGTGCTGCTTGAGCCCTTGTTGCTGATGGGTGGCTTTATTTATTGCAAACATGTACAATCAATAGATGGAGATTTTTTTCTAACCTGCCAAACCCATTTGACCAGAGGGGAGAAATAGGCAAAAGAAATGTGTGTCCACTGTGGGACTTGCCATTTGCTTCCACTGCTCCTCCTTTTCCTCATCTCCCCATGCCACTCCCTGAAAGAAAGAAGAGGGGGAATGGAAGAAGAAAAATGCAAAAGAGAAGAGTGGTGGGCTAGAAAGTCTCCAAAGCTCTAGACCACCACCAACATTCCTCTTAATTTTCCCCTCCCCAAGTGTGTGGAGCACTATAGTGGCTGCACAGGGACTTCAATGCCAGGCTCCAAGAGGGAAGCTGCATAGGGCTTTGGTTAGAGTTGCATGGCCAGCAGCTTATAGGGAAAGCTTTTCCACTACTCCCTTCTACTCTGTCCCCCTCTTTTCCTATCCAGTGGAGAGCAAAGGCTGGAGCATCGCCTGCTAAGGGGAGGGGCAGCATTTGACTTGACTCTTCCAAGTGCTAGAAGATTTTGGGCTAGCCGTAAGCACCCCGGAGACACCAAGTTTTCTGTCTTTTAAGAAATAAACTTCTAGTCCATGTAGATGTGAAGCTTGCAAGCATGTGAGCAGTGCCTGATGAAATATAGTAAATGAGAGGTGGGGGAGGGCAGATAGGTCTTGCAGAGATCAAGAGTGGGCTTTCAGTGCTCAGTACAATTTCTGGTTCCAAGAATATTTGGATGTACAATTCGGATGTTCCGTGTCCACATCATAAATCTCTCTGAACAAGGAGGGTTCATCTCACACTTGCAAGATTGGGTGGGGTCAGGAGCAGGGTGGTTCTGAGAGAGATTTTGTGGGGAAGCTCTTCAGTGAATGGGAGAGTGCTGGTTCTGATGAGCCTGTATCTTTGGTTTACCCCTTCAAGGAAGGGAGGAAAATGACCTTCAGGTGTTGCAATGTGGGGCTGGCTATGGGGATGTTGTGTTGGCAGTGCTTTGCTCTCTATACTGCTTACTCTTTCTCTGCTCCGTCATCCCACACTCTATTTCCCCCTGTCAGCAATAGGTGTATCTTTCCCTTATACACCTACCTATACTTTTCTTAAACATTAATAATGCAGACTCCTAGGAACCCTCCCTGTGTTACACTCTCACCCTATGCTTCCATCTAAGTCTGTTTTAGATTCTTCATTTTGCCTTCTCTTTCAGGGGAATAGTTCTGTATTTCTTTTTAAACATACGTTCTGCTCTGCTTAGGAGCCTTAACTGCATGTGACCTCTTGCGTTGCTCACCTTGATCAACTACTAAGCTCTTTCCAGGAACCTAGGTTGAGCCCTGCTTCAAGTTACAAATGCTACACCTGGTACCATTTGACCTGAAAATGGCCACAAGGAAAGGATATAGGCATGATTCACACTGAAAGGGGGGCATTTTGCCTCAAAAAGAAATGGGTGGCAGGCCTGCACATGCCTTCCAGTGAGCCTTGCTCTCTCTTCAGCTGTTTTTCTTTTGCTCACCTCTCCTGTATCTGCTATCTTTTTATATCTTTAACCTGCTTCTTCACATGTGCTGTTCCTTTTTCCTTTCCTGTTGCTGCTTCTTCCAGTCACACATCTCTTGTCACTCATGTTTTTAGTCACTTTCTGCCTTGCATGCCTGTTCATTCTCTTCATCTTGCTTCTGTATCTTTTCTCTTTGGGGTCCAAAGTAGACATTACATGTGTGGGATGGGGAGGTGACTACTTAACTCTCCCTTTTCTATTTATTAATCACATCTTCCATTCTGGAATTCAAGGTGGCATACATGAGATTCCCAGGGAGTCAGCCATCCAGGCACTGATCAGACCTCAGTGTGCTTGGCTTCGGCAAGATGGTCTTTCAGTGTGTCCTTAGTTGATGCCCTGAAAGCATTTGTCTAGCCCAGCATTTCTCAACGTTTGCCCTCTGCCGTACCACTTTGCATGGTCTACCTATTGGAAGTACCACCAGAAGTAACTGGTGATGACATCATCACCAGTTACTTCTGGGTTTGGTGGCCAGATATGATGCAACAAACCTATTAAGAGGCTCAGGATAGAAAGGAGGGCTTTTTTTGACCACCCAAAAAGTGTGCTTTGGAGTTCTATCTACCAAACCAAGCCTCCTACTGCTGTTTGTTGTGTTGTGTCACTGATCTTGCTTCCAGGCAGCAGGTGTCTAGGGGTCCCACAGTACCACCAGACCCCACTGCAAGCACCATCAGTGGTACTCATACTACTGGTTGAGAAACACTGGTCTAGCCACTTTTGTGTGGGTGTTAAAAACTTGGGGTAACAAATACATACTACTGTGTGCCACATTTAGTTTGACCCCCTCAGTCTCCTGCCACTTCTCTTGCTCCTGTGCTCTGTCTTTTCTTCCTCTTGTGCTCCACACTGCCTTGGCTGGCTCCTCTTTTTGCTTTCTCGTTCACCACATTTCTGTCTTGCCTTTGCGTGCATGCTTGCTGTCCAGCTTTCTCTCCCTCTATTCCTGTTTAATCTTGTCAATCGTAAAGTTCCCACCTTATGTTCATCGCACAATATCAATGCATCTATTACCTATCACTGTTTTCAATCCTGCTGTCGTTGGTCTTCTTCCCAAAGTATTCCCAAAGTATTCCAAGTCCTGGTAAATGCTAAATTTCAGTTCTTGACACAGCTGGCTGCATTAAAGCCATTTCTGCCCAACGTTGCATATACACTGCAGGAATCAAATGTGTACACCTGTGGGCTGGTCAGAAATGGGTTTTAAAAAGTCTTCAACTGAAAATAATAATAGCCCTAAGTCACCTGAGCTGAATTTTACAACACAAACTAAGATGGGAATTCAGCCTTAGTGTCTATTCTTTACTGCTTGCTTGTTCTCTGTCCTTCTCTTTGACCTTCTTCTGTTCCTGACCCTCCTGAGTGTATTCATCTTCTTTCTGTCTCTTACTCAGGTTCTCTCTTCTTGACCTATTTTTTGACTCTGCTTGCCCTCTCTCAGGGCCAAAGCAGATATGATGCAACAGTTCCCTGAATTGATTACCCATCTGTCCCCACCCCCCTTCTTTAAAGTATCTGCCGAAGGCTCCAATTTCGAACATATTCTTTGAACCCAGGTACCAGATGCTTTAAATAAGCCACTGGTTGTGATGTCACTTCCGGGGCATCATTTTGTCCTCGGCAATGGGCTGCACTTTCATTAGCTATGCCACTGCTTCCTACACTGCTTCTAGTCCTGTTGAGTGTGATACAGGCACCTGTATGACATCCTGTCTGTTTTGGCCCTTATTTACTAATTTCTGTAATTGCATTTCTGTCCTGCTTTTCTTTTATCATAGAACTGACGGTGGCCTAAAATAAGGTCCTCAAGAACCAGACCATGGTTGCTGGGCCTTGTGGCTTCAACCGTGCAGTGGGATCAGTTGCCAGTTCTTTATCTTTCCACCTCTGTTTGCTCACCTGCTCATTCTCTCTTTCTCCACACACGTCTTCCTTCTTTCTCCTTGCTGGACCTCTGCTTTTCTCTGCAGCTTCACTCTTGCCTTGGCTGACTCTCTTTTCCCTCTGCTTTCTTTGCCTGCCTTCTCCATCAGTCTCTGTCTTTTTCATGCTTGTTCTGCGTCCACGCTCATTCTTTTCCGCATCCTCTCTTGCTTGCCTGCTCTCTCTGCTTGCTTGCGTACTCTCTCACCTCTAACTTTGGCTTCTGGTAGTTGCAATTTTCTCCATCTGTCTTGTATGCGTTGCACATTTTCCGTGAGCAAAAAGAAGGTTGTGAAATAGATGAGGAAGAGAGCAAAGGAACGTTTTAGACACATAGATTTGGTACAGGTAGGCTGTACCAGGTTGATCTGAAATAGGAGAGAACAAGTTTTCCCATGAGGAGATGAGCTCTTCTCCTCCCTACTCCTGACACATTTATGATCTCCAAAACCAATGCTATCCCATGCACAGCAGGCAGATTGTTGCAGTATTGTTTTAGGGGTTTTCTCTCTAATCAGATGTTGGAGCAGGTAGACAAAGTTTACCAGCAAATAAAGGGTGGGGGCTTACACTGTTAAAAAAAAAAAAACTGTTCTGAGAAAGTGATGGGGTATATAGCCCTGCTTCAAGGATGTGGTGTGGCAGATATGGCTTGGTGATTGGTCATCCCTTGTGTCAATAGTGCTCTACAAATTTGACTTATACTACAGACTGGGACAATAGGTTTCTCCTGATCTCAGCCTGGGGGAGAAGAGGATGCCCAAAATGTTACTGGGTGCACTTGCGTGATGGGGTTGCCACTAAAATTAAGTATGCGTATGTGCAACTTTGGGCAGGCATGCCAAACAGGATGCAGAAGAGACTCACTTCAACCAAGGTACATTTCATACAATACATCCCTAAGATGCATCTCCCCTGAGATGAGTTGTCAGTGAGCTGCAGTCCATCAGTAGCTCCCTGCTGGATGTCTCAGTATCAAATCCCTCCTTGTAACAAGATGGTGTGTTTGTAAGTGCCGTGCTGCACAGTCCAACACTGAGTTAAGTGTGCTTAAATCCACTGAAATTAATGGGCTTACAGGCACTGAACTTGGCATTGGAATGAGCCCATTATGTAATTTAATGTGGACAGGGCATGCTAAAAAGGTGACACATTAAGTAGCCCGTATTCTGCAGCCCTTTTCAGACTGACTGAGGAGTGAGTTTGCAGGGCACCTCAGTAGCATTTTGCTGGTGCATTGATTGTGCATGGCAATATAGTCTTCTGGCATCCTAAGCAGAGTTAGGAAGTGAAATGCACATTTTTCCTCAAGCAAGTGCTGTGTGGATGTAGTGGTGGAAGCAGGTACCTATTGGATGGTATTTGTAATGTCACCACAATAAATAACAAGTCTCTGCTCTTACTACATTATTTGTGAGTACTCCACGCAGCCCTTCACAGCAAGAACAACAAAGAACATTTACCCCAACTTTCCTCCCTGCTGGCAGAAATCTTTTTTAAGTCATCTATTTCCTTAGCCTTTTCTACTTCTTCACTGCCTGCTTGCTTTTAAAAGATCTTTAGGGCTAGGCGTACCCTCTCTGCAGCCACTTACCTCTTCCTTAAAAATAAAAACACATGGTTCCACAGCAGGCAAAGCTAGTCTTTGTCCACTATGATGCATGGGGATGGGGAAATAGTGGATTCTTCTGAGAGTTGCTTTGGTACCAAGATCCACCTTTATCATTGTCTGAAGACTCCTTTGGGGACTGATTCATTCTGTGTTCGCACTTCTTCATTGACATGATTTCTTGTTGGTTCCTCTCTCTCTCTCTCTCTCTCTCTCTCTCTCTCTCTCTCTTCATCCATTCTATTTGCCTGCCTTTCTTCATTGACATGATTTCTTGTTGGTTCTTCTCTCTCTCTCTCTCTCTCTCTCTCTCTCTCTCTCTCCATTCTGTTTGCCTGCCTTTGTCTCGCTTGCTCCAGCTTTCTTGTCCAAATGTGCTACTTTCCCACTGCTCTTTATCTCCTTTTGAATGCCTGACCTTTCACTTTCTCACCTACTCACAGGCAGTACTGTTCTTCTGTTTTCTCTCCTTTGTGCACATTTTCTTTTGCATTTTCACATTTGCATTCTCTCCCTCTCTTCTTTTACAAGTACTTCTTAACTCTCTTCTTAATTTCTCTTGCATGTTTCATTTGATTGGCTGGCTTGCATACCAATTCTTTTCTCTTGCTCTTTCTTCCTTTGCTTAGTCACTAGGCTTCTCTCATTTTCTTTTTCTTTTATAGTTCCCTAAGATTGAAATTAACTGGATATTGGAAGTTGATCCAGTCAAATTTTACTGAGGCATTGATTTTGTTTGGTCTAGGGCAGGGGTGTCCAAAGTTTTTGGCAGGAGGGCCACATCAGCTCTCTGACAATATGCCAGGGGCTGGAGGAAAAAAGAATTAATTTACATTTAAAATTTGAATAAATTTACATAAGTTTACATAAATGAATATATTAAAGATGAACTTATATGAATGAAGGAAGGTCTTGCGATAGCTCAAGGCCTATAAAAGACCTTGCACAAAGCAAGGCTGGCCTTTCCTTTGCTGCTGCTACTGCATCACAGACGTGAAACAGCAAGGAGTGGAGGTAGCCCTCATCCCACAGGTCACGCGAGAGGTCAAACAGTTGCCCTCGTGCTGAGATCAGTTGCGTCGGGCCAGAGCGGGCTCCAACAAATCTCCAGAGGGCCAGAGGCTCATTGAAGACTGGGGCTCCCTGAGGGCAGCATTGAGAGGCCTTGAGGGCCACAAGTGGCCCCAGGGCCGGGGTTTGGGCACCCCTGGTCTAGGGGAAGCAACCTCAGTGGGAATGTGAATGAATAAATAGGATCGGCCCTCAGAGTGAAGTTTTCCCTTTCAGCTAAAAAAGATTTGTACCATTCTCCAATGACTGGAGTTGTAAGTAGTGCCATTGTGATGCTGACAGCAAGGAGAAGTCACCACGGTTTCGCTTCTGATCCTGAGGACACAGAGCCTTGGCCTCTCTTTCCTGCCTTTTCCCTTTGCTTCCTTGCCCAGGTGCAGACTCTCTTCTCAAGACTTTTCACACATTCTTAAACTGCCTTCTGCTTTAAACCTGAGATATATATCTGATTTCTGTTCCAAATTCTCTCTCTCTCTCTCTCTCTCTCTCTGCCTTGCCCTCTCTTAAAGGGCCCTTTAAGAGCGCAGCATAAGCTATGGAGATGCCACTGGCGTGGCATGTGGTTTAGGCATGTTCTATCAATTGGTTCCCACCCACCAATTGAAGATCACTTTTCTTATTGTTTTAGCTGCTTTCCTGCTTTTCTTTTTCACATGCTTGTGTCATTTCTCCTTGTTTGCTTCCTTCCACTCATACACTTTGCTTGCTTGCTTTTGCCTCTTCATTCACTGTTCTAGTTCTCTTCACTGCTTTTGGTGGTCCTGGTTTGCTGAGGAGCGCTCTCTCTCTCTCTCTCTCTCTCTCTCTCTCTCTCTCTCTCTCTGCTCCACTTGAGTTCTAGGCTGATTCCCACCATCATCCTGTGGGGGTGAACTGCCAGCTGGGTGGCCCTAGTCTCTTATTTTAAGCATGCCTTGAAGCAGTTGCTTCACCTCTGCACCCAGCTGAGGGATGAGTCCCTATATTCTGGTGTGCCCTGCAGTGCTTCCACAGAGTGAGTGGTGGCACACTGAGGAGTAAGCCTGGGATGAACATTGGGATACGTGTGTGAAGAATAGTTGTTGTGTGTGTCACAGGAACAAAGGACGTTTGTGGCATCTTAAAGGCTAACAGATTTATTGTGTTGCTTGACTAAATGTGGGGATAGAATTGGCATTTGGGCTTGATGTAGGGCCTAGTTCTGGTGTTTGTCTTGGGTAGGTGGTGGTGGTGGCCTGTTGCTGTTGGTAAACATCTGTTTTAGATTAGGAGACTGTTTCAGCAAGGACATGCCCCCCCACACACACACACACAAGGGAAAGGGACACTTTGTACCTCTCAGATCGGCTCTAATGAATGTGAATGCCACAATAAATCAGTTAATTAGTAAGGTTTCACTATATACTCTGGGTACTTCTGTGGTGTTCTTGTAGTTTGGCATAAGGTACAGTTCATAGATCTGCCCATCCATCCAAGCCGTTTCTTGCTCACTCTCCCCTTTTGCTTTGCAGCTCGCTTTCTACATCTTCTTTGCTTAGTCTCTCTTCCTTCTCATGCATGCTTGCTTACTCACTCTCGCTTTACTCACCCACTCTATTATCTCCCTTTTTATCTTTCTCATGGACTCTTCCTTTGCTGCTCTAGCGTCTTCATTTAAAAAAAAAAGTGTGCCTTTGTGGAATCCACACTTCTCTGTCACTTTCTCTTCCATCAGTCTTTTTCTTAATCCTGTTTACACGCATATGCTTCTAGTGCTTTTTCGGTCAGTTATATGTTGGCTGGAAATGTGCCTGAAATTGCTACAGGAGTGCAACCACAAAGAGGATGAGGCTTTAAAAATGTGTAATCTCAAATTTTTCTAAACGTTAGTGCTGAATGCTGTGTCTGGTGGCATCTACCCCTGATGTATACCTCTCACGTAGATAGCTAGGATGCACAGCACATTTCATGCAGCGTCTGTGTTAATGGGAATTGACCTTCACTTCCTCTTGCACCTTACTTCCTGCATACTCTCCTAAATACCTTTGTGTTCTTGCTTGCTGTCCTCACTGCTATGTTAACTTTCTCTCACTCTTTCCCAAGCTTTATTCATTTGCGGTGTTTCTAGGCAAACTGTTCTATTGGGGCTAATCCACTGACTTGGTACCAAGTGATGATCAAGTGACAGATGTGTAATGAGAGCTAAGCTCACGGCAACTGTTTTACACAACCATGCAGTGATTGACTCATTGAGTAAATACTTGAGAGTTGATTCACATGAACATCAATTGCTTGAGACAGACCACAATCCTGTACACACTTTCCTAGCATTAACCCCCTTAAACACACCAAGACTTAACTGAAGATTGTTCTGTAATTATCCTTCTGCTTTTATTACATATTTATCCCCAACCACCAATCACAGAGTTATGCAATTGATCCCTCTAACAACTGTCTGAAGTAGCTTAGAGTGAGAGTTATGCTGTTTACAGACATACTTAATTTTAAGGGTGAGTTCGCTGTGGGTAGTATAGTTGCTACATACCTCTCCCCCCCCCCACCTCAAGCACTCACAGTGCTTTCTTCTATAGACTGGGCTTGATAGGTACCTGTTGTTCTAGTTTAGAGTGAACACCAGATGATTGACACAAGGGCTAGCCAACCCAAAGCCATCTCTTCCCCCCTGCCTCCAGTTCTAAGAGTCAGAAGAACCTGTACAGTTGTGTTAGAAATACCTTTTTAAACAAGGCACAGAACAAATGTTGGAAGTAATCATGGAGCTAAATCATGCAGATTGGGAAGTGAAAACAGGAAAGCAGAGCTTGCTTCTCAGCAGAACACCCCACACCTACTCCAGTTCAAAGCTAAATCTATAGCAATCTGCCCAATGGGCTTTACGGCTAAAAGCAGGGGTTTGAACTTGTATCTCCTCATCCAAGTCCAGCATTCTAACCACTACATCATTTTGCTAAGCTGCTTCCTTATATTTGCAGTATCCACCCCATGTTCTATATGAGAACATTTAGATTTCTTTCTGCATACTAATTTCTGTGTTTATTTCCCCAAAGTCTTGTGTTGCAAAGTTGCCATTCATGTTCCTGAATTAAAAAAAAAAATCTTAGCATGCAAACATTAAGAACATGAAAAATATCACCCTAGAGACATCAATTCTGCTGTCCATCTTGAATTCTCATAGGGATATCCAGCATCTAAAAGGGGTCATGGAATATCATTCACCATTCTGGTTATCATGTGCATATCGCCTTCGTTGACTCAATAGATTGCCAAATAATGTGTGATGATGCTGTATTTCCTAATAAAATGGAATTTCATTTTCTTGATGTTCAAAATGTGGGGTTTTTTCCCCCCCTCCAAAACAATCATTCAGGCATATTCTATCCCATCTAACAAAAATTAAGTCCCTAACAAATCACACTTCTATTACTGATTGAATTTTAAGTAGAATAAGCCGTAATAACAGCTCATTGTGGTGAGGAACATGAACTTCAACAACAAATTAGACATGATATAAATAAAGGGGTGCAAAAGAAGTAATATAATCTTCACAACTGATACATGTTCTGATCTAGAGAAATTTTTATCAGAAGGACTGATGATACCTTTGTTCTCATTTTGTTTGAGGTGAGGACATGGCAATATATTACTGATAGTCCAGGTTCACCTACGGGTTATGACCACTCGTCTGAAGGGATTCACAGCTCAGAGGGAACATGAACAAAACAAAAGTAGCACAAATTACACCAAATCATTTCCACAACACTATGATGATGGATGACAGAACATATTCTTATTTGGGTGTGACAGAAAACAAAGTCACTAGGATATTTTAATATTTCCTTTTAATTAACTGCTCCTTGTTATTCATCTCAGGCCTCAGAAGAATTATATAACATTTGGGGGCAAAGATACAAACCAGTAACACAGTGGTCGAAGCCAAAATGGAGAAGATCTCCACAGCCACCATGTATTTTCCCTTGGTGCTCAGGTACACTGGGACAAAGGAGATCCAAACGCTACAAAATACTAACATGCTGAAAGTGATAAACTGGGCCTCGTTAAAACTGTCAGGCAGTTTACGGGCTAGAAAAGCCACAGCAAAACTGATGATGGCCAAGACGCCCATGTAGCCCAAGGCACAGTGGAACACGCTGACTGAGCCTTCATTACATTCTAGTAGGATTTCTCCCATCACTGGGTGCTTGTCAAAATCAGGGAATGGTGGAGCAATGGCCAGCCACAAGCCACAAATAGCTGTTTGGATGAGGGAACAGGAAACGACAATGGAGCTTGCCAGCCTTTTGCCCACCAACTTTCTCATTCTGGATCCTGGTTTGGTGGCCATGAAGGCCAGAACCACTGTGATGGTTTTGGCCAACACAGAAGAAACCATCACTGTGAAGATGACCCCAAAAGCCATTTGTCGGAGGAGACAAGTCACTTTCTGAGGTGGGCTGAGGAAGAGCAAAGAGCAGAAGAAGCAAAGCAGAAGGGAAGTGAGGAGAGTGTAGGTGAGATTCCGATTATTGGCTCTGACAATTGGAGTGTCCTGATGCGAAATAAAGATGGCCAAGACCAATGCTGTGAGCAGAGAAAAAGAGAGAGTGGAGAAAGCTAAGCTGATGCCCAGAGGTTCTCTAGAGGATAGGAAGCTGATTGTCTTTGGAATGCATTGCAACTGGCCTCTGTTTGGAAACTGGTCTTCTGGGCAGTCAACACAGTTGTCCAGATCTGAAAAAAGGAAAAAGAGTAGATGCAAATTCAGGGGCTGTTGAGGAGGAGGTGTCGGTGATAGTGATCTGGTACTCTGGAATGACACTAAAAATGCTAAACGTAGCAAGAGTAGATACAATATTAGTGATGCACATTTGGGCTAAAAATACACACTGAGCTTCTCAGTGACGAACAGGGAAAGAGATCTTGGGGTTATGGTGAATAGTTTAATGTTTAGTTTAATAGTTTAATGAGAACATCAACTAACTGTGTAATCCTATGTATGCCTAATCTAAAATAAATTCCATTGTATTATATAAGGCAGGATGGACCAACTTTAGGCAGCTGGGGGGCTGCAAGACACTTCTGTGACCCCAGCAGTGTGAACCCAGAAATAACTTGCAGTGATGTACTGATGTCACCGCCAATTATTTCCACATTCTGAGCCCCCGAAGTCACTCCACAGACTCAGGATGCAAGAGGCTAAGGCAGAGGTGGGTGCAGCAGGGCTTTTCCTGCCGCACCTTTCTGACTTCTCCTTTGGCAAAGGAGAAGCTGGAATGACATAGCAGGGAGAGAGAAAAGCTGCTGAAGTGGGGCAATGAAGGGGGCGGGAGACTGGTCCACCAAAAGGGATAAAGAGGGTCGTGTTTTGGATCACCATGGTATAAGGCTTACTTGTAGGAAACTGTATATAGGATAGGACCTTCAGGGCCCAATGCTATCCAATTTTCCAGTGCCGGTGCAGCCGTGCCAATGGGGCATGTACTGAATCCTGCGGTGGGGAGGCAATCACCCAGGGAGGAGGAGGAGGAATGTTTGTTCCCTTACCTTGAGGCTGCATTGTGACTGACCAGTGCTGAAAAGTTGGATAGGATTGGGCCCTCAGTGGGCAGCAGCTGTGTAGAAAGCAAATTCAATGCTAAGGATCATTACAACAGGAACTGAGAATAAGACACTAATATTTAAAAAAGCCCCAATATAAATCTACGGGGCAGCTACCTATTCGGTATTATTCTGGTTTACACACCTCAACAAGCTTATGGGAGAGTTGGAAAAGGTGCAAAAAATGGGCAAACAAAATGACCAAGAGTACTAGAGCACCCTTGGTATGCAAAAAGGCTACAACGTTTACGTTTGAAGGTTTTTATCTCAGAGAACAGACCATAAAGTGATGACATGATTGAGACAAATTTCTGCATGGTGTGGAGACAGTGGATTGAGAGAAGTGCTCCCTCTCTCATAATACTAGAACCAACCAAACATACTGTACTTACATTACAAAACCAACTTAACAAACAATTAAAAAAATTTTTTAAAAACAATCTAGGCACTCAACTCCTTCCATATTAGATGTACAAGGGCCCCATATACGTGGATTCTGTATCCACGGATTCAGTTATCTTTGGATCGGGTCCATGGACAACCCCCTCCTGCATGTGCCCCCTACGAGTGCCCCCTCTAGAAACAAGCAGAGCTCAGAGTCCTCTGAGTCCAGCAGAGGCAGCAGATGTCCGTCTGTGGTCTCTGCCAGGCTCAGACTGACCTTGGCAGCTCAAATAACACAACTTCCAGTTTCACAGAGAAACTGGAAGTGATGTTTTTAATGCCTTATAAAGCATTACGAGGCCTGGGGAAGCTGCCCAGAGTAGTAGATGTCCATCCACAGCCTCTACTGGGCTCAGAGGACTCTCCAGAGGGTGGAGGGCAGACACTTGTCCACATCCGTGGTTTTAGGTAACCACAGTGGGTTCTGAAACTGAACCCCGCAGATACAGGGGCGCGCCTGTATGTTTCAAAACGATAAGCGTTTCTTCTTTACCTTTTTGAGAGGAAATCTTGCCTTCCAGACATGTGGCACAGTCATAGCAGCAAAATTCCATTCCCTCCTTTTTCTTTCTGCTGGAACCAGGTGGGCAACTGGGTAAGGGGTGGCACCTGCTCATTGAGTTAAAAAGTATAGTTTAGCACAAAGAAAATGAGCTTTTGGAGAATGTGGGTTGCACTTTCTTATTGCAAACAATTTAGCGGCTGAAAGAAAGCCAGGATGAATTCTCAAGTTATTGTGAAGCAATATATTGATCAATATTTAAAAAGTTGGCTATCAGTATTTTTAAAAATGATGTTTCTAAATAGGCCCCTGGGATAATTATTTTCTGCATATTAGCAAACAAAATTGAAAAACGCTGCTGATTTCTGGGAGGCTTTAGGAACATCTGGGCCAATCACCCAGACATCTCCTCGTATAGGTAAGGAGGAACAAGCAAAATAGTGACCTATGCCTCAAACAGTGTTATGAAACTTTCATTTTCTCCTGATTTTTGGACACTGCAGTCCTCCCCCACCTGAGTAAAGCTTTTCTGCCATGCCATTTTGTCTGCCTCAATGGTAAATTCCTCATTGGCAGAAGATTGCAGATCCACCCTTCCAACCTTGACTCTCTTGAAGGAACCATTTGGGAAGCTGACTGATCTCGTAACATCATATCCAGTTTCTAATTCTCTATCCTTACCAAAACACAGAGTTTCTCCAGCACTGTTGTTGAATGAAACAGTCTTAAGAAAGTGATGGCGCTGCAATGAAAGAGGACAGAAGCAAACAAAACAATTATTTAAACCAGGGGTGTCCAAACTTTTTGGCAGGAAGGCCACATAATCTCTCTGACACTGTGTCGGGGGGCGGGGAAAAATAATTAACTTACATTTAAAATTTGAATAAATTTATGCAGATGAATACATTAGAGACGGAACTTATATGAATGAATGAATGAATTTTACTGAGTTTATTTATAATACACATGAGAACTGTAATACAGGCATGCTTTGATAAAAACATATGAGAACTATGAACTCTGTAATTCAATGTGAATGGTGGAGCTGTTGTCTTGATCTCAGTAGAGGGGGGTGGAAAAAAAACAACTCCTGACCACACACCTCCTGCCCCAGAAAAAGTACAAAACACATGGAGACTTAACCTGTTCATAGGCAATGAGGCACATGGAACAATCAGGGATGTGCTTTCACCAAACATAAAGACCAAGCCAGGAAAGGGGGGGGGTAAAAAACTTTCAGGTCTCACGAAAGCTCAAGGCCTATAAAAGGATTTGCACAAAGCAAGGCCGGACATTCCTTCATTACCATTGCTGCTTCACAGACATAAAACAGCAAGAAGCGGAGGGAGCTCTTGGCCTGCAGCTCGCACGAGAGGTCAGTCAGCCCTCACGCTCAGTGCAGTTGCATTGGGCCAGTGCAGGCTCAAGCAAATCTCCAGCAGGCCATAGACTCATTGGAGACTGGGGGCTCCTGTGGGTCCCTGAGGGCCACAAATGGTCCCCGGGACAGGGTTTGGGTACCCCTGATTTAAACGGCAACTTCTCTGCTTTCTGGGTCTATTCTAGACAGCAGAGCCAGCCTGTAAATGCAACTGCTCAGACTAAATAAATAAAAAGCTCAGACCGAAATCAGAAAGTTAGCATGCAAATCTCCAGAGTGCTAACCTGGGAAAGGACAACATGGATGGAGGAGGGAGGGACCGATGGAAACTGTAAAGACTGTAATGGAAGGAGGATGAATTCATTGGAGCTTTATTTCTGCATCGCTAAATTCAACCAGTTCTTTGATTGGCAGTGGCCACCATATCTTGTGTGCCAGCAGGGACCAGGCTAGCTGAAAGAGGTAAGTAAAAGAATATGGTTCACTTGCTCACACATCTGATCAGTTCTCAGAATCACTTATCTCAATCAAGTGATTGGACTTTAGAAAATTTTACATACTTCTGCAGCTGCTGCCCGGTCTCCCATGGATCTGCTCAGATACTGTTTTTTTTCTGGCATAGATCTGTTACACCTTGGGGGGAAGGGGGGATAGGGTTTGGCAGATGTTGGTACCACCAACAGCCACCACTGCCTGTCTCCAAAACTGCTCCACACCCTGCCTTGATCTGCCTCCACTGCAAACAGACACCTGCTTGCGGTCCTTCTGCTGAGTACTGCTGACAAGGAGAAGCAAAAAGAATGTGCAGGGTACTGTTGTATGTGAACCTGCAGGTCATTTTCCTGAGGGTGACACTAGAGTGGTGACTAAAGAAAGGCATTACCTGCCAAGGCTGCAGATTCTGAAGCTGCACTCTCCTGCCTTCCACCATTTCTCTGCATTTCAATCTTGATTGGTACAAGGTATGCAAAGCATGTGCCATGCCATAGGCAGCATTGTAGACACTGTAGCTGTGGCCAGTCATGCTCATTTCAAAAGCAAACAAATGAAGGGTCTCCAATTTCTCATCTCCAGTGCAATCCTCACTGCTCCGTTTCTCTACATTACAACTGAAGTTATGGCATCCAAAAACCTGTGCCCAGAACTTCCTGATAAACTCATCTCCATTTGGCCAGCAAGGATGTTTATGTTGAAGAAATGGTTTGAATCCTTGTATCTCATTTGAGTGCACTCTGAAGGAGATGGAACCATGGAGAACTTCCAAAGCCCAGTGTATCTGAATGCCCACTGCTGCAAAATCCATCTGAGCAGACAGAATCCAAACCTTGCCCACAGTTTGATAGGCCATTTCACCAAGGGACAGCAGTGATTGGAAGCAAAATATGAATCTTGTATCCCCGTAGACAACAACCACATTGGCACTGCTCTCCATTATAAGTTCGTAGGCTTCGTACCATGCGTATTTCCCATTGAAATATTCTGTGAAATAAGTGGGCTTTTGAGTTCTCCTTGAGAAGGCAAAGCAGATGCCGGCCTGGGAAAGCAGAGGTTGTAGGTTCTGCACAAATCTATCTCCACTTTCATCATTCGCAGCAAGAAATCCAACCCATGTCCACCTGAAGTGCAGAAGTAGCAAAATAATCTCAGTGTACTGGTGGGCTTCATTTGGGACCATCCGGTAGAAAGGAGTGGACTGTATATGCTCTCTCTTGTCTGGAGCAAAGGAACCATAAGTGAACTAACAGGAAATAAATAGGCATTTCCAATAAATGATGTACAAGGAGTTGTTATGTGTCTTCATTAAGGACAGCAATGGCCAGGATGGTATTCAGGCCTCGCCATTCCTGCTTAGGTAAAACCGTCCAACACGGAACAGGCTAAACTGATGAAATTGCTAATTAATCATGTTGGCTAGACTACAAATAGTCTGCACCCAACTTGATTCTGGGGGACACCACCCTTATACATTAATAATGATATCTGGAATACAAATAGTTTCCAGAGATTGCAGCCAGGTTGAGTGAATTCTGGAATGAGTGGCTTGAGGACAATTAATATTGAGGAGGCTTGAAGTCTGGGGCAAAATGTTAAGTAACTTCTGTAGTCTCACTGACACACTGTGGTCACGTAGTCTCCCTGCACCCACATTTTCCTTTGGTATAGCCTCCCCAATCTTTATCCTCTGCTGCTTAGGAGCAACAATGAAGTTTAGGCAGAGGCATCACTAAGAGCACAATCCTAACCAACTTTCCAGCACTGGCATAGCTGTGCCAATGGGGCATGTGCTGTATTATGCTGATGGGGGGCAGTCATGGAGGTCTCCTCAAGGTAAGGCAATGTTTGTTCCCTTACCTCAGAGATGCATTGCCCTTATGTCAGTGCTGGAAAATTGGTTAGGATTGCGACCTAAGTGTTGCATCACCTGGTGCATCAGCTCCATGATAAACCTCCTCCCATACCAGACCATATAGAATAAATCGCAATGCCATATGCAGAGCCTAAATGCTGTGGCATCACTAGGGTTGGTGTAACTTCTTTCTTTCTTTCTTTCTTTCTTTCTTTCTTTCTTTCTTTCTTTCTTTCTTTCTTTCTCAATAACAGTACAAGTCACCCAGCAAACCAGTACCAACAAAAATCCAGTGGCCAACTTGACGACGCACAACTGAATAAGAGGTCTAGTATTCACTCTGGCACATGGAAATGAGAGCTGATTCATACTAACACCTTATTTTTTCCTACTACAGCAGTTCTCAAACTCTCTGGGAGAGTTTGAGCCGCAGTAAGTCCTTGTGGCAGGGTGGGCACAGCGACGCAAGCCTGGGGATGCGCATACCAGTCCCTGCAGCAGCTTCCCAGGGGTGTAGGGAGTCCTGCATGACCCTCTGCAGGGCTCCTCAAAGCTCAGAAAGTGATAGTGGAGTGATTGCGCTCCACCTCCACAAAACTGGAAGTGGAGCACAATAGCTCCTCTTTCACTTTTTAAGCATTGGGGAGCCTTGTGGTGGGTCACACAGGGCTCCACGCACCCCCGGGAGGCTGCAGCAGAGACTGGTAAATGAACGGCAGTCCCTGCAGCCCCCTGAGCAACGCAATCCGGGTGATTGTGTCACTACCTCCCCCCTGCCCCCACCCCTTAAGGGGAAAGAGTCCAGGGCCCTCAGGCTGGGGTGTCACGATGCCCTAGTTTCAGAAGCCCTGCCCTACTGTGTCATAATATCACTTCATTGGGCCTTGGAACAATTAGGGTGCAATCCTAACCTGTATTCAGCACAGGATTTTGGCCATAAGGGGCTCAGCCAGAGGCAAGGGGAAACATTTCCACTTATCTCTGGATAAGGACCGCTGATGCCTATGGGTCTCCTTGGACTTGCGCCACCTCTTGAGGTGGCACAAGTCTGAAGAGAGTGGAGCGGCTCAAAGCCACTCTGCTCTCCCCAGGAATGGGGGTTGGGATCCAGCATAACTGCCGGATCCCAGCCCCTTCTCCCGCTCCCCGCCATATGATATACTATGATTTTGGAGTAACGTGTTTTTCTTTTAAACAAAATAAGAGATCCTATACCCCCCACCCCACATAGTTTCTTTATATCTTAATACTACGTACATCTTGTCAGGCCTTTGGCATCTCTCAGAATTTGGATTGTTGTCAGCCAGGATGTGGCAGGGGGCCTTGATGTCCAGACCCAGTGAATGTAAACAAAATGTAGCTGCAGCACTGTGATTGTAATCAAATGTACCTGTGTGAGGTGGGAGCCATGTGGCTTGGGGATATGTGTGAAGAGTCACGTAGCCCATGGTGGAGTGGTGCAGTGCACCACTGGGCAGCCAATCAGAGCAGGTCACAAGACTGTCACAAGACTATGAGGTCACCCTGTTCTGATTGGCTGGCTCCAATATATAAGGAGACTGGTGCAGGCACCAAGTGTGGGTTGATCATGGTGGATGTTCTAGACCAGCCATTTTCAATTACTGTGCTGTGGCACACTGGTGTGCCGCGAATGGTCCCCAGGTGTGCCGTGGGAATTTGGGAGAGGGTCATTTATCAATAGGACCATTGGAGGTTGTGAGCCCCCACTGACAGCACAGTGTGCCTTGTCAATTGTCAAAAAGTTGATGGTGTGCCTTGACCATTTTAGTGCCTTGCCAGTGTGCCATGAGATGCAAAAGGTTGAAAATCACTGTTCTAGAGCAGGGGTGCCCAAACCCCGGCCCTGGGGCCACTTGCGGCTGTCAAGGACTCCCAATGCGGCTCTCGGGGAGACCCTAGTCTCCAATGAAACTCTGGCCCTCCAGACACTTGCTGGAGCCCACAATGGCCCGACACAACTGCTCTCAGCTTGAGGGCGACTGTTTGACCTCTCGTGTGAGCTGTGGGATGAGGGCTCCCTCCACTGCTTGCTGTTTCACGTGTGTGATGCTGCAGCAGCAGCAAAGGAAAGGCCAGCCTTGCTTTGTGCAAAGCCTTTTATAGGCCTTGAGCTATTGCAAGACCTCCATTCATTCATATAAGTTCCACCTCTAGTATATTAATTTATGTAAATTTATGTAAATTTATTCAAATTTCAAATGTAAATTAAATTTTCCCCCCGGCCCCTGACACAGTGTCAGAGAGATGATGTGTCCCTCCTGCCGAAAACTTTGAACACCCCTGTTCTAGAGGAAGTGCTGCTGGTTTGTTTTCTGACTCGGACTGCTTATCGTGACTGTGCCTCTCTGTATCCCTGACTTCTGGACCGTTTGACTGACTACTCTTCTGCCTGCTCCTTTTACCAATACATGCTTCTCTACTCAACAAGCCTGTGCCTGTGTCTGTGTTTGAGACCAGTTGCTTCCTGTGCTGCCCCACTACTCTGCCACTCTGCTCTGCTACTGACAAGGAGGCACATTCCATCCTCCTCTGCCAGCCCAACACACCTAATCAAAGTATGTTAATATTCATTAATAAAATAAGATACTGCAGAGTTTAGTAAAGAATCTCTTTGAGGCAGCATTGCTTTGGGAAGAAGGGTTAACCCAATCATACACAGAGACATACATGGACACTGCCTCCCCGTTCCCTGAGATTTGCCAGTATATGGAAAATGCGGAGAAAACACTTATCACATTGGTGAAACAGCAGAGGGGGAAACAATGAATGTCCTCCCCCAGCCTTACTGCATCAAAAATAGCAAACATCCTTGTAGAACCTAAAAGACTAACCATTTATTTCACTGTAAGAGTTCATCAGCTACTTCAGACTCTCCCATCAGTTGCCCTTCTCTTCTGCAAAAACAGAAAAAAGGAACATTAGATCTGATCATGGATCTTCTATATCTCCGGTAGTTTTTGCACCTCTTCCTGGAAGTAAATCCCACTGAAATCAATGGAAGATACTTCCACATTAACATGGTGGAATATTAATAAACATTATCTGATGAATGGAAAAATGAAGTACTTACAAAAGATCAAGAACTGGATAGTGGGTCTGGATGTTCCTGAAGTCCTCTTGCACAAAAGCAGGGAAGAGGTGAGAAACAAGTCCACCAATGATAAGGTCACCTTCCTGATAGTAGCTGTGTGGAACACTGAGCAGATAACCAATGGTGCATATGTTGGTACATGGCCTGCACACTATGGACGGCAGGAGAAAGAATACTAACACAAAGATATTGAGAGCATATCTGCTTTCTATACAGACAGACAGACTCCAGTGTTGTCCAGTGTTGTCCAACATTGGCATCACACTTGATACAGAAGCCTGGCAACTCAAATTAAGTGAAAAAAATGACACCAAATTGTTAGGACTCTGAGTGGTCTAGCCCTTGCTGGGAATGACAGAGAGGTATTTTTATTCAAACTTAGACTTTTACTGGGTGTTCTCTGATAATCTGTGGAGACCTTGTCGAAAGGAGATTGAAATCACTATGAGTCTAATCATTACAGAGAAGATAATTAAGGGTTATCTGTGGCACCAGATTTGTCAGAAGAATGGAAGAAAACATGTTTATCATATTTTAGCATAAGTGGGCTCTACTACTTTGTGAGACAGCAAAAGGGCATGTAGAATAAGAAAAGAAAGTCAAGAGTTGGGCTTTGGGATGAAGCTGTCTGCTAACAAAGCACTATGCTACTGCCTCTAGTCTCCTATAGCTTTCGGTCTCTTAGCTCCCTACCTCTAGCTCAACGAGGCTGAGAAGAAAGCCAGGCACAACAGTCATAATTAGGGCCAGCCAGATCAGGAATTGGTAGAGGGCTCTTTGACATGAAAGACCCCACCTACTTAGGTTGGTCCATGAATGCTTAGTACCAGTGACAGTAATATGTTCAAAGCTTCATCAGGGGTGGGTGAAATGTGCTCTAGAACAGAGTTTGCCAATCTATGGGTCAGAACTCAAAAAAGACTCAAAACAATCAAAAAAGACTCAAAACAATCAAAAAAGACTCAAAACAATCAAAAAAGACTCAAAACAGGAGAGCATCCTGACTTCTATGGACCTAAAGGTATGATGTTTACTTCATTATCCACTGGTAACTATAAAGATTAAGGGAAAGGTCTATGACTGTTTGAAAGACTTTGGGGCCACTTATTCTGTCCTGAATAAACCACCCCCAGAGACAAAGACCATAAACGAATATGTGAGCATTACAGGAGTCCAAGGTCAAGCAGAGAAATGTCAATTTTTGGAGAACAGCTACATAAGTCTCAAAGGGAAGCTCAGCTCAGAACATGCCTTCTTGTATACTCCCACTTGCCAAGTGAACCTCATGGGGTGAAACTTCTTATACAAATTAAGGGCAACCATACACTTTACACCTGAAAGGACTGAACTGACTGTTCCTATACATAGAATGTACAGTTGGCCCTCGGCATCTGGGAGGTTCTGTTCCTGAACCCGCAGGTTGGGGCCCTCGTCTGACTTCCAGATGTGACCAGAAGCACTTTCTGGCCACGTCTGAAGGTGTTCTGAGGCTTCAGAAAGCTCTCCCCACAAAGCTCCTCCAGAAAGCTCTGCGGGTGTCAGAAAGGCGTGTCCGGTTTTCAGAAAAAACAGAAGCATCTTTCCGATGGGGGCCTCAGAACACCTCACAGAGATGTCAGAAATGAATTTCTGGTTTTCAGAAAAACTGTTGAGCTCTTAACAGTTGCGCTGGCCAATCTCTAGGGTCAAACACCCCCATCACACAATGGGGCACAAAAGGCAGCTTACAATACCTAGTAAAATCATAATAAGAATACAATAAACAATACAATAAAAATCCAATATTTAACAGCATACTAAGAACAAGAGCAGAACCATAACTAAACCACAAACAGAAACAACCAGAGCAGTAGCATCAAACACAAACAAACACAAACAAATGCAGATAAAGTGGCATAAAAAATAGAGAGGAGATAAAAGCAGCAAAAAGACAACAATACCATGAACATTAAATTGGGACAAATTGGCAGACCAGTTCTAAGCTCAGCGGCGCCCAGGTCTCCAGCGGTGCAGGAATGGCTACTACTGGATCCAGTTGGTGCTGGGCTAGTGCTGGGAGTCTCCTTGGATCTGCACCCACTTTTGAGCAGGTGCAGACCCCAAGAGGTCTACGTTAGGCTGCCTGGGTTGGAAGGAGCCAGAGCCTATGGCTGTCTCCGACCCCCTCCCAGGCCCAATCCTTCACTCCCTCTGCCTCCCTCTACCCTGTTCCGCCCATTCCCCACCTCCCCCCCTGCCCCAAGACAACTCCAACCAGTTGGAGAAGCTCAGTTCGTCCATCCATCCATGCAGTGCTTAGGCTAACTTCTCAAGTCATTCTTGTGAGTGAGGCTTGCTGTTTCATCCTGGTTTCCTTCATGTCACATTTCTTGGTGGTTCATTATTACTTCACCATGGCTTTTAGACACAAGCTCAGCAGGGTTCCCACAGTGGAGCTGTGTGCAGTCTTGCACACAGTAGATAATGGAGTGATTGCAAATCATTATCCGGAGAGGAATCTGGAGACAAAACCATCTGGTGAAAAGGTCATTTTGCACCCCTTGTACTTTCACTGGAAAGAACTATACCTCCATGTCACCTATTATTGCTTTAGGGCAGGAGTCCCCAAACCCCGACCCAGGGGCCAGATGCAGCCCGCAGCAAGCCTTTATCTGGCCCACAGCCAGCTTCTGGTCCCCTGCGAGCCACTGGTCCACTTGACCAAACATGACTGAAGCTGTGCTTCTGTTGTATCCAGAGGGTGTTCTGAGGGTCAGGGAGGCTGCCTAAAACATCACTTTCTGGTTTTCCTGAAAAACTGGAAGTAACTTTTTGTACCCTCTGAAGGCCTTAGAACAAACTGTGGGTCAGTACCCATTAGGTGGGTTGTGAGCCAATTTCAGGTGGGTCTCATCATTTCAGTATTTTACTTTCAATATATTAGACTTGATGCTACCATGGTATGTGACTGCATTTGGGGAAATGTGACAGACCTGTACTTTTAACAAGCTACTATGTACTGTATATTCTTTTATCAGTGATAGTCAATGAGATTTACTCCTGGATAAGTGTGGGTAGGATTGCAGCCTAGGATTGTTAACAATTTTCCTGCTTGATGATGTCACTTCCGGTCATGACATCACTTCTGGTGGGTCCTGACAGATTCTCATTCTAAAAAGCGGTGCTAAATGTTTGAGAACCACTGCCTTAGAAGGCTTTCTGAGGGTTGGGGAGGACTCCCTGGCCCACTAACTCCCGGATTGGCCTTTTCAGCCACACTAGACGCTGTGCCAGAACCACCATCCAGAGCGCGATACCAGAGTCTTTCGAGACTGAAGGGTGCCAATACAATCAATCAATCTTTATTGTACTTCTTCTGCTTTTATTAAGTTTTAAGCATTTTAACTGCATGATACTTAATATTTAATGAGCAAGTTGCGGTCTGCTCTCCAGCCTTTCAGCTGTGCCGGGCCTGGGCCTGCGCTGCCAGGGGTCTGCTGTCCTCAGTCTGTGGGGAGGTCTGACCCCGCGGAAGGCAGCGTCAGAGAATGAAGGACTGAGAGAAGCTGGGTCAGGAGCGCCCCTCCCCCCGGAGAACAGCAGAGCCTCCCCCCTCCCCCCAGAGAACAGCAGAGCCTCAGCCCCCCCCCCGCCTCACTCTGACAGTTAACTGGCCGTTGGCGCTGAGGCTCCTCAAACGGGCCTCTGATTGGCCAGACGGCGCGTGCCACCGCCACGCCCACCCTAGCCTCTCCCCTTCGCTGGTTGCTTCTGAAGGGGGAGGGCGGGGCAGCTGAAGGTAATCCCCAATGGGGAGGGGGGATGCTTGTGACGCAACAAGTGACGTCACGGTCCGTAGAGAGCGAGAGACCAAAAGCGACGCCCCCACACTTCAGGTACGACCGTTGAGACGTTTCAAGACTACTTTGACAGACATTGAAGAGCTTCCCTGAGTGGGCTACGTAATCTATGAGTCCTCTTTAGTCTATGGCCCGCCACCTCTCTCTGTTACAACTCCACGTCGCATGCGTGGGGAGGGAGCGCTCCCTTCCAGACCGGAAGTGTCCGTCAGGGGGTGTGACGCTCTTGCCTCGCCTCTGTCCCCTTCCTTCTCGAGCCCCGGAACGTCTCGCGCTCCCTTCTCGCGAGAACATCCCCCCCACGCAGGCAAGCCTCGAAGCCGCGCCGGCGGTGCTCCGAGCGAGCAATGGGAGTGGGGAGGTGAGACTCAGACTCCGAAGTCACTGTCTGCCGCACAGGGCCTTGCAGTCCGCGTCCCCTTTAAAAGGGCTCTGGGAGGGGCCATCCGCAAGGCCTGGGGGGGAAGAGCTGAAGCCCCGCCCCCTCCTTGGGTCAGGGATTCTGGAAGGTCCCATTGGGAGGGGAGTCCGGCTTGGAATGGTCCTCAGTGACCCCCCCTTCCCACCCCAGATGGACCAGACCGAATGGACTAGCATCCTCAGCACGGTCCATACTCCCCACTGCTGACCTAGCTCAGGCACCCTCATTTCACCCGTGGGGGAACCACTGTGGTCCTCTCCTTGGAGGGGGGGGGAGGAGTGTGTGAATGGGGCTGGGGCTGCTTTCCTGGGAGTCAGCCCCATTGAGCTCAGTGGGCCTTACTTCTGAGTAGACCGTCGTAGAGTGGGGCTGGAACTCATACCTGTCTGCAGGACACACAACTCAACTGGTAGCGCTCACTCTGCCAGCGCACTTGAGGCGGTGTCTGGTGGGACCCCCAGATCTCCGCCACCTGGGAGCCAGACCAGCAATGCAGCGTGTCGGCCCCCCCACCGCCTGCCCTGAGCCTCTTGCTGGTGTTCCTCACGTTGCGCCTGACCTGCCAGTCCAGAAGGAACTGCGACGACATCATCAACAGTACTTCCTGGAAGCAGACCGTGCAAAGGGGTGCGACTTCAGAACATAAGAAGATCTCTGCTGGACCGGGCCCAGGGCCCAACTAGTCCAGCTTCCTGTATCTTACAGTGGCCCACCAGGTGCCTCAGGGAGCAACAGGGCACCTGCATCCTGGCGCCCTCCCTGGCATCTGGCCTTCTGAGGCAGCCTCCTTCTGAAACCAGGAGGGTGCACATGCCCATCATGGCTTGTGACCTGTGATGACTTTCCTTCCATACATCTGTTCGACCCCCTTTTAAAGGCATTCAGGTCAGATACCGTCACCACACCCTGTGGCAAGGAGTTCCACAGACTAATTATACGCCGGGTAAAGAAATATTTTCTTTTGGCTATCCTAACACTCCCAATTTTAGTGGTTGTCAGCTCGTTCTGGTACTGTGTGAGAGGGAGAAGAACATCTTTCTACCCATCCCCTGCACAGTGTCTTCCCCCATACCATGTGGCAAGGAGTTCCACTGGTTATCATCCCCTTTGGCCTGCCCTAACCCTCCAGGCACTCCAAGGCAGTGGCTGTCCCCTAGTTCTGGTGTTGTGTGAGTGGGAGAAGAACATCCCTCTATCCGTCCCCTGCATGATGTCTTCCCACATACCACGTGGCAAGGAGTTCCGCCGATTATTCTTTCCTTTTGACTGTCCTGACTCTCCCAATACTCGCTTTTAGTGAAAGTCCCTTGGTTCTTGTGTTGTATGAGGGGGAAAAGCGCATCCCTCTGTCCACTCTTCCCCTGTCCCTCTTCAGAGCTATCAGAAAGCACCTTGATTCCTGAACAGTGTAGCCACTGAATCCTGCAGTAATTGAGCATGGGAAAAATATGCTCAGCAGAATGAAACAAAGAGGAGGGTAGATTTAGATCTCAGGAAGCAGAATTGAAAATACCAAGTTAACTATGGACTGACTTGTTGGCATGAAAAGACACTGCCCTGCTCTTGGGGTTTCCAACTTGCTTTTCCTTCTGAAGTAAAATTATACAGTTCTCACATGTAAGTCCTCAAGGCAGAGCAGGTTATAAATATTCTATTTTCTGTTACAGATGCCCCGTCACTGCTCTGCCACTGGCTGCTGCTCCCGTGACACACCCGAGACTCGCAACCGAGGCATTTCCTTCCACCGGTGAGAGTTGAATCCGTTCTGCACTCTCCCAGTCAGTGGTGGACCTTCCAAGCCCCGTGCCCCAGGGCAAAGGTCCGCAATAGTAATAATAATAATAATAATAATAATAATTAACTAGGTATTTATATACCGCCTTTCTGGTCATCGGATTACTCCTCTGACTTTATTCAAGGCAGTTTACATAGGCAGGCATTTCTAAATCCCTCAAGGGGATTTTTACAATCATAGAGGTTCTCTCTTTCAAGAACCGACAACATTTCAGAATGGATCTTCCTGGTTTGATCTCACTTCTGGCCTCCAGTTCTCCCAGGCAGGCTGACAAGCAGCTCCATCTCTCACATGGAGGGTAGCCGAGACGCTTCTTGCTCACACCAATGGCTTTTCAGCTGCTTCAAGGTCTCGCCATTCTCAGCAGCTCAGAGAGCTGCCGGTGTCCTCAAACTGGTGACCATCTGATGTTATATTCGGGCTAATGGAGGCTCTGCCCTCTAGACCAGACCTCCTGCCCTCCTGCAATGGCACCCACTTGTGGGATGCTGCCCCTCCACATGCGAATCCACCCCCCCCCCACCAAAACATTGCAGAGACTTGCACAACTCCGGGATGCATCAGAGAAGCCTCTTGAGGCTTCCCTGATGTCTTAAACTGTGCTTCTGACAAACCGAAAGCAGTTTCTGACTGTGTTGGAAGCCTCAATAAGGCTTCCGCAGAGTCCTAGAAGCCCCTTTTACTTAATGGCAGGTCCACCACTGCTTCCAATCTTCCATTCAGTTTTATAATGGTATTGTATTGAGGGCTGAGTAGTACTGAATTGAAAACTCCATTTGTGGCAGGGAACTCTGTACCCAGCTACCAGTATGTTTTTGGTTTTTTTTAAATATGTGTTCCACTGTTCCTCAAGGCACTCATATTTGGGGATTCTTCTGACCTAAGTACTTGTCAGGATTAGATCTACGTAGCAGGGAAAGGGAAAGGTTAAGAAATGCCTGTCAGATTCTACAGTACTGTGATTCCTTTGTTGTCCAGTTGGAGACTTGTTCTTTATTTCGCTGAAAGAATTCCTGCATATTGCTGCTTTTTTATTGTAGCCGAGAACAGCTTTAGCACAGTCCCAAGCTGCTTGGCATCTTATTTACCTTTAAAAAATTGTGTCATGTTGTGCTCAGAGAATGCTATTCAAGGTGGTTCATATAAATATTATCAAACCACAATGCAATCACAAACTGATGCTAAAAAACAAGAAGAATTAAAACCTAAAACATAGCTCAATTGCAAAGTAGTTAACCAATAAACTTTAAAAAAGCAGCAATTAATAAACCGTATGCCACCAATAATTTTATCACCATCAGGCATTTGCGCCTAAAGGACAGCAAAGATGTCACCAGGTGAATATCTCTTGGGAGGGAGGTCCATAACCTGAGTGCAACCAATAAAAGACCCTATCTTTGGTAAATGCCTTCCTAAACTCAGATGTCCGGCACCCAGAGAGAACGGCCTGTGATGATGATCTCAGTTATTGGGCAAATTCATATAGGACAAGGCCATTCTTAAGGCACCCTGGTCTTCCTTTCCCTTTTACCTGACCCCCTCCATATGGTCCTTTGTCTTCAGGGGGATTTGACTTCTTTTAATGCTGTGATTCACACTGTTTCATTCTTGCAGACTGCCGAAGGACAATCCCCGACGAGCTGTGTGGCTAGAGAACTGTCGGCGGAAGGACCTGAGTGGTCAAGGTCTCTGGGACCCTGCCTCTAAGTATGTTTACTTTTGCTCCAAGCATTTTGAGAAGAGTTGCTTCGAACTAGTGGGCACCAGGTAGGTCATTGAAGTCCAGGAGGCCTGTAAGGTCAAGCAGTCAGATCTGGTCTTGTCAAGGCAAGGACTTGTGTCACATCTGGCATTGGTGAAGGTACTGCTGGGAAATGGGGGCCCTGCTGTAGCCTCCCTGAAGTTCAGAACGTGGAGGAGGGAGGTAAAAATGCTCTGAAGTCCAGAAAAACAAAACAAGTCTTGAAGGCGAGAAAGAGCTGTCATGGAGCTCCAGTCTGGTTTATTTATGAGTGACCAGCTTCTAATTTATAGTATTCTTCCAGAAAAAAAAAATACCAGCACAAACACTGAAAAAGTAGACTTTGACAACTCAGAACTGGAAGCCAACTGGCTTTTAATTTTTGGTGGAAAGGACACCAAAAGTGAGGACAGGTTGTAGTCATTAGCAGTAGTTTAGTTTCAGTTTCAGTTTCAGCACCTTTATTGGCATACAATTACAACACATTGAGAACATTCATACATAAAAAGCTAGGGGAAGCCAAAAAGAAAAAAAAAACATAGTTTTTGTCAACATAGCAGACTACAAATGACACCTATAACCCAAGCACTTCAGAGAATAGGGGCACACTTCCAATTTGTCGCCACAATTTGTGAGATAAATTTAGCTATCTGAGAAACAATGTCAGAATCGATGGTTAATAAAAATTGCAATATAGCAAAATCCTCAGCAAGGGAGTTAAGATAAAATTGGAGGGCTAGACATTTCCTTCTGGCCTCATTATGAAGTGGACAATGAAAAAGAAGGTGGTCTTAATGTTTCTACAGCCCGCTGAGGACAGGGACAGATTCTTTCCTGAAAAGGGATGCCATTAAATCTACCCCAAATAACAGAAGATGGAATTGAATTACAATGGGCCATAGAAAAGGCCCTTCTAATTTTTGGGCATTCCAAAATATAGTTGGGAATTTCGCCTACTTTAACCAGTAAATGATAGTATAAAGGTGAACAAGTTTTGTTGGCAGCACATAAAATATTGGAAGAATGAATATCCAAGAGTCTCCCTTTAATGAGCCTGAAAGCCTCGGCTTGTGACAGATGACCAAGTAAGTCAGGCTCAACTCCCAGTTGTTTTATTTTTGCGCTCCAAGGTTTATCAAAGAAGTAAGGGTCATCAAGAAGGTGATGTAGGAGAGTGTTAGGGTCAGTATTGTAGAAAATTTTGAGCCAAAATTTAATCGCTGTAATCCACGCCAGTGTTTCAAGTTGGATTTGGCCTGATTCAATACAGAGCACCTCATAAGACACACACCGGGGCAAACCCAGTGCATTAGCAGTAGCAAACTTGTCTGCTCAGTAAAATATTGGATTTCTGTTAAGCTGTATTAAATTAGTATATGTGTCTCTGTGAATGTGCACATGAAAGCACGTTATATGGTAGTAGGCATCTTCATTATGTCTTGGGGGGGAATACGAATCTCTAAGAAATATGGATGACAAAGATTAAGACTGTTGTACTCACGGCTCATTGGTACACAGAGATATGGGCAAAAATGTTGCCATGGTGCCAGTATGTAACTGATTGACTGCAAATGCAGTTAGCATCTCCCAGGATCCTGTAGCCCCTGAAAAACTTCACCCTTCTGCCCAGTCATCCACAATTAGGATGCTCTTCCAGAGATGAATGCTGGGCAGTCTTCATCCAGCAACGGCTTATGTGTGTCTGTACTTTCTTCCTAGTGGTTACCATCGGCTCAAGGAGGGTGCTGTCCCCACAATATTTGAGCTTCATGCCAAGCCACGCCGAAAAGCAAAGCTAGGGAGCTCCAGACTTGGAAAACGTCAGCAGGAGCAGAGGTGAGCTACCCTTTTGACTTTGTCTTCCCTTGTTTGTTAATGGTATTTTTTTTCCTTACTGGCTCCACACATCTGTGGGCTTAGAGCAGAGGGGTGCTTTTAAGAAACAATTGCAGAGTAGAACTGTGGAGGCTATGGCTGGAAGCAGGGACAAGGATGGGGAGGAAGAAACTGATGGAGGTTATGGATAGTTAATATGGCGAATGTAGACATAGGATTGTAGTGTAGGAGTAATAATGGATCCAAATGAGATCTGACTGTTCCTAGCATTGTTCTGTAGCCTTAAGATGCAGTATATACTTATCTAATTTGACCATCACTGCAGCCTCATAAGAAACATTGAATAAGGGTTTCCTTTGTTTCCCATATCCAGGCCTAGTGCACTCTCAGCTGTTCCTTGCTGGCACACTTGGATTGTTGAATCTCATAGGAAGTGTCTAAAGTAGCTGGCTTCAGACTCTGGAGTAAGGCTGGCCCTATATGTGCCCTTTGCATCCATGTGATTTCTTCCCTTGATTGCCAACATTCATCACTGCTTTGAGGCAGGAGAGTGGCAGATCCTCTCGGTTTGCTTTTGTGTCTGATTTGGTTCTGTTCTGTTTCCTATAGCTGTGGTTCTTGCCCCAAGGAGGAGTCACCTTCATTGTGCATGGACATCTCATGCTTTCCTGCACAAGAACTACCAAGCCCTGGAGCTGCACCCTCCAGTGGTGAGCCCCGAAGCCAGCCCATCCTTCCCGGGCCAGAGCCAGAAAGCCTGGCCCCTCTGACAGACATTCCCCTGGAACAGTCACCAGCTGCTACAGGTCAAGAAGAAGCGTCTCCCTCTCCAGCCCTTCCGGAGCCTGTGGGGGATCCATCCCACCCTGTTTCCCTCTCTCTCTACATGCTGCGCCTACCTCCTCCAGCTGGCGCTTACATCCAGAACGAGCACAGCTACCAGGTGGGCAGTGCCTTGCTTTGGAAACGGCGGGCTGAGGCAGCACTTGATGCTTTGGGGAAAGCGCAGCGGCAGCTGCAGGCCTGCCGGCGCCGAGAGCAACGACTTCGCCTGCGTATCTGTGAGCTACAGCGTGAACGACGGCCACACAGCGCTGATGCTGCACATCGACGGCTCAAAGAGCACATGCAGGTCTTTGAACTGCAGCTGCTCAATGACGTTGAGTAACACTGAGATCGGCCGAGCGGATTTTTCCCTTTGGGACATAGTCTCAGTTTTGGCTTGTATGGTGTTTCTCCTGGCCAAAACTGTGTCAGAGTTTGGGGGCTTTGGGACTAACCTGCTCCTCGGCACATGTCTTCAGTCCCCTTATATTTACTCTGTATCTGTAAATAAAGATTGTTTTGTATGAGTGGATGCTCCAGCTTGGCTCAAAGACGCTTGAGTTGCTTCCAGACCAGTCCAGCATTGCAGGTACCTGTGGTTTTCAGTATGGTATGACCCAAGGGGCAGGAAGGCCACATCAGCATCTGTCACAAGAAACTGCTCATCCTCACTATAAAGGACTTGAAATAGTTGGGGGGTCAGAAAGCGTCCCACTTGTTTTTTGGGGGGAGGGCTGCTTCTCCCAATCCATTCCAGTCTCCTCTGTTCATGTCATTATGTAAACACTTGCACAAGGGGGAGGAATACATTGTTCCTTTCAGCAGTCTGTTCCGCAGCCAGCCAACTGCAGCATTCCTTTCCTGATTTATAACAGGACTATAGAGAGTAGAAGCATATTTTGGTATGTTGGTGGTGGACACCAAACTAACTCTGCTTCTGGCCATGAACAAAGAGTAGGATCATGAGGCATGAAAGGATCTGCAGTTGTTTACTTCCCTTCATCAAGTAGCCCTTTACCAAAGGGTTAATTTTAAAATCCACAATGCTGGTTAATGAGCTGTGAGCAATGTTGAACTGTGCAGTCTCCAGAAATGTCATTGCAGTGTGTATGTTCATCCAGATTGTACATACGAAGGCAGCACAGTGTTGACACTAGCATGGTGGTGCAATTAACACCCATCTAAATGCTCTTGATGGTATTTTGCTCTAATTTAAGATGAGACAGTCGCACACATATCACTCCCCTCCCAGCAGTGTTCACTGTAACCCAGTGGTTCTCACACATTTTGCACTGGAACCCACTTTTTAGAATGAGAATCTGTCAGGATCCACTGGAAGTGATGTCGTGACTGGAAGTGACATCATCAAGCAGGAAAATTTTTAACTATCCTAGGCTGCAGTTCTACCTACACTTATCCAGGAGTAAGTCCCATTTACTATCATTGTTAAAACCATATACAGAGTAGCTTGTTAAAAGTACAGGTCTGTAACATTTCCCCAAATGCAGCACATACCATGGTACTATCAAGTCTAATATATTAAAAATAAAATATTGAAATGAATGGGGGCCCACCTTAAGTTGGCTTGCAACCAACCTAGTAGGTCCCAACCCATAGTTTGAGAAACACTGTTGTAACCAAATATTCTTATCAGAGAGCAGAAAAAGTTACAACAAAGCCAGGCACTACTGAAAGCTATTTTAGCCCAATTGCTAAGAACCTGAGCAGGACTGGAACACAATCTCCTTGTACCTGAAGGAGTATGTGATTTGCCTCCCCCTTCATCTGATGGTGTTCTAGTCTTCAACTTTTTTCACTCCTGTAAGTGGTCACAACCTCGTTGGGTCCTGCCTTCAAGGTTGAAAAACACATATTTAATGAGATGTTACTGCATGGACACAATCCCAGAACACAGCCTCAGTGTTCAAGTATTCATTAATTGCTATTTTATCTGTTTGTAAAGGTCAAAGAGCTGCATGCTTAACCCCCTTGATGCTGGGCAAGATGGATCTTTGGCCTGAGCCTGCAGGACTTTTCCTTAGGTTCTCACATTCACTTCCCAGCTGTTGAAGGAAATCTACCAAAGAGGAAAATGGACCATGTGTAACCGGTTCTGTCCCATTCTTGTTTGACCCACCATTGCAAGGGTAACTTTCCAGATTTTCCCCAGCTAGTCTGGGGTTATTTGGGCAATTCAGAGGGGAGCTCTGTACTGCAGAGTTGAACCCGTTTGACACCTGTTTAAGCCATTTCTGCCCCATGTTGTGTATATGCAACAGGGATCAAATGTGTACACCTGTGGGTTGGGCAGAAATGGGTTGATGATCATTGCTTTCCAAGAAAGGTGTTTGGGAATAGAGTTGCTAATCCTCCAAGTTTGCTCTGGAACCTCTGGCTTTGCCTACGAATTCTGCTGGATGCCATTAAAGGCATAGGGTCTCCTTCAATCTAAGGGGTAATCCTTGGCCTGGAACTAGAGCACCAGCATCAGCAACATGTATATTCCCATAGGAAATCTAATCAGTGCTTTCAGCCCAGAATTAATGGTAAACAGAGAGGGGGGGGGATCACAGCTAACCCTTCCTCAATTGCCTTTCTGCAGGTAGGAATGCACAATAGATAAGCTGCATCGTCTTTGAGATTCAAGCCAGATTGAAAATTTCATAACAAAATGTTACTGAAAAGAACACCTCCCCATTCCATAGCCAAGTGAAAGAATCCAAGAGAAGAGACTGCAGGACGCAAGACCAAGCAGGTAGACGTGACACGACACCTCTGCTAACTGGGCTAAGTGGTACTTTTAAAAGTAGTGGCTCTCTTACATTTAACAGGGACGAACAGTTGTCCTGATTCAACCCAGCACAGCATTGTATCCAGTGGCTACTTGCTTCTGTCTCCCTTGTGTCTTTTTTCTTTTTTTTAAGATTGCGTGCCCCTTGGGGACAGGGAACATTCTTCCCTTTCACTGCTACATAAACTGCTTTGCAAACTATTTGTTGTTGTTGAACAACACAACACTCTCTATAATACTCTAAATAATAATGATAGTTCTGTGATTGGTACAAGCCAGGTTATGTTGTGGAGAGATAGGGCTAGACTCCCTTTCCATCACACCAGGTGACACACATACACACCCCCTGCAACTGAGATTTGAAAAAAACATGCCAGTTTCATATCATGATGGTTAATTGAGTGCACATACCTATACACATGGAAACAGAAACACTGGAGTCATTTTAAAGTGAGTCGAAGGGTGGTTGGTATCATTGTTGCCTACTGTGTGCACACTATTGTCTTACCTCTCTTTTCAATCAGGTTTTCCAGAGTTGTGAAGTATGTTTATATACCACTTTTCAACAACACAAATTCACAAACTAGTTTACAGGGAAAATCAAATAATTGAATGGCTCTCTGACCCAAAGGAGCTCACAAAAAAGACACAGAATTCATTCATTTTAACCCACCTTTCTTCCCAAAGGAACCCGGCACCTAACAAAAAACAGGTGCACAGGTATATAAAACATACAATCTCAATTTAAAAACAGCAATTATACAGTAAGCTAAACCCCATAAAACAAGTAAGACAATAATAAGCATCCCAGCAGACAGACACTGGTAAAGTGAGAAAGGCACTAGGTTGGGGGTGAACAGGGATGCTCTTCCTGCTAAATATAAGAGCTTTGAAGCACTACCACAAAACAAGCAATGGACAAACTGAAGGCGAGAGGGTGGGATAATTTTAGATGTCACAAGCAAGTAACTTTTCATGCTGCTTTCAGTTTTCTGAAAAAGGCACACACATTACATCATCCACCTCTTGCTGTGCTCAGAGGGAGAGGGAACACACTGCCGGAGAGAGACGGGAAACAAGCCCTCCCCATTTGCTTTCATTTTCATTGAACTTTCAGTTTCATCTCCTGTGCAGAACAGGAAGGACAGCAGGCTGGCAACAGTGAGTTTTTCCTGAATTCTTTTGAACTTTGACGGGAGACAGAAGATGGTTTTAGATCAAAGCACTTGAAGGTCTTCCCTTTCCCTTGAGATTGTATAAACAGGTTTCTTTTGTCCCGCTGTCACCTCTGCTGTTTCAGTGTGAGCCAGTAAGGAAAACAGTGCTATCTGTGGACAGCGGAGGTTTGCTGCAAACAGCAAGGGAAGAGGAAGGTGAACTCTAACAGTGAAACAGCACAAGGGAAACAAATGACTCTCCCTTCCCATGTGCCATGGTACAGATCCCCACACATGGCACATTTTGGGCAATGTATAGCAGGACCCTCTGGTTCTGGGTTGGTGAGTGTGTGTGTGTGCATGCGTTAAAAGAATAATCTCCTCCATTTCTTTAATCTGGAGTGGCCAGAAAACAGTTTAACATACCTGGATTGTAGCTGTTGCTTATTTTCTACCCCACCTCCTTCTCAAATGGTTGCTTTCTTGCTTCTACGTTCCTTCCCTTTGCCTTTTCAGTAAAGCTGCTCTTCAGATCCCCCACTTTCCATCATCTGTCTCTTTCTCCATACATTTCCCAATATGAAAGGAGTGAATGAGTACTCTACAGCAGAGGTCTTCTATCTTTTTCATGCCACAACCCCAATAAATACAAGCATAAATAAAATATGAGACTAGAGACCCACCGTTGGTCCTACCCCTCTTCTGGAACCCTGACCATCCACTCCCTGCTCCCTTCCACAACTGTTCACTGAAACTAAATATTCTTATCAGAGAGAGCAGAAAAAGCCTGGCACTAGTGAAAGCTATTTTAGCCGAATTGCTAAGAACCTGAGCAGGACTAGGACACTATCTCCTGGTACCTGAAGGGGCTACACCAGATGCCTCTTCCTTTACCTGGTGGTGCTCTAGTCCAGTGATCTTCAGCCTTTTTCATTCCTGTAAGTTGCTGCGACCCCACAACTGAAGCTTCACGACCCCATTGGGGTCCTGAACCCAAAGCTGAAGAACACTGCTGTACTGCTTTAGACAATGCAATTAGTTTTTCTAGCTATTGTTGCTGCTCTGCGGAAGTTCTGTCTCCTTCCCTGGTTTTCACCCTGGTACAGCTGCCAAGGAACCTGAATCTATCAGCAGCCACTTCAACTCCTACCAACCTGTGCCAGTTGGCTATTACTTGCATAGCCCCAGCATTCTTGTCTTGTCTCCCAACTACAGTAACACCCTTGGAATGCCTCCTCTGATCAAAGTCAAAGTCTTTTCCAATCCCCCAGCACTTTCAGGCAAAAAAAAGTGACTCACAAATGTTGCATTCATTGGGCTAGGGCCTAAGCTGGGCTCCCTCAGTTCGTTTTAAACCAGATGCCTACAGATAACACATTTCACATCCATGAAATTTGCTGCCATCAGCAGGGTAAGTACAGCATGGGCAAGATTATCAGAAATGGCAGGAGGCAGGGGGAAGTGATTGGTGGAGAGAGCTAGTGGAAATGTGCGGCCTGAGGCAGCCACCTCATCCTGCCTCATTTGTGGGCCAGCCCTGTTCTTCAGAGTGGCGAAAAAGCAAGCGTTCAAACATCTAGAAGCAGAGAAAGAGGCCAAGATACTATAAAGGGATTATTGTACCCTGCAGAATTACCCTATTGTTTGCTTTGCTCTTAATGGATTTCATCGTAAATATGCTATTTTTGTCATCTCTATATGGTAGGCTAACTGGTTATAAAAAGGCAAGGCCCAGAACTTTACATTTCTATTCTGAACTTGCAACAAGTGACACTTTCTTCCCTTAATTTCAGAATCAACCTCCCACCCTTGATCTGGAGGTCTCTGACCTGTTTTTCTTTCCCCCTTTTCCAAAAACATCTGGTAAGGGCCAAGATGGCTGTCAGCGTCCGCTGCAGACTGGTTGACTTTTTGGATGAGCTAACAGAGGAGGAATTCAAGAGATTTAAGATGCACCTTGAGGACTACCCACTAGAGGAAGGCTACAAGGCCATTCCACACTGTCAGACGGAGATAGCTGGCCGCATTGAAATTGCCCAGCTCATGGTCAATGCCTATGAAGAGGCCAAGTCACTGCAGATGACAGTCAACATATTTAACAGAATAAACAAGAAGGATCTGTCAGCAAAAGTCAGGCATGAGATGCCACCACGTAAGTAACAAGAAAAAAAAAAGCCCCTGCTCTACCTACAACCTGTAGCTAACAACCTGTAGCTAACCTGTGACTAACAATGCACTTCTAAGCATGTCTACCCAGAAGTAAGTCCCACTGAGTTAAATGGGACTTACTCCTAGGTAAGTGTGTATAGGATTACATCCTGAAAGACTGAACTGTGAAGCAGGACTTTTCTGGTTTTAAAGCCCTCTTATTCTTTTCCAGGGCATCTTTTCCAGTGGCTGTTGCTGGGGTCTCAACAGCATCTTTTTGGATTGTAAACTCTTTGGGGACAGGAACCATTTATTGATTTATTTGCTATATAGATTGTTTTGTGAACTACTATTTTTAATCAGTGGTATATACATATTTATTAGTAATAGTAATGATAATAATTTTACTTGTTAATAAACCATAATTTTAGCTGCATCCATTGCAACTGCTGGTGCACTTTTCTTGTCCATGTGATGATTACAGAAGCCAGAAGGTAACCAAAAGGTCTTTTTCTTTCTTTCTTTCTTTCTTTCTTTCTTTCTTTCTTTCTTTCTTTCTTTCTTTCTTTCTTTCTTTCTTTCTTTCTTTCTCCTTTTGCTGTTCCGTTTGTTTCTGACAGGCTTCTTTCAACCCGCAAAACCCGTAACCCTGTCCAAGGAAGAAAAAAGAAGAAAGGAAGAAAAGATGATATCAGACCTCTGTGACCGTCTGGAAGGGACTCAAAAGAGAGGTTAGTTGTTGTCAGCAGATGAATTAAGGCAGGGGGTTAGCAGCAGGTAGAGTGAGATCTATTGGTAGGTATCCAATATCTGACTTGCTGTAATTTGCAGTAATTCAACCAGGCGTTCTGACAACAGCAAGATAAATTTCAAGAAAAAAAGGAAATGAAAAATCTCTGCCATAGCTGCCCTTGTCCCAATTGTGTCTCTTTTGGCCTCAATGTTTCCCACCCCTGTAAAACAGGAATACTGTGTTCACTGGTTGCCTTTGACCAGATCTCTTTGGTGTTAGAATTAATGATTTGTCAGATGTAGATTTATACTTCTGCGGCTAGTATTATAATGCCGTTGTACAAATCTATGGTAAGGCCACACCTGGAGTATTGTGTCCAGTTCTGGTCGCTGCATCTCAAAAAAGACATAGTGAAAATGGAAAAGGTGCAAAAGAGAGCGGGGCACCTGATTATGCCCCGTAATGTCTCTGATTACGGGGCTGGGGCACCTTCCTTATGAGGAAAGGCTACGGCGTTTGGGCCTCTTCAGCCTAGAAAAGAGACGCCTGAGGGGGGACATGATTGAGACATACAAAATTATGCAGGGGATGGACAGAGTGGATAGGGAGATGCTCTTTACACTCTCACATAATACCAGAACCAGGGGACATCCACTAAAATTGAGTGTTGGGCGGGTTAGGACAGACAAAAGAAAATATTTCTTTACTCAGCGTGTGGTTGGTCTGTGGAACACCTTGCCACAGGATGTGGTGCTGGCGTCTAGCCTAGATGCCTTTAAAAGGGGATTGGACAAGTTTCTGGAGGAAAAATCCATTATGGGGTATAAGCCATGATGTGTGTGCGCAACCTCCTGATTTTAGAAATGGGTTATGTCAGAATGCCAATGCAAGGGAGGGCACCAGGATGAGGTCTCTTGTTATCTGGTGTGCTCCCTGGGGCATTTGGTGGGCCGCTGTGAGATACAGGAAGCTGGACTAGATGAGCCTATGGCCTGATCCAGTGGGGCTGTTCTTATGTTCTTATGTTCTTATGTGCAGGGTCTCCCTAGCCTATGGCACAAGGGGTGTAGTAGGCAATGAACTCTGTCCCCTGAGCTGCTGCCATATTGTATTGGGCTCCCCAGCCATGCTTGTGCACCTAGCTCCAGCTGGGAATCTTAGGGTTCTAATAAAGGACAAAGCTGTTCCTACAAACCTCAGGCCTGCTCACCCTTGGTGCATTCAGACAGAAGGCTGGTAACGCCCACAGTCACAGATGGCTATTCCTTGTAGTTATGCTAGTCTTAGCTATCTTATAGCTATCTTATAGCGATCTTATCTTATAGCTATAGCTTATCTGATAGCTATCTTATAGCTATCTTATAGCTAGTCTTAGCTATAGTCTTAGCTATACGAGATGCTCGTATAATGCATCTCCCATCCCTACGTCAACAGGAGAACAGAGGGCTAGGTTTGCTGCAAAAGGGAACTTGTTGTAAGTGGAAATTGCTGGACACTTGCACTATATCAGTGTTTCTCAAATGGTGGGACTCACTAGGTGGGTCGCTAGCCAATTTCAGGTGGGTCCCCATTCTTTTCAATCTGTATTTTATTTTTAATATATGAGACTTGATGCTCCCATGGTATGTGACTGCATTTGAGGAAATCTTAGAGACCTGTACTTTTAACAAGCTAATGTGTATAAGCTATTAACAATGGGGCAAGGGTAAGTGTGGATAGAACTTCAGCCTTTGGGATGTTTGGGGTTTTTTAAAAAAACAGATCAATAACCACTAAGTAGAGTTAGGAAGGTTCGTCTTCATTTTAAATACGTTTTTAAACTTATACTTATTGTAAGCTTTTAATTTACTGACTAAATTTGATTTGATTTTGTCATGTGGGTTTTTTAAAAATTTGCTGCTTGATGATGTCATTTCTGGCCGTGACATCACGTCCAGGTTAATGACATCGCTTCCAGTGGGTCCTGACAGATTGTCATTCTATAAAGTGGGTACTCATGGTAAAAAGTTTGAGAACCACTGCACTAGATCATGGAAGTCAGAGCTGTTGTCAGTTTGCATCAGGCCCTGAGACAAGGTGAAGATCTGGGCCCCTAAAAGCCCCCATGGTGTGGTTTTCCCATCCAACAGCTTACTGGGTTTGTCAATGGCTTGCAGGCTGGTAGGAGCAGTTTTTTCCCCTCTCTAACTGATTGGGCGTCTTCCAGGCAGCAGTCCCTGCAGAGGGAATCTGGAGTAACCAGGGCAGTGGCAGCTCCTCCACTTCTGCCCTCCAAATATGGAAGAAACTCCCCCCCCCCCAGCCACCAATCAACCTGGAAAACTGAAGGGGAAGCTGCACTCTGGCAACTTCCAGGAGCCCAGATCTTTGCCTTGCCACAGGGTCTTGCTCAACCTGACACCTGACTCCAGTGATCTAATGCACATTTTCATTGGGGGGGAGGGGCTTTATTATTTTCACTCAGTTGCAAACAGAGTTAAGCACAATTCAGACATTCATCTGAACACTCATATAGTAGATCACATGGGGAAAAATGTTGGTATGGGCACTAGCCACTAGGTACCCATTACAGCCAAATACAATCAGTATTGGAGAAAGAGCAGGCTTTTCCTGTTGAATTTCAACCTGAAACCATGCCAAAGAAGATCCTACAGAAGCAGAACATTTTTAGAGCTTACCCTAGGGATGAAAATTGTGCATATGTTCTTTGACACTACCAAAGGCACTGTTAAATTAAACTACTTCCTTCACTATTAAAATGTTGTTTGTCTTCACTTTCCGATGACCCGGCTCTGTAATCTGACTCTTGTTAGCTAAAGCTGCGGCACTGTTAAATTGTGGATGAACATGGGAACCATCACACTGATTTTTGCTCTGTCTCTGTCTCTAGTGGAGGTGACTCTGGATCCCAAGACTGCCTTCCCTACCCTCATCCTTTCTGAAGATCTGAAAAGTGTGTATTTGGGACACCGAGCCCAGTCTCTTCCTGACAACCCGAAGCGCTTCAATTTTTCGCCGTGTGTTCTGGGAGCAGAAAGCATCAGCTCTGGGACTGTAGAATGGGTGGTGGAAGTGGGGAAGGCCAAAGGATGGGCCATTGGTGTTGTCCGGGAATCAATAGAGAGAAAATGGCACCTTTATATCACAGTCAATCAAGGGTTTTGGGTATTGCAGCTGTCTGACGGAGAATATCAGGCCTCTACCACCCCTTCCACCACTCTTCCGCTGTGGAAATCGCCAAAACGGATCAAGGTGCGCCTGGAGTATGACTTTGGCATCCTCTCCTTTTATGATGCAGACTCGATGGAGTCCATCTTTAGCTTCAACTTTCCTTTCTCTGAGAGGCTGTTTCCCTTTTTTCAGGTTTGGGATACAGAGATCCCACTGAAAATCTGCCCCAGTGATTCATAGGGGGGTACATATTCCAGAAAGATAAGTTCGTGCATACTATTCACCATTCCAACCCTCCCCCAGCACTCCTAACTGTCCTGTTGAATTTTCAAATCACAAGCACAAAAGTTGATTCCCTCCATTCATTAATAAGGATTTTTAAGTGAATTGGAAATTCAAAATACTCTTGTGAAGGATTCATCCATGTGATTCCGGGTTCCTGATTCAGGCAACAGGGAAATTTTCCTGGGGAGAAGCAGCTTATTTTTCACTATGGTTGGCAACATTCAGTCTCAAAAGACTATGGTATAAGCCTACATCATCCGTTATTCCCAGGCGGTCTCCCATCCAAGTATTAACCAGGCCTGACCCTGCTTAGCTTCCGAGAACAGACAAGATCGGGAGATAGCGTTCAGTGTTGTGTAAAAAAGAGGCCATTGTGCCATTTCTCTGCCATTCTCACAAGGTATTTTAAAGTTATTTTATTATGTCTATGTAACGATATATTTTCAGAGAAAGGTGGTATATCAATACCATATTCAATCAACAAAATATATATTTGGGGGAGGAGTTGGCTGCTTTTGTGCTGATTTTATTATATAGTGTTTTTTTGTATGATGATCCTGTAATTTTTAATATGTTTAACATATTATGACCTGCCTTCTGTCTATTTTTAGCAAGGTGCAATGGATGAGCTCTCCACATTGTGCCCAATGACCTCCTTTTCCAAATGTGTACAGTCTCTCCTAACTCTATATTGGTTCCTTAGCTGACTGTCCTTAAGGGTTGCATGTGCCTATCTTTTACTAAGATTTGAATCCAACCACTTCCAACACACAAGGCATTTTATAAGCCTGCTTTTTCTGTTCCTTCCTCCTTTGATTATCTCCCCCCCCCCTTAATTTTTAATAAATTATTTTTATGTTTCAACTTTTCACCTGCCTGTTGTCCGCTGAAAGTCAGAGCTTTGCCCCCATCCTCAAGGACCACTGACTACATGCTACAATCTAGTTTTGGGGGGAATCTTCCACAGAACTGAAGGAAGGTTTTCAAGGACAATCTCTCTTGTCTTTGTCCTCTTGGTGGCAGAACAGATCATAATTTTTGGCCAGGGTAGCTCTGGGCAAAGGAAGGAAGTATTGGCTCCAGGGCTCCCTTCCCTCCTGATCACGATATGCAAGGAAAGGAAGCATTAAAAAAATCAAATACATTTTGATTGCAAACCAAAATGTTTGCAGCCTCTCCCCTGGGCTGTTTCTTTGCATTCATCCATCCATTCTTTCAAATAATTCTGCACTGTATTTCGACCATGGACAGCATTCAAGGTAACTTGACAACCACTTTTAAAACAATACCAAAATTATAACAAAATTATTTTTCACATTTTTATATTGCCCTTCCTCCAAGGAGCTCAAGACGGCGTACATAGTACCTCCTCTCTACAACCCTGCAAAGTAGGTGAGATTGAGAGATAGTGACTGGCCCAAGGTCACCCAGTAAGCTTCATGGCTGAGCAGAGATTTGAATCTCGTCTTTCCAGATCTAAGTCCACTTCCCAAACCACTACACCATCCTGGTTCTCCTATGAGAACACTAGATTCCATGAGAACGAAAAAGTTAGAGTAGTGCAGTGGCTGTTGTGGAGCTGTGTGGAGCCTTGGTTTTCTAATACAGTGGTTCTCACACTTTTGTCACCGGAACCTACTTTTTAGAATGAGAATCTGTCAGGATCCACCGGAAGTGACGTCATGACCAGAAGTTACATCATCAAGCAGGGAAATTGTTAACAATTCTAGGCTGCAATCCTACCCACACTTACCCAGGAGTAAGTCCCATTGACTATCATTGTTAAAAGAATACACATAGTAGCTTGTTAAAAGTACAGGTCTGTAACATTTCCCCAAATGTAGTCACAATATCTTGGTAGCATCAAGCCTAATATATTAAAAATAAAATATTGAAATGAATGAAGACCCACCTGAAATTGACTTGCAACGCACCTGGTGGGTCCTGATCCACTGTTCTTGGATATAAAGAAAAACTGTTCTAATATATCAAGCATCTTGGTATTTTTGCTGATCAAATCAGGGCTTCAGCACAGTCCTTCATCTTTTAAAGCCAACGTCCATTATAATTGGGGGTCTCTATCACAATTTCCCCTGTAACTGGAGTTGGCCAAAAGTTCTGACTTTGACAAGCCACCTCAACCTACACAAATCCAAGTTAATTGCATTTCCATCTGGCCTGTCCCTTAGGAAGGGAAAAGTTAATAAGGTTGGGACTCCAGAGATTTTTGGTTTACCTTTAGTGCTTTGGGGAAAAGGAGATTTTTGTTCGTGCTAGGTCAGATATAAAGGCATATTTTCATCAAACATTTCTTGCTGCAATGTGCTTTAATTCTAGCTTTTAGCAGCCACATCATAGTACTTCCAACCATTCTGTTCTCTACCCTTCTTCACCCATGTGTATATTTTTCAGCATTCCTAAATGTCTTCCAATCCATAGGTGCCAGGTGCGTCTGTTGCTGTCTATTCAGCATTACAGTATAAGAGATCTGTGCCATAGGAAACACAAAACTGCTGGAAGGGATTTTATGTAGCCAGCAAGTAAATAATGAATACGTATGGTAAAAATACATGGTACTCCCACCATGAAAACTGGTGCATTAATAATGGAGTAATTTCCAAAAGCTGGGACCAGGATCCATTTACAGTAATGATGGTGTCTCCAAGTGTAAGGAGAGATGGCTGGAAACTACTTTTTGCATCTATGCCTTTATACAGGATGGGAGATAAGAAAACTAAGAAAAAGTAGCCAAAATAGTGGACTTCATAGGACTGTGAAAAGCTGCCCCCCTTTTTTTAATCCAGTAAGATCCCACCCTAGAGTTGCTCTACATGGTACATAGTAAAAAATGGCACTTCTTTTACTAAGTCAAATGTTGGTGTACAAGCTCTGTCACTGAGCTAATTTTTTTTTTAATGCTTCATCCATTTCATCCATTTCACCATGGATTTTCCATGCAGAGAGGGTTTTTTTGACAACAGGATTAAAAAATAGTGGAGGAGTTTAATTTTTCTTTAAATCAGATTTATTAAATATATTCTAGCTCAGATTTCCAAAAATAAATGCATAAAGACGCATGCATTTTTTGGTTCGTGGTAGCAGCAAAGCTGTGAGTACTGGAAGGCTAGCATAATAGGATGTTAAGACCATCTCTGAGGAGATACAGTGTATGTATCTGGGTAGCATGATGATGATGATGCAGCAAGTTTTAAGAGTGGTTGGGTTATCTGTGCGAATATACAGTTTGTGGTTGAGAGACTGAGCTATTAATTAAGTAGCACCTTGTTCAAATCTCTACCCAAGCTTTCAGGAGTACTCACTGCCTACTCATCTTTAGTATGGTGGTTGTTACAAGTTACATAGCTGTTTGTAAAATAGTCAGGATTTCTAAGAAACTGTTGCAAAATGCTAAGAAATTGTGTTGGAATTACTGTTATCCTGGCCTTTAGAAAGCTGGAAGAAATTCAGTATCAATAAATGGGAAGAATTTTCCAAGAATGAAAAAGGTCTAAAAAATTTATTTATCACCCAGTTAGCAGGATATAAAAGTCCTATTCATGTATCAACATCAGCATCATTACTATTGGTTGTTGTTATTTTATTAGTGTGGAATTTTCATAGCCACATTGGTCCCACAGAAATAGAAATATCAGGTAAGTGAAGCAAGGACTAACCCAGAACAGTCTGCCTCCCCAGCTTAGGATACTGGTCAGACTTTCAACCTGCTCCTGCTCTGTTCAGAGATGGAACTATGAAGAGATACCTTCAGAGTCTTTTTTTTAACTCCACTTATCTACATTATAACTCTGCAACACATCATATTATCCAGTATATGAAGAACTAATTCCTACATGGTAGCATGAACTGTACATACATATACATCAGAGCGCTCACAAGTTCCATTGAAGCCAGAACCTGAATTATTGTTCCTTGATGCTGTTTGTTCCCCTGCTGATCACCTACAAAATAGGTTAGTGCTATTCTATAAAGCTGGTTTCTTTTCTTATACTTAGAGATGGATATTTGCTTTTAAAATTTTGATTACATAGAGTTGAATATAGATAGTGTGTAGCAAGTCTGTTCATGCAACTGTAAGAAAATTGAAAGCTTTGAGTGATTTGATTTCTTAGGGTATGGTGATGACTGTGAACTCTGCCAGACTCGGGTGATAATGCAGGGTATTCTTACTGGCTGTTCTTTGATGGGGTCTATGTCTCACACAATACAAAGTCATAACATATAACACTGTGCCACCATCATTACGCAAACAATTAGTGCCTGAGGCTAGTCATGTCATTTGTGGGTCAGGTGTAAGTTCACTAAAATAAGATCAGAACAGAGCAACATGATCAGTTGTGCCATATCACATTCAGAGTGTTGACTTGTTCAAATGCTTCCTATTGTTAAAAAAAAAACCACCCTCCCTGCATGTAGAAAAGTAGCACATATCTTATCACCAGCAAAGCTAGGCTACAGGCTTTTTCCCTGACAAGCTAGTTTTCTATGTGCAGTGGGGGGGGGGGAGACATAGGGCACAATCCTAACCAGGTCTACTCAGAAGTAAGTCCTATTTTGTTCAATGGGGCTTACTCTCAGGAAAGTGTGGTTAGGATTGCAGCCATAAAGAAATATTGAGGAACATCTGTATCTGTGTTTTATGACCACCCGCCACACACACACACACACACACATGTATGCATTACTTTAACACTTCTATGTGATTTCTACTGTCTGCCCCTGAAAGGGAAGCAGAAGTCTTAGCATCACAGGGCCCAATCCTATCCAACTTTCCAGCGCTAGAGCAGCCAGGACTCAATGAGTCATATAGTGTCTACAAATGTTGCTCTTGGCCAGGAAGGGATGTTGATTTACTGTAATAAAGAAATTTACCATTGCGTTAATTTACTAGGAAAAGAAACTGAAAAACAGGATGGACAGGAACCAACAGGTACTAGTGTAACATTACATTATATATATTATTCCACCAAGCAGGAATTTCAAGACCATCTGAAAGTACTGTGACAGATATTCTTCAGCATTCCTTGTGCAACTATGATTATGGCAAATTCTGCTTATTCTCCATAAGGCAGACTACAACACATAGGACTTTTTCTCAGGAAAGTGGAAATATACAGTATGTGAATTCACAGTGTCACAAGGAAACATAAAGCCCAGAACTGGATACCAGTCATCAATAGAAAAGGCCAATAGCAACAGCCAATGGTAACATGAGAAGGGGCGGCAACTGGGAGAGGAGAGCTGATTAGAATGACACAGTGGATCAGATATTGCCCTGAGTTGCCTGCTGAGGAATAGGGATGTCTGATATCAACTGGTTTAGATGCCTGGCACCTTCAGTGGAACTTCCTGTTCTTATGGTTCCTCTTCTCATTGCAGGTGGAGTTTGGTGAGCAAGATGTGGCGTCAGAATGGGACTTTCGTGAAGGAGTTCATTCTTCTGGGCTTCACCAGTAACCCCGTATTGCAGCGTCTTCTCTTAGTGCTGTGCCTGGTCATGTCTCTGGCTATTGTGTTTGGAAACAGCCTCATCATCTTCCTGGTCTGGGTCGACTCCCGCCTCCATACTGCCATGTACTTTTTCATCGGCAACCTCTCTTTGCTGGAAATATTCTTCACGTTGATCACCATTCCTCAGATGCTTGTCCACTTGGCCTTGGGGACAAAGACCATCTCTTTCAACAGATGCATGGCCCAACTCAACCTGACCCTGTCCTGCGGGATGAGCGAGTGCTTCTTCCTGGCGCTCATGGCATATGATCGTTATGTGGCCATCAGCAACCCACTGCGATACCCCACCATCATGAGAATGCAGCTGTGCGTGCAGATGGCCGCGGCCTGCTGGGTTGGAGGCTTCTTCAATGCTGCAACATTGACAGTTACCACCATAAACTTCCCCTTCTGTGGGCCCAACAGGATTAACCATTTCTTTTGTGAGGAACCAGCTGTGCTGCGGCTGGCATGTATGGACACCTATGTGGTGGAGGTCCTCATCTTTGCCTTGAGTGTGATTGTCCTTATACTTCCTTTTACCTTCATACTGGTCTCCTATATCCAAATTGTCAAGGTGGTGCTCAGGATGCGTTCAGCTGAGGGACGACAAAGAGCTTTCTCCACCTGTGCCACCCACCTCACGGTTGTCACATTGTTCTACAGCACCATCAGCCTCACCTACCTACAGCCCAAATCGGAGCATGCTGCAGACCAGGAAAAGAAAGCCTCTGTTTTCTATGCCCTGGTCTCCCCTATGTTGAACCCTGTCATTTATAGTCTAAGGAACAAAGACGTTAAGGGAGCCTTGGCCAAAGTGATGGGAAAAGCCAGATGAGTCTTGTCCATATGGCTGTTAGGAAGGGGGAGAGATGGGCATTTGGTATACAATCCCCAGTCTACACACCTGGAACTTTTTGTGTGTTGATTTTCTGCCTGTTGATGCCATTAGTGATGGTAGTGGTGATCACTTCAGCCTTTTAGTGGTACACATTGTGGGTCAGCTAAATCTTTAGAACAACGATTTTCAGCCAGTGTGCCACAGAACATTGGTAGAAGTATTTGAAAATGATGGGGTTTTTTTAATGTGTTAAATTAAAATGCAAAATACAGTGTTTTTTTTAATTCACAAGTCAAACCAAAATTCCAGTGTTCTGTACTCATTATGTATGGATAGAGGCGTTTGAAAAATGTGGAGTTTTGTGTTTTTATTAAAATACAAAATGTAATGTTCTATGTTTTAATTAAGTTAATAAAAAAAAAACCCACCTCTACACATTGGTACGCTGTGAATGATCTGCAGGTGTGCTGCGGGAGGTGACCACGCCTGGGGTATTGCGTCCAGTTCTGGTCACCACATCTCAAAAAAGATATAGTGGAAATGGAAAAGGTGCAAAAGGCAGCGACCAAAACGCTTACTGGGCTGGGGCACCTCCCTTATGAGCAAAGGTTACAGCTTTTGGGGCTCTTCAGGCTAGAAAAAAAAGCGCCTGAGAGGGACATGATTGAGACAAACAAAATTATGCAGGGGGTAGATAGAGTGTATAAGGGATGTTCTTTTCCCTCTCACACCAGAACCAGGGGACATCCACTAAAATTGACTGTTGGGAGAGCTAGGACAGACAAAAGAAAATATTTCTTTACTCAGCATGTAATGAGCCTATGGAACTCCTTGCCCCAGGATGTGGTGATGGCTTCTATGCCTAGATGCCTTTAAAAGGGCATTGGGCAGATTTGTGGAGGAAAAGTCCATAAATAAGTAAGCCATGATAGGTATGTGCAATCTCCTGGTTTTAGAAGTAGGCTACCTCAGAATGCCAGAAGGTGGTGGCACCAGAATGTAGGTCTCTTGTTGTCTTGTGTGCACCCTGAGATATCCAGTGGGCTACTGTGGATACAGGAGGCTGGAATAGATGGCCCTCTGGCCTGATCCAGCAGAGCTCTTCTTATGTTCTTATATTCTCCCTGTGGGGGAGGGTCATTGATTAGTAGGGCCACTGAGGGATATTAGATATTGATTAGTAGGGCCACTGGCGGTGTGGTGTGCTTTGCCAATTGTCAAAAAGTTAAATGGTGCGCCTTGACAATCTTAGCGCCTTGTCAATGAGCTGTGAGATGAAAAAATAAAAATGAAAACCGCTTCTTTAGAAGGGATCTGTTTTGCTCAATTTCTGAACCTCTGGTTTAGTAAGATGGAACCAACAGGTGTGCTTAATATGGTATAGCACCTCAGTAGTATAAGGGACCCACCTTCTGTCAAAATACCGGAACCACGTGACCGGATGCGGAAACCCCTCCCCCGCCCCGCCCCCGGAAGCACGTGACCGGATGCGGAAATACGTCAGCGGAAACCACGCCCCGGAAGGGGTGGAGGGTGGGCATGTGACCCCTCTAGGAACTCCTCACGAGACCCCTGACCACGTGGTGGAGGTTTCAGAACGGCAGGACCAGGGGGGAGGGTGGCGCCCGAAGGGCGCCATTTTCTGCGCCGCCCCCCCCCCCGGAAATGGGGTGCCATGTGACCCTTGTAGGAACGCCCCTCGGGACCCCGGACCAATAGGAGGGGGTTTTAGGGACCACGGGACCGCTGCGTGGTGTGGAGGGTGGTCCCGAGGATATGCCAGGGCATGCCTGGACGAGGGGGGAAATTTAAACCGCCGGGGAGAGGGGAGAAACCCTCTTTCTTTTGCAACCAGTAGAGACTTACCACAACAAACAAGCAAAAATAAATAAAAATAAAAAAAATGGAGAGACCCATGGAACTTGACTTGCCAGAGTGCTTTGGACTGGGGAGACCCATGGAACTTGACTTACCAGATGGCCAGTGTTTTGGAACGACAATCAATTTTTATAACCAGGAGCCAGAGGACATGGAGCAAAGTACAACAGCACCAGAATGGCTGACACATCGGAATCGTGCTTTAGAGCCAGAAGATGAGACAATTGTTGACCCCATCAGTGTGGAAAATGATTTATCCCAAGAATTAGAGATGGGTGCAGGACCCTTTTGGCCAAAACCAATGGTAAATATACACGCTTTACAATAAGTGCTTGTGACATAGAAGGGTGATGGGAAGTGTGCTTATAACAGGGGTGTGGGGGGGGGGGTCTGTGGATGTTTGTGCTTATGGATCAACTATACATTTTTTTATAACCAGAGGTTGGAGGAAATGGAGCGCAGGATGACAGCGCCAGAATGGGTGACATACTGGAGTCGTGCTTTAGAACAGGGAGAAGAAGAAGCAAGCATCCCCCCACTTGTTGGGGTACACACGGCGGCTGGAAGCCAGGAATTAGAGGGGGATGCAAGACCCGGTCGCCCCATTTCACCGGTAAATATATGGAGGCTGAAGTTTGGGGCAATGTATTGGGGCCTGCTATTCCATCGTGTATATTGTGTGTTGAGAGCATTTTTTCTTTGTCTAGGCAGATGAGCTGGTTAGAAGTTTCCAAAATCTGTCTATTGGGGAGCCTCTAGGACAACCGTGCAAAGGCCTTTGCCCCTGAATGACCTGTTGTGGCAAAAGGAGAAGGATCACCTGTAAATAAAAACATTTTACAACAGACACTTGTGTCCATATGTGTGCTAGTCAACAACATGGCAGATCAAATTTTAAAGAGCATATATTATTCACCAGGGTCTGTCGGGAGCTACGGAGGGGTGAACCCCCTCTACCAGGAGGCTAAAAAGCAAAGTAAATCACTGACCAGAAAACAAGTTAGCACATGGCTTTCAGAACAGGATGCTTATACACTGCACAAACAGGCACGAGTCCATTTTAAAAGAAACAAGACTATTGTCTCGGGAGTGGATGCACAATGGCAGGCAGATTTAGTGGACATGCAGCAGTTCTCTAAGTACAACAGCGGCCACAAGTATATCTTAACGGTGGTGGACATACTGTCTAAATATGCATGGGCTAGGAGCCTGGAAGACAAAACAGGAAGGCAGGTGTCTGGGGCTTTTCAACATATCTTCAAACAGGGAAGAATACCTCGCAAGTTACAGACTGATTCTGGCAAAGAGTTCCTGAATAAGCCTGTAAGGGAGTTACTAAAAAAGCACAACATTCACCACTTTGTTACCAACAATGAAGTCAAAGCCGCAGTTGTGGAGCGTTTTAACAGGACTCTGAAAACAAGAATGTGGAGATTTTTTACAGCTAAGAACACATTCAGGTATATTGAAGTGCTGCCACAGCTTATAAGGAGCTATAACCATTCTTTCCACAGAACAATCAAGACACGACCCGTGGATGTTAACAAATCCAACACACTATCTGTCTGGAGAACAGTTTATGGAGACAGGTTACACAGAAAAAAAGCTGCTCCCTTGTTCAGAAAAGGAGATCACGTACGGGTCTCCAAGCTCAAGGGGGTTTTCGAAAAAGGTTATGAACAAAGTTTTACCACAGAGGTTTTCATAGTTGACCAAGTCCACCACAAAGCAAAAAGACCTGTATTCAGGTTAAAAGATTATGCGGGGGACCCAATTGTTGGGACATTCTACCCTGAAGAATTACAAAAGGTGAAGAACAAGGACCAGGTTTACAGGATTGAAAAAGTTTTAGCAACGAAGGGGCGGGGTAACAAAAAGCAACACTTGGTGAAATGGTTAGGCTGGCCTGACAAATTCAACAGTTGGGTTGCGGGTACAGATCTGCGTGAACCTGCATAGGTGAGAAAATGGGGGGAAATGGATTTTATATCACCCTACCTAGCAACGCATGCGCTAAGGTATTTCCTCAGAACACCAGCGCCTCTTTCACCACACAGCTTGCACGACCCCTGGAACTGACGGGGGACTGGGAAGTTGGATTAGCAGAAATACATTACCCACACAGCTGGAATACAATCACTGAGGATGCAACATTTGAAATTTCTAATGGGGTGAAGAAGTGGGTGTTTTTTCTACAAAGGGGTTATTATGCATCCATACCAGAGCTGCTGGATCACATGAACAATGTCATGCAGGCCCACGAGGACCCCCCGGAAATGGTTCTGCACTATGACACCGTGGCCAGGAAGGTCAGGCTTAAACCCCCCTTTACTTACACATTTCTAGCAAACGGGGAGCTGGCCTATATATTAGGGCTGTTCCCTGGAAACCCTGTCAAGAAACTACCTTTCACCGCAGATATAACAGCAGGGTTTTCCACTTTGTACATTTACTCAGATATTGTAACACATCAGATCGTGGGAGACTATTATGTGCCCCTGCTACGCTGTGTGCCCATACGCGGGGAGAGCAGCGAAAACATAACCATAACGTATGACAAACCTCACTACCTTTCTGTGAACAGAGATCACGCAGACACCATCTCTGTGGAGATAAAGACAGATCAGAACAAAAACGTGTCATTTCGCTTTGGCAAAGTGATTGTGAAGCTTCACTTTCGCCCCCGGAAAACCTGCTTGTTCTAAAAGATGGTTCTTTTAAAAAGTTATGGGGATCCTGCCCTTTATAGCAACTATTACAGGGCACAGGCGGGACATGGCCTCCCTGGCTACCAAGGCGCCCCTGTTATGTATGGGGCAGGGGTTGGAGGGGTATTCCGAAGTCTTTTTCGAAAAGCTGTTCCCCTTTTGAGAAGGGGGTTCGAGATTATCAGGCCCCACGTAAAAACAGCCCCACGTAAAAACACGTATCCAATCAAGAAGCATTTTTATTGAGGTGCCCCCACTGGCAGCTGTGACAGAGTCTGCACCGCTTGAGTTTTTCATAGCTGGAAATGGTGAAGACTACCTAGACTTGAATAATACGCTATTATACCTGTGCTGCAAAATAGTGAAAGAAGATGGAACCAACATTGCCAGGGCTGCAGAGGTGGGGCTGGTGAATTACCCGATCGCAGCCATCTTCAGCCAGCTGGATGTGACACTAGGAGACAGGCTCATAAGTCAAAGTAATAATTGCTACCCTTTTAGAGCTTTTATTGAGTCCATCTTGAATTTTGGGGGTGAGACGCTTTCAACCCAATTCTCTGCAGGGCTGTTTTACAAAGACACCCCAGGGGAACATGAATCAACAGGCCTGGATGGGGATAACCAAGGCTTTATTAGAAGAGCCGCCCTGACTGCTGAAAGCAGAAAAATAGACCTCCTGGGGCACCTCCATGCAGACTTGTTTTTTCAAGAAAAACTACTGTTAAATGGGGTGGACGTGAAAATCAAGCTCACGCGGAGTAAAGATGCATTCTGCCTTATGAGCGATGATCCCGGCGTGCACTACAAGCTGCAAATCCTGACTGCATCACTGTTTGTAAAGAAAGTCAGAGTAGCCCCAGGTGTACGTCTGGGTCACGCCGAAGCATTGCTTACGGCCACGGCCAAATACCCCGTGGATAGAGTTTCTATGAAAATTTTCAGCATTGCTGCTGGAAGCAGAATATCCAATCAAGAAAACCTATTCCTGGGGCAACTACCTAAGCTTGTTGTGGTAGGCCTTGTGGATAACGATTCATTCAGCGGCGCATATGATAAAAACCCCTTTAATTTCAAGCATTATGACATAAACTTTTTTGCAATTTACCAGTCTGGACATCAAATCCCGGCAAAACCATTTCAACCTCGCTTTGATGAAGGAAACTGCGTGAGGGAATACATGAGCCTGGTTCATGCATCTGGTAAACACATGAAAGACAAAGCCTTGTTAATTAACAGAGAAGATTATGCAAGAGGCTATACCCTGTTTGCCTTTGATCTCTCACCCGATCAAGAATGTGGCAGTCACTATTCCTTGATTAATACAGGGAATCTGCGGGCAGAAATACGGTTTGCCAGGCCCCTCCCACAAACTGTGAATATGATTGTATATGGTGTTTTTGACAATATTATTGAAATTAACCACAGGAGGAGTGTTTTGTTTGATTATATGTAAAGATGGACACGCTGCAGTTAACACGCCTGATGGATACAAACTCCTATACCAGGAAGATGTTCAAAGGTGTATTTCCTTCTGACCAGCTGTCTCTTTGCCACCCTCTTCTGTGTCACCTGGCGCCTTTTAGCCTTCCTTTTAAAGGGACGCGGCGGTCCTGTTAGCTGCGCCTGCGCTGCTTTCCTTTTAAGCCCTTTTCTTCTTTTCATATACACAAGGCCGGCCCCCTCTTGTGTATTCACTTTATTCAAAATGGCCTGAGAAACATTTCCCACCACGTCTCTGGCAATATTCCGGGCCGCTGTTTTTACGTGGGGCCTGATAATCTCGAACCCCCTTCTCAAAAGGGGAACAGCTTTTCGAAAAAGACTTCGGAATACCCCTCCAACCCCTGCCCCATACATAACAGGGGCGCCTTGGTAGCCAGGGAGGCCATGTCCCGCCTGTGCCCTGTAATAGTTGCTATAAAGGGCAGGATCCCCATAACTTTTTAAAAGAACCATCTTTTAGAACAAGCAGGTTTTCCGGGGGCGAAAGTGAAGCTTCACAATCACTTTGCCAAAGCGAAATGACACGTTTTTGTTCTGATCTGTCTTTATCTCCACAGAGATGGTGTCTGCGTGATCTCTGTTCACAGAAAGGTAGTGAGGTTTGTCATACGTTATGGTTATGTTTTCGCTGCTCTCCCCGCGTATGGGCACACAGCGTAGCAGGGGCACATAATAGTCTCCCACGATCTGATGTGTTACAATATCTGAGTAAATGTACAAAGTGGAAAACCCTGCTGTTATATCTGCGGTGAAAGGTAGTTTCTTGACAGGGTTTCCAGGGAACAGCCCTAATATATAGGCCAGCTCCCCGTTTGCTAGAAATGTGTAAGTAAAGGGGGGTTTAAGCCTGACCTTCCTGGCCACGGTGTCATAGTGCAGAACCATTTCCGGGGGGTCCTCGTGGGCCTGCATGACATTGTTCATGTGATCCAGCAGCTCTGGTATGGATGCATAATAACCCCTTTGTAGAAAAAACACCCACTTCTTCACCCCATTAGAAATTTCAAATGTTGCATCCTCAGTGATTGTATTCCAGCTGTGTGGGTAATGTATTTCTGCTAATCCAACTTCCCAGTCCCCCGTCAGTTCCAGGGGTCGTGCAAGCTGTGTGGTGAAAGAGGCGCTGGTGTTCTGAGGAAATACCTTAGCGCATGCGTTGCTAGGTAGGGTGATATAAAATCCATTTCCCCCCATTTTCTCACCTATGCAGGTTCACGCAGATCTGTACCCGCAACCCAACTGTTGAATTTGTCAGGCCAGCCTAACCATTTCACCAAGTGTTGCTTTTTGTTACCCCGCCCCTTCGTTGCTAAAACTTTTTCAATCCTGTAAACCTGGTCCTTGTTCTTCACCTTTTGTAATTCTTCAGGGTAGAATGTCCCAACAATTGGGTCCCCCGCATAATCTTTTAACCTGAATACAGGTCTTTTTGCTTTGTGGTGGACTTGGTCAACTATGAAAACCTCTGTGGTAAAACTTTGTTCATAACCTTTTTCGAAAACCCCCTTGAGCTTGGAGACCCGTACGTGATCTCCTTTTCTGAACAAGGGAGCAGCTTTTTTTCTGTGTAACCTGTCTCCATAAACTGTTCTCCAGACAGATAGTGTGTTGGATTTGTTAACATCCACGGGTCGTGTCTTGATTGTTCTGTGGAAAGAATGGTTATAGCTCCTTATAAGCTGTGGCAGCACTTCAATATACCTGAATGTGTTCTTAGCTGTAAAAAATCTCCACATTCTTGTTTTCAGAGTCCTGTTAAAACGCTCCACAACTGCGGCTTTGACTTCATTGTTGGTAACAAAGTGGTGAATGTTGTGCTTTTTTAGTAACTCCCTTACAGGCTTATTCAGGAACTCTTTGCCAGAATCAGTCTGTAACTTGCGAGGTATTCTTCCCTGTTTGAAGATATGTTGAAAAGCCCCAGACACCTGCCTTCCTGTTTTGTCTTCCAGGCTCCTAGCCCATGCATATTTAGACAGTATGTCCACCACCGTTAAGATATACTTGTGGCCGCTGTTGTACTTAGAGAACTGCTGCATGTCCACTAAATCTGCCTGCCATTGTGCATCCACTCCCGAGACAATAGTCTTGTTTCTTTTAAAATGGACTCGTGCCTGTTTGTGCAGTGTATAAGCATCCTGTTCTGAAAGCCATGTGCTAACTTGTTTTCTGGTCAGTGATTTACTTTGCTTTTTAGCCTCCTGGTAGAGGGGGTTCACCCCTCCGTAGCTCCCGACAGACCCTGGTGAATAATATATGCTCTTTAAAATTTGATCTGCCATGTTGTTGACTAGCACACATATGGACACAAGTGTCTGTTGTAAAATGTTTTTATTTACAGGTGATCCTTCTCCTTTTGCCACAACAGGTCATTCAGGGGCAAAGGCCTTTGCACGGTTGTCCTAGAGGCTCCCCAATAGACAGATTTTGGAAACTTCTAACCAGCTCATCTGCCTAGACAAAGAAAAAATGCTCTCAACACACAATATACACGATGGAATAGCAGGCCCCAATACATTGCCCCAAACTTCAGCCTCCATATATTTACCGGTGAAATGGGGCGACCGGGTCTTGCATCCCCCTCTAATTCCTGGCTTCCAGCCGCCGTGTGTACCCCAACAAGTGGGGGGATGCTTGCTTCTTCTTCTCCCTGTTCTAAAGCACGACTCCAGTATGTCACCCATTCTGGCGCTGTCATCCTGCGCTCCATTTCCTCCAACCTCTGGTTATAAAAAAATGTATAGTTGATCCATAAGCACAAACATCCACAGACCCCCCCCCCCACACCCCTGTTATAAGCACACTTCCCATCACCCTTCTATGTCACAAGCACTTATTGTAAAGCGTGTATATTTACCATTGGTTTTGGCCAAAAGGGTCCTGCACCCATCTCTAATTCTTGGGATAAATCATTTTCCACACTGATGGGGTCAACAATTGTCTCATCTTCTGGCTCTAAAGCACGATTCCGATGTGTCAGCCATTCTGGTGCTGTTGTACTTTGCTCCATGTCCTCTGGCTCCTGGTTATAAAAATTGATTGTCGTTCCAAAACACTGGCCATCTGGTAAGTCAAGTTCCATGGGTCTCCCCAGTCCAAAGCACTCTGGCAAGTCAAGTTCCATGGGTCTCTCCATTTTTTTTATTTTTATTTATTTTTGCTTGTTTGTTGTGGTAAGTCTCTACTGGTTGCAAAAGAAAGAGGGTTTCTCCCCTCTCCCCGGCGGTTTAAATTTCCCCCCTCGTCCAGGCATGCCCTGGCATATCCTCGGGACCACCCTCCACACCACGCAGCGGTCCCGTGGTCCCTAAAACCCCCTCCTATTGGTCCGGGGTCCCGAGGGGCGTTCCTACAAGGGTCACATGGCACCCCATTTCCGGGGGGGGGGGGGCGGCGCAGAAAATGGCGCCCTTCGGGCGCCACCCTCCCCCCTGGTCCTGCCGTTCTGAAACCTCCACCACGTGGTCAGGGGTCTCGTGAGGAGTTCCTAGAGGGGTCACATGCCCACCCTCCACCCCTTCCGGGGCGTGGTTTCCGCTGACGTATTTCCGCATCCGGTCACGTGCTTCCGGGGGCGGGGCGGGGGAGGGGTTTCCGCATCCGGTCACGTGGTTCCGGTATTTTGACAGAAGGTGGGTCCCTTATACTACTCACCTCACCTTATGCTTGATCGTTGGGAACCTGCCTTCTCAAAGACATTACATTGGGGTAATTTTGCAGCTTAAATCAGGGCTTCAGCATAATCCTTCATGTTTTAAAGCCAACGTTCATTATACTTGGGGGTCTCAGTCAGAATTTTCCCCTTAACTGGAATTGGCCAAAAGTTCTCTCTTGACAAGCCACCTCTACCTGTACAAATTCAAGTTAATTGCATCTCCATCCAGACTGTCCCTAAGGAAGGGGAAAGTCAACAAGGCTGGAACTCCAGGGATTTTTGACTTACCTTAAGTGCTTTAGGGAAGAAAAGTTTTTCATTCGTGCTAAGTCAGATATAATGACACATTTTTATCAAACATTTCTCGCTGCAATGTGCTTTGATTCTAGCTTTTAGCAGCCATATCATCCAGTCCTTCCCAACCATTCTCTTCTCTGCCCTTCTTCACCCATGCGTATGTTTTTCATCATTTCTAAATATCTTCCAGTCTTTTAAAGACTAGAGGTGCCAGCACTGTTGTGTGCACTGTTGCTGTCTATTCAGCGTTATAAGGGATCTGTACCATAGGAAACACAGAGATGCTGGAATGGATATTATGTGACCAGCAGGTAAATAGCAAATATTTGGTCTGCACTGTCAAAATGCATGGTACCCCCACTGTGCGTATAAGTGCATTAGTGGTAGAGTAATTTCCATTTCCATTACTAATTTTCAGAAATGTTTGTATCTCCAAGTGTAAGAAGAGATGGCAAGAATCTGTACTTTTTGCTTATGTGCCTTTATACAGAGTGAGAGATAATAAAGCTAAGAAAAAGTAGTCGGAACAGTGGACTTCACAGGACTATGAAAACCTGCCCCTTTTTTGTCCAGTGAGATCCTGCTCTAGAGCTGCTCTACAAACATTGGATGGCATTTCTTTCATTAAGTAAAATGTTCGTACATCAATTCTCTCACTGGGTGGATTCTTTTAATGCTTCGTCATTTCATCTGTTTCATCGTGGATTTTCCAAACTTTGATTATGGGATTAAAAAATAATTGGGGAGTTTGATTTTTTAAAAAAAATAGTATCTGAAAATTTATTGAATATAGTAATGTATCACAGTACAGGTTTCCAAAGATAAATGCACAAAGACACATATGTTTTTGGCTTGCGTTTGAGGCAAATAAGTAAGTACTGAAATCAAATGAGGATGGCAACACCATCTCTGTGGAGGTATAGTGTATGGATCAGGGTAGTATGCAGTTATCTGATGATGCAGTTATCTGATGAGTTATCGGATGAGTTTCAAGAATGGTTGGCTTACCTATGCAAATGCAGCTTGTGGTTTAGATTGAGCTGTTGACTAAGAAACTCCATGATCAAATCTCTACCCAAGCTTTCAGACATACTCACTGCCTACTCATCTTTAGTATGGTGGTTTTGCCGCTGGTTCAACTTACATAGCTTTTTGTAATATGGGCAGGATTTCCAAGAAAATGTATCAAAAATTTTGAAAACTTAAGAAAATAAGTGATACCAGCTCTAAATATTATAATCACAGTATTGTTTGTCCTTCAGAAATCTGTAAGAAATTAATCAGTATCAATAAACTGGAAGAATTTTCCAAGAATGAAGAATGGTCTACAAAGTAATTCATTGTTCGGTGAGTAGGTTATAAAAGTCCAATTCATGTATATTCTTTTAGTGTTTATTATTATCAAGGTCATTAGCAGCATCATTATTATGATTGCAGTTATTATTAGTGTGGAATTTTCATAGCCACTTTGGTCCCACAGAAATAGAAATAGGGGGCAAGTGAGGCAAGGGCTAGCCCAGAGCAGCTTGCACCCCCAGCTTAAGATACTGATCAGACTCCAGCCTGCTCAGTTCAAAGATGGAATAATGAGAGGATACCTTCAGAGCATTTTTTTTTTGCTCTACTTATCTACATTATAGCTCTGCAACAGATCTCATTATCCAGTATATGATGAACTATCACCTACATGGAAGCAAAGACTGTAGATGCACATTTACACCAGAGCTCCTACAGGTTAGAATGAAGCCAATTTCTGTTCCTTGATGCTGTTTGATCCTCTACTGATCGCCCAAAAGACAGGTTTGTGCTGTTGTGTAAAGCTGAATTTTTTCCCTTATACTTAAAGAAGGATGTTTGCTTTTAAAATTATGATTATATAGAGTTAAATGTAGACAGTGTATTGTAGCAAGTCTGTTCATGCAGCTGTAAGAAAACTGAAAGCATCAAGTGGTTTGAATTCTTAGGGCGGTGATGGCCGTGAACTCTGCCAGACTAGGGTGACAATGCAGGGTATTCTTACTGGCTATGCCTTGATGGGGTTTATATCTCACACAATGCAATGCTATAACATATCACACTGTGCCTACATCATTATGCAGAGCCTTCAAATAATGAGTGCCTGAGACAAGTGTCCATGTCATTTGTGAGTCAAGTATGAGATCACCAACATCTGCTCAGAAGCGAGCTACATGCTCAGCGGGACCACATGGCACTGTTTTCTTCATCCATGCCACATCAGGTTCAGAGTGAGGAATGTTGACTTGCTTAAATGCTCCCACATGTTTTTTTATTTAAAAAAACGCTCCCTGCATGTAGAAAAGTAGCATGTTTCTTATCACTGAGACTGCTAGGCTACAACCTTTTCCTTGGAGAAGCTAGTCTTCTAGGTTCTCTCTCTCTCTCTCTCTCTCTCTCTCTCTCTCTCTCTCTCTCTCTCTCTCTGTGTGTGTGTGTGTGTGTGTGTGTGTGTGTGTGTGTGTGAAAGAGAGAGAGAGAGAGAGAGAGAGAGAGAGAGAGAGAGAGAACATCTGTAGGTATCTGTGTTTTAAAACCTCAACCCAATCACGTAAACAAATGTACATTATACATTATAACATTATACAAGTGTTTTATACAACATATAACAAGTGTACATTATAACACTTCCATGTGGTTTCTGCCAATTTGCCCTGAAAGGGCAGAAGTCTTAACATCTCAATCCTGTAGTCTGCTGTGAAAGACCAAAAAGTGGATAGGAATGAGGTGCCTGGGATTTTGCGATCCAAAAAAAGAGAACCTTCCCAAATGAACAAAGTAAGACAACCCATAGAAGAATATGCAGCCAAATGTATTTCATTTTTTTTTAAAGAATGCTCAGTTTCCTTTAGAATTTCTTTCAAAGGGGAATCTTGATTCAAAATGTATTTCAGACTATGGGCCCTTCGTTACGGAAATGATGCATGTTTCAAAGGTACCATTTTTGGACTAGGAAAGTTTAAAAAGCAATATTGTTAAAAAGCAAGAGTCTCTGCCTCTTTCTGTAGGCTGTTTATGCTGTTTCTGTGCACGCGCTGGTGCTCCAGTGATCAAGCACAAGTCTTTTTCGTTGCACTGGGATTACAGCTCTAAACAATGCCATTGCATCTTCTATAATTTTTGCAAGCGTGAGATGTGGGAAGAATTGTGGTGTGCTGGAGCGGAGCGAGCAATAGAACAAAGAGCAATCCTAAACATCTCAGTAGGACTAGGGGTCTCCTTTGCACTAGTGAAGCACTGTGATCATGAAACTTACGTGTGCCAAAGCCCATAGCTCACATACACCATAGAATGCCAGTTAGGAATGGGGTAGTGAGTGGCTTGCATGGGTTAAATACACAGGACTTCGTATTCACAGGACTTCATAGTTTCCAACAAGACTGAATTGCTAGACATGCCAGCTCAACGGTTTTGGGTTTTGCAGAGATTTTTGATCCAGAACTTATCCCATGCAAACATGGGACTGCTACAGGACCCTATGCACCACACAGTGGTTGCAAATATTACCTTTTGCCAAGGGATGGAAATTTACTTTAATAGAGAAATTTACCATGTGTGCATTTACCAGGAAAAGAGACTGAAAAACAGGATGGTGAGAAACCAAGAGGTAGTGGTGTAACATTCCATTATGTATAGTATTGCACCAAACAGGCATTTCAAGGCCATTTGACTGTATTGTGAGATACAGTCTTCTGCTTTCCTTGTGCAACTATCACAGGAGCAAAACTCTGCTTACTGGTGCTACCCAAAGGGCAGACACCAACACATAGAACTTCTTTGTCCCAAAGCAGATTGGACTGTACTGTATGTGAATTCACACTGCCACAAGGAAACACAGAGGCCAGGATTGTATACCAGCTATCAATGGCAATGGCCAATGGCTGCATGCAAAGGGACAGCAACTGGGAGAGGAGAGCTGGTTAGAATGACACAGCAGGTCAGATATTACCAGTGAGTTGCCTGCTGAGGAATAGGGATGTCTAATATCAACTGATTTAGAGGCCTGGCACCTTCAGTGGAGCTTCCTGTTCTTATGGTTCCTCTTCTCATTGCAGGTGGAGTTTGGTGGGCAAGATGTGGCATCAGAATGGGACTTTCGTGAAGGAGTTCATTCTTCTGGGCTTCACTAGTAACCCCATATTGCAGCGTCTTCTCTTAGTGCTGTGCCTGGTCATGTCTCTGGCTACTGTGTTTGGAAACAGCCTCATCATCTTCCTGGTCTGGGTCGACTCCCGCCTCCATACTGCCATGTACTTTTTCATCGGCAACCTCTCTTTGCTGGACATATTCTTCACGTTGATCACCATTCCTCAGATGCTTGTCCACTTGGCCTTGGGGACAAAGACCATCTCTTTCAACAGATGCATGGCCCAACTCAACCTGACCCTGTCCTGCGGGATGACGGAGTGCTTCTTTCTGGCGCTCATGGCATATGATCGTTATGTGGCCATCAGCAACCCACTGCGATACCCCACCATCATGAGAATGCAGCTGTGCGTGCAGATGGCCGCGGCCTGCTGGGTTGGAGGCTTCTTCAATGCTGCAACATTGACAGTTATCACCATAAACTTCCCCTTCTGTGGGCCCAACAGGATCAACCATTTCTTTTGTGAGGAACCAGCAGTACTTCACCTGGCTTGCATGGACACCTATGTGGTGGAGGTCCTCATCTTTGCCTTGAGTGTGATTGTCCTTATACTTCCTTTTACCTTCATATTGGTCTCCTATATCCAAATTGTCAAGGTGGTGCTCAGGATGCGTTCAGCTGAGGGACGGCAAAGAGCTTTCTCCACCTGTGCCACCCACCTCACGGTTGTCACATTGTTCTACAGCACCATCAGCTTCACCTATCTACAGCCCCGGTCTGACCGTGCTGCAGACCAGGAGAAGAAAGCCTCTGTTTTCTATGCCCTGGTCTCCCCTATGTTGAACCCTGTCATTTATAGTCTAAGGAACAAAGATGTTAAGGGAGCCTTGGCCAAAGTGATGGGAAAAGCCAGTTGAGTCTTGTCCATATGGCTGTTAGGAAGGGGGAGAGATGGGCATTTGGTATACAATCCCCAGTCTACACACCTGGAACTTTTTGTGTGTTGATTTTCTGCCTGTTGATGCCATTAGTGATGGTAGTGGTGATCACTTCAGCCTTTTAGTGGTACACATTGTGGGTCAGCTAAATCTTTAGAACAACGATTTTCAGCCAGTGTGCCACAGAACATTGGTAGAGGTATTTGAAAATGATGGGGTTTTTTTAATGTGTTAAATTTAAATGCAAAATACAGTGTTTTTTTTGAATTCACAAGTCAACCCAAAATTCCAGTGTTCTGTACTCATTATGTATGGATAGAGGCGTTTGAAAAATGTGGAGTTTTGTGTTTTTATTAAAATACAGAATGTAATGTTCTATGTTTTAATTAAGTTATTTAAAAAAAAAACCCACCTCTACACATTGGTACGCTGTGAATGATCTGCAGGTGTGCTGCGGGAGGTGACCACGCCTGGGGTATTGTGTCCAGTTCTGGTCACCACATCTCAAAAAAGATATAGTGGAAATGGAAAAGGTGCAAAAGGCAGCAACCAAAATGCTTACTGGGCTGGGGCACCTCCCTTATGAGCAAAGGTTACAGCGTTTGGGGCTCTTCAGGCTAGAAAAAAAGCGCCTGAGAAGGACATGATTGAGACAAACAAAATTATGCAGGGGGTAGATAGAGTGTATAAGGGATGTTCTTTTCCCTCTCACACCAGAACCAGGGGACATCCACTAAAATTGACTGTTGGGAGAGCTAGGACAGACAAAAGAAAATATTTCTTTACTCAGCATGTAATGAGCCTGTGGAACTCCTTGCCCCAGGATGTGGTGATGGCTTCTATGCCTAGATGCCTTTAAAAGGGCATTGGGCAGATTTGTGGAGGAAAAGTCCATAAGTAAGTAAGCCATGATAGGTATGCGCAATCTCCTGGTTTTAGAAGTAGGCTACCTCAGAATGCCAGAAGGTGGTGGCACCAGAATGTAGGTAACTTGTTGACTTGTGTGCGCCCTGAGGCATCCAGTGGGCTACTGTGGATACATGAGGCTGGAATAGATGGCCCTCTGGCCTGATCCAGCAGAGCTCTTCTTATGTTCTTATATTCTCCCTGTGGGGGAGGGTCATTGATTAGTAGGGCCACTGAGGGATATTAGATATTGATTAGTAGGGCCACTGGCGGTGTGGTGTGCTTTGCCAATTGTCAAAAAGTTGATGGTGTTGACAATTTTAGCACCTTGTCAATGAGCTGTAAGATGAAAAAAAAAAAATGAAAACCGCTTCTTTAGAAGGGATCTGTTTTGCTCATTTTCTGAACCTCTGGTTTAGTGAGATGGAACCACAGGTGTGCTTAATATGGTATAGCACCTCACCTTATGCTTGATCATTGGGAACCTGCCTTCTCAAAGACATTACATTGGGGTAATTTTGCAGCTTAAATCAGGGCTTCAGCATAATCCTTCATGTTTCAAAGCCAACATTCATTATACTTGGGGGTCTCAGTCACAATTTTCCCCGTAACTGGAATTGTCAAGTTCTCTCTTGACAAGCCATCTCAACCTATACAAATTCAAGTTAATTTCATCTCCATCCAGACTGTCCCTAAGGAAGGGGAAAGTCAACAAGGCTGGAACTCCAGGGATTTTTGACTTACCTTAAGTGCTTTAGGGAAGAAAAGTTTTTCGTTCGTGCTAAGTCAGATATAATGACATGTTTTTATCAAACATTTCTCGCTGCAATGTGCTTTGATTCTAGCTTTTAGCAGCCACATCATCCAGTCCTTCCCAACCATTCTCTTCTCTGCCCTTCTTCACCCATGTGTATATTTTTCATCATTTCTAAATATCTTCCAGTCTTTTAAAGACTAGATGTGCCAGCATTGTGTGTACTGTTGCTGTCTATTCAGCGTTATAAGGGATCTGTACCATAGGAAACACAGAGATGCTGGAATGGATTTTATGTGACCAGCAGGTAAATAGCAAATATTTGGTCTGCCCTGTCAAAATGCATGGTACCCCCACTGTGCGTATAAGTGCATTAGTAGTAGAGTAATTTCCATTTCCATTACTAATTTTCAGAAGTGTTTGTATCTCCAAGTGTAAGAAGAGCGGGCAAGAATGTGTACTTTTTGCTTATGTGCCTTTATACAGAGTGAGAGATAATAAAGCTAAGAAATAGTAGCCAAAACAGTGGACTTCACAGGACTATGAAAACCTGCTCCTTTTTTGTCCAGTGAGATCCTGTTCTGGAGCTCCTCTACAAACATTGGATGGCATTTCTTTCATTAAGTAAAATGTTCGTACATCAATTCTCTCACTGGGTGGATTTTTTTAATGCTTCATCATTTCATCTGTCTCATCATGGATTTTCCAAACTTTGATTATGGGATTAAAAAATAATTGGGGAGTTTGATTTTTTTTAAAAAAATAGAAAGATTTTTTGAATATAGTAATGTATCACAGCACAGGTTTCCAAAGATAAATGCACAAAGACGCACATGTTTTTGGCTTGCAGTTGAGGCAAATAGGTAAGTACTGAAATCAAATGAGGATGGCAACACCATCTCTGTGGAGGTATAGTGTATGGATCAGGGTAGTATGCAGTTATCTGATGATGCAGTTATCTGATGAGTTATCGGATGAGTTTCAAGAATGGTTGGCTTACCTATGCAAATGCAGCTTGTGGTTTAGATTGAGCTGTTGACTAAGAAACTCCATGATCAAATCTCTACCCAAGCTTTCAGACATACTCACTGCCTACTCATCTTTAGTATGGTGGTTTTGCCGCTGGTTCAACTTACATAGCTTTTTGTAATATGGGCAGGATTTCCAAGAAAATGTATCAAAAATTTTGAAAACTTAAGAAAATAAGTGATACCAGCTCTAAATATTATAATCACAGTATTGTTTGTCCTTCAGAAATCTGTAAGAAATTAATCAGTATCAATAAACTGGAAGAATTTTCCAAGAATGAAGAATGGTCTACAAAGTAATTCATTGTTCGGTGAGTAGGTTATAAAAGTCCAATTCATGTATATTCTTTTAGTGTTTATTATTATCAAGGTCATTAGCAGCATCATTATTATGATTGCAGTTATTATTAGTGTGGAATTTTCATAGCCACTTTGGTCCCACAGAAATAGAAATAGGGGGCAAGTGAGGCAAGGGCTAGCCCAGAGCAGCTTGCACCCCCAGCTTAAGATACTGATCAGACTCCAGCCTGCTCAGTTCAAAGATGGAATAATGAGAGGATACCTTCAGAGCATTTTTTTTTGCTCTACTTATCTACATTATAGCTCTGCAACAGATCTCATTATCCAGTATATGATGAACTATCACCTACATGGAAGCAAAGACTGTAGATGCACATTTACACCAGAGCTCCTACAGGTTAGAATGAAGCCAATTTCTGTTCCTTGATGCTGTTTGATCCTCTACTGATCGCCCAAAAGACAGGTTTGTGCTGTTGTGTAAAGCTGAATTTTTTCCCTTATACTTAAAGAAGGATGTTTGCTTTTAAAATTATGATTATATAGAGTTAAATATAGACAGTGTATTGTAGCAAGTCTGTTCATGCAGCTGTAAGAAAACTGAAAGCATCAAGTGGTTTGAATTCTTAGGGCGGTGATGGCCGTGAACTCTGCCAGACTAGGGTGACAATGCAGGGTATTCTTACTGGCTATGCCTTGATGGGGTTTATATCTCACACAATGCAATGCTATAACATATCACACTGTGCCTACATCATTATGCAGAGCCTTCAAATAATGAGTGCCTGAGACAAGCGTCCATGTCATTTGTGAGTCAAGTATGAGATCACCAACGTCTGCTCAGAAGCGAGCTACATGCTCAGCGGGACCACATGGCACTGTCTTCTTCATCCATGCCACATCAGGTTCAGAGTGAGGAATGTTGACTTGCTTAAATGCTCCCACATGTTTTTTTATTTAAAAAAACGCTCCCTGCATGTAGAAAAGTAGCATGTTTCTTATCACTGAGACTGCTAGGCTACAACCTTTTCCTTGGAGAAGCTAGTCTTCTAGGTTCTCTCTCTCTCTCTCTCTCTCTCTCTCTCTCTCTCTCTCTCTCTGTGTGTGTGTGTGTGTGTGTGTGTGTGTGTGTGTGAAAGAGAGAGAGAGAGAGAGAGAGAGAGAGAGAACATCTGTAGGTATCTGTGTTTTAAAACCTCAACCCAATCACGTAAACAAATGTACATTATACATTATAACATTATACAAGTGTTTTATACAACATATAACAAGTGTACATTATAACACTTCCATGTGGTTTCTGCCAATTTGCCCTGAAAGGGCAGAAGTCTTAACATCTCAATCCTGTAGTCTGCTGTGAAAGACCAAAAAGTGGATAGGAATGGGGTGCCTGGGATTTTGCGATCCAAAAAAAGAGAACCTTCCCAAATGAACAAAGTAAGACAACCCTTAGAAGAATATGCAGCCAAATGTATTTCATTTTTTTTTTTTAAAGAATGCTCAGTTTCCTTTAGAATTTCTTTCAAAGGGGAATCTTGATTCAAAATGTATTTCAGACTATGGGCCCTTCATTACGGAAATGGTGCATGTTTCAAAGGTACCATTTTTGGACTAGGAAAGTTTAAAAAGCAATATTGTTAAAAAGCAAGAGTCTCTGCCTCTTTCTGTCGGCTGTTTATGCTGTTTCTGTGCACGGGCTGGTGCTCCAGTGATCAAGCATAAGTCTTTTTCGTTGCACTGGGATTACAGCTCTAAACAATGCCATTGCATCTTCTATAATTTTTGCAAGCGTGAGATGTGGGAAGAATTGTGGTGTGCTGGAGCAGAGCGAGCAATAGAACAAAGAGCAATCCTAAACATCTCAGTAGGACTAGGGGTCTCCTTTGCACTAGTGAAGCACTGTGATCATGAAACTTACATGTGCCAAAGCCCATAGCTCACATACACCATAGAATGCCAGTTAGGAATGGGGTATTGAGTGGCTTGCATGGGTTAAATACACAGGACTTCGTATTCACAGGACTTCATAGTTGCCAACAAGACTGAATTGCTAGACATGCCAGCTCAACAGTTTTGCAGAGATTTTTGATCCAGAACTTATCCCATGCAAACATGGGACTGTTACAGGATCCTATGCACCACACAGTGGTTGCAAATATTACCTTTTGCCAAGGGATGGAAATTTACTTTAATAGAGAAATTTACCATGTGTGCATTTACCAGGAAAAGAGACTGAAAAACAGGATGGTGAGAAACCAAGAGGTAGTGGTGTAACATTCCATTATGTATAGTATTGCACCAAACAGGCATTTCAAGGCCATTTGAATGTATTGTAAGATACAGTCTTCTGCTTTCCTTGTGCAACTATCACAGGAGCAAAACTCTGCTTACTGGTGCTACCCAAAGGGCAGACACCAACACATAGAACTTCTTTGTCCCAAAGCAGATTGGACTGTACTGTATGTGAATTCACACTGCCACAAGGAAACACAGAGGCCAGGATTGTATACCAGCTATCAATGGCAATGGCCAATGGCTGCATGCGAAGGGACAGCAACTGGGAGAGGAGAGCTGGTTAGAATGACACAGCAGGTCAGATATTACCAGTGAGTTGCCTGCTGAGGAATAGGGATGTCTAATATCAACTGGTTTAGAGGCCTGGCACCTTCAGTGGAGCTTCCTGTTCTTATGGTTCCTCTTCTCATTGCAGGTGGAGTTTGGTGGGCAAGATGTGGCGTCAGAATGGGACTTTCGTGAAGGAGTTCATTCTACTGGGCTTCACCAGTAACCCCGTATTGCAGCGTCTTCTCTTAGTGCTGTGCCTGGTCATGTCTCTGGCTATTGTGTTTGGAAACAGCCTCATCATCTTCCTGGTCTGGGTCGACTCCCGCCTCCATACTGCCATGTACTTTTTCATCGGCAACCTCTCTTTGCTGGAAATATTCTTCACGTTGATCATTATTCCTCAGATGCTTGTCCACTTGGCCTTGGGAACAAAGACCATCTCTTTCAACAGATGCATGGCCCAACTCAACCTGACCCTGTCCTGCGGGATGACCGAGTGCTTCTTCCTGGCGCTCATGGCATATGATCGTTATGTGGCCATCAGCAACCCACTGCGATACCCCACCATCATGAGAATGCAGCTGTGCGTGCAGATGGCCGCGGCCTGCTGGGTTGGAGGCTTCTTCAATGCTGCAACATTGACAGTTATCACCATAAACTTCCCCTTCTGTGGGCCCAACCGGATCAACCATTTCTTTTGTGAGGAACCAGCAGTGCTTCACCTGGCTTGCATGGACACCTATGTGGTGGAGGTCCTCATCTTTGCCTTGAGTGTGATTGTCCTTATACTTCCTTTTACCTTCATACTGGTCTCCTATATCCAAATTGTCAAGGTGGTGCTCAGGATGCGTTCAGCTGAGGGACGGCAAAGAGCTTTCTCCACCTGTGCCACCCACCTCACGGTTGTCACGTTGTTCTACAGCACCATCAGCTTCACCTATCTACAGCCCCGGTCTGACCGTGCTGCAGACCAGGAGAAGAAAGCCTCTGTTTTCTATGCCCTGGTCTCCCCTATGTTGAACCCTGTCATTTATAGTCTAAGGAACAAAGATGTTAAAGGAGCCTTGGCCAAAGTGATGGGAAAAGCCAGTTGAGTCTTGTCCATATGGCTGTGTGGAAGAGGGAGAAATGGGCATTTGGCATACAATCCCCAGTCTACACACCTGGAACTTTTTACGTGTTGATTTTCTGCCTGTAAATGCTCCTGGTGATGACAGTGGGAATTACCTGGCAGAGGTGTTCTTGCCTTGGAGCATATTCATGGTGGTGGTGGTGGCGCTTTGCATTGGCTTTGGATGGGTATGTGGGGATAGGCAGGTGTAATCCATATGGCATAGCACCTCACCTTATGCACCTTAAAGAATCTGCTTTCTCAAAGGCAGGTTCCAAGAAATGTATAATGCGGGCCTTTATTTTTTGGTTTGTTTTTCAAAATAGCATACCAGTGAGGGGGGGAGCCCAAAATGTACAACAATGCAGTGGTGATGGGGTTTTAGCTCTTTGCTTCTGGAAGCCTCTGTCTTTCATAGACTGGAAGACTACTGGAAGTTTCTGGAAGCCTCTGTCTTTTAACTATGTGGATTTCAAATACATTTCTCCTTGGATAGTTTGGAAGCATCCATACTACATTCAACAAGAAAATACCCTTTCCTGTTCTATGGCACAAATAAATGGTTCTGAAAGTCTAATTCAGTAGCATGGGGGGAAATTAATCTGTCAAAGAGGTTCATTGGCTAGCACCTGTGACATCAGCACTATACCTCTACCCCCCACCCCCATTCTTGGAACATAAGAACATAAGAACATAAGAACAGCCCCACTGGATCAGGCCATAGGCCCATCTAGTCCAGCTTCCTGTATCTCACAGCGGCCCACCAAATGCCCCAGGGAGCACACCAGATAACAAGAGACCTCATCCTGGTGCTCTCCCCTACATCTGGCATTCTGACTTAACCCATTCCTAAAATCAGGAGGTTGCGCATACACATCATGGCTTGTACCCCATAATGGATTTTTCCTCCAGAAACTCGTCCAATCCCCTTTTAAAGGTGTCTAGGCTAGACGCCAGCACCACATCCTGTGGCAAGGAGTTCCACAGACCGACCACGCGCTGAGTAAAGAAATATTTTCTTTTGTCTGTCCTAACCCGCCCAACACTCAATTTTAGTGGATGTCCCCTGGTTCTGGTATTATGTGAGAGTGTAAAGAGCATCTCCCAATCCACTCTGTCCATCCCCTGCATAATTTTGTATGTCTCAATCATGTCCCCCCTCAAGCGTCTCTTTTCTAGGCTGAAGAGGCCCAAACGCCGTAGCCTTTCCTCATAAGGAAGGTGCCCCAGCCCCGTAATCATCTTAGTCGCTCTCTTTTGCACCTTTTCCATTTCCACTATGTCTTTTTTGAGATGTGGCGACCAGAACTGGACACAATACTCCAGGTGTGGCCTTACCATCGATTTGTACAACGGCATTATAATACTAACCATTTTGTTCTCAATACCCTTCCTAATGATCCCAAGCATAGAATTGGCCTTCTTCACTGCCACCGCACATTGGGTCGACACTTTCATCGACCTGTCCACCACCACCCCAAGATCTCTCTCCTGATCTGTCACAGACAGCTCAGAACCCATCAGCCTATATCTAAAGTTTTGATTTTTTGCCCCAATGTGCATGACTTTACACTTACTGACATTGAAGCGCATCTGCCATTTTGCTGCCCATTCTGCCAGTCTGGAGAGATCCTTCTGGAGCTCCTCACAATCACTACTGGTCTTTACCACTCGGAAAAGTTTGGTGTCGTCTGCAAACTTAGCCACTTCACTGCTCAACCCTGTCTCCAGGTCATTTATGAAGAGGTTGAAAAGCACCGGTCCCAGGACAGATCCTTGGGGCACACCGCTTTTCACTTCTCTCCATTGTGAAAATTGCCCATTGACACCCACTCTCTGCTTCCTGGCCTCCAACCAGTTCTCAATCCACAAGAGGACCTGTCCTCTAATTCCCTGACTGTGGAGTTTTTTCAGTAGCCTTTGGTGAGGGACCGTGTCAAACGCCTTCTGAAAGTCCAGATATATAATGTCCATGGGTTCTCCCGCATCCACATGCCTGTTGACCTTTTCAAAGAATTCTATAAGGTTCGTGAGGCAAGACTTACCCTTACAGAAGCCATGCTGACTCTCCCTCAGCAAGGCCTGTTTGTCTATGTGTTTTGAGATCCTATTTTTGATGAGGCATTCCACCATCTTACCCGGTATGGATGTTAGGCTGACCGGCCTATAGTTTCCCGGGTCCCCCCTCTTTCCCTTTTTAAAAATAGGCGTGACATTTGCTATCCTCCAATCTTCTGGCACTGTGGCCGTTTTGAGGACAAGTTGCATACCTTAGCCAAGAGATCTGCAACTTCATTCTTCAATTCCTTAATAACCCTTGGGTGTATGCCATCAGGGCCCGGTGACTTATTGATCTTTAATTTATCAATGAGGTCTGAAACATCTTCTCTTTTAACCTCTATCTGACTTAACTCCTCGGTCAGGAGGGGCCGTTCGGGCAGCGGTATCTGCCCGAGGTCTTCTGCCGTGAAGACAGATGCAAAGAACTCATTTAATTTCTCTGCCATCTCTAAGTCTCCTTTTATCTCGCCTTTCCCTCCCTCACCATCCAGAGGGCCAACCGCTTCTCTGGCGGGTTTCTTGCTTCTAACATATTTGAAGAAGCTTTTATTATTCCCCTTAATGTTGCTGGCCATGCGTTCCTCATAGTCTCGCTTGGCCTCCCCTATCACCTTCTTACATTTCTTTTGCCACAGTTTATGTTCCTTTTTACTCTCTTCATTAGGGCAAGACTTCCATTTACGGAAGGAAGCTTCCTTGCCCTTCACAGCCTCTCTAACTTGGCTGGTTAGCCATGCGGGCACTCTCCTGGATTTAGTGGAACCCTTCTTTCTTTGCGGTATACACCTCTGCTGGGCCTCTATTACTGTTGTTTTAAGCAGCCTCCATGCACTCTGGAGAGACTGGACTCTTTTTACCCTCCCTTTCAACCTCCTTCTAACCAGCCTCCTCATTTGAGGGAAGTCCGCCCGTCGGAAGTCAAGGGTTTTTGTTAGAGATTTGCCTGGTATTCTTCCCCCAACGTGCACGTCAAAACGGATCGCAGCATGATCACTGTTCCCCAATGGCTCAGTAACGTTTACATCTCTAACCAGGTCCTGCGTACCGCACAAAATTAAATCCAGAGTCACCTGTCCTCTGGTGGGCTCCGTGACTAGCTGATCTAAGCCACAGTCATTCAGCACGTCAAGAAATCCGGTTTCCTTATCGTGACCAGAACACAAATTGACCCAGTCAATATGAGGATAATTGAAGTCCCCCATGATTACAACCCTGTCCTTCCTTGTCACCTCCCTGATCTGTTTCCTCATTTCAAGGTCCCCATCAGATTTCTGGTCTGGAGGACGATAGCACGCCCCCAGTATTACATCGCTGCACAAGCCTGGTAATTTAACCCACAGAAATTCTACGGTGGAGTCGGACCCACCTTCAATCTCTACTTTGCTGGATTCTATCCCTTCCTTAACATAAAGGGCCACCCCACCTCCAACACGCCCCTGCCTGTCCCTCCTGTAGAGTTTATAGCCCGGGATTGTGGTATCCCACTGATTCTCCGCATTCCACCAGGTTTCCGTTATGCCCACTATGTCAATATTTTCCCTTGTCACCAGACATTCCAGTTCTCCCACCTTTGCTCGTAGACTTCGGGCATTCGCATAAAAGCATTTATACACGGAATGCCCCAGGATGGGCTGCTTATTCGCTCCTTTGTCCCCGCATCCTCTCATTGTGCCAAACCGTCTATCACATCCCATCTCCCTAACTTTCCCAATTTCTTCTCCTACCCTGCCTTTGTCTTGTTGTTCTCTAACCTCCCCATCCTCATCCCATAGGGATGAGGAGTCCCGAACCGGATGCCCCTCGGCTCCTGTCGGCCTTCCCCCAGGGATCAGTTTAAAAGCTGCTCTGCCACCTTTTTAATGTTATGCGCCAGCAGTCTGGTTCCATTCCGGTTCAAATGGAGCCCGTCCCTCTTGTACAGGCCCCGCTTGTCCCACTTGAACAATTTTCCAACTGTTTTTGTAATGGGAACAATTTTGTTCTTGATTAAAGGAATGGTGAAAATAATTACAGATCATCTATACTGCTTTAAAAAAAGTAAGAAAGCATTCTGAAGTACAATAAGAAGGTCTGTTCTGATGACTGAATCAGTATTTAAATTGCCAGCATACAAGTGTGTGTAAAAATGAGAAAAATAAAGAAAAAATAAATCAAGAACCATACTGAAAACCAAGTGGCCACTGTGGGTTATTGTAAAAATAAATTGTTACCTTCTTCTTCCACCATTTTGTAACTCAAGTAAAGGATTGTAACATACCAGTGGATCCATCCGCATCAAGCAAGCCACAATTCTTTGTGCTGGACATCCTACTTTGTTGACAGCTTGGAGCTGAATGCCTTATAAGACCATACTAGCACCCCTAATTTCTATGATTTCTAGATATAATGCACATATATTTTGAAAGATGCCATGCCCACTATGGGCATCATACATACAACATGCACATGTAAACAAGAAAGACTTATATAAGAACATAAGAAGAGCCCCATTAAATCCTATGGCCTAAGGCCCATGTAGTCCAGCTTCCTGTATTTCCCAGTGACCCACCAAATGCCTCAGGGAGCACATAAGACCACAAGAGACCTGCATCGTATTCCCATTCCTTTTCATCTGGCATTCTGAGGTATGCCATCTGACTTAGCTCTGGTTTGTTTCTTTACCCTTTCAGTAGTGCTGCATCTGCCCAGATATCGCTCTGCAGATCATCTAAGCTGCAAAGTGATGCCTCAACAGAAGCTGCATGGCTGAAAGAGCAGCCCACATAAGAATTGGGCTCTCTCAGCGTGATTAAGGGTGCAATCCAGAGTGCATCTTGGGCTGGCACAAATCCCTTGCATCAACCTAGAGGGTCACAAACGTGCCGTAAAACATGTTTGTGCCTCCTCTAGAGCCAGATGGGCTGGTGCAGAGATGTGCTCCAGCCTGTGGAGGTTGAATCTAGCCTGCGCGCTTACTCTGACAGAGAGCTTTGTTTTGGCCAAGTTCAGCCAACGCAAATGTCTGGGGTGGGCAGAGAGGAGGTGGGGAGGAGGCAGGAGGGAGGCGTTCTGGGGCAGGAGGAAGGCAGGCAGTGGGTGGTCCCAGGGGCAGGTAGGTGGGCAGGGAGTGGGAGGCAGGGCTGGGACCTGGCTCTTATGCCGGATCCCAACCCCATTCCCCAAGCAGTTCAGAGCGGCTTAAAGCTACTCCGCTCTCCTTGTACTTATGCCACCTCGGGAGGTAAGGGGAAGAGTTTTTCCTTGACTCCGGCTGACCCACTTTGGGCCCCCATCTTGCACTGGATACAGTGTTGGTCTCCTGGCCTGCCTGTTCCAGGCCAAGATAGGATTGTGCTGTAAGTGGACCCACAGTATCTGTGGGTCTGGCATCCAAAGATTTGACTCACCGCAGATGCCAACGGATATAGCAGTCCACATGTAAAGCGCTTTAAAAACAAAGTGCTAACATCAGGGCTCCTACCATTTTGCAACCAAACTGCGCCATTTACCCTCCTGTAGAGCTGTTTTTAACACTGAAAAACCCACTTCTGGGTCAAGCGGAGGTTTCTTTTTTCTCCCAGGTTTGCCCTAGAATTCATTGCAGAATGGGGAGGAGTGGGCAGAACAGGATGGGGAGATCTGGCCCAGGAAGAGGGTGGGGCCTGTTGAATCCTTACCCCCTTCCCGGGTCTGATCTGCCTGGATAGCTCAATGCAGGCTTGTGCCAACTGTAGAGCTGGTATAGGTCCAATCTGACCCATAGTAGCTGCTGAGGCTTACCCCAGAACAAGGGAACAAATGTTCCTTTACCCCGAGGAGACCTCCAGAGGCCAAAACTGTCCCACAGGATACAGTGGTAGCCTTGCTGGTGCAGCTGCATCACCATGCAGGACGTTAGTTAGGATTGGTCCATTAAAAGTGTATATTGGAAAGCCATGTGGCAGCTGAGCTTTGCATTCCTGCTCCAAACTCAACCAACCGGAGATGTCTTTGGTTCTATATGGGCTGCTCACTTATTTCCCACTGCATTGACCATGCAGGAGGAAAGTACTTCACTGCTGAGGCTGCTGGAGGCAAGAACTGCTGTTTGAGGCTGTAGATGCATAAGAGAACCTTTTTAGCCGTCCTCCCCTGCTGGAACTAAGAGGGAAACATAGTATAGTATGAAATACGAGTATAGTATGAACTAGTATAGTATGAACATAGTAGAACTAGGAGGTTCTACATAGTATAGTATGTGCCTCCTTGAGACCTCAGATATTCAACTTAGGTGAAGTCTTGTAAGTTCCTTGGTACTCCCTCCTGGCCAATTAATGATGGCGTATTGTGGGTTTTTACAAGTATGAAACAGCAGCATCTCAAGTCCTTGAAAACAATTTGGAGTTGTGCCAGGTCTCCGGCTCATGAGACCAAAACTCAGTCTTTCATTATTTTTATGGCCACGCAACCAAAGGTGTAGCTGGAGGGAAGAGAGCTCCAGAACTTTCCTTGCTGCAGGAGCTATGATGTCATCAGTAGGATCAGGTGCTGCCTTTGAAACTTTTTTTTCAGCCAAAATAACTCTAGATTTTTCCCCTTAAGAAAAGTCCATTATAGGTATTTCATCTTAAGGGTGTCTCCCAAATACAAAGGTATCTACAGCAAACAGTTGGTCCCTTTTCTTTCCCCATCTGTTTCATTCTTCTCTCCATTTATCTGCATGTTTAACTTATGGGAGGGGGGGGCAACCACAACAGGTAAGAAACAGATTGCTAATTAAGACATACTCCCTGATGTATTGCAGAGTCAACAATCTCCCTGGGATTAAGACAATAAACTTGGAAAAAAGTTTAAAGTCAAAGGGCACTAAAGAAAAGAACTAAAGAGCTAAAAGAAAGAAACCCTGAATGAATAAGTATATTGTTGGCAGTGAAAAAACACTGAAGATCAGGTGCAGATAAGACATTAAGGGTGCGGTCCTAACCGACTTTCCAGTACTGGCATAGCTGTGCCAGTGGGGCATGTGATGCACCCTGCAGTTGGGGGGCAGTCATAGAGGCTTCCTCAAGGTAGGGCAATGTTTGTTCCCTTAATTAGAGTTGCATTCCCCTTATGCCAGGGCTGGAAATTTGGTTAGGATTGTGGCCTAAGTTTTCATTTTGTTGGCCTATGCAATGTTTGCATTTTTAAAGGCATCTGAGCTGCAGCATGCTGTGTTGCTGCCTCATATTTCAAGTTGACTATGATGTCTCTCAGTTTGCTTTAATTGGGAAGCTGCAAGAAGTGATTGTTCTAATCTGAACGAAAGAAGCTTTGCTATGGTGAGAATATATCTTCTTATTTATATGGGTGATTGCTGAACATTCCCACTTCACTATGTAGCCAGCTTCCTACTGTAGGAATATCATAACTGTTTGACCAGATGAGGACAATGGTCCATCTCATTTCCAGCACTGTTCCTTGCCGCTGGGCCTGAAGACGTCTCCCCTGTGCTATTTGTCTGCAACATCTGCAATGCTGGGGTATGCTACCTTTCATATCCATTTTTAGCTATAATTGCTATTAGAAACTGGGGAGCCTATCTTCCACAAAATAATAATAATAAGAGTGTTGTAAGAATAATTATTAATATCGGGAATAATGATAGGAAAAAACACTTATTATTGTAATAATTGTGTAGTTATGATTGGGGCATTAGGCACAAGTATGAGGGCCCTAAAGAAAGATCTGGCCAATGCTGGCAGGGATAGAATAACAATTTGGCAGCTGCAAAAAGCCACACAAATGGACACATACCACATATTTTGATAATATCTTACTAGCTCCTAAATAATTTAGAACAGTGGTTCTCAGACTGGTGGGTTGCGACCCACCAGCTGGAGAACCACTGCCCCTTTTCCTTTAAAAGGAGGGGGAAGGGGAAACAGTAAAAGGCTCCACAGGGTTCCCCGCAGCCCCAGAAGCCTGGTAGTAGGTAGGGTGCATTTTTAAAAACCCTGGTTCTGAGGATCATGTCACTGCCATTTCCCCCACCCTCAGAAAAGACTTACCTTGTGGTTCAAACTCTGAGAGAGTTTGAGATCCAATGATTTTTTAGGCTAAATTCTTGGCTAGAATTCGAATTAGTGAGAGGCCAAAAAACGCCAGTCCTAACACCTGGTGGACTGCGAAAGTTTATATAATAATAAATGGTCAAACTTTATTTGAAAAAGTTGTCAAAAGTAGTGGTCACTGCTACAACTTGTGGCAACAGAGTTAAGAATGTGTTCGCATATGGTGGGGAAAATGCTTCCTTTTCTTTGTCCTGAAAGTATTCAGTTTCTTTGAATGACTTTAAGGTTCTGGAATCTTGGAGAGAGAGATGGGCGGAAAGATAGAGAGGATTTTCTAGTCTCTCTTTTCACACCAATCTTTATCGTTCCTCCCCTTATCATCTTTAAAAACTAAACTAAAACCTCCAACTCCACAAGCCTTCCTTTGTATGGAAAATGCATGACACTGATGAGAACTTAAGTCTTCCCAGCTTTTCTATAGCATAGTTTTTTTATCACCCAAAATATATACAGTGTATTTTAAACACTGGGCAGCAAGACATATTTTGGTGTCTTAGACCCAGAGGGTCAGATGACTGGATATTACCAGGAAGGTAGCAATGTTACAATGACCGTGACCAGACATGTGGTGAATATTGGGTTGTAGCCCAAAAAGCTGATACCGCTATGAAAACGTTTACAGCGCAATGCGTGTCTATTCATGCCAGGGTGGTGTAGTGGTTTGGGAGGTGGACTTAGACCTGGAAGATCCAGGTTTGAATCCCACCTCAACCACGAAGCTTCCTGGGTGACCTTGGGCCAGTCACTTTCTCTCAGCCTCACCTACCTCACAGGATTGTTGTGAGGGCAAAAGGAGGGGAGCGGCTGTGTACACCGCCCTGAGCTCCTTGGAGGAAGGGCGGTATAAAAATGTGGAATGAATAAATAAATAAATATTCAGAAGTAAACCCCACTGAGTTCAGTGGGAATTACTCCCATGTAAGTTTGTATAGGATTGCAGCCCAAATCTTTACGACTGAAATCCTATACACACGTATCTGGGAGTAAGGCTCAGTGTGGCTTACATCTGAGTAGACATGCAGAGGGTTGCCCTGTAAGGCAACAACAGACTCTTTGACCATATCAAAGTGCACTTCAGAAAGGATTAAAAAATAGCTGATAACTAGTTAGCACTGATTGGCTTGTCAACATCTTTGCGTCTTGTCCAAAAAAAAAGGGGGGCGGGGGAGGCCGGGACACAGGATTCATGGTGATGTTTGAAAGCAGCCATTTAGGTTTGGTCAGCCATTTAGCAGTTCAATGAGGTTTGGTCAATATGTTTTTTACCCATGATCTGCCTCAGGGGCAAAGGTGCCCAATATGTCTGAGAACCCAATCCTATCCAATTTTCCAGCACTGATACAGCCACAGTGCAGCCCCAAGATAATGGAACAAATGCTTCCTTACCTTGAGGAGGCCTCCATGACTGCCCCCACTACCACAGGATGTAGTGCGTGTCCCATTGGCACACATGCTTCAGTGCTGGAAATTTGGACAGGATTGGGCCCTCACTCTGGTCCACCAGTTAGAACAATTCACTCCAAGAATATGTTTTCAAGAAAAGGCTCTTCGAGCATGAGCCTGGGGCCTGCCATCCCCCTTGCTATTGGAGGTGGTGGCAAAAGGTGGCAATGGGGGTGCTGTTTTTTCTCTTACCTTCGTATCACAGCTCAGCCGCTGGCTCTCCCCCTCCTCCTCCCACAACAGAAGAAGGAGATGGAGCTGAAGCAGAAGTGTGAGGAAAAGGAGACGTGGGCTAGAGCAGCAGCAAAGAACCATTCTCCTCTCCTCCACACTTCCGTTCTCCTTCCTCCTTTGAACACCCATCACCACCACTCCACTGCCTGAGGTGGCCATCTCAGTTTACCCCTTGGACAGGCCATTCCCTGCTCAAGTGATACAATTTCCACACAACCTGCCATTTGTCCTGCTTTTTGTTTGACTGCTAGATAAACCCGTAGAAGAGACAGCATGGGAAGAAGAGTGAATGAGACTGCTGTGACAGAATTCATTCTGCTGGGCCTCTCTAGCAACCCTCATGTGAAGATTGCCCTCTTTGGCCTCTTTCTCACGGTTTACCTCATCACTGTGGTGGGCAACGGTCTGATTGTACTGCTTGCTGTGGCAGACCCCCGGCTCCACACCCCCATGTACTTTTTCCTCAGCAACTTATCCTTCCTCGACATCTGCTACACGACCAGCAGCATTCCCCAGATGTTGTCCCACTGCCTATCTGCCAAGCCCACCATTTCCCACGCCCGGTGTTTTGCCCAGATGTACATCTCCCTCTTCTTGGGGATGACAGAGTGTGTCTTGCTGGCTATGATGTCCTACGACCGCTGGGTGGCTGTCTGCAACCCTCTGCGCTACACCCTCATCATGAGCAAGAAAGTCTGTGTCGCCATGGCAGCCTTTTCATGGGGCGGTTCTTTCCTCCTGATCTTGGTCCCTTCTCTCACTGGTCAAGCATCTCTATGCGGGCATAATGTTGTCAATCACTTCGCATGTGAAATCCAGGCCATGCTGAAGCTGGCGTGCTCAGACACTCGTGGCAACCAAATCATCATGTTTGCCACAAGCATCCTCACCTTGCTTCTGCCCTTTGGCTTCATTCTGGTCACCTATGCCCGCATTATTGCCACTGTGCTGAAAATGCATTCTGCTGAGAATAGGACTAAAGCATTCTCGACCTGTAGTTCCCACCTCATGGTCGTGGTCCTATTCTATGGAACAGCCATGTCCATGTACCTACGACCTAAGAGCAGGACGTCCTCCAATCAGGACAAATTCATTGCTATTTTCTATGGCACCATCACTCCCATGCTTAATCCACTGATCTACAGCCTGAGGAACAAGGATGTGAAGCAGGCGTTCTGGAAAGTGACTGGGAGGAAGAGGTACCTCTAGCAGTGCCAAAAGTCTATCCTATGTTATCAGCCCATTTTGCCATTATATGTATTTTTTTCTTTTAGTGCCAGGACCATTGGGTCTTGGACAACTGCGTCCTGGCCAAATACATCCCACCCATTGGCATCTCTGGACATGCACCCTGTTTTGGTTTGTGTCCTGGACATTTGTGACCCAGTATATGTATGTTGGTTGGCTGGCAACCTTCAGTCTCGAAAGACTATGGTATAAGCCTGCAGCACCTGGTATTTCCAGGTGGTCTCCCATCCAAGTACTAACCAGGCCTGACCCTGCTTAGCTTCCGAGATCTGACAAGATTGGGCATGTACAGGGTAACAGAACTAAGTCTCAAGAAGTAGGGAAGCGTGAAATAATTTGTGGCACAGCTCCATGGGTAGTTAGATAATCAGCGCACACATTTCTGATGCTGGATACCTTTTTCCAAGTCTCCTACTTGAGCTAGTGTAGAATTGTGAAATGGTGCCAAGAACTAATATAGGAACAAGATGAGGCACATGTACACAATATCTAGAGCTGGTAGACCATGGCTAAATTTCAGAAGGGGAAAAGAAGGGTGTTAACTATGCAAGCTTAAAGTGTGCTGTTCTGGCACTGTTAAACAATATTTGCATGACGGCAAGGACTAGAACCTTCTTGTTTTTTTAAGCATAAATTGAAGAGATAAGAAAATCAAATCCTACACTATATTCTGGAAAGAAAATCTGCATATTGCAGTTTCAGAAGATCTATGACCTTTGCTTTGTGGTGCCTGCAAAAATTTCTGGAGTTATTTATTTCTGTCACAACAGTCATTCAATGAAAATGTGCATGTTACCTTCTTGTAATTTTCTGTGTCTTACTAGTTTCTTTCTGCACAGATAGTGTTCCTCATATATACCCCCAAAAAATTAGGATCTGGCTGTCCAAAGTTCAGCGGTGTGATGGGGTGAGGAGTAGTTAAGATGCAAGCACTGAAAATATCCAACATTTGTATTTCTGAATCTTCTGATCTCAGTTTATACAACATCTCCACAGTTCAGCAGCACCATGCGTAACAGGAAGTCCAAACAGGACCTTGAGCCAGCAGACCTTATCTGTACTTGCAGTGCATTTTCTGACATTGAAATAAATAAGGAATCAATAAGGCTTGTGTGGACTTCCATACTTCCTAAAGAGCTTCATAACCTGACTCTGAACTGGGGATCAGCATATGAAATGAAATCAAAATAGTTCATGTTTATATATGCAACCAAATGTCTCCCCATTATTTCACTACTTAGATATCTTTTTTATTATTATTATTATGCTGTTGTCTTCTACTGAGTTTGAGCCCAAACCTATTAACCCTCAGCGCCGGCACTCAGCTCCAGCATCAGCGCTGGTGTTGCAAATGTGCTGTAAAGCATGCCTGCGGCACCCGGAAAAGTGGGACCACTGGCTCTGGGCCAGCGCCACATGGAGGGCTGGCCAGCACTCCTGCAGTGGCAGCCGGCAGTGAGAATTGTCAGGGTGGGGGGAGGGGGGAATGGGCGGAACGGGGTAGGGGAGTGCAGAGTGGGGGGAGGAACTGACCTGGGAGGGGGGTGGGACTGGCGGAACTCTGTTCCACCATATCCTCTCCATGCCAGTCTGCAAAGCCGGACACGGAGATTCTCAAGTCTGTGCCGACAAAATAGCCAGTACAGACCTGTGAAGCCCCATTGCAGGGTCTGGGGCTCTCCCCACAGGAAGAGGATGAAAGTCCCCTTCTCCCAAGAAGACCTCCTGTGACTCTGCTGGTGGTAGTCATTTTGGAGCTACTGCATCTGGCGGAACCACCGTGGATAGGATAGGGCTGTTAGGCAGCCTGGTAGCTTCAGCCAGCCCTAGTCCTACAAGATTTCAGAGAACATCCTGGAGCAATATGTGAGCAAATTTGCATTAAAGGTGGAGAATAAACACATCACCATCCTGTGATTCTTATGCTACCGATAGACACTACTGAACCAGCTTGAATTTTAGATGAGATTATCTTTTATTGTCTCAATCATACACTATAAGATTTTAAAATAGCACACCTGAGGGGTGCTTTTATACATTTAGTTTTTAGTTCAGCAATTATTTCACCCATTTTAAATATAACTTCATTTCCTTCCTATCAAGAAAGAACTTCATTTTCTATATCATGAAGCACTAAGAAATTGGAGTGAACTTGTGGAGCAATAATGAACATCAGACCATCCTATATGTAGGACAGACCAAACAGTTCTGCTTTGAGTCTTCCATGACTCCATTGCCCTATAGAGATACTATGGAGATACATATGCACTAGATTCAAGGCCTCCATTTCTAAAATGCCCATCTAAGACCACGTATAGCATGCCTTGAAAACTCAAGGCAGGGAAAGCCTTCTTGAACAAAGGCATTTTTCCATGAGCAAAAATGCACACTAGAAAAAGCAGATGACTTTTCTAGTGTTTCTAGGCTTCTTGGGCAGACTGTACCACTTCAAATGCAGGCGTGCACATGGGAAAATTCATATTTTAATCTCCCTCCGAAAACCCTTCCTGCAAGCAGAAATTAGCTTGTAAAGGTGAAAGCCATATAGAGCTCTTATACTTGATTTGCTAGCTTTCAGTGGGAAGGTTTCTGACGTAGAGAAGCAGTCAAATCATGCAATCGCCTGCATTTTATAGGTGTTCAGTCCCAGAATGGATATACAGTAGTTTTCTGAACACATAAACTGACCCTAGAATCATCAAGAATTCTTTCCATTTATGAGCATTCTTAGAACAACAACAAAAAAAAATTAAGATTGCACCACCACCCCCAAAATAGTTTGAATACAAATGTGTGTTGTAAGAGACCAAGATGAATGTATCTCCCTCCACTCTCACTTCTCTACTGCCACACAGGGTGATTTTTTTTGCCATGTTCCCATACTTTGAGCAAGCTTGGGGATGGGGGGGTTGGAGAGGCAACAGGCATGTTTACCCTTTCTAATATCTATTAGCTCCCCCCAGTCAATTTATTTGGCTTTTTAAAAAAAACTCACTTAAAAAAAAAACTCTATGTGTGTGAGTGTGTTGGGAGAAGGAACTTAATAACTGCCAAAGTAGTCAGATAAGCAGAACTTTGCATAGCTGTCCAGAGAGGTGAGAAGGAATCGGCTTTGTGTCACAAAAGCCAACCAATCCACACATTCAGCATAACCAGCATCTTCTTGAAACTGGAAGAAGTAGTTGCTTCTGGGCTCAGTTCACTTTGAAAATGAGTGACTTTGAATCTGCAACAAGCTCACACCCCCTTCCCAAAGTTATACATCTGTCTTGGGTCAAACCCTTAAGGTCTGTATGCGTGCCTTTGAAAAAAGTGGTCACAGTAAGAACTACCTAGAACTGCCACTGGAGAGAGGCAACTTCCGAATGCTAATGGAAGAGAATTACAGCACAATCCATTGCACATCTACTCAGAAGTAAATTCTACTGCGTTCAATGGGACAGAGTCTCAGGTAAGTGAGTGTATAGGATTGCCGCCCTAGTCTGACAGAGGTATGGCTTAGGTATCTACTTTCTTTCCAAGAATTCTCATCACTGCCCCCTTTACTTCCTTGTTCCGGAGGCTGTAGATCATGGGGTTCAGCATAGGAGTAATCACAGAGTAGAAGAGGGAAATCATCTTATCCTGCTGGGCTGAGTGGGTGGAACGAGGTCTCATGTACATGAAAATGGCTGCCCCATAGAAAAGGGAGACAACCGTGAGGTGTGAACCACAGGTAGAGAATGTCTTCCAGCGTCCAGCTGCTGAACTCATGCGCAAAATGGTGGCCACAATGCGAGAGTAGGAGACAAAGACCAGGGAGAGGGGGATAATGAGGACCAGAACAGCAACGGCAAAGATAACCAGTTCATTGACGTAAGTGTCGGCACAGGACAACTTGAGCACCTGAGGAGCCTCGCAGAAGAAGTGATCGATGAGGTTGGACCCACAGAAGGGCACGTGGAAGGTATACACGGTGAGCACTACGGAGTGCAGGAAGCCACAGATCCATGAGGCAGCAGCCATCTTAGTACACACCTGATGTCCTATGACCAGCATATAGTTGAGGGGGTTGCAGATGGCAACATAGCGGTCGTAGGCCATGACCGCCAGTAGAAAGCATTCAGTGACGCCAAAGGCAAAGAAGGCGTAGTTCTGAGTGGCGCAGGCCAGCAGTGAGATTGTCTGAGTACGGCTCAGGAAATGGACCAGCAGCTGTGGCACCGTGCTGGAAATATAGCAAACATCAACAACGGCAAGATGGCGGAGGAAGTAGTACATGGGTGTGGCTAGCCGGGAATCAATGGTGGTAACGCTAATGATGATACTGTTCCCTGTGAGGGTGACCACATAGATAGCCAGAAAGAGTGTGAAGAGGAGAATCTTGCTATGGGGAACACTTGCGAAGCCCAGTAGGACAAATTCCTTCACAGCGGACCCATTTCCAATGTCTGGCATGACTCCGGTGCTGTTGAGAACAAGAAAGGATATTACAGAGACTGACTACCTCATCTGCATCTTCTTTAGCCACAATACTGCTGCCTACATTCAATGAATAAGAGTCCCTAGGCTGCAATCTTAAACATGCTTACCTGGGATTACTCTCCACTGAACAAAATGGGACTTACTTCTGAGTAAGCATGTATAGGATTGTGCTGTGAGTCAGGGGTTGGCTGCTTGATACAGAACTTTGGCTGTAGCAGTAGAGAGAATAAAAGGGTCACAGGGAAATAGACTGACAGAAGGTGATCAGGTATTTCCATGCTCCCCAAATAGCACACTTGCCTCCCTGTTTGTGTTTGAATGTGGTAGGGAATGTGTCTGCAACCACGGAAGTGCTCTTGGAATGATTTCCATGGAGACAGACATATGGCAAACATTACATCAGAACTGATCAACCACACAGAAATGCAAGTCTAGCCGTTTCTTGATTCCTGCTGGTTCCTGCTCATGGGATCATCCTTGAATTTAAAACAAGAAACTCAAAGTTTTACACACATGGTGCTGCCTCATATTGTCAGACCATTGGTCCATCTGAGGGGCAGCCCATCCTTGGGGCTAGGTGATGCAGAGTCGCATCAGCAATGGATTACAGGAGTCACTGGAGAGCAGCAGATTTTGCCCTTCAACTTTACCTGGAAGTATCAGGGAGTGAACCTTCTGTTATGGAGAGCAGATGCTCTACCTGTAAACTATGGAGGTAGCCCCTCCTCACAGTAAGCAAACATTCTTAAAAGAGAAAGAAGAGAAGGAAATCTAAGCCATACTCTCAGGAGTGGATGTCACCATGAGCAAAACATGTTCCTGAACTTGTGTTTTAATGGCCCTGCACTGAATGTAACATCAACCAGTAGGAATCTCTTATGCAGGTCATAAACAAATCCATGCATATGATTAGTTCCAGCACAACTAGAGATGGACAATCGAGCTTTGTACTGTCTCAGCTGGCTAGAACCAGATCTCTAAGGTTTCAGGCAGATTTCCTGTCCGGTCTTACTAGAGAGAGCCATTCAACTGCAGATGAACCAAGGACCTTGCACTTGCAATGCACACACTCTGCCACTGAGATTTCCATGCCTTGGCACAGTTAGTCTTGTTAACTGCTAGAACCAGGTTTAAATTAGTGGGGGGGGGGGTCTGGTTGATCAACCTATACTCAGATAACATTGACATTAACTGCATCAACTCATGGAAGTAATCTTTGAGACATAACTGTAAGCAAGAGCAGCTGCAAACACCAAGGAACCACCAGATGGACGGCCAATAGAGCTGTCAGGAAAGACAGAATGAGAGAAGCTGCAGGAATGCATACATGACAGTAATGATATGTAGCACGCAAACTGATGAAAATGCGTGTGTGGTCATTATGACTGCCAACTAATTAATGTTCTAATATACATGTGCAGGTTACCTACACCTCAACCAGAGGATAATTTACAATGTAACTTTACCATAAGATTGCGGCAAATGATGAACTGTGTGCCCTTCATTTGCAGTTCTACATAATAAAATTAGTCCTCACCCTAAAGGCATGACGGAGGAGCTAGAGCAGGAATCTCCAAACTTTTCAGTATGAGGGACACATTTTACATTGTACGCATTTTCACGCCCCCTCCCCAAAAAAATCAGTTTTATTTATGAATGAAATTTAAAATGAATGAATAAGTTTTATTTGGATCTTTTATTGTAATCATACCTACTCCTACCTCCTCCATACCTACCTCCATACCTACTTTACCCAGGCTTCGCGCACTGGAGAGGACACTCTGTTCCAGAACCACCATTCAGAGCGTGACACCATAGTCTTCCGAGACTGAAGGATGCCAACAAGGAAGGATTTGTAATCAACATGGTATGATTCAGAACAAAAGAGAAATGTGACAATTACAAAGAAACAATGCCATGTGTAAACTAAGAAATGATAAATAATGAGTAAAAATGTAAAATATTAGCAAATGCTCTGACAAAAAAAAAAAGTTGCTGCGGGCCAGATAAAATGTGGTTTCAGGCTGCATGTGGCCCTGGTATGTAGTTTGGAGACCCCTGAGTTACAGAATAACATTGCTTTTTGGAACAGCTTAGTAGGCATTTACCGCCTTGACTGTAGACAACAAGGCATCACCAAAGCCATGATCTCTTACACGCATACATGCTTCATGGTACTTACTCCCTTTAAAGATCAACCCTCAGCAACACAACATCCTGGCAAGTTTCTTAGGCATTGATCAAGTAGATTAGAATAAATGAATATTTATCCATCGGTTATGTAGATTTGGATATATACTTCCCAGCACGTTCCTGGTAGAATATTAACAAGATGCTAACAGTGCTTTAATGACAGAATCACAGAACTGCATGGCTAGAAGTTATTGGAATGTCCAGTGACTTTCCCCAAATTACAGCATGCAATCCAAATTCTAAAACACCAGGCGTAAACACCAAGGGGAGGCAGATAAACCAAGGCAGAAATTCTGAATAAATGTAGTTGTACATCTCAAGTTTCATGATTTGGGTGGGTAAAAGGAGACAGATTGGATGCTCAGGATACCAACTGATTTAATGATTAACTTTTTAATTAGTTGATTCAGTTGAAATAAAAGTGGTTATTACCCAAAAGTCAATATAGTGCGTTGGAGATATTGAATTGTCAGAACTGGTCAGGGATCGTGGAGAGAGGTCTTGTACCTTGGGAGACCAGTAGGAGAAGGGGAGCCAGGTAGAGGCTGTAAAGTAAAGAGGCCCCCACAGATTGAAGAGAACTAAAAGTCTGAGTCATCTGCCTCCCAGGCAATACACTGCCCCCTAGTGTCCTGCAGACAGCATTATATCTATTTTCCAGCATGAACAGAGTGAGATGTCATATGCATTTTAATAAACAAAAACTTCTGCTCATTGGTGAAAGCCATCCCAACACTTTCTTTTACATTCTCTATCAGTATATGACAAGCAAAACAGGCTGAAAAATACTCACGAGGGGACCCTTAAACTCACAGATTTCACTCAAATGGTAAAAATGATGAATCGGCTTAGATTTTTAAACCAATGAAAAGTGGAGGTTTTTTAGACTTCCTAATGATGCTGCATTGATTTCCATGGTACCTGTTGATTTCTGGACACCATAATTCTTTAACATACTTTACAGGATGAAGCCCTGCATTCCTGTTGGATGCTACACGCCAGGCGTGAAAATCCGACAAACAAGTATGGAAAATTTTCTTTCTCCTAATGTCTAGCATAAATAAATAAATAAATAAATAAATAAATAAATAAATAAATAGCCGTTTTACCCTGAATCATGGGTTATGTATCCAAGGAAGAGGAACTACCGCTACCAGCATGGAAGGCCCAGAATCCTGATCGAGTGCCTATGAGATACAGAGGTCATCTTCTGTATCTATGAGACGCAGAAGTCAACATTGCTGTTGTTATAAAGGCAAACAGAGAGTGTCTGCTCAGACTGGGAGAATGCCTCATTGCAATCATCTTCCATCTTCTCCTCAGAGGTAAAGGTGCCAGCAATTCCTAAGGGATCATGCCAATTTACAGAAGCTGACCTCATTATTCCAGAAACAAACTCTCTAGAGTATCTTAGAATGCATTTCATTCCTGCAGCTATTAACCAGTTTAGGGTGCAATCCTAACCCCTTATGTCAGTGCTTTCCAGCACTGACACCCAACTGCTCGATGCAGCACATATCCCATTGGCACCACTATGCCAGTGCTGGAAAGTACTGACATAAGGGGTTAGGATTGCGCCCTTAGTCTTTCTTTGGTATCATTGCATCCCTCCTTGATTTTGGGCCAAATTGGAGAATTGTCTTTACCTGAATCTTTATGAAGGCAGGGAATGAAAGAGTTCCTTCCCTTCTTGTCCAGCTGGTGCACCTGTCCTGCTTCCAGTGCCACCACATGTCTGCATAAGAGTGTAATGATCCTAAAGGTGCATGCATATAAAATTTAACATGCATAAAAATCAACCATACAAACTGGGCCTACAAAATTATGCATGGATGCATAATAAAGATGCATAAAGATGTTCTTTACACTCTCACATAACACCAGAACCAGGGGACATCCACTCAAATTGAGTGTTGGGAGAGTTAGAACAAACAAGAGAAAATATTTCTTTACTCAGCGTGTGGTTGGTCTGTGGAACTCCTTGCCACAGGATGTGGTGACGGCATCTGGCCTGGATGCCTTTAAAAGGGGGTTGGACAAGTTTCTGGAGGAAAAATCCATTACGGGTTACATGCTGTGTATGTGCAACCTCCTGATTTTAGAAATGGGCTATGTCAGAAGGCCAGATGCAAGTGAGGCACGAGGATGTAGGTCTCTTGCTGTCTTGTGTGCTCCCTCGGGCATTTGGTGGGCTGCTGTGAGATACAGGAAGCTGGACTAGATGGGCCTATGGCCTGATCCAGTGGGGCTGTTCTTATGTTCTTATGTGTTGGATGGTGCATAATCCAGCAATTGATTCTATCAATGGATTCAGTCAATAATGGACTCTATTCTACAATTCAATTTGTGGATATTGTGTGGTGTCAGAGACAAAACAGGTGGATGGATAGAGAGCGATGTTGTGGCCATACTCCTCATCATACTGGGGGATCAAATCTGGATAAAGGTGTTGTCCGATCCAGCCATGTCAAACCGTCCAGCATCCAGGCACTGATCAAACCTGCATCTGCTTAGCTTCAACAATGTTATAGAGACCATTCCTGGTGCTCCTTGACCATTCATTGGGCCACATTGGTAGCCATTCTTGCTTCAAGAAATGCTATCAACATGGACATGTCTGTCAAAGTCTCTCTTCATATATGCCATGGAACCCTTGTGTGTTAAGAACATAAGAACAGCCCCACTGGATCAGGCCATAGGCCCATCTAGTCCAGCTTCCTGTATCTCACAGCGGCCCATCAAATGCCCCAGGGAGCTCACCAGATAACAAGAGACCTCATCCTGGTGCCCACCCTTGCATCTGGCATTCTGACATAGCCCATTTCTAAAATCAGGAGGTTGCGCATACACATCATGGCTTGTAACCCGTAATGGATTTTTCCTCCAGAAACTTGTCCAATCCCCTTTTAAAGGCGTCCAGGCCAGATGCCATCACCACATCCTGTGGCAAGGAGTTCCACAGACCAACCACACGCTGAGTAAAGAAATATTTTCTTTTGTCTGTTCTAACTCTCCCAACACTCAATTTTAGTGGATGTCCCCTGGTTCTGGTGTTATGTGAGAGTGTAAAGAGCATCTCCCTATCCACTCTGTCCATCCCCTGCATAATTTTGTGTGTCTCAATCATGTCCCCCTTGAGGTGTCTCTTTTCTAGGCTGAAGAGGCCCAAACACCATAGCCTTTCCTCATAAGGAAGGTGCCCCAGCCCCGTAATCATCTTAGTTGCTCTCTTTTGCACCTTTTCCATTTCCACTATGTCTTTTTTGAGATGCGGTGACCAGAACTGGACACAGTACTCCAGGTGTGGCCTTACCATCGATTTGTACAATGGCATTATAATACTAGCCGTTTTGTTCTCAATACCCTTCCTAATGATCCCAAGCATAGAATTGGCCTTCTTCACTGCCGCCGCACATTGGGTCGACACTTTCATCGACCTGTCCACCACCACCCCAAGATCTCTCTCCTGATCTGTCACAGACAGCTCAGAACCCATCAGCCTATATCTAAAGTTTTGATTTTTTTGCCCCAATGTGCATGACTTTACACTTACTGACATTGAAGCGCATCTGCCATTTTGCTGCCCATTCTGCCAGTCTGGAGAGATCCTTCTGGAGCTCCTCACAATCACTTCTGGTCTTCATCACTGGGAAAAGTTTGGTGTCATCCGCAAACTTTGCAACCTCACTGCTCAACCCTGTCTCCAGGTCATTTATGAAGAGGTTGAAAAGCACTGGTCCCAGGACAGATCCTTGGGGCACTCCGCTTTTCACTTCTCTCCATTGTGAAAATTGCCCATTGACACCCACTCTCTGTTTCCTGGTCTTCAACCAGTTCTCAATCCAGGAGAGGACCTGTCCTCTAATTCCCTATGGAGTTTTTTCAGTAGCCTTTGGTGAGGGACCATGTCGAACGCCTTCTGAAAGTCCAGATATATAATGTCCATGGGTTCTCCCACATCCACATGCCTGTTGACCTTTTCAAAGAATTCTATAAGGTTCGTGAGGCAAGACTTACCCTTACAGAAGCCATGCTGACTCTCCCTCAGCAAGGCCTGTTCATCTATGTGTTTTGAGATTCTATCTTTGATGAGGCATTCCACCATCTTACCTGGTATAGATGTTAGGCTGACCGGCCTATAGTTTCCCGGATCTCCCCTCTTTCCCTTTTTAAAGATAGGCATGACATTTGCTATCCTCCAATCTTCTGGCACCATGGCCATTTTGAGGGACAAGTTGCATATCTTAGTCAAGAGATCAGCAACTTCATTCTTCAATTCCTTAATAACTCTTGGGTGGATGCCATCAGGGCCCGGTGACTTAATGATCTTTAATTTATCAATGAGGTCTGAAACATCTTCTCTTTTAACCTCTATCTGACTTAACTCCTCGGTCAGGAGGGGCCATTTGGGCAGCGGTATCTGCCCGAGGTCTTCTGCCATGAAGACAGATGCAAAGAACTCATTTAATTTCTCTGCCATCTCTAAGTCTCCTTTTATCTCCCCTTTCCCTCCCTCACCATCTAGAGGGCCAACCGCTTCTCTGGCGGGTTTCCTGCTTCTAACATATTTGAGAAGCTTTTATTATTCCCCTTAATGTTGCTGGCCATGTGTTCCTCATAGTCTCGCTTGGCCTCCAGTATCACCTTCTTACATTTCTTTTGCCACAGTTTATGTTCCTTTTTATTCTCCTCATTAGGGCAAGACTTCCATTTATGGAAGGAAGCTTCCTTGCCCTTCACAGCCTCTCTAACTTGGTTTGTTAGCCATGCGGGTACCCTCCTGGATTTAGTGGAACCCTTCTTTCTTTGCGGTATACACCTCTGCTGGGCCTCTATTATAGTGTTGCAAAGGATTCATGGAAGTGTTCCAGGACACACACTCAGGTAAATTAGCATGGTTGCTGGGGCGTCACCACCCTAGGAACCATATGAAAGACATACACCCTGGAGCACTCAGACATATTATAGTGGTAGATTGGAAATGGGTCCCCTAATAAGCTTCTGAGGAAAAGATGCCACACCAGAAACTGTGGTCACCAAAAAGTTGACATAGGAGCCCACCATAGGATTCTTAAAAAGGTTAAAAAGCCGTGGCAAAAGCATTCAAATGGGACTGCCTCTATTGCGCAAGCAGCAGAGAAGCCTAGGCTAGGATATGAAGCAGGAACTGCTCTGAAGGCTTTCAAAGTCCATTTCAAGGCAGTGATGAGAAAAATGGGCCAGAAGATGAGGATTCTGGGAAAACTCAGAACCTGCCTTGCTGCCCCAGGAGACTGCCCAGTGAGGAGGATGAAGAGGAAGTGGTTAAGACTTTAACCTCTGCCTATCTCCCAGTGCATCTGGGGCACCCATTCATAGCCAGAGGCCCTGACTCTTCCCCTTTCTCTCCTTCTCTCCTCCTCTTTTGTGGGGGGGGGGGGAGGAAATTGAGTCTTTCAAACCTTCTTTTTCATGGAGGCATGTAAGAACAGAGGAGGCTCTCTTGTCTTGGGTTACATGGAAGCAGGCGTTCATTAGACACATGGGGGGAATGGAAGTTGCCAGTTAGCAGTGCCTCCCATACTCATGGACCCACTGACCACGCCCTTGGGCTGATGTTCAGGCTGTCCTGCCCCCCCTCCCCCACACATAGTTCATACATATTAGTGTGACTACCTCCTGGGTGAATAAGGAGAGCTGATCCTGCCCACTTCCTTTCCCTTATCCTCAGCTGCAGCCTCCTTCCATCCTGGAACACCCTTCATTAGTTCACTCCCCTTCCAACTCACAGCCCAGTGTGGGCATTTCAGGTTGCTACATGGAGAGGTTGGTTTTAATCAACACCTACAGTGCTTGTCTGCAAATAGGCAGCAGACTGAGTGCTAGGAAGGCAACTTCTTTGCAATTTGGAACCTTGGGTGCAATGACAGTGGGCATTTTGGTGTGGGTATAGCTAGCCACTGTGTCCCCATTTTTCCCCCTCACATGTTCAGTGGATGCATGAAGTCTGCTTTCTGAACAGGGCTGAGATGGTCAATTGTACTGCAACTCCTCTCTTGCAATCTGATCCTTTGCTGACCACCACTCCATGGGACAGATGTGCCTGATGTTGTTATCAAGGGCATCACAAACCAGCAAGGCAAACTACATTTAGTGGGCCCGTCTGGGCAGGGGACTCTCAAGAGAAGGCAGGGTGGCAGGTGGAGTAGCACCTAATATGTTAGCCCCTTCCTGATTCCCTTTATTGGACAAGCAGCTGAATGGGTAAACACCTTGGTGGATTGTATCCAGTGCTACCATCCCAGGCTATAGAGATCAGGTGGAGGAGGATCAATCTGAGAGAGAGAGAGAGAGAGAGAGAGAGAGAGAGCTCCCAGGAGACTCTGAGCCTCAGGGGTTCCTATTAAAAAATCAGTTCCATATGATTCCCCCCCCCCCCCCAAGTATGATCCTTGAAAAACTAGGATGAATAGGGCTGGGTCAACTTGATGCAAGGTAGTGAAAGCCACTTATGCTATAGAACACATTATTAGCAATTAGAGCAGTATAGCAGCTTAATGGGAAAATGCATGCTTAGGACTTAAAATCCACTCTGTCTGTCTGAAGAAGAGGCCCAAACAGCAAGCTGGCAATTTTGGCTAAAAATAGCAGCTTATCTCCTGGCAGAATGCCTAGCAAACAGATAGCAGGAGAACAATACAAGGCTTTGAAAACAGGCCATGCTGGAAAGCATCCAAATCATCTTGGAGCTCCCTGCTTGTCTTTCAGGCTTCTTTAAAAAAAAAAAAAGTCTTACATACACAAAGTTCATAGAAATGCCAAAGGATCACAATGTTTGCATACTTGCCAAATACTCTTCAATACTTAATAGTTATTGTCTTATATATTAGCTATTAGAGTAAAGTTTAATTGCCTGATGTTATTAGAATGTTTAGTAAAAGCATGGAAATACACAGAATAGTGAAAGCTATTAGATTCTATTATTAAAGATGCAACCTTGACAACAGTGGGCTCTAAACAGTGGGCTCTAAACAGTTCCAGCTCTAAACATGAGTCTGTCTCACAGATTCTGGAATATGGGAGCTTGCATCTCTGTAAGACCTTGAGGATTCAAAGTCCTGCTTGATACTTTTGGAAAGTTGCATCTCAAACTTTTGGCAACAGCAAATGGGGAAAGCAAGAGGGAAAGTTACATCTCAAAGATAGATAAGGCACTCTTGGCACCAGGAAATGAGAAAACCAAAAGACACTGTGAGAGGGACTTGCAACATTATGAAGGAGAAGCAATGCAAGGGAGTAGCTTTTGAAAGCAGCATAGGGGCAAAAGCAGGAGGGAAGATACACGGACTTGCAACATTGTAGTGGAGAAGTCTAAACAACATTATGGGGACAGCTTATCTGTTGGCAGATGGAAATAGCATTTTCTACAAAGATGCAAACACAGCTAGACAGGAACAGATAACAATGTTTTCTATGGAAAAGCCCCCTGATTAAGCTAAAACATCCATGAGAGCCTCTGTCTGGGCTAAAGCTGACAGAGGGAGATGTAGTTTGGTAAAATAAAATAAGAAAGATTTCTTAAAATCCTTATTTTCAATAAGAAGTTGGCTTGTCCTGTATTAAATAAATTACACCACTATACATCAAAGTAACAGGTCACATATGGGATCACAGCATGGAATAGAAAAGGCTCAGCTTAGACAAATGATGGCAGAAAGCCCACAGTGTCTGATGAGAACAGACAGAAAAGAATGTTAGAGATAAAACTGGTGGCTCTTGCCAAGGCCAGCCAAGCTGAGGATGCCAAGAGATAAGTACAGAGGACATGTCAAAATGCCAGTTCTGAATAAAAATGAGGTTACGGTGCTCTCTACTGGTACTTGCAAACAAAGTTTTCTATGTTTAAATGTATGGTATTGCCTTATTTGAAACCTGTAACTTGAAGCCAACCAATCAAATATTTGTAAAGCTATCTCTAGCCAACCCAGAGAAAGCCCCATCTATGATGTCAAACTCCAGCCAATGAAAAGTGCAAAACTCCTCAAACAAAGGAGCCAAAATGAAATATAAGGGAGAGGTTCAGACTGGAAAAATTGCTCTCTTCGCTTTGGACTGGAGTCCCTGAGATGCTCCTTACTGGCAATGAAATAAAGCTTGCAGATTATCACCGCTCTTGCTTACTGAGTTTGCTTTTGAACCTTGCAACACCTTGCAACAAACTGACAGCCTTCTGGGTCCAATCAAGGAACATCATTAAAACAAAACAACAAAGCCTATCTATGAAATTGGGAATAGCAAAAAGAGTGAAGATCTCCCCATGTGAATCAAGTCCTGAGGGTACCAGACATGTTTATAGTCAAACCCACAATAAAAGATATGAGTTTTGTGTTTGTTTTTAATGCTTTGTAGCAATATAGGTACAAAATAGTGTTTGAGAACCACTATTGGAGAAAAATTTGTGGAGACTGGAGAAAAATTTCCAATCCTAGGTTGTAATCCTACACACGCATACCCAGGAGTAAGCCTCATTGATTCTCATAGTTAAAAGTATATACAGAGTACCCTGCTGTTGGGTTAACATTTCCCCAAATGCAGTGACATACCATGGTAGCAGCAAGAAATGAATGGGGACCCACCTGAAATTGGTTTGTGACCCACCTAGTGGGTCCCGACCCACAGTTTGAGAACACTGCATTACAGAATATCAGTGGAAATATCACAAGGAAATATCAGCGTGACCTTTTATTTATTTATTTGAAAAATATATGTCCCGCCTTTCCCATGCCGAAGCAAATACCCAAGGCGGTTTACAAACTTTCATAATGAATGTACAATGTTATCACAACAAGTTAAAAAAAACATGAAACAAAAGCATTAATTTTTAAACATTAATACAAAGCAAAAACAAACTGTTGAGCCACTGGGGAAAACAAATCCAGTCCAGGGAAGCAGTCAAGCCACTGCAGTTATTTCAGAGGTGCAGAGGGCAAGTATCTACCTATCAACCAAATGCCAGGTGAAACAGGTATGTTTTGAGCCCTCTTGGAAAAGCCATCAGCCTTGACCACAACATAGGAGCATTGACCATTTGCAAATACAGAGCAAGTGTAGAGATCAGGGAAGTGCTTAGTACTCAGAACTCAAGACTGTCCACAATGAAGCAAACCAATGAAGCTTCTGTGGTCTAGAGTTCCAGGCATTCATTTTCTTTTTTTGATGGATACCTTCTTGGTACTATGCTCAGATGGTATCCCTGTTTGGATGCTGCTACTAGGCCAGGTAGAGGGTCCACAACATATAAACTTTAAAACCAGCCCTCACAATCCAGGAGTAAATCCCCACCACAGTCTTCTTCCTGCTGGACAGAAAATTTTCTGCAACAGCAAACCCATCTAAAATTCATCTTCACATTAAGCAAATAAGAGCTTAATGATTAGGAAACACCTCCCTAGCTGTCCCTACCTCTGTTCAAAGGCTTATTCACGCAGTGTCTCAAAGGTAAATGGTACCCATACAAGCCACACTTTCCCATGAGGAATACAGAGAGTGTGTTTTGTTTGGACACTATTTCCTTGAAATGTGGACCCTATATTCCAGTGGGAATGTATTCCAGATTTTTTTCCAGGCCTCAATAGTAGCCGTGAATCAAATAATATTTTGAAGAACAAGAAGTGATGGGGCATACTTCTGGAGCCATTATTCCTTTCAAAAGCATGTTTACCATTGAGTTCTCTTGAGAATGCAAGATGATGTTTTTGCACATAGAAATTCACAAGCCCCAAGAGATGCCTGGAGAGACATGATCTTCCACAACAGCATACTTCCTCTTCTCCAACAAAAGGTGTCCCTTTTGCCAGCTGCTGGATACCTTGCTGAAGAGTTACATCAGCAAATAGATATGTATAGACCAAACACTCTTTGAATGGATGAAGCAGACAGAAGTATTCTCCTTGTAGAAGATGACAATCCTGATGGAGAAGTTTCCCCAGGACCTCTGCCTCAACAGGAGCATTTACTACCAGTTGTGAGTACAGGGTAAGTGCCCCAGTTAGGGGTCAGAGGTCATGCATGTGTTGAGGGAAGCTGGGAGAACCACAATCCTACATTGCAGAGGATGCAATTTTTCCAGGATAGTCAAACTACAATTGCACCAAGCAAGTTTTGCCTCCCAGGGTTCTACAACAAGTTCTAGAGATCATCATACCTGCAGAAATGAGGATTTCCAAATGACTATTGGACAGCTTGCTGAGGAATTTCTCTGAGAACAACCTCACAGCCAACTCTTACCACTGAATATTTTTAATTTTTTTTACAAGTCACTGGATGGGGGGGGGGGGTACCACAAACATTCACACAACAGATTATGCAACATGAGTGCTGTGATTAAGATGCATCTTATAGGAATTCCTTAACACTCCTGAGAAAAAATTCACCTCCTGCCTACTAGAATTACACAAATTCAAAGATATTCCTACCTGAGGGAAATGAGGAAATGTTTGTCTCCTCCTGCTCTATTGGCTTCCTGGTACAGAGCTCCTTCAATGGACAGCCTGCCTGGGCATATCACCTATTTAATTCCCATTGCCTTCTAAAAGCTCTTGATGGCCTGGATCAAGAAGAGTTGCATTCACTGGGAACTGTGAAATTAAATTACTACCAGCAAGCTGTATGCTGTGCAGATTTCTGAACCAAACATACTTTGGGGGAGGAAGAGTAGATTGGAATTCACAAGAGAAACATTCCCCTTGAGGAAGAAGAGAATCCTGGAGTTTCCTCATGACCTAGGTCTCTCAACTTGTGAGCACAAAGCATCTACCATAACTGAAATCAGAAGTCACTGAAGTGCTTAGGAAAACAACAGGTGTGAACCAGACTAACACCTTATATGTGTTCTTCCTATGGGAAGAGAGAATCCTGATTTTAGAGTTCCTCAGGACCTCTGCCTCAACAGGGGAGCACTTACCACATGTGAGGAATGGCATGTGCCCCAGTTGGGGTCAAAGGACACAGAAAGGAGAATTACACTTGCACATTTGGAAGACTGAAAGTGGTGAGATTTGATCTGGCACCATTTCTTGTGAAATGCACATGAATTCAAAATCTTACATTTCAGATGAAATCTTTCCAGCAGCCTAAACTTCAATGGCAGCCCTTACTGAATAACATTTAAACAAGAGCCACCTTTGAAGCCTTAAGTCACTGGAGGGGAGCAACACCACAGTTTAATTTATACATTATACAAACAACATCATTTTTTGGAAACAACCCTACTGAAAGCCCTGGTGAGAATGTGGGAAGATATTTTCTTCCAAAGAGAGATATCCTAACTTGACAGCACTATTAGGATGCATCTCCTAGGAATTTCTTAAGTTATTTTTGGAAAAAAGGTAAGAGTCAAACATACAATCTTCTAAAATTATTCAAGCTCTATAGCAGCTGTACAGTCATTGAGAGCTGTGAAGTTAAACTACTACCAGCAAGCTGCATGCTATGCAGGTTCCTGAATCAAACATATTTGAATGGGGGAGGAAGAGGAGATCCAAGGAGAAACCTTCCACTTGAGGAAGTAGAGAATCCTGAAGAATTTTCTCAAGATTGGGTCTCAACTCACTCATAGCATGTGCTCCAGTTTGAAGTAGAAGGTCATGAAGAGCTTAGGAAAACAAAGAGATGTGAACCAGAGGTACCAGCAAGCTGTCATGCAGTTTCCCAGACCAGACATTCTGTGAATGGGGAAACCCTGGAGAGCAGGTGTTCCTCTTATGAAAGTGAGAATCCTGATGGCAGTTTCCTCAGGACCTCTGCCACTTGTGAGTATATGGCATGTGCCCCAGTTGGGGTCAGAGGTCACAGGGGTGCTTAGGAAAGGGAGAATTACACCTGTACATTTGGAAGATTTTTGATTGACACTATTTCTGTGAAATGCACCAAGGATTCAATCAATCTTACATTTCAGATGAAATCTATCCAGCGCCTAAACTTCAAGGGCAGCCCTTATAGACTAAAATTTTAACAACAAGAGCCACCTTTGAAGTAAAGTTACTGGAGGGGAGGGAAGCAGGACACCTCAATCACATTTGTGCAAACATTACTTTTGAAAACACATGATCCTACCGAACGCCCTGCTTGAGAATGGGAGAAGATATTTTTTTCTGATATCCCAACCGGCAGCACTACCCACAACATACCAGATTGTGCTTTGGATTCGGATGCATCTCCTAGGAATCTCTTTAGTTCTTTTGGAAAAAGGTAAGAGTCAAATTACACAAGCTCTATAGCACCTACTAATTGAGAAGAAGGTTTTCCAATTGATGATCACATCTCCAAAAGAATATCCTTGGCTAAAATGGTTGTCCTTTTCTCTGAGGTTTCTTTCTTTTCAGTGTTAGCTTCCTGGTCAGCTTTTTTGAGTGCTGGTGAAGAAAGAAATGGAACTCGGTTGAAAGAAACAATGCAGTTGAGGAAGTACAGAAGATTCCTCATCATTTCAGACTCAACTGGGAAGTGCACAACATTTTCAAGAGCATTGCATGTGCCCCAGTGAGGGTGAGAGGCTAGTGAAGTGTTGAAGAAAACAGAGAGAACTTTAAACCTCTATTTCACAAGGAACTGCTCCAAAGACTCAAAACCTCAAGGGAGGCTCTCACCCATTGAATTTACAGCAAAGAGTCCATTTGAGGCACTAAGAGCACAATCCTGACCTGCAGATGGGCCCCAAGTCCCTTGAGCTGTGAGGTTCATGAATGGACTAGTGAAAGGATAAGTTGCATCTGCTGAGCAAATCCCTGTTTGTCGAATTTTGCCCAACTGCTGGAATATTGCCAGAAGAGGTTCTCTGGGGGATTCTTTCTCCATCTCCTCCACTGCCTCAGCTTCATGCTCCCAGAATGCTGGGAGGTTTTTTCAGATGCTGGTGGAGAATAAAATCAAAAATAATGGAGAGGAACAAGAATTTAGGGAATTTAGGGAAGTAGGCAACTCTGAAGAAGTTTCCTCAGGACCTCTGCCTCAACAGGGGAGCACTTACCACTTGTGAGTACATGGCATGTGCCCCAGTTGGGGTCAGAGGTCTCAGAGGTGCTTGGGAAAGCAGGGAGGACTACACTTTTCAGAGGATGAGGCTGACCAGTCATTTCCTAAAATGTGGTTCAAGGGGGCTTACACCCAGGAAAGTGTGCATAGGATTGCATCAGAGGAGAAATCCTAATGGTGGTCCTCGCCTATTCAATTTTGAAAGCAAAAGACCACTTTGAGGTCTTAAATGGGGGTAGATACACAATTCATACATCATTTTTTGTTAGAAAGGCATAGCCACACTGAGCTTTTTGCTGAGGAACATAAGTTGATGTTTCTCTCCTGTACAGACTGACCGCAACCACCACACTATCCCACCAAATAAAAGAGAGTGTAGTGCTTGAGATGCATCTCAAAGGAGTTTCTTAGCACTGGAGGAAAAGGCTACAGTCTCACCTTATACCTACAAAATTACAAAAGCCCTAGTGACCTGTACAATCCCTGGAGACCTGAAGTTTCCCAATCAATCTTCATATCTCAGTTTTTCTCCAAAAGAAATGCCTTTGCCAACTGCTAGAATCTTTGTGGAACTTGTTCTCTAGGGAGTCTTTCTCCTTCTGGAGAATTGCTGGAATATTGCCAGAAGAGGTTCTCTGGGGGATTCTTTCTCCATCTCCTCCACTGCCTCAGCTTCATGCTCCCAGGATGCTGGGAGGTTTTTTCAGATGCTTGTGGAGAATAAAATGGAACACAATGGAGAGGAACAAGAATTTAAGGAATTTAGGGAAGTAGGCAACTCTGAAGAAGTTTCCTCAGGACCTCTGCCTCAACAGGGGAGCACTTACCAATTGAGAGTACAAGGCATGTGCCCCAGTTGGGGACAGAGGACACTGAAGGACTCATGACAGGAGAACTACAATCCTTCATTTAGGAGGGATTTTTTCCAGGAGAGTCAAACTTCAATGGCAGTTCTTACCACTTTTAAAAATCGTCGCCTTTGGAGTCACTGGAAGGGGGAGTTGACACATGTATGCACCTTAAATAAATTTTCTTAAGCATACTTTTTGGCTAGAAAGTCATGACCTCACCAAGGTCTCTCCTGAGAATGTAGGATGATGTTCTCCCACTAGGATGCATCCAAACCAGACAGCACTATCCCAACAGATACCAGAGAGTGCTGTGACTGAGATGCACCACGCAGGAATTTCTGAGCACTAGTGGGAAAAGCGAGTCTCAGCTCCCACCTTCTAAAATTGCACAAGCTCTATAGAGTGCAGAATGCAAAGGTCTCATCTAGACAGAAATGCTCACCTTGTGGAATAAGACAATTCTGATGGAGAAGTTTCCTCAAGACCTCTGCCTCAACAGGGGAGCACTTACCACTTGTGAGTACATGGCATGTGCCCCAGTTGGGGTCAGAGGTCTCTGAGGTGCTTGGGAAAGCAGGGAGGATGAGGCTGACCGGTCACCATTTAATTTTCAATGGGAATTCCTCTTGTAGTTTAAAGCCTAGGCATGTCTACTCAGAAGTATGTCCTATTGTGTTCAAAGGGGCTTACACCCAGGAAAGTGTGCATAGGATAGCATCAGAGGAGAAATCTTAATGGTGGTTCTCGCCTATTCAATTTTGAAAGCAAGAGACCACTTTGAGGTCTTAAATGGGGATGACCAGAAAGGCATAGCCACACTGAGCTTTTTGCTGAGAGCACAACTTGATGTTTTTCTCCTGTACAGACTGACCGCAACCACCACACTATCCCACCAAATAAAAGAGAGTGTAGTGATTGAGATGCATCTCAAAGGAGTTTCTTAGCGCTGGAGGAAAAGGCTACAGTCTCACCTTATACCTACAAAATTACAAAAGCCCTAGTGACCCTCTTCCCTGGAGACTTGAAGTTTCTCAATCAGTTCTTCTCCAAAAGGGATGCCTTTGTCAATTGCTAGAATTGGTTGTGGAGCTTGTTCTCTAGGGAGTCCTTCTCCATTTCCTTCTCCTCCACTGCCTTAACTTCCTGGCCAGATGTTTTCTTTTTGGATTCTGGAGGAGAATAAAATAGAACACTTTTATAAAATGTCAAAGTGGAGAGGATCCAGGCACTTGGGGAAGTAGGAAACCGATTCAGACATACATTCCGCTTTTCGTAACGAACCAATTCAGGCATACATTCCACTTTTGGAAACAGAGAGTCCTGATGGAGAGGTTTCCTTAGGACCTCTGCCTCAACAGGCGAGCACTTACCAATTTGAGATTACAAGGCATGTGCCCCAGTTGGGGTCAGAGGGCTTAGGCATGGCAGGAGAACTACAGGATGAGGTTTTCTCTCAATGGGACCCATCCCAACCAGACAGCACTTTCCAACCAGATACCAGAGAATGCCATGATCAGAGGACACTAAAGTGCTTGGGTTGCTGGGAGAACTATAGCAGTCCTGCATTTAGGAGGGAATTTTTCCACAAGTGTCAAACTTCAATGGCAGTTCTCACCAAGTTTTTACACAACAAGAATCCGCTTCAGAGTGCAAGGTCACTGGATGGGAGAATGACACATTTATGCACCTTAAATACATCTACACAACCATACTTTTTGGCTAGAATGTCATAGCCTCACCAAGGTCTCTCCTGAGAATGTAGGATGATGTTCTCCCACTTGGGTGCATCCCAACCAGACAGCACTATCCCAACAGATACCAGAGAGTGCTGTGACTGAGATGCACCATGCAGGAATTTCTGAGCACTAGTGGGAAAAGTAAGTCTTGGCTCCCACCTTCTAAAATTGCACAAGCTCTACAGAGTGCAGAATGCAAAGGTCTCATCTAGACAGAAATACTCACCTTGTGGAATAAGACAATTCTAATGGAGAGATTTCCTCAGGACCTCTGCCTCAACATGGGAGCACTTACCACTTGTGAGTACATGGCATCTTCCCCAGTTGGGGTCAGAGGTCTCAGAGGTGCTTGGGAAAGCAGGGAGGACTACACTTTTCAGAGGATGAGGCTGACTAGTCATTTCCTAAAATGTAGTTCAAGGGGGCTTACACCCAGGAAAGTGTGCATAGGATTGCATCAGAGGAGAAATCTTAATGGTGGTCCTCGCCTATTCAATTTTGAAAGCAAAAGACCACTTTGAGGTCTTAAATGGGGGTGACCAGATACACAATTCATACATCATTTTTTTGTTAAAGCATAACCACACTGAGCTTTTTGCTGAGCATAAGTTGATGTTTCTCTCCTGTACAGACTGACCTCAACCACCACATTATCCCACCAAATAAAAGAGAGTGTAGTGATTGAGATGCATCTCAAAGGAGTTTCTCAGCACTGGAGGAAAAGGCTACAGTCATGGCCTCACCAAGGTCTCTCCTGAGAATGTAGGATGATGTTCTTCCACTGGGATGCATCCCAACCAGACAGCACTATTCCAACAGATACCAGAGAGTGCTGTGACTGAGATGCACCACACAGGAATTTCTGAGCACTAGTGGGAAAAGTGAGTCTTGGCTCCCACCTTCTAAAATTGCACAAGCTCTAGAGAGTGCAGAGTGCAAAAATGCATTCAGACTGCAGAATGCATCTAGACAGAAATACTCACCTTGTGGAATAAGACAATTCTGATGCAGAAGTTTCCTCAGGACCTCTGCCTCAACAGGGGAGCACTTACCACTTGTGGGTACATGGCATGTGCCCCAGTTGGGGTCAGAGGTCTCTGAGGTGCTTGGGAAAGCAGGGAGGATGAGGCTGGCTGGTCACCATTTAATTTTCAATGGGAATTCCTCTTGTAGTTCAAAGCCTAGGCATGTCTACTCAGAAGTATGTCCTATTGTGTTCAGGGTGCTTACACCCAGGAAAGTGTGCATAGGATTGCATCAGAGGAGAAATCTTAATGGTGGTTCTCGCCTATTCATTTTGAAAGCAAGAGACCACTTTTGAGGGTGACCAAAAGGCATAGCCACACTGAGCTTTTTGCTGAGAGCACAAGTTGATGTTTTTCTCCTGTACAGACTGACCGCAACCACCACACTATCCCACCAAATAAAAGAGAGTGTAGTGCTTGAGATGCATCTCAAAGGAGTTTCTTAGTGCTGGAGGAAAAGGCTACAGTCTCACCTTGTACCTACAAAATTACAAAAGCCCTAGTGACCCTCTTACCTGGAGACTTGTTTCTCATCAGTTCTTCTCCAAAAGGGATGCCTTTGTCAATTGCTAGAATTGGTTGTGGAACTTGTTCTCTAGGGAGTCCTTCTCCATTTCCTTCTCCTCCACTGCCTTAACTTCCTGGCCAGATGTTTTCTTTTTGGATTCTGGAGGAGAATAAAGTGGAACTAGTTGGAAAGGAACCAGGCACCTGGGGAAGTAGGCAACTGATTCAGACATACATTCCCCTTTTGGAAATTGAGAATTCTGATGGAGAGGTTTCCTTAGGACTTCTGCCTCAACAGGGGAGCACTTACCACAGTTGAGAGTACAAGGCATGTGCCCCGGTTGGGGTCAGAGGACTCTATAAAGTGCTTAGGGTTGCCAGGAGAAATACAGGATGAGGTTTTCTCCCAATGGGACCCATCTCAACCAGACAGCACTATCCAACCAGATACCAGAGAATACAGTCATTGAGATAGATGGCATAGGTATTTCTTAGCACATACCCAACTGTTTCTTTTTCCTGTGGAGCCCCTTGCCACAGTTTGTGGTGATGTTGTCTGGCCAACATTCTCTCTGAGACCCAGGTTGCATGTTCATCATTGCTCTTCCACAACTCTTTCACCTCATGGAAAAGTGGCCTGCATTAAGAAGAATCACAAAAAGAATAACTTTTGGAGGTGTGGAGTTGAATTCCCAGCTTCAGGCTTTCTGTTTGTGAACATTTCTGAACCCGACACTCTTGGAATGATGGCAGAGTTCAAAATCCAACCCTCTAATCTAACATTCACCTTGTGGAAGCTCTGGAGCCAGGATGGAGAGGTTTCCTTAGGACCTCTGCCTCAACAGGGGAGCACTTACCAATTGAGAGTACAAGGCATGTGCCCCAGTTGGGGTCAGAGGACTCTAAAGTGCTTTGGGATGCCAGGAGAACTACAGGATGAGGTTTTCTCCCAATGGGACCCATCCCAACCAGACAGCACTATCCAACTAAACACCAAGAGAATGCTGTGATTGAGATGTATCACACAGGAATTAAGTCCCAGCTCCCACTTTCCAAAATGGCCTGTAAGTACACTTTCATTAGGAGATGTGAACTTATTCCCACATTCAGTCTGTTTGTGCAAATTTCTGGATCAGACACTCTTGGAATGATGGCAGAGTTCAAAACGCAACCCCCTAGTCTAGAGAGAAAGTCACCTTGTGGAAAGAGAATTCTGATGGAGAAGTTTCTTCAGGACCTCTGCCTCAACAGGGGAGCACTTACCAATTTGAGTACATGGCATGTGCCCCAGTTGGGGTCAGAGGTCTCTGAGGTGCTTGGAAAAGCAGGGAGAACTACACCTTCAGAGGATGAGACATTTCCTTAAATGTGTGTGCTGCAATTAAGATTTATCTCACAGGAATTCCTGAGAACTTATGGGATAAACTAGTCTTGCCTTTTCCTTACAATAACTGCACAAGCTCTAGAGATCCCATTACATGGAGAATGAGGTTTCCCAATTGCTGTACAGCTCAAGAAAAGTTTCCTCAGGACCTCTGCCTCAACAGGAGAGCACTTACCAGTTCAGAGTACATGGCATGTGCCCCAGTTGCAGTCAGTGGTCCCTAAAGTGACTGGGATGATGGGAGGACTGCAATCCTACATTTGGAGGGGGGATGTTTCCAGGAGAGTCAAACTTCAATGGCCATCCTTACCACTGAAATTTTTTTTACAAGAATCATCTCCTGTGGATTATTAAATCACTGGAGGGGGGCAACACATTAATGCACCATAATTACACTTATGCAACCATACTTTTTGGATAGAAAGCCATGGCCTCACCAAGGTCTCTCCTGAGCATGCAGTATGAGGATTTCTTCCACTGGAACCCATCTCAACCAGACAGCACTATCCCACCAAAAACCAGAGAGTGCTGTGATTAAGATGCATCTCGCAGGAACTTCTCAAAACCGTTCTCTTATTATTCTATCCTTCCATTTTTCTGTGCTGCATGGATGTGTACAATCTGTACTCCTCTTTCCACAGCTCTTTCATTTCATTGAACTGTGACCTGCATTAAGAAGAATCACATTCATTTGAAGGTTTGAACTTCACAATTTCCTACATCAGGCTTTCAGTGGAGGAAATTTCTGGACTAGACACTCTTGGAATGAAGGCACAAGAGTGCAGAATGCAATCCTCTAGTCTAGAGAGAAATTGTGGGTGTAGGGAATCCTGATGGAGAAGTTTCCTCAGGATCTCTGCCTCAACAGGGGAGCACTTACCAATTTGAGTACATGGTATGTGCCCCAGTTGGGGTCAGAGTTCTCTGAGGAGCTCAAGGAAGAAGGGGGAACTACACTTTCAGAGGATGAGCCTATTCTGGGGATCTTTGCCTCAAATGTGAAGAATTGCAGTTGGGAATAGCTAGAATCTCACCTCCCACTCTAAATTTCAGATGCCCTAGACTAGACTAGAGGCAAAGAATAAATTCAGGTTTGGTCATTGCAGAAAGCCTTTTTCTTTTTCCATTGAGTCTTCAGAAACCTCCTTCCTTATCCAGGAGAAGGAGCCATTTAGGCTGGAAAATGTCTGAAGACAGTTGAAAACTTCTTACAGGATAACCTGGGACAAAGCCTTATGGAGCTCAGTGGGACTTACTTTGATGAAATCATTTGACTGTCCCCAGCACAGGGTGTAATGCATGCCCCATTGCTGCTGTAGCATCAGTGGTGGAAAATTGGATAGGATTGGACCCTTAAGATAAGGAGAATAAATCCCTTCCATTCCCCTTCAGGGATGCTGGTTTGGTTTACTGTGCTCAGTGTCAGGTAGGTTGTGTAGTTCAGAATATGCTTATCATAAAAATACCAGGGCCCTGGAAGCATGGAGGGCGGTACACATTTCCAGGGCCCTTGACAACTGGGATAATCATATACTCACAACCAACCTGACATTGAGCACAGTAAACTAAATCAGCAGCCCTGAAGCTTTCCAATTATGGAATATTCTTCCCTTGGATGTTTTAGCAATCAATAAAATTGCTAAACATCCAAGGGAAGAATGAAATGAAACAAGATGAAATGAAAGGGCAGAGTTAGATAATTCTAAGTATTTCTAAATATTTCTAAACATTCTAAGCAAAGTATTTCTTTACCCAACGTTATCCTGTGAAACTCCTTGCCGCAAGAGTTGTGGTGATGGTGTCTGGCCCACATTCTCTGATGCCCAGGATGATGGAGTTGTTCATCAGTGCTCTTCATTCCATACCTCCTTCACCTCATGGAAAAGTGGCCTGCATTAAGAAGAATCACAAAAAGAATCACTTTTGGAGGTGTGAATTTGAATTCCCAGCTTTCTGTCAGGCTTTCTGTTTGTGTGAACATTTCTGGACCAGTCATTTTTGCCTCTAATCTAGAAATATTCACCTTCTGGAAAGGGAGAATCCTCAAGGAGGAAGTTTCCTCAGGGGACCTACTTACCAATTGTGAGTACATGACAGGTGTCCCAAGTGCTCAGGGATGCTGGAAAAAGAAAATCCTAGATTTCACAGGGAATTTTTCCATTAGGTCACTGGATAGAGAATGAAGGATATATGCAGCACAGATACATTATTCAACCATAAATTTTTGACTAGAAAGCCATGGTCTCAGGTCCCTCCTGAGGAAAAGGACTAGGAGGAACAGGAGATTGAGTGAATTCCTATCTCCTGTTCCTCCTGTTCCTTTTCCTCAGGAGGGACTTTGAGGCCATGGCTTTCTAGTCAAAAATTTATGGCTCGCCTACCTCACAGGGTTGTTGTGAGGAAAATAGGATGGAAAGAGCTATGTACACCATCCTCAACTCAGGAAGAAATTGGGATATAAATATGTGAAAATAAATAAATAAATTGTCCAACTTCATGCCCCTGTTGGGGTCAAGAGGTTGAGTGTTGAGACATGGTAGGAGAACTACCCTCTGAAATGTAGTATTCAGTTTTTCCAGGAGTACAACTTCTTCAATGGCATCAATTTTTTTTAGAGCAAGCATCTGGGCGTAAGTCACTGGGGGAAACATAGACACATTGATGCGGATAATTTTTCAGTAGAAACATGGCCCCATCAAGGTCTCTTCTAATAATGCAGGATGATTATTTCTCCCACTGAGACCCAACCCAACCAAACAGCGCTATCCCAAACATCAACTTCAAGAAAGTACTGCCTGATTAAGATGTATCTCTGCAGGAATTCCTTTTCACTGGTGCCAAAGCTACAGTCTCTCCTTCTACCAGTAATAATTACACAAGCTCTAGCATTCATCTTACCAAGTGAAATGAGGTTGCCAATTGATCCCTGTTGTTCTCCCAAAGGAATGCTTTTGCCAACTGCTGGACTCTGCTGAACAGGCTCTCTGGGGATTCTCAATGGCTCATTGGGAGCCACTGAATTCTTACTCTCTTAGGATTTCTTGTTCTTTACTTTCTCCTGCAGCCCTCCTGGGTGAAAGAGGAGAGAAAGACCTGGAAGAGCAAGGTTCAAATCCACTCAGTCATAAAGCTTCCTTGGGTCAGTCACTTTCTCTCTGCCTCACCTACCTCACAGGGTTGTTGTGAGTAAAAAGGATGGAAGGATGGAAGAGACATCACCCTGAGCTCCTTAGAGGTGAAAACAAACAAATGGTGGAACAAAATGAGGAACAAAATGTATTTCACCAAGAGATATAAACCAGACTTACATCAGCCAGCTATAGAGTATAGACTCCCAGAACATACACTTGTGAATGAGGCAAAGCAGGAGGACCAAATAGGATACACCCTAGAAAGAAACTGTCCCTTTTTGGAAAGTGAGAATCCTGATGGCAAAACTTTCCTCAGGACCTCTGCCTCAACAGGGGACCACTTGTGAGGAATGGCTTGTGCCCCAGTTGGGGTCAGAGGACACAGAAGGAAGAATTACACTTGCACATTTGGAAGACAGGAGGTGCTGAGATTTGATCTGGCACCATTTCTGTGAAATGCACATGAATTCAAAATCTTACATTTCAGATGAAATCTTTCCAGCAGCCTAAACTTCAATTGCAGCCCTTACTGAATAACATTTAAACAAGAGCCACCTTTGAAGCGTTAAGTCACTGGAGGGGAGGGGAGCAACACCACAGTTAATTTATAAAAAACATTATTTTTTGGAAACAACTCTACTGAATGCCCTGGTGAGAATGTAGGAAGTTATTTTCTTCCAAAAGAGAGATATCCCAACTTGACAGCACTAGTAAGGTACATCTCCTATAAATTTCTTATTTTGGGAAAGGTAAGAGTCAAACCTACCATCTTATTATACAAGCTCTATAGCAGCTACAGTCATTGAGAGCTGTGAACTTAAACTACTATCAGCAAGCTGCATGCTATGCAGATTCCAAACATATTTGAATGGGGGAGGAAGAGGAGATCCAAAGAGAAACCTTCCACTTGAGGAAGTAGAGAAAACTGAAGAATTTCCTCATGATTGAGGAAATTCAACTCACTCATAGCATGTGCTCCAATTTGAAGGTCACTGAAGTGCTTAGGAAAACAAAGAGATGTGAACCAGACATACCAACAAGCTGTTGTGCAGTTTCCCAGACCAGGCATTCTGTGAATGGGGAAACCCTGGAGAGCAGGTGTACAGTGCTCCTCTCAAGAGAATCCTGAAGGCAGTTTCCTCAGGACCTCTGCCTCAACAGGGAAGCACTTACCACTTGTGAGTATATGGCATGTGCCCCAGTTGGGGTCAGAGGTCACAGAAATGCTTAGGAAAGGGAGAATTACACCTGTACCTTTGGAAGATTTTTGATTGACACTATTTCTGTGAAATGCACCAAGGATTCAATCAATCTCACATTTCAGATGAAATCTATCCAGCAGCCTAAACTTCAATGACAGCTCTTATAGACTACAAGAGCTACCTTTGAAGTGTTGTTACTGGACGGGAGGGGAGGAAGACACCTCAGTCACATATATAGAAACAAAACACATGGTCCTACTTAGAATGGGAGAAGATAAGAGGGATATCCCAACCCCTACCCACAACATACCAGATCATGCTTTGGATTAGGATGCATCTCCTAGGAATCTCTTTAATTTTTTGGAAAAAGGTAAGAGTCAAATTACACAAGCTCCACAGCACCTACTAATTGAGAAGGAGGTTTTCCAATTGATGATCAAATCTCCAAAAGAATAGCCTTGGCTAAAATGGTTTTGAGGCACTAAGAGCACAATCCTGACCTGCAGATGGGCCCAAGTCCCTTGAGCTGTGAGGTTCATGAATGGACTAGTGAAAGGATAAGTTGCATCTGCTGAGCAAATCCCTGTTTGTAGAATTTTGCCCCCAACTGCTGGAATATTGCCAGAAGAGGTTCTCTGGGGGATTCTTTCTCCATCTCCTCCACTGCCTCAGCTTCATGCTCCCAGGATGCTGGGAGGTTTTTTCAGATGCTGGTGGAGAATAATGGAGAGGAACAAGAATTTAGGGAATTAGGCAACTCTGAAGAAGTTTCCTCAGGACCTCTGCCTCATCAGGGGAGCACTTACCAACTGAGAGTACAAGGCATGTGCCCCTGTTGGGGTCAGAGGACAATGAAGGGCTTAGGCATGCCAGAAGAACTTCAATCCTTCATTTAGTAGGGAATTTTTCCAGGAGAGTCAACTTCAATGGCAGTTCTTACCACTTTTTATCTCCTTTGGATTATTAAGTCACTGGAAGGGGGGGATGACACATGGATCCACCTTAAATACATTTTCTTAAGCATACTTTTTGGCTAGAAAGTCATGACCTCACCAAGGTCTCTCCTGAGAATGTAGGATGATGTTCTCCCACTGGGATGCATCCCAACCAGAAAGCACTATCCCAGATTCCAGAGAGTGCTGTGACTGAGATGCACCATGCAGGAATTTCTGAGCACTAGTAGGAAAAGCTCCCACCTTGTAAAATTGCACAAGCTCTACAGAGTGCAAAACGGCATTCAGAATGCAGAATGCATCTAGACAGAAATACCTTGTGGAAGGAGATAATTCTGATGCAGAAGTTTCCTCAGGACCCCTGCCTCAACAGGGCAGCACTTACCACTTGTGAGTACATGGCATGTGCCCCAGTTGGGGTCAGAGGTCTCTGAGGTGCTTGGGAAAGCAGGGAGGATGAGGCTGGCTGGTCATTTAATTTTAAAGGGAATTCCTCTTTTAGTGCAAAGCCTAGGCATGTCTACTCAGAAATATGTCCTATTGTGTTCAAAGGGGCTTACACCCAGGAAAGTGTGCATAGGATTGCATCAGAGGAGAAATCTTAATGGTGAAAGCAGGAGACCACTTTGAGGTCTTAAAGGAGGGTGACCAGAAAGGCATAGCCACACTGAGCTTTTTGCTGAGAGCACAACTTGATGTTTCTCTCCTGTACAGACTGACCGCAACCACCACACTATCCCACCAAATAAAAGAGAGTGTAGTGCTTGAGATGCATCTCAAAGGAGTTTCTTAGCACTGGAGGAAAAAGCTATAGTCTCGCTTTATAGCTACAAAATTACAAAAACCCTAGTGACCCTCTTCCCTGGAGACCTGAAGTTTCCCAATCAGTTTTTATCCAAAAAGGATGCCTTTCCAATTGCTAGAATCTTTGTGGAACTTGTTCTCTAGGGAGTCCTTCTCCTTATCCTTCTCCTCCACTGCCTTAATTTCCTGGCCAGATATTTTCTTTTTGGATTTTGGAGTAAAGTGGAACTAGCTGGAAAGGAACCAGGCACTTGGGGAAGTAGGCAACTGATTCAGACATTCATTCCACTTTTGGAAATTGAGAGTTCTGATGGAGAGGTTTCCTTAGGACCTCTGCCTCAACAGGGGAGCACTTACCAATTGAGAGTACAAGGAATGTACCCCAGTCGGGGTCAGAGGACTCTAAAGTGCTTAGGGATGCCAGGAGAACTACAGGAAGAGGTTTTCTCCCAATGGGACCCATCCCAACCAGACAGCACTATCCAACCAGACACCAAGAGAATGCTGTGATTGAGATGCATCACACAGGAATTAAGTCTCAGCTCCCACCTTCCAAAATGGCCTGTATTAAGTACACTTTCATTTGGAGATGTGAACTTATTCCCACATTCAGTCTGTTTGTGCAAACTTCTGGATCAGACACTCTTGGAATGATGGCAGAGTTCAAAACGCAACCCTCTAATCTGACATTCACCTTGTGGAAACAGATAGTCCTGATGGAGAGGTTTACTTAGGACCTCTGCCTCAACAGGGGAGCACTCACCAATTGAGAGTACAAGGCATGTGCCCCAGTTGTGGTCAGAGGACTCTAAAGTGCTTTTAGAGATGCCAGGGAACTACAGCATGAGGTTGTCTCCCAATGTGACCCAACCCAACGAGACAGCACTATCCAGCCAGATACCAGAGAATGCAGTCATTGAGATAAGATTGCATAGGTATTTCTTAGCACAATTTAAGATTTATCTCACAGGAATTCCTGAACACTGAAGGAATAAACTACAGTCTCACCTTCTGCTACAGTGTCTTAGCCTCCATGCCAGAGGTGTTCATTTTGGGGTCTGGTGGAGAATAAAATGGAACTCAATGGAGAGGCAAGCACTTGGGGAAGTAGGCAAGCCTGATTAAGAGAAACATTCCCCTTTTGGAAAGTGGGAATACTGATGGGTAGGTTTCCTCAGGACCTCTGCCTCAACAGGGAAGCACTTACCAGTTGAGGGTACATGGCATGTACCCCAGTTGGGGTCAGAGGTCTCTGAGGTGCTTGAAAAAGCAGGGAGAACTCCATTTTCAGAGGATGAACCTGGACTGGGCACCATTTCCTTAAATGTGTGTGCTGCAATTAAGATTTATCTCACAAGAATTCCTGAAATATTATGGAATATACTACAGTCTTGCTTTTTCCTTACAATAACTGCACAAGCTCTAGAGATCCCATTACATGGAGAATGAGGTTTCCCAATTGCTGTACAGCTGAAGAAAAGTTTCCTCAGGACTTCTGCCTCAACAGGAGAGCACTTACCAGTTCAGAGTACATGGCATGTGCCCCAGTTGCTGTCAGTGGTCCCTAAAGTGTAGGACTGCAATCCTACATTTGGGGGGGGGGGATTTTTCCAGGAGAATCAAACTTCAATGACCATCCATACCACTAATTTTTTTTACAAGAATTATCTCCTGTGGATTATTAAATCACTGGAGGGGGGGTACAACATATTAATGCAGAATAATTGCATTTATGCAACCATACTTTTTGGATGGAAAGCCATGGCCTCACCAAGGTCTCTCCTGAGCATGCAGTATGAGGATTTCTCCCATCTCAACCAGACAGCACTATCCCACCAAAAACCAGACAGTGCTGTAATTAAGATGCATTCTGAAGGAACTTCTCAGACTTCTTCTATTTTTCTGTGCTACCTTTCCAGTCAAAAGCTTTCTCTTAGCCAGGCTGCATGGATGTGTTCATCAGTGCTCCTCTTTCCACTCATCTCACTGAACAGTGACCTGCATTAAGAAAAATCACATTTATTTGGAGGTTTGAATTTCAGTTCCCTACAAAAGGCTTTCAGTGAAGCAAATTTCTGGACTAGACACTCTTGGAATGATGGGCAGAGTGCAGAATGCAACCCTCTAGTCTAGAGAGAAATATTCATCTTGTGGGTGTAGGGAATCCCAATGGAGAATCTCCTCAGGACCTCTGCCTCAACAGGGGAGCACTTACCAATTTGAGTACATGACATGTGCCCCTGTTGGGGTCAGAGGTCTCTGAGGTGCTCAGGAAGGAAGGGAGAACTACACTTTCAGAGGATGAGCCTGCTCTGGGCATCTTTGCCTTAAATGTGGAGAACTGCAGTTAGGATGTCTCTGCTAGGATCATCTCCACACCCTTTGGGAATGGCTGGAATCTCACCTCATACCTGCTAAAATTAAAAGAAGCCCCACAAGTCCTCATACCTGGAGAAATGAAGTTTCCCAGTTGATAGGCAGAGCCCAGGTCTTCTTCCTTGCTGAGAATGTTCTCTGAGAAGCATCTCTCCTTGTCCTTCTTCCTGAGATGGATTCCTTGCCAGCAATCTTCCTCTTATACCTTAACTGCCCTGAGGAGTGTCCAGTTCTTTAACATTCCTTCCTATTCTTTCATCTGATTAGATTATGGCCTGTACTTAGTTAAGCCAATTTCATCAAGAGGTGTGAACATGAATTCAACAACAAGATACCCAGTATGCAAATTCCTGAACCCTGAATTGGGGAATAAACAGCAACCCACTCTATAGAAATAGCTATTCTATAGCTACATTAGCTTTGTAGATTTTAGGGAAGAAAGGATAAGCCTAAAGAGTGAACTCCTCACCCTGACCTGAGGCAAAGAATGTTCAGGTTTGGCCACTGCAGATAGCTTTTCCATTGAGTCTTCAGAAACCTCCTTCCTTATCCAGGAGAAGGAGCCATTTAGACTGGAAAATTAGAATTCCAATCTCCACAATGGCCTTGAGTTTATCCCTATCAGGGGTAGAATATCTCAGATTGTGGCAGGCAGGATTCTATGGGTTGTTAATCCACACTCAGGTACACCATCCTATTTTGTAGGAATCATGGGTAGCAATGTTTAATGACAGATTTTCTACTTATCTATATTTTTGATGGGTAAGGTAGATATTGTTGGGTATATTTTAGCCTGGATAAGGTAGATATGGTGGATAGACTGTTACCCATGCAGCAAATCCCCCTGTCTCCATGTCACTGAAATTGCCCAATGGAAAGGCAGAAGCCCATAGGGTTGGTTCCAGAGGCAGGAACCAGCACTGACATAAGGGCAATGCAGCTCAGGAGCTGCCAGAACATGACCAGCAAGCTGCATGCTATGCAGGTTCCTGAATCAAACATATTTGAATGGGGGAGGAAGAGGAGATCCAAAGGGAAACCTTCCACTTGAGGAAGTACTGAATCCTGAAGAATTTCCTCATGATTGAAGTCTCAACTCACTCATAGCATGTGCTCCAATTTGAAGGTCATTGAAGTGGCTTAGGAAAACAAAGAGATGTGAACCAGACATACCAACAAGCTGTCATGCAGTTTCCCAGACCAGGCATTCTGTGAATGGGGAAACCCTGGAGAGCAGGTGTACAGTGCTCCTCTTATGAAAGTGAGAAACCTGATGGCAGTTTCCTCAGGACCTCTGCCTCAACAGGCAAGCACTTACCACTTGTGAGTATATGGCATGTGCCCCAGTTGGGGTCAGAGTTCACAGAAGTGCTTAGGAAAGGGAGAATTACACCTGTACATTTGGAAGATTTTTGATTGACACTATTTCTGTGACATGCACCAAGGAGTCAATCAATCTTACATTTCAGATGAAATCTATCCAGCAGCCTAAACTTCAATGACAGCCCTTATAGATATAAGTTACTGGAGGGGAGGGGAGCAAGACACTTCAGTCACATTTATGGAAACATTATTTTTTGAAAACACATGGTCCTCCCTGCTGAGAATGGGAGAAGACATTTTCTTATAAACAGAGGTATACCAACCCCTACCCACAACATACCAGATCATGCTTTGGATTCGAATTGCATCTCCTAGGAATCTCTTTAGTTCTTTTGGGAAAAGGTAAGAGTCAAATTGCACAAGCTCTATAGCACCTACTAATTGAGAAGAAGGTTTTCCAATTGATGATCACATCTCCAAAAGAATAACCTTGGCTAAAGTGGTTGTCCTTTTCTCTGAGGCTTCTTTCTCCTCTGTGTCAGCTTTTTGAATGCTGGTGAAAAAAGAAATGGAACTCGGTTGAAAGAAACAATGCAGTTGAGAAAGTACAGAAGATTTCTCATCATTTCAGACTCAACTGGGAAGTGCACAACATTTTCAAGAGCATTGCATGTGCCCCAGTGAGGGTGTGAGGCTAGTGAAGTGTTGAAGAAAAACAGAGAGAACTTTAAACCTCTATTTCACAAGGAACTGCTCCAAAGACTCAAAACCTCAAGGGAGGCTCTCACCCATTGAATTTACAGCAAAGAGTCCCTTTGAGGCACTAAGAGCACAATCCTGACCTGCAGATGGGCCCCAAGTCCCTTGAGCTGTGAGGTTCATGGATGGACTTGCCCTGAGCTCCCCCTGCCAAGGTGGGCTGCAGTGAAAGTTGCATCTGCTGAGCAAATCCCTGTTTGTAGAATTTTGCCCAACTGCTGGAATATTGTCAGAAGAGGTTCTCTGGCGGATTCTTTCTCCATCTCCTCCACTGCCTCAGCTTCATGCTCCCAGGATGCTGGAAGGTTTTTTCAGATGCTGGTGGAGAATAAAATCAAAAATAATGGAGAGGAACAAGAATTTAGGGAATTTAGGGAAGTAGCAACTCTGAAGAAGTTTCCTCAGGACCTCTGCCTCAACAGGGGAGCACTTACCAACTGCGAGTACAAGGCATGTGCCCCAGTTGGGGTCAGAGGACACTGAAGGGCTTAGGCATGCCAGGAGAACTACAATCCTTCATTTAGGAGGGAATTTTTCCAGGAGAGTCTTAACTTCAATGGCAGTTCTTACCACTTTTAAGAATCATGGCCTTTGGATTATTAAGTAACTGGAAGGGGGGATGACATATGTATGCACCTTAAAAACATTTACTTAAGCATGCTTTTTGGCTAGAAAAATCATGACCTCACCAAGGTCTCTCCTGAGAATGTAGGATGATGTTCTCCCACTGGGATGCATCCCAACCAGACAGCCCTATCCCAGATACCAGAGAGTGCTGTGATTGAGATGCACCATGCAGGAATTTCTGAGCACTAGTGGGAAAAGTGTGAGTCTCTGCTCCCACCTTCTAAAATTGCACAAGCTCTACAGAGTGCAGAATGCAAAGATCTAGACAGAAATACTCCCCTTGTGGAATGAGACAATTCTAATGGAGAGGTTTCCTCAGGACCTCTGCCTCAACAGGGGAGCACTTACCACTTGTGAGTACATGGCATGTGCCCCAGTTGGAGTCAGAGGTCTCAGAGGTGCTTGGGAAAGCAGGGAGGACTACACTTTCCAGAGGATGAGGCTGACTAGTCATTTCCTAAAATGTAGTTCAAGAGGGATTACACCCAGGAAAGTGTGCATAGGATTGCATCAGAGGAGAAATCTTAATGGTGGTCCTCGCCTATTCAATTTTGAAAGCAAGAGACCACTTTGAGGTCTTAAATGGGGGTGACCAGATATACAATTCATACATCATTTTTTGTTAGAAAGGCATAGCCACACTGAGCTTTTTGCTGAGGAACATAAGTTGATGTTTCTCTCCTGTACAGACTGACCACAACCATCACACTATCCGACCAAATAAAAGAGAGTGTAGTGATTGAGATGCATCTCAAAGGAGTTTCTTAGCACTGGAGGAAAAAGCTACAGTCTCGCCTTATAGCTACAAAATTACAAAAGCCCTAGTGACCTGTACTAGTGACCTGGAGACCTGAAGTTTCCCAATCTTTAAGAATCTCCTTTGGAAATTGGATAAAGTCACTTGGAGGGGGGAATCACACATGGATGCACCTTAAATACATTTACTTAAGCATACTTTTTGGCTAGTAAGTCATGACCTCACCAAGGTCTTTCCTGAGAATGTAGGAATCATGGGTAGGGATGTTTAATGACAGATTTTCTACTTATCTATATTTTTGATGGGTAAGGTAGATATTGTTGGGTATATTTTTAGCCTGGGTAAGGTAGATATGGTGGGTAGACTGTTACCCATGCAGCAAATCCCCCCCCCGTCTCCATGTCACTGAAATGGCCCAATGGAAAGGCAGAAGCCCATAGGGTTGGTTCCAGAGGCCGGAACCAGCACTGACATAATAGGATTATGAATGTAGGATGTAGCACTGAATGTAAGATAATGCTTTTCTCCCACTGGGATGCATCCCAACCAGACAGCACTATCCCAGATACCAGAGAGATGCACCACACAGGAATTTCTGAGCACTAGTGGGAAAAGCGAGTCTCAGCTCCTACCTTCCAAAATTGCACAAGCTCTACAGAGTGCAGAATGCAAAGGTCTCATCTAGACAGAAATGCTCACCCTGTGGAAGGAGACAATTCTGATGGAGAAGTTTCCTTAGGACCTCTGCCTCAACAGGGGAGCACTTACCACTTGTGAGTACATGGCATGTGCCCCAGTTGGGGTCAGAGGTCTCTGAGGTGCTTGGGAAAGCAGGGAGGATGAGGCTGGCTGGTCACCATTTAATTTTCAATGGAAATTCCCCTTGTAGTTCAAAGCCTAGGCTTGTCTACTCAGAAGTATGTCCTATTGTGTTCAAAGGGGCTTACACCCAGAAAAGTGTACATAGGATTGCATCAGAGGAGAAATCTTAATGGTGAAAGCAAGAAACCACTTTGAGGTCTTAAGGGGGTGACCAGATACACAATTCTTATGTCATTGTTAGAAAGGCATAGCCACACTGAGCTTTTTGCTGAGAAGCATGAGTTGATGTTTCTCTCCTGTACAGACTGACCACAACCACCACATTATCCCACCAAATAAAAGACAGTGTAGTGATTGAGATGCATCTCAAAGGAGTTTCTCAGCACTGGAGGAAAAGGCTACAGTCTCACCTTATACCTACAAAATTACAAAAGCCCTAGTGACCTGTACAATCCCTGGAGACCTGAAGTTTCCCAATCAATCTTCATATCTCAGTTTTTCTCCAAAAGAAATGCCTTTGCCAACTGCTAGAATCTTTGTGGAACTTGTTCTCTAGGGAGTCTTTCTCCTTCTGGAGAATTGCTGGAATATTGCCAGAAGAGGTTCTCTGGGGGATTCTTTCTCCATCTCCTCCACTGCCTCAGCTTCATGCTCCCAGGATGCTGGGAGGTTTTTTCAGATGCTTGTGGAGAATAAAATGGAACACAATGGAGAGGAACAAGAATTTAGGGAATTTAGGGAAGTAGGCAACTCTGAAGAAGTTTCCTCAGGACCTCTGCCTCAACAGGGGAGCACTTACCAATTGAGAGTACAAGGCATGTGCCCCAGTTGGGGACAGAGGACACTGAAGGGCTTAGGCATGCCAGGAGAACTACAATACTTCATTTAGGAGGGAATTTTTCCAGGAGAGTCAAACTTCAATGGCAGTTCTTACCACTTTTAAGAATCATCACCTTTGGAGTCACTGGAAGGGGGGTTTGACACATGTATGCACCTTAAACATATTTTCTTAAGCATACTTTTTGGCTAGAAAGTCATGACCTCACCAAGGTCTCTCCTGAGAATGTAGGATGATGTTCTCCCACTGGGATACATCCCAACCAGACAGCACTATCCCACCAGATTCCAGAGAGTGCTGTGACTGAGATGCACCACGCAGGAATTTCTGAGCACTAGTGGGAAAAGCGAGTCTCAGCTCCCACCTTCTAAAATTGCACAAGCTCTACAGAGTGCAGAATGCAAAGGTCTCAGCTAGACAGAAATGCTCACCCTGTGGAAGGAGACAATTCTGATGGAGAAGTTTCCTTAGGACCTCTGCCTCAACAGGGGAGCACTTACCACTTGTGAGTACATGGCATGTGCCCCAGTTGGGGTCAGATGTCTCTGAGGTGCTTGGGAAAGCAGGGAGGATGAGGCTGGCTGGTCACCATTTAATTTTCAATGGAAATTCCCCTTGTAGTTCAAAGCCTAGGCTTGTCTACTCAGAAGTATGTCCTATTGTGTTCAAAGGGGCTTACACCCAGAAAAGTGTACATAGGATTGCATCAGAGGAGAAATCTTAATGGTGAAAGCAAGAGACCACTTGGAGGTCTTAAGGCAGGTGACCAGATACACAATTCTTATGTCATTTTTTGTTAGAAAGGCATAGCCACACTGAGCTTTTTGCTGAGGAACATAAGTTGATGTTTTTCTCATGTACAGACTGACCGCAACCACCACACTATCCCACCAAATAAAATACAGTGTAGTGCTTGAGATGCATCTCAAAGGAGTTTCTTAGCACTGGAGGAAAAAGCTACAGTCTCACCTTATACCTACAAAATTACAAAAGCCCTAGTGACCCTCTTACCTGGAAACTTGAAGTTTCCCAATCAGTTTTTCTCCAAAAGGGATGCCTTTGTCAATTGCTAGAATCTTTGTGGAACTTGTTCTCTAGGGAATCCTTCTCATTTTCCTTCTCCTCCACTGCTTTAACGTCCTGGCCAGATGTTTTCTTTTTGGATTCTGGAGGAGAATAAAATGGAACTCAGTGGAGAGGAACCAGGTAGCAACTGATTCAGACATACATTCCACTTTTGGAAATGGATAGTCCTGATGGAGAGGTTTCCTTAGGACTTCTGCCTCAACAGGGAAGCACTTACCAGTTGTGAGTACAAGGCATGTGCCCCAGTTGGGGTCAGAGGACTCTAAAGCTCTTAGGGATGTCAGGAGAACTACAGGATGAGGTTTTCTCCCAATGGGACCCATCCCAACCAGACAGCACTATCCAACCAGACACCAAGAGAATGCTGTGATTGAGATGCATCACACAGGAATTAAGTCTCAGCTCCCACCTTCCAAAATGGCCTGTATTAAGTACACTTTCATTAGGAGATGTGAACTTATTCCCACATTCAGTCTGTTTGTGCAAATTTCTGGATCAGACACTCTTGGAATGATGGCAGAGTTCAAAATGCAACCCTCTAATCTGACATTCACCATGTGGAAACTGAGAGTCCTGATGGAGAGTTTTCCTTAGGACCTCTGCCTCAACAGGGGAGCACTTACCAATTGAGAGTACAAGGCATGTGCCCCAGTTGGAGTCAGAGGACTCTAAAGTTCAGGGATGCCAGGAGAACTACAGGATGAGGTTGTCTCCCAATGGGACCCATCCCAACCAGACAGCACTATCCAACCAGATACCAGAGAATGCAGTCATTGAGATAGATCTCATAGGTATTTCTTAGCACATACCCAACCCAACAGTTTCTCTATCCTGTGGAACCCCTTGCCACAGTTTGTGTGATGAGGGCATCTGGCCAACATTCTTTGAGGCCCAGGACGCATGTTCATCAGTGCTCTTCCACAACTCTTTCACCTCATGGAAAAGTTAAGAAGAATCCTCTCTGCACTTTCTCTCTGCCTCACCTACCTCACAGGGTTGTTGTGAGTAAAAAGGATGGAAGGATGGAAGAGACACCACCCTGAGCTCCTTAGAGGTGGAAACAAACAAATGGTGGAACAAAATGAGGAACAAAATGTATTTCACCAAGAGATGTAAACCAGACTTACATCAGCCAGCTATAGAGTATAGACTCCCAGAACATACACTTGTGAATGAGGCAAAGCAGGAGGACCAAATAGGATTCACCCTAGAAAGAAACTGTCCCTTTTTGGAAAGTGAGAATCCTGATGGCAAAACTTTCCTCAGGACCTCTGCCTCAACAGGGGACCACTTGTGAGGAATGGCTTGTGCCCCAGTTGGGGTCAGAGGACACAGAAGGAAGAATCACACTTGCACATTTGGAAGACTGGAGGTGCTGAGATTTGATCTGGCACCATTTCTGTGAAATGCACATGAATTATTTTTTGGAAACAACCCCACTGAATGCCCTGGTGAGAATATGGGAAGATTAAGAGAGATATCCCAACTTGACAGCACTATTAGGGTCCATCTCCTAGGAATTTCTTAGTTATTTTGGGAAAAGGTAAGAGTCAAACCTACCATCTTCTAAAATTATACAACCTCTGTAGCAGCTGCACAGTCATTGAGAGCTGTGAACTTAAACTACTACCAGCAAGCTGCATGCTGTGCAGGTTCCTGAATCAAACATATTTGAATGGGGGAGGAAGAGGAGATCCAAAGAGAAACCTTCCACTTGAGGAAGTAGAGAAAACTGAAGAATTTCCTCATGGTTGAAGTCTCAACTCACTCATAGCATGTGCTCCAATTTGAAGGTCACTGAAGTGGCTTAGGAAAACAAAGAGATGTGAACCAGACATACCAGCAAGCTGTTGTGCAGTTTCCCAGACCAGGCATTCTGTGAATGGGGAAACCCTGGAGAGCAGGTGTACAGTGCTCCTCTCATGAGAATCCTGAAGGCAGTTTCCTCAGGACCTCTGCCTCAACAGGGAAGCACTTACCACTTGTGAGTATATGGCATGTGCCCCAGTTGGGGTCAGAGGTCACAGAAGTGCTTAGGAAAGGGAGAATTACACCTGTACATTTGGAAGATTTTTGATTGACACTATTTCCGTGAAATGCACCAAGGATTCAATCAATCTTACATTTCAGATGAAATCTATCCAGCAGCCTAAACTTCAATGACAGCTCTTATAGACTACAAGAGCTACCTTTGAAGTGTTAAGTTACTGGAGGGGAGGGGAGGAAGACACCTCAGTCACATATATAGAAACAAAACACATGGTCCTACTTAGAATGGGAGAAGATAAGAGGGATATCCCAACCCCTACCCACAACATACCAGATCATGCTTTGGATTAGGATACATCTCCTAGGAATCTCTTTAGTTGAAGAAGGTAAGAGTCAAGGAACCAGGCACTTGGGGAAGTAGGCAACTGATTCAGACATACATTCCTGATGGAGAGGTTTCCTTAGGACCTCTGCCTCAACAGGGGAGCACTTACCAGTTGAGAGTACAAGGAATGTGCCCCAGTTGGGGTCAGAGGACTCTAAAGCTCTTAGGGATGCCAGGAGAACTACAGGATGATGCTTTCTCCCAATGGGACCCATCCCAACCAGACAGCACTATCCAACCAGACACCAAGAGAATGCTGTGATTGAGATGCATCACACAGGAATTAAGTCTCAGCTCCCACCTTCCAAAATGGCCTGTATTAAGTACACTTTCATTAGGAGATGTGAACTTATTCCCACATTCAGTCTGTTTGTGCAAATTTCTGGATCAGACACTCTTGGAATGATGGCAGAGTTCAAAACGCAACCCTCTAATCTGACATTCACCTTGTGGAAACTGAGAGCACTGATGGAGAGGTTTCCTTAGGAACTCTGCCTCAACAGGGGAGCACTCACCAATTGAGAGTACAAGGCATGTGCCCCAGTTGTGGTCAGAGGACTCTGAAGTGCTTTTAGAGATGCCAGGGAACTACAGGATGGTGTTTGTCTCCCAATGGGACCCATCTCAACCAGACAGCACTATCCAACCAGACACCAGAGAATGCTGTCATTGAGATAGATCTCATAGGTATTTCTTAGCACAATTAAGATTTATCTCACAGGAATTCCTGAACACTGAAGGAATAAACTACAGTCTCACCTTCTGCTTCACTGTCTTAGCCTCCATGCCAGAGGTCTTCTTTTTGGGGTCTGGTGGAGAATAAAATGGAACTTAGTGGAGAGGAGCAAGCACTTGGGGAAGTAGGCAAGCCTGATTAAGAGAAACACTTGGAGAAGCACTTGGGGAAGTAGGCAAGCCTGATTAAGAGAAACGTTCCCCTTTTGGAAAGTGGGAATCCTGATGGTGAGGTTTCCTCAGGACCTCTGCCTCAACAGGGGAGCACTTGCCAATTGAGAGTACAAGGCATGTGCCCCAGTTGGGGTCAGAGGTCACAGAAGTGCTTAGGAAAGGGAGAATTACACCTGTACATTTGGAAGATTTTTGATTGACACTATTTCCGTGAAATGCACCAAGGATTCAATCAATCTTACATTTCAGATGAAATCTATCCAGCAGCCTAAACTTCAATGACAGCCCTTATAGAGAAGGGAGGTGAGCAAGACACCTCAGTCATTTATGGAAACATTATTTTTTGAAAACACATGGTCCTCCCTGCTGAGAATGGGAGAAGACATTTTCTTATAAAGAGAGATATCCCAACCCCTACCCACAACATATCAGATCATGCTTTGGATTCTCTTTAGTTCTTTTGGGAAAAGGTAAGAGTCAAATTTCACAAGCTCTATAGCACCTACTAATTGAGAAGGAGGTTTTCCAATTGATGATCACATCTCCCAAGAATAGCCTTGGCTAAAATGGTTATCCTTTTCTCTGAGGCTTCTTTCTCCTCTGTGTTAGCTTCCTGGTCAGCTTTTTGAGTGCTGGTGAAGAAAGAAATGGAACCCAGTTGAAAGAAACAATGCAGTTGAGAAAGTACAGAAGATTTCTCAGCATTTCAGACTCAACTGAGAAGCGCACAACATCTTCAATCATGTGCCCCAGTGAGGGTGTGAGGCTAGTGAAGTGTTGAAGAAAACAGAGAGAACTTTAAACCTCTATTTCACAAGGAACTGCTCCAAAGACTCAAAACCTCAAGGGAGGCTCTCACCCATTGAATTTACAGCAAAGAGTCCATTTGAGGCACTAAGAACACAATCCTGACCTGCAGATGGGCCCCAAGTCCCTTGAGCTGTGAGGTTCATGGATGGACTTGCCCTGAGCTCCCCCTGCCAAGGTGGGCCCCAGTGAAAGGATAAGTTGCATCTGCTGAGCAAATCCCTGTTTGTAGAATTTTGCCCCCAACTGCTGGAATATTGCCAGAAGAGTTTCTCTGGGGGATTCTTTCTCCATCTCCTCCACTGCCTCAGCTTCATGCTCCCAGGATGCTGGGAGGTTTTTTCAGATGCTTGTGGAGAATACAATGGAACTCAATGGAGAAGAACAAGAATTTAGGGAATTTAGGGAAGTAGGCAACTCTGAAGAAGTTTCCTCAGGACCTCTGCCTCAACAGGGGAGCACTTACCAATTAAGAGTACAAGGCATGTGCCCCAGTTGGGGACAGAGGACACTGAAGGGCTTAGGCATGCCAGGAGAACTACAATACTTCATTTAGGAGGGAATTTTTCCAGGAGAGTCAAACTTCAATGGCAGTTCTTACCACTTTTAAGAATCATCACCTTTGGAGTCACTGGAAGGGGGGTTTGACACATGTATGCACCTTAAACATATTTTCTTAAGCATACTTTTTGGCTAGAAAGTCATGACCTCACCAAGGTCTCTCCTGAGAATGTAGGATGATGTTCTCCCACTGGGATACATCCCAACCAGACAGCACTATCCCACCAGATTCCAGAGAGTGCTGTGACTGAGATGCACCACGCAGGAATTTCTGAGCACTAGTGGGAAAAGCGAGTCTCAGCTCCCACCTTCTAAAATTGCACAAGCTCTACAGAGTGCAGAATGCAAAGGTCTCAGCTAGACAGAAATGCTCACCCTGTGGAAGGAGACAATTCTGATAGAGAAGTTTCCTTAGGACCTCTGCCTCAACAGGGGAGCACTTACCACTTGTGAGTACATGGCATGTGCCCCAGTTGGGGTCAGATGTCTCTGAGGTGCTTGGGAAAGCAGGGAGGATGAGGCTGGCTGGTCACCATTTAATTTTCAATGGAAATTCCCCTTGTAGTTCAAAGCCTAGGCTTGTCTACTCAGAAGTATGTCCTATTGTGTTCAAAGGGGCTTACACCCAGAAAAGTGTACATAGGATTGCATCAGAGGAGAAATCTTAATGGTGAAAGCAAGAAACCACTTTGAGGTCTTAAGGGGGTGACCAGATACACAATTCTTATGTCATTTTTTGTTAGAAAGGCATAGCCACACTGAGCTTTTTGCTGAGAAGCATGAGTTGATGTTTCTCTCCTGTACAGACTGATCGCAACCACCACATTATCCCACCAAATAAAAGAGAGTGTAGTGATTGAGATGCATCTCAAAGGAGTTTCTTAGCACTGGAGGAAAAAGCTACAGTCTCACCTTATACCTACAAACTACAAAAGCCCTAGTGACCCTCTTACCTGGAAACTTGAAGTTTCCCAATCAGTTTTTCTCCAAAAGGGATGAATTGCTAGAATCAGTTGTGGAACTTGTTCTCTGGGGAGTCCTTCTCCTTTTCCTTCTCCTCCACTGCTTTAACTTCCTGGCCAGATGTTTTCTTTTTGGATTCTGGAGGAGAATATAATGGAACTCAAGTGGAGAGGAACCAGGCACTTAAGTAGGCAACTGATTCAGCCTTACATTCCACTTTTGGAAATGGATAGTCCTGATGGAGAGGTTTCCTTAGAACCTCTGCATCAACAGGGGAGCACTTACCAATTGAGAGTACAAGGTAAGTGCCCCAGTTGGGTTCAGAGGACTCTAAAGTGCTTAGGGATGCCAGCAGAACTACAGGATGAGGTTTTCTCCCTATGGGACCCATCCCAACCAGATGGCACTATCCAACCAGATACCAGAGAAGAAGAATGGTTTCTTATCACTGGTGGGAAAAAAGTCTAAGCTCCCACCTTCTACACATTCATTAAGAGATGTGAACTGGAATTCCCCACATCAGGGTCTCTGTGCAAAATTTCTGGACCAGGCACTCTTGGAATGATGATGGATACAGAATGCAAGTCTAGAGAGAAATATTCACCTTGTGGAAGCAGAGAATCCTGATGGAGGAGTTTCCTCAGGACCTCTGTCTCAACAGGGGAGCACTTACCAATTGTGAGTACCCCAGTTGGGGTCAGATATCACTGAAGTGCTCAAGTTGCTGTGAGAACTAGCAGTCCTACACTTAGGAGGAAATTTTTTTCTACAAGTCTCCAATGGCAGTTCTTGACAATTTTTTTTTTACACAACAAGAATCCCCTTCAGGGTGCAAGATCAATGGGAGAATGACACATTTATGCACTACAGATACATTTCTGCAGCCAGAATTTTTTTGGCTAGAAAGCCATGGTATCACCAAGGTGTCTCATGACCTGGGTATTGACCCACCCAGTGGGTGTTTTCTCCCACTGGGATTCATCCCAACCAGAAAGCACTATCCAACAACATATCACAGAATGCAGTGATTGAGATAGATCACATAGGTATTTCTTAGCACATACCCAAAAGTTTCTCTATCCTGTGGAACCCCTTGCCACAGTTTGTGGTGAAGGCGTCTGGCCAACATTCTCTGAGGCCCAGGTTGCATGTTCATCAGTGCTCTTCCACAACTCTTTCACCTCATTGAAAAGTGGCCTGCATTAAGAAGAATCACAAAAAGAGTCACTTTTGGAGGTGTGGATTTGAATTCCCAGCTTCAGGCTTTCTGTTTGAACATTTCTGAACCAGACACTCTTGGAATGATGGCAGAGTTCAAAATGCAACCCTATAATCTGACATTCACCTTGTGGAAACCTAGAGCCTTGATGGAGAGGTTTCCTTAGGAACTCTGCCTCAACAGGGGAGCACTTACCAGTTGAGAATACATGGCATGTGCCCCAGTTGGGGTCAGAGTTCCCTTGAGGTACTTGGAAAAGCAGGGAGAACTCCATTTTCAGAGGATGAACCTGGATTGGGCACCATTTCCTTAAATGTGTGTGCTGCAATTAAGATTTATCTCACAAGAATTCCTGAACACTTGTGGAATAAACTAGTCTCGCCTTTTCCTTACAATAACTGCACAAGCTCTATAGAGATCCCATTATATGGAAAATGAGGTTTCCCAATTGCTGTACATCAAGTTTCCTCAGAACCTCTGCCTCAACAGGAGAGAGCAGAGCAGGAGAGAGCAGAGGTTCTCTACATGGCATGTGCCCCAGTTGCGGTCAGTGGTCCCTAAAGTGCTCAGGGATGCTGGGAGGACTGCAATCCTACATTTGGGGGGGGGATGTTTCTAGGAGAGTCAAGCTTCAATGACCATCCACACCACTGAAATTTTTTTTACAAGAATCATCTCCTGTGGATTATTAAATCACTGGAGGGGGGCAACACATTAATGCACCATAATTACATTTATGCAACCATACTTTTTGGATGGAAAGCCATGGCCTCATCAAGGTCTCTCCTGAGCATGCAGTATGAGGATTTCCCCCACTGGAACCCATCTCAACCAGACAGCACTATCCCACCAAAAACCAGACAGTGCTGTGATTAAGATGCATCTCAAAGGAACTTCTCAGACTGTTCTCTTATTCTATCCTTCTATTTTTCTGTGCTACCTTTCCAGTCAAAACTTTCTCTTAGCCAGGCTGCATGGATGTGTTCATCAGTGCTCCTCTTTCCACTCATCTCACTGAACAGTGACCTGCATTAAGAAAAATCACATTTATTTGGAGGTTTGAATTTCAGTTCCCTACATCAGGCTTTCAGTGGAGCAAATTTCTGGACTAGACACTCTTGGAATGATGGCAGAGTGCAGAATGCAACCCTCTAGTCTAGAGAGAAATATTCATCTTGTGGGTGTAGGAAATCCCTATGGAGAAGTTTCCTCAGGACCTCTGCCTCAACAGGGGAGCACTTACCAATTTGAGTACATGGCATGTGCCCCAGTTGGGGTCAGAGGTCTCTGAGGTGCTCAGGAAGGAAGGGAGAACTACACTTTCAGAGGATGAGCCTGCTCTGGGCATCTTTGCCTTAAATGTGGAGAACTGCAGTTAGGATGTCTCTGCTAGGATCATCTCCACACCCTTTGGGAACAGCTGGAATCTCACCTCCCACCTGCTAAAATTAAAAGAAGCCCCACAAGTCCTCATACCTGGAGAAATGAAGTTTCCCAGTTGATAGGCAGAGCCCAGGTCTTCTTCCTTGATGAGAATGTTCTCTGAGAAGCATCTCTCCTTGTCCTCCTTCCTGAGATGGATTCCTTACCAGCAGTCTTCCTCTTATACCTTAACTGCCCTGAGGAGTGTCCAGTTCTTTAGCATTCCTTCCTATTCTTTCATCTGATTAGATTATGGCCTGTACTTAGTTAAGCCAATTTCATCAAGAGGTGTGAACTTGAATTCAACAACAAGATACCCAGTATGCAAATTCCTGAACCCTGAATTGGGAAATAAACAGCAACCCACTCTATAGAAAAACATTAGCTTTGTAGATTTTAGGGAAGAAAGGATAAGCCTAAAGAGTGAACTCCTCACCCTGACCTGAGGCAAAGAATGTTCAGGTTTGGCCATTGCAGAAACCTTTTTTCTTTTTCCATTGAGTCCTTAGAATCTTACAGCACAATCCTATGCATGTTTACTCAAAAGTAAGTCCCATAAAGCTTGAGCTGTAGCTGCATACATTATTTTCTGGGACTAAGACCCAAATCCTAAACAATTTTCCAGCACTGCCATAGCTGTGTCAATGGGACTTGTGCTGCATCCTGCAGTTGAGTGGCACTCAGGCCTCCTCAAATAAGGGAATGCTTGTACCCTCACCTCAGAGCTGCATTGCCCTTTTGTCAGTGCTGGAAAGTGGGTTAGGACTGCACCCTAAATTTCATGGAATTCAGTGGGACTTACTTTGAGGAAACCCATGCGACTGTCCCTAGCATAGTCTGCACTGCATGCCCCATTTCTGCTGCACCATCAATGGTGGAAAATTGAATGGGATTGGACCCTAAAATAAGGAGAATAAATCCCTTCCATCCCCCTTCAGGGATGCTGGTTTGGTTTACTGTGCTCAGTGGCAGGTAGGTTATGTAGTTCAGAATATGCTCATCACAAAATATCAGGGCCCTGGAAGCATGGAGGGACATACAGATTTCCAGGGCCCTTGACAGACAACTGGGACAATCATATACTCCCTTGGATGCTTAGCAATGGATAAAATTGCTAAACATCCAAGGGAAGAATGAAATGAAACAAGATGAAATGAAAGGGCAGAGTTGGATAATTCTAAGTATTTCTAAATATTTCTAAACATTCTAAGCATTCTAAGTATTTCTTTACCCAACGTTCTAATTACCCAATTACCCAATTAGAATTACTCAATAATTCTAAGTATTTCTTTACCCAACGTTATCTTGTGGAACTCCTCGCCGCAAGAGTTGTGGTGATGGTGTCTGGCCCACATTCTCTGATGCCCAGGATGCTTGGAGTTGTTCATCAGTGCTCTTCATTCCACAGCTGTTTCACCTCATGGGAAAGTGGCCTGCATTAAGAAGTATCACAAAAAGAAATCACTTTTGGAGGTGTGAATTTGAATTCCCAGCTTTCTGTCAGGCTTTCTGCTTGTGAACATTTCTGGACCAGACCTTCTTGCCTCTAATCTAGAACTATTCACCTCCTGGAAAGGGAGAATCCTCAAGGAGAAGTTTCCTCAGGACCTCTGCCTCAATGGGGAAGCACTTACCAATTGTGAGTACATGAGAGGTGTCCCAATTGCTCAGGGATACTGGAAGAACTACAATCCTAGATTCACAGGGAATTTTTCCATTAGGTCACTGGATGGAGAATGAAGGATATATGCAGCACAGATACATTATTCAACCATAAATTTTTGACTAGAAAGCCATGGTCTCAAAGTCCCTCCTGAGGAAAAGGACTAGGAGAAACAGGAGATAGGAATTCACTCAATCTCCTGTTTCTCCTATTGCTTTTCCTCAGGAGGGACTTTGAGGCCATGGCTTTCTAGTCAAAAATTTATGGCTCACCTACCTCACAGGGTTGTTGTGAGAAAAATAAGATGGAACAAGCTATTTCCCAGCTCGTCTGCAGTTTCCCAGACCAGGCATTCTGTGAATGGGGCAACCCTGGAGAGCAGGTGTACAGTGCTCCTCTCATGAGAATCCTGAAGGCAGTTTCCTCAGGACCTCTGCCTCAACAGGGAAGCACTTATCACTTGTGAGTATATGGCATGTGCCCCAGTTGGGGTCAGAGGTCACAGAAGTGCTTAGGAAAGGGAGAATTACACCTGTACATTTGGAAGATTTTTGATTGACACTATTTCTGTGAAATGCACCAAGGATTCAATCAATCTTACACTTCAGATGAAATCTATCCAGCAGCCTAAACTTCAATGACAGCCCTTATAGATATAAGTTACTGGAGGGGAGGGGAGCAAGACACTTCAGTCACATTTATGGAAACATTATTTTTTGAAAACACATGGTCCTCCCTGCTGAGAATGGGAGAAGACATTTTCTTATAAAGAGAGGTATACCAACCCCTACCCACAACATACCAGATCATGCTTTGGATTCGAATTGCATCTCCTAGGAATCTCTTTAGTTCTTTTGGGAAAAGGTAAGAGTCAAATTACACAAGCTCTATAGCACCTACTAATTGAGAAGAAGGTTTTCCAATTGATGATCACATCTCCAAAAGAATAACCTTGGCTAAAATGGTTGTCCTTTTCACTGAGGTTTCTTTCTCCTCTGTGTTAGCTTCCTGGTCAGCTTTTTGAGTGCTGGTGAAGAAAGAAATGGAACCCAGTTGAAAGAAACAATGCAGTTGAGAAAGTACAGAAGATTCCTCATCATTTCTGACTCAACTGGGAAGTGCACAACATTTTCAAGAGCATTGCATGTGCCCCAGTGAGGGTGAGAGGCTAGTGAAGTGTTGAAGAAAACAGAGAGAACTTTAAACCTCTATTTCACAAGGAACTGCTCCAAAGACTCAAAACCTCAAGGGAGGCTCTCACCCATTGAATTTACAGCAAAGAGTCCCTTTGAGGCACTAAGAGCACAATCCTGACCTGTGGATGGGCCCAAGTCCCTTGAGTTGTGAGGTTCATGGATGGACTTGCCCTGAGCTCCCCCTGCCAAGGTGGGCCCCAGTGAAAGGATAAGTTGCATCTGCTGAGCAAATCCCTGTTTGTCCAATTTTGCCCAACTGCTGGAAAATTGTCAGAAGAGGTTCTCTGGAGGATTCTTTCTCCATCTCCTCCACTGCCTCAGCTTCATGCTCCCAGGATGTGGGAGGTTTTTTCAGATGCTTGTGGAGAATAAAATCGAACTTAATGGTGAGGAACAAGAATTTAGGGAATTTAGGGAAGTAGGCAACTCTGAAGAAGTTTCCTCAGGACCTCTGCCTCAACAGGGGAGCACTTACCAACTGAGAGTACAAGGCATGTGCCCCAGTTGGGGTCAGAGGACACTGAAGGGCTTAGGCATGCCAGGAGAACTACAATACTTCATTTAGGAGGGAATTTTTCCAAGAGAGTCTTAACTTCAATGGCAGTTCTTACCACTTTTAAGAATCATGGCCTTTGGATTATTAAGTTACTGGAAGGGGGGATGACATATGTATGCACCTTAAACACATTTACTTAAGCATGCTTTTTGGCTAGAAAGTCATGACCTTACCAAGGTCTCTCCTGAGAATGTAGGATGATGTTCTCCCACTGGGATGCATCCCATCCAGACAGCACTATCCCAACAGATACCAGAGAGTGCTGTGACTGAGATGCACCACACAGGAACTTCTGAGCACTAGTGGGAAAAGTGAGTCTCAGCTCCCATCTTCTAAAATTGCACAAGCTCTACAGAGTGCAGAATGCAAAGGTCTCATCTGGACAGAAATGCTCACCTTGTGGAATGAGACAATTCTAATGGAGAGGTTTGCTCAGGGCCTCTGCCTCAACAGGGGAGCACTTACCACTTGTGAGTACATGGCATGTGCCCCAGTTGGGGTCAGAGGTCTCTGAGGTGCTTGGGAAAGCAGGGAGGATGAGGCTGACTGGTCGCCATTTAATTTTCAATGGGAATTCCTCTTCAAAGCCTGGGCATGTCTACTCAGAAGTATGTCCTATTGTGTTCAAAGGGGCTTACACCCAGGAAAGTGTGCATAGGATTGCATCAGAGAAAATATCTTAATGGTGAAAGCAAGAGGCCACTCTGAGGTCTTAAGGGGGGTGACCAGATACACAATTCTTATATGTCATTTTTTGTTAGATCTTTGCCTTAAATGTGGAGAACTGCAGTTAGGATGTATCTGTTAGGATCATCTCCACACCCTTTGGGAACAGCCAGAATCTCACCTCCCTCCTGCTAAAATTAAAAGAAGCCCCACAAGTCCTCATACCTGGAGAAATGAAGTTTCCCAGTTGAAAGGCAGAGCCCAGGTCTTCTTCCTTGATGAGAATGTTCTCTGAGAAGCATCTCTCCTTGTCCTTCTTCCTGAGATTCATTCTTTGCCAAGAGTGTTCCTTTTACACCTTAACTGCCCTGAGGCATGTCCAGTTCTTTATCATTCCTTCCTATTCTTTCATCTGATTAGATTATGGCCTGTACTTAGTTAAGCCAATTTCATCAAGAGGTGTGAACTTGAATTAATCAACAAGGTACCCAGTATTCAAATTCCTGAACCCTGAATTGGGGAATAAACAGCAACCCACTCTATGGAAAAACATTAGCTTTGTAGATTTTAGGGAAGAAAGGATAAGCCTAAAGAGTGAACTCCTCACCCTGACCTGAGGCAAAGAATGTTCAGGTTTGGCCATTGCAGAAAGCTTTTTCTTTTTCCATTGAGTCTTCAGAAACCTCCTTCCTTATCCAGGAGAAGGAGAAGGAGCCATTTAGACTGGAAAATTAGAATTCCAATCTCCACAATGGCCTTGAGTTTATCCCTATCAGGGGTGGAATATCTCAGACTGTGGCAGGCAGGATTCTATGGATTGTTGATCCACACTCTGGTACACCATCCTAAAATCTGTGGATTTTGTAGGAATCATGGGTAGTGATGTTTAATGATAGATTTTCTACTTTTTTTATATTTTTGTTGGGTAAGGTAGATATTGTTGGGTATATTTTAGCCTGGGTAAGGTAGATATGGAGGATAGACTGTTACCCATGCAGCAAATCCCCTCTCTCCATGTCGCTGAAATGGTCCAATGGAAAGGCAGAAGCCAATAAGGTTGGTTCCAGAGGCTATGTTCAGCCATGAACTGCCTCAGGGACTCTGGCTCTGGATTTTGCCTGGAGATTGACTCCTGTAGCCTTTTCCATAACTGGATATAGCCACAAGGCAGGTTTGGGATCAGAGTTTTCCTTCTCTCAGATGAGCTGCCTTCCCAGGCTAAGGAGTTCCATCTACCCAGATAAAATAACAGGGAAGCCATAATAATAATGTTGGGATAAAATAACAGGGAAGCCATAGGGGACAACTGTTTGAGTTAAGTATCTTACAGCACAATCCTATGCATGTTTACTCAAAAGTAAGTCCCATAAAGCTTGAGCTGTAGCTGCATACATTATTTTCTGGGACTAAGACCCAAATCCTAAACAATTTTCCAGCACTGCCATAGCTGTGTCAATGGGATTTGTGCTGCATCCTGCAGTTGAGTGGCACTCAGGCCTCCTCAAATAAGGGAATGCTTGTACCCTCACCTCAGAGCTGCATTTCCCTTTTGTCAGTGCTGGAAAGTGGGTTAGGACTGCACCCTAAATTTCATGGAATTCAGTGGGACTTACTTTGATGAAACCCATGTGACTGTCCCCAGCATATGGTGCACTGCATGCCCCATTTCTGCTGCACCATCAATGGTGGAAAATCGAATAGGATTGGACCCTAAGATAAGGAGAATAAATCTCTTCCATCCCCCTTCAGGGATGTTTGTTTGGTTTACTGTGCTCAATTTTAGGAAGGTTGTGTAGTTCAGAATATGCTTATCACAAAGATATCAGGGCCCTAGAATTATGGAGGGAGGCACCTTTTACCAGGACCCTGACCCTTTTGGGATAATCATATTCTTAACAATATAACCCACCAGACATTGAACACAGTAAACTAAATAAGCAGCCCTGAAGCTTTCCAATTATGGAATATTCTTCTATAAGCTTGAGCAGTTTTTGGAAGTCTGGTTCTTTTTGTTTTGTTCCATGATGATGTAGTGGTTTGGGAGTTGGACTTCGACCAGAAAAAGCCAAGTTCAAGTCCCTGTTCAGCCATGAAGCTACCTGGGTGACCTTGGGCCGGTCACTATCTTTATAGTTTCACCTATCTCATAGGGTTATTGTGCAGACAGGAAAAAGGAAGGAGCCATGTAAACCACCCTGAAATCCTTGGAGGAATGGTAGTATAAAATGTGAAAAATAAAATAAATAATAATAAATAAATAATAATAATAAACAAATAATAATAAAGATGAACCAGGGGACATCCACTAAAATTGAGTGTTGGGAGAGTTGGAACAGACAAAAGAAAATATTTCTTTACTCAGCGTGTGGTCGGTCTGTGGAACTCCTTGCTGCAGGATGTGGTGACGGCATCTGGCCTGGATGCCTTTAAAAGGGGATTGGACAAGTTTCTGGAGGAAAAATCCATTATGGGTTACAAGCCATGATGTGTATGTGCAACCTCCTGATTTTAGAAATGGGCTATGTCAGAATGCCAGTTGCAAGGGAGGGCACCAGGATGAGGTCTCTTGTTATCTGGTGTGCTCCTTGGGGCATCTGGTAGGCTGCTGTGAGATACAGGAAGCTGGACTAGATGGGTCTATGGCCTGATCCAGTGGGGCTGTTCTTATGAAAGGGGAGGGCAGAGGTACAACAGATGTAAGAAAATATTTCTTTATCCAAAGTTTAATTAGTCTGTGGAACTCCTTGCCACAGGATGTGTTGGTGGCAGCTGGCCCAGATACTTTTAAAAGAGGTTTGGACAGACTTCTAGAAGAAAAAGTCTAACAAGGTTACAAGCTATGATGGGTTTGTGCAACCTCCTGGTTTAAGAAATAGGCTACCTCAGAATGCCAGATGGAAGGGAGGGCACCAGAATGCAGGTATTTTGTTTTCTTGTGTGCTCCCTGAGGCATCTGATGGGTCACTGTGGCATACAGGAAAGCTGGACTAGATGGGCTTTTGACCTGATCCAGTGGGCCTCTTCTTGTGTTCTTATGACAGCTTCTAATAAACAGAATTAAGTTGATGTTGATCTTTAAGAAAGCCAGGGATTTTCCAATTTGGAGATATGTTTGGATTATTCTGAGTTGACTTTCTGCTCCTGGCTGTCTTTCAGACTCCTTAGAGGACAAATCTCTTCTCAGCATCTCTCACATTTTTAACATGGAAACAACAACCAAAAATCTTGTAGCCATATGAAGACTAATGCTTTTTTCAGCATAAGTACTTCTGATTCCACCTCATCAGATGCAATGATAACATGAGAGACCCTGGTCCAGCCATGAAGGACAAGCTTACACTGAAATAATAACTGAATTCATCTTTAAGGTGCTACAAGACTCTTGATTGTTTTGCTGCAGTTTTTCTTAATATGGGCAATGCTGACTGACTTGGGTCCAATTTCTTCCAAACAAAGCTCCCTTGGATTTTAAATGGTCTATTTTACACTCAGTAAGGTGGGTAGGCATTTTTCCTGGGGAAATAATTTGCCCCAAGGAGCAGCCATCTCAGAAACAAGCAACAAGGGATATCCACACTGGAGGCTTGGAAATGAATTATATTTTCTCCTCATGGATATGGGTGTCAATATATCTCCTGAGAACACTAAGAAAAGACTGACTTTTTATTCCAGGTATGTAGTGATGGCAGATAAATCAGGTTGGTCTTCTGCCTCTTGAAAGCTTGTATGATGTATGTATCTTGTTTTGCAGGACTAGAATATTGGGATCTGTGAGTCCATGGTACTGAAAATGACCTGGTCTGCTCATCAACAGGGCCTAGGAGAGGGAGGTAAAGGGGGTAATTTGTACCAGGGCCCAGGGTCAAAAAGGAGGCCCAGGGGCCAAAAGAGGGGGCCCAGAAGTTTCCTGGGATCTTACAGTTTCCTTTCTACTCAGACTTGTTGCCTGCACGGGATGCTGGGGATATTACCACAAGCTCTGTGGCTGCAGCTACTGGCAACCCAAATATACTAGGTTGTGGAATGCATACACTCCTTAACACAGTGTCAAATCTGGGAGGAAACTGGTCTGCTGCAGTAGCTCTTTGGCTTGTGGATCTGCAAACCATGAAGGAATGTCAGGGACACAGTTGCAAGACTATAGCTGCTGCAGAAGTACGTTTTGGTACACACAACACTATTTCCATTCTAGTGTGAGCCTATATATGATGATGCTAATTTTCTCCATGGTTTTTTATATACAGAAGATTTTAGAGAGGCTTAGGAGTGTGTTTGGTTTTCCATATTACTGTATCCACTGCTGATGCCTCATGGGTGGGTAGACTACAAAGACTTTTCCAGCTGTCTCCACACTCCCCTCCACCCTGTTTCACCACTCCCTACCCCCATTCATCACCACCCTCCCCCTTTGCAAAGGGGCCCAAAAGAAACTTAGTACTCCTTGATAGAATTCCTCTTCGGGGCCCTGCTCATCAACATATATTAAGTATATTTTTTATCCTGCCTTTCCTCCAGTGAGTTCATGGCAGCATATTAATTCCCCCCCCACACACACACACACACATGCTTGATTCTTACAACAATCCTGTGAGGTAGGTTAGACTAAAATAAAAGATTGCTGACCCAAAGACACCCCATCAGTTTCTTGGCAGATTTGTATTTTTTGGGAGGGGGAAAAAAATAACAACAAAGAAAGCACTGCAGCAGTTTATGGTTTGCTTGATTTCTTTGCTACTCCTTACCCAGCATGCCTCCCCAGTTTCTAATGCTGCAGTGGTCACACTCAGGGCAGCCATGGCTACTCTGCTTGACTTGTGCTGATTGGGAAATGAGGAGCAAACAAAGAGATTCCAGTGAAGATCATCTTTGATGATGAGATGGAAAGCAGGCAGAGGCTGTGCATAAGGGCAATGAACACAAAAACTCTCTAACAAAAACCCTTGACTTCCGACGGGCGGACTTCCCTCAAATGAGGAGGCTGGTTAGAAGGAGGCTGAAAGGGAGGGTAAAAAGAGTCCAGTCTCTCCAGAGTGCATGGAGGCTGCTTAAAACAACAGTAATAGAGGCCCAGCAGAGGTGTATACCGCAAAGAAAGAAGGGTTCCACTAAATCCAGGAGAGTGCCCGCATGGCTAACCAGCCAAGTTAGAGAGGCTGTGAAGGGCAAGGAAGCTTCCTTCCGTAAATGGAAGTCTTGCCCTAATGAAGAGAATAAAAAGGAACATAAACTGTGGCAAAAGAAATGTAAGAAGGTGATAGGGGAGGCCAAGCGAGACTATGAGGAACGCATGGCCAGCAACATTAAGGGGAATAATAAAAGCTTCTTCAAATATGTTAGAAGCAGGAAACCCGCCAGAGAAGCGGTTGGCCCTCTGGATGGTGAGGGAGGGAAAGGGGAGATAAAAGGAGACTTAGAGATGGCAGAGAAATTAAATGAGTTCTTTGCATCTGTCTTCACGGCAGAAGACCTCGGGCAGATACCGCTGCCCGAACGGCCCCTCCTAACCGAGGAGTTAAGTCAGATAGAGGTTAAAAGAGAAGATGTTTCAGACCTCATTGATAAATTAAAGATCAATAAGTCACCGGGCCCTGATGGCATACACCCAAGGGTTATTAAGGAATTGAAGAATGAAGTTGCAGATCTCTTGACTAAGGTATGCAACTTGTCCCTCAAAACGGCCACGGTGCCAGAAGATTGGAGGATAGCAAATGTCACGCCTATTTTTAAAAAGGGAAAGAGGGGGGACCCGGGAAACTATAGGCTGGTCAGCCTAACATCCATACCGGGTAAGATGGTGGAATGCCTCATCAAAGATAGGATCTCAAAACACATAGACGAACAGGCCTTGCTGAGGGAGAGTCAGCATGGCTTCTGTAAGGGTAAGTCTTGCCTCACAAACCTTATAGAATTCTTTGAAAAGGTCAACAGGCATGTGGATGCGGGAGAACCCGTGGACATTATATATCTGGACTTTCAGAAGGCGTTTGACACGGTCCCTCACCAAAGGTTACTGAAAAAACTCCACAGTCAGGGAATTAGAGGACAGGTCCTCTCCTGGATTGAGAACTGGTTGGAGGCCAGGAAGCAGAGAGTGGGTGTCAATGGGCAATTTTCACAATGGAGGGAGGTGAAAAGCGGTGTGCCCCAAGGATCTGTCCTGGGACCGGTGCTTTTCAACCTCTTCATAAATGACCTGGAGACAGGGTTGAGCAGTGAAGTGGCTAAGTTTGCAGACGACACCAAACTTTTCCGAGTGGTAAAGACCAGAAGTGATTGTGAGGAGCTCCAGAAGGATCTCTCCAGACTGGCAGAATGGGCAGCAAAATGGCAGATGCGCTTCAATGTCAGTAAGTGTAAAGTCATGCACATTGGGGCAAAAAATCAAAACTTTAGATATAGGCTGATGGGTTCTGAGCTGTCTGTGACAGATCAGGAGAGAGATCTTGGGGTGGTGGTGGACAGGTCGATGAAAGTGTCGACCCAATGTGCGGCGGCAGTGAAGAAGGCCAATTCTATGCTTGGGATCATTAGGAAGGGTATTGAGAACAAAACGGTTAGTATTATAATGCCGTTGTACAAATCGATGGTAAGGCCACACCTGGAGTATTGTGTCCAGTTCTGGTCGCCGCATCTCAAAAAAGACATAGTGGAAATGGAAAAGGTGCAAAAGAGAGCGACTAAGATGATTACGGGGCTGGGGCACCTTCCTTATGAGGAAAGGCTATGGCGTTTGGGCCTCTTCAGCCTAGAAAAGAGACGCTTGAGGGGGGACATGATTGAGACATACAAAATTATGCAGGGGATGGACAGAGTGGATAGGGAGATGCTCTTTACACTCTCACATAATACCAGAACCAGGGGACATCCACTAAAATTGAGTGTTGGGCGGGTTAGGACAGACAAAAGAAAATATTTCTTTACTCAGCGCGTGGTCGGTCTGTGGAACTCCTTGCCACAGGATGTGGTGCTGGCGTCTAGCCTAGACGCCTTTAAAAGGGGATTGGACGAGTTTCTGGAGGAAAAATCCATTATGGGATACAAGCCATGATGTGTATGCGCAACCTCCTGATTTTAGGAATGGGTTAAGTTAAGTCAGAATGCCAGATGTAGGGGAGAGCACCAGGATGAGGTCTCTTGTTATCTGGTGTGCTCCCTGGGGCATTTGGTGGGCCGCTGTGAGATACAGGAAGCTGGACTAGATGGGCCTATGGCCTGATCCAGTGGGGCTGTTCTTATGTTCTTATGTTCTTAACACAGATGATTTGAACCTTGGACCTTGACCTGCTGGGTTGGACTAGAGGTCCATGCACTCCACCTTTCTGGTCTCATCTGCAGTCAGCCAGGTGTCTTTGAATAGCCCTAAACTGAGCATTGTATTATTTAGCTATCAGGGTAATCTCTAAAAGTGGTACTAAGGTGGAGTGGCACATTCCAGATCCTCTGCATAAAAAGTGGGACATGGTGTGCTGTAGGTTGGCTGCCCCTGTTCTAAAGGTATAGAGCTTGGGATCCATACAAACACCCTACAGCAGCTTTTCTCAAAGTGTGCTCCTAGGAGTCCTGGGGTTCCCTGACACCATTTTTAGGCGCTTCACAAGTACACCATAAGTGGCCACTATCTGCTCAGTGCTGTGCCACTCCACACATGGACTGTCACTCTGGGGATTTCCTGGACTCCAGACACAGGGTCTATGAGAGGAATTTTATCAGGAGGTTCAAAGTTTGTTCTGGGCCCCTTCCCCAAGGGGGAAGGGGCAATGTGGGCAGGCAGGCAGGGTGGGCAAAATAGGGTAGGGAGAGGGTGCTGACAGCCACAGTAGTCTTTGGAGCTGAGGTCTACTAGACGCCTTGATGCAGAGCCCAGGTCTACTTGACAGTGTGGCACTGGCAGCTAGATAAATATTGAAAACCAAACACACTTCTAAGTCTCTCTAAAATCTTTGAAATATAGAAAATCCATTGCAGAAAAATAGCGTCATCATATTTAGGTTCACACTAGAATGGACCAAAATGAACTTCTGCAGCAGCTGTAGCCCCACAGCTGGGTCCCTAAACTTCTATACACTCCTTCATGGTTATGGGATCCACAAGCCAAAGAGCTGCTGTGGCAGGCCAGTTTTCTCCCAGATTTGACACAGTGTTAAGAATGGTCATGGATGCATTCCTGGGCCTAGTGTGCATGGCTTGCAGCTGCAGTTAACACTGCATGCACTTGGTTGTGCCCCAGCATCATGCATAAGCAGCGAGTTCAGGTGAGATAGGAAACTGTCAGATCCCAGAAACCTTCTGGGCCCCCTCCTTTGGCTCCTGGGCCCCCTTTCTGACCCTGGGCCTGGGTACAAATTACCCTCCTCTCCTAGGCCCTGTCCAGACATGTGATGATGGGGCTTCCTGAGACTCCATTTAGGAATGTAAAGGGTTCCAGAGACTGCAAATGTTGAGAATCAGTGTCCTAGCTGTGATCAGTTAGGTAGATTAAAATTTGATCCTGGTGAGTTTGTTTTTTTATTTCTTAAATAGGAATCCAGAATCCGGATCTGGGAATTCAGATTGGAATGGCAGCGTGGGAAGAAATGGGGCTTGAACAGGCATGCCCTCTGACCTCCAAACTCTTCCTCAGAGTGTGTGGGTTTTTGGTCATTCGGAGATGAAAGAAGAGGTTTCTCTGAGACTCTGCATATGCTCAGAGGTACCCTAACTCCTTATCAGGTACCAGAACTGAGTCCTGGCATTGAGAACAAGCTAGAGGTATGTCTCTCTGGGGACACACAAAAAACCAGGCATTGCTGGAGCTTCTTCAGACACATTTGTGGTTGTCCTTCAAAGAATGGGCAATGATCTTCTGGGCCTTTCAGTGGCCACCTACACTCTTGTGTTATTTCCTTTTTTATCGTGCAAAGTTTGTTTATTTATTACAGATACAAGTGAGGAAAATGGGTTAGACTCAGGGCTGGGACTACACAGGTTACACATAAGGGTATTGGCCATAGATTACAACATGCAATATTCCAAAAAAAGAAATCAACAAAAAAAACTGGGGATAATAATAATAATAATAATAATAATAATAATAATAATAATAATACAGGTATTTATATACCGCCTTTCTTGGTCTTTATTCAAGATTTTATTCAAGGCGGTTTACATAGGCAGGCTTATTAAATCCCCATAGGGATTTTTACAATTGAAAGAAGGTTCTATCTTTCAAGAACCACAACAATTCAGATGTTTCATTCTGATCTGGTATCACATTCTGGCCTCCATCCTCCCAAGCTCAGAGCAGATGGAATGGGCTTCAGCTTGTCAGCTGCTTCAAGATCGAACAGTGCCAGTGGCCTGGAACTGGTGACCTTGTGGATGTTATCTTCAGGCAAATGGAAGCTCTGCCCTTTAGACCAGACCTCCTGCCCATCAATACTCATCAATAAAAAAATTAACATATTTGTCATTATACTAATTAATGATTTAACTAAACAGTCAATGTTGTTTAACTAAAGTTATCTATCCAGTCATATAAAGGCTTCCAATTTTGTGCATAAAATATTCTTGCCACTATACTGATGTATCAGTATCAGTATTGTGTTATTTCCTATTACACACTGAGCAATTAGCGTGCACCCCCCAATTCTCTATCTTACAGTACACATGTCCTAAGGTTGTCATTCTGTATACAGAAACATTCCAAAAGGGTTGAAATCTCAACCCTTATCTCAAAAACGATATAGTGGAAATGGACAAGGTTCGAAACAGGGCAACTAAGATGATTGCTGGGTTGGGGCACCTTCCTTATGAGGAAAAGCTATGGCCTTCAGCCTAGAAAAGAGGTGCCTGAGTAGGGACATGATTGAGACATACAAAATTATGCATGGGAAGGATAAAGTGGATAGAGAGATGCTCTTTACACTCTCACATAACTCCAGAACCAGGGGACATCCACTAAAATTGAGTGTTGGGAGAGTTGGAACAGACAAAAGAAAATATTTCTTTACTCAGCGTGTGGTTGGTCTGTGGAACTCCTTGCTGCAGGATGTGGTGAAGGCATCTGACCTGGATGCCTTTAAAAGGAGATTGGACAAGTTTCTGGAGGAAAAATCCATTATGGGTTACAAGCCATGATGTGTATGTGCAACCTCCTGATTTTAGAAATGGGCTATGTCAGCTGCAAGGGAGGGCACCAGGATGAGGTCTCTTGTTATCTGGTGTGCTCCCTGGGGCATTTGGTGGGGCACCTGTGAGATACAGGAAGCTGGACTAGATGGGCCTATGGGCTGTTCTTATGTTCTTATATCCAGTCTGGACAAGCAAAGACAGGACATGAACTGTTGTTTTCTGTATGTTTTGCTTGCTGGTTGTTAACGGAAGAAGTTCACACACATTGTTCAGTTAGCTTAATGTTACCTTGGATGAAAGCAAGGGAGGGAAGAGGGGATTAGATTTGAAAGGGGAGATATGAAGAAGTTTCTTGTTTTCCAACATCTAATTCTAAAGTATTTCTGAACTTTATCTCTCTCAGTTCATTGTGCATTTAATGAGATGCTCCTGACTTTCTTGAATGAAGTGGCCATCTTAAGACCAACATCATTCCAGTATCTTCATAAGAACATAAGTATCTTCATAAGAACATAAGAACAGCCCCACTGGATCAGGCCATAGGCCCATCTAGTCCAGCTTCCTGTATCTCACAGGGGCCCCACCAAATGCCCCAGGGAGCACACCAGATAAAAGGGTGGTGATAAAAGGGTGTGCTCTTCACCCACCCTTTCATTCAGTTCACATTGCTGGACAGTTCACATTGCTTCATCAAGAGGTGTGAAAAGGTCTTGGGCCAGCAATCCATTATGCAGATTCCTGAACCAAGCCCTCTTTGCTAGAGAGAAAATGACTCAATGATGGAGAAGTCAAGTGGGTCTGTTGGGTCTGTGACCCTAAATAAAGAATGATGATGAGGAGTCATGTGGAGATGTTTCCATATGACCCAGAGGCCAGTTTTTCTGAACCCTTTTCAGAGTCAATTTCTCAACCAACATATGAAGTGGTGATTTGATCATATTCTCATTTACACTAAAGCATGGTTCTATTCTAACTGAACAAAGTTCATATTCTCATTTACACTAAAGCGTGGTTCTATTCTAACTGAACAAAGTTCACACACATTGTTCAGTTAGCTTAATGTTACCTTGGATGAAAGCAAGGGAGGGAAGAGGGGATTAGATTTGAAAGGGGAGATATGAAGAAGTTTCTTGTTTTCCAACATCTAATTCTAAAGTATTTCTGAACTTTATCTCTCTCATCTAATTCTAAAGAAGTTTCCACATGAGGAGTCATGTGGAGATGTTTCCATATGACCCAGAGGCCAGTTTTTCTGAACCCTTTTCAGAGTCAATTTCTCAACCAACATATGAAGTGGTGATTTGATCATATTCTCATTTACACTAAAGCATGGTTCTATTTATTTATTTCAAATCTTCTCAGGCAACTCTTTTGTGGGTAGTGGCTGGAATGAGATGCTAGATTGATCTCTGGGGCTCAGCAGGGGTCATTAAAGCAGGGCCAGCTTTAAAAATAGACCCTGTGCCTAAGGGGCCCCCAAATTGGGGTAAAAATCATAAATAAAATTAATTAAATAAATAAATAATATAATAAAATAAAATAAATAATAAAATAAAATAAATGAATAATTAATAAAATTATTTACTAAATCATTTCACAGTTCACTAAAACAAGTAACTATTTACTTTTCCAAGGTAATTATACATTTTGTCTGTTCACCTGTAGGCTTACATCTATCCAATTTTATATGAAAATGTGCTTAGATTCTTTTGATCATTCTCATGTACTCTTTTTAAATGCACATTTTGATTTCCATTCTACCATTGAGATATAAAGTCTATCATACATCTCATTTATATCTCTAAAGTCCTGGAGCCCTGCAAAAAATGTTTCCAATCAGGCCCCACAGCTCCTAAGGCCAACCCTGCATGAAAGCTAAGATTTCTGGGCAACTTATTGGCAAAGTTTGATCTGGAGGCCAGCGTTTGATTGTGACTAGCCCAGGGTGACCAGATGTCATAACCGCAAAAGAGGACAAGACACCCCAAAATGTAGGCTATTCAAGTAAAATGTAGGATATGACAAAAACTCTATTGATTTCATGTGGTTAATTTAAATGCCATATTTCTTATTAAATTTAAAACTATATTGCACATAATTTATGGCATATAATTTATTAATCACAAGAAGGCTATGCACTGCCTGTGGAGGCCTGCTCACAGGGAAGAGGAGAACATTTAAGTTCTTTTCCAGGCTAAAAAAGAGGACATGTCCTGGAAAAAGAGAATGTCTGGTCACCCTAGACTAGCAGTAGCATTCTGCTCATTAAATTCATTCTTCTTGAATTTACTAGTTGTTTTGAGTTTGAATCTGAAGGTGTTTTGCCTGTCCACTAAAAGAATTTGTGACCATGAGATACTATACTGTATATTTATTTTTTCAGTTTTCCCTTGTTCATGCATTCTTTGTGTGTGTGTCCTTTTCTAGCACATTGCACCAGAAGAGATGGAAGCCACCAATGAGACCTTGGTGATGGAATTGGAACTAGTTGGGTTCCTGGATCTGCAGAACTTTCACACCCTCTTCTTTGTGGTCTTCTTAGTTACGTACTTGCTCATTCTCAGTGGCAACACGCTTATCCTCACCCTCATTCAGACCAGTCCCCGGTTCCACATCCCCATGTATCATTTTATCTCTGTGCTGGCTGCCTTAGAGATGTGCTACACCACCGTCACCATCCCCAAGATGCTGGCAGACCTGCTGCAAAGGAAGAGCAGCATTTCCTTCACTGGTTGCCTTCTGCAAATCTACTTCTTCCATGCCCTGGGAATCACAGAAGCCTGCTTGCTCACGGTGATGGCCTATGATAGATATGTGGCCATTTGCATGCCACTCAATTATACTGTCAACATGACGACCAAGCGCTGTATACAGTTGGTGGTGGGATGCTGTGTTTGTGGTTTTGCATGCCCCTTGCCAGAAATTGTGTTGTTGTCCAGATTGCCATTTTCTGGGAGCACTCGCATTGAGCACATCTTCTGTGATTCTCCTCCCCTGTTCAGCCTTGCCAGCACTGATGTGTCCACCATTGTCATGACAGACTTCATTGTCCATTCCTCAGTCATCCTTGGGCCTGTCCTTCTTATAATCCTCTCTTATGGAAAGATATTTGCTGTGGTAGCCAAGATCCAGAGCCAGGAAAGCCGCCAGAAGGCTCTTTCCACCTGTGCCTCCCACCTGCTTGTGGTCTTTGCATTTTTTGGAACCACGGGGTTCATGTATATCCGCTTGGGTCAAGCCAGGTCAGTCGATTATGAAAGGATCATAGCCATAATCTATGCTGTCCTCACTCCCCTCTTCAACCCCATTGTCTATAGCTTGAGAAACAAAGACATTCAGGCAGAGATCAGGAAAATTATTAAATCACCATTCAGAGCAGGCATTCCAGTATAATGGATACTTGATACCTTTTTGCCTTTATTTTATGTTATTTTTGCAATGTTGTATGCAATCAAAGCACTCCTTGAGCAATCCAGTCAGGCTCTGTGTAATTTTTTTATGACTATAGTACAGCATCTTAAATTTTGTCTTTATTTTGCATTTCACTGGTTGCTGGAAGTGACATTTGTAATGCTTCGATACAAGGACATCTGCAAGAGGGATCTGAAGGCCTTAGGAGTGGACCTCAATAGGTGGGAAACCCTGGCCTCTGAGCGTCCCGCTTGGAGGCAGGCTGTGCAGCATGGCCTTTCCCAGTTTGAAGAGACACTTGGCCAACAGTCTGAGGCTAAGAGGCAAAGAAGGAAGGCCCATAGCCAGGGAGACAGACCAGGGACAGACTGCACTTGCTCCCAGTGTGGAAGGGATTGTCACTCCCGAATCGGCCTTTTCAGCCACACTAGACGCTGTGCCAGAACCACCATCCAGAGCGCGATACCAGAGTCTTCCGAGACTGAAGGTTGCCAACTGAGTACAAGGCACTGGGAAGCCAAGAGCTCCCCTTGCCTCCAGAGGGTGGGGGGCATTCCCTGGTATCTGCAGTTTCAGTTAACTACAAGGGGGTTCTGGATTGGAACCCCTGCAGATACTGGGGCACACCTGTAACTCAAATAACTAATGGATCTTTTCAGTATATGGAGACACTGGTGGGTGTTTTGCAAGGGGCATTACCTATCTCAAGGGTGGCCAACCTTTCACCTTTAGGGTTCCTGGACATTTAACAATTATGTAGACTAGGGAATTTAAGCAGATGCAGCTTCTCATCTCACAGATGACAAGCTGCAGCTACTGAAATTCCCTCCTAAAGTCCAGGAGCCCTAAAGCCGAAAGGTTGGCAACCCCCTGTCCTAACTTCTATGGCCAGGATTCTTAAAAGACAAGTTCTACAGCAGGGCTGGGAAAGCCTCACTGGGGCTATGATCTGAAACACACTTCCTAGAGAAGTGATTTTAAATGTTTTTCATCTCATGCCACACTGGCAAAGCATTACAATGGTCAAGGTACACCATCAACTTTTTGTCAATTGACTAGGCACACTGTGCTGTCAATGGGGGCTCACATTCCCCCAATGGTTCTATTGATAAATTACCCTCTCCCAAATTCCTGCAGCACACATGGGGACCATTTGCGGCACACCAGTGTGCCAGGGCACAGTGGTTGAAAATGGCTGTTCTAGAGACTAAGCTCTGCTGAAAACTGTAATGAATTGTTTCTGAGTAAATATAAACAAGATTATTGGTTGGTTTTGTTTGTCAGAAGGGATATTAATCCTATTATCTGGAGATAAGAAACTGCCTTATAGGAAGACCGTCTTCACTGATGGGCAGTAGCTGAGTAGCATTTCAGACCCAGGTCTTTTCTAGCCCTGCTTGGCAATGGAAGGGATTGAAGCTGTGACTTCCTTGATGCAAAGTATGTACTTTACCATTCCAGAAAGTAACCCTCCTTACCCTGAAAGCCAGGATGGCATAGTGGTTCAGGAGTTGGACTTGGACCCAGGTTCAAATCCCAACTCAGCTGCAAAGTTTCCTGGGTGACCTTTGGCTGGTCACTATCTCTCATACCCACCTACCTCACAGGATTGTTGTGAGGGCAAAAGGGGGGAAGGAACCATGTACACCACCTTGAGCTCCATGGAGGAAGGGCAGAATAAAAATGTGGAAAATTAAATAAATGCTTGCTATATGAGACACCCCGTTAACTTCAAGGTCTCACTTTTGCTAGGAAAAGTGGAAATGGTGCAAAAGAGAGCGACTAAGATGATGACTGGGCTGGGGCACCTTCCTTATGAGGAAAGGCTAGGCATTTGGGCCTCTTCAGCCTAGAAAAGAGGCGCCTGAGGGGGGACATGATTGAGACATACAAAATTATGCAGGGGATGGACAGAGTGGATAGGGAGATGCTCTTTACACTCTCACATAATACCAGAACCAGGGGACATCCACTAAAATTGAGTGTTGGGCGGGTTAGGACAGACAAAAGAAAATATTTCTTTACTCAGCGTGTGGTTGGTCTGTGGAACTCCTTGCCACAGGATGTGGTGATGGCGTCTGGCCTGGATGCCTTTAAAAGGGGATTGGACAAGTTTCTGGAGGAAAAATCCATTATGGGTGCAACCTCCTGATTTTAGAAATGGGCTATGTCAGAATTCCAGATGCAAGGGAGGGCACCAGGATGAGGTCTCTTGTTATCTGGTGTGCTCCCTGGGGCATTTGGTGGGCCTCTGTGAGATACAGGAAGCTGGACTAGATCCACTGGGGCTGTTCTTATGTTAAGAAGAAAGGGGAAGGAAGCTACTTGTGTTTCCAATTTGAATGTTTTCTCTCCAGTAAGTCTAACATTTAACTGTGTGGAACAAAAGTCATTGTGAATTCTCTGGAGGCTAAAGTTTACCAACAAAAATAATATATTTAACTTAATAGGTCTGGAGTGATACACACTGACTACCCAAACCAGAAACAACACTCCCCCTCATTATCTCAGTTCTATATCTAGAATTGCTTATAGAATAGAATCAGCAGCTTTCACAACTAGAGCTGTCCTAAAAGTTTCATTCATGTGTAGGAGAAATTGTTTGATTTCTTATGTAAAGTTTGATTTAGGTCTGTGAGTGTCACAAAGTCCAGTAGCCACATTGAGGGATGAAAACCATGGGCTAAGCTTCTGACCTCCCAAGGACCCTGCTGATTAGGGTACTTAGCCAGTGATTGAGCAGCTGTTGTTCCTTAATGGATGCATCCTATATCCCTCTGGCTAAACACTTTTGTGTGCTTCTCACTACTGTCCATTTATCTAGCCACCGGTATTCATATATATCCAGATGGCTGAGCTTCTGTCTGCATTGCTGTTTCCAATGTGTTTTATTATATCATAACAAAATTTATGTCTTCCATTTCAGAGGTTTTCCCTTGGATGCAGAGCCACCCTAATTAGATTTGGGTGTGAGTAACTTTTCTATATGATGATGTTGTATAGGACAAGAGACCATATGATTTCACACCAGGAGATGCTATAAAAAGTAATGCATTCTGTGCATGCAGTTGTCAGACTTCCCAACCACTGGGGAATTCTGTCCTGAAACAACCAACAAGTAAGCAAACCAACAAAGTAAGCAACCAGCTTTCTAATTCCAGCCGAGCTTCCAGCTTGGCTTCCAATTCCAGCTTTCTAATTCCAGCCAAGGAAATTCCAGCTTTCCTTCTCTGACACACATCTCTCAGAAATGGTCAGTAATCATATTGGTCCCTAAAAAAATAAATCCAAACCCCACAATATGATGATAGCTTTATTAGGACCAAGGAAAATATCCAAAAGTCATTAAGCAAGCTCTTAGGTTTCCCAGAACATCCATGCCTGCAACAAGATAGCAGATTTTCAGGGCCTTTTGTACAATCTGATACTTTAGTTAGACTGTAGCTAAATGGTTCTCTCAGCTCTCTTTGCTGTGGCTTTAGGTCATGTGGATGGTGGGCAATCAAACTCAGCATGGGTACAAAGAACCCTCCCTGCTTCTCCTCTGGCAATTGGGAGAGCAGTGTGGGGCAACTCCATGCTTCACACAGCAAACATATGTCACAATGGGGGCAACAAATAGGCATCTTTGCAGGGCTGATATTTTGTTGCTGTACTGCTGCTGTATCTGCTGTCTTCCTGATATTTGATTGCCAAACCAAAGAGATGAAGCACAACAGAATTTCTGAGTCTATTCTGCAGGTGTGTGGCTGTCACTGACAAGGCCCTCCTCTGTATCATCCTGACCTCAGGAAGGACATACAAGGTATGGAAAACTGAAGAATCTACAATCTAAATGTAAAGGGTGTGTGAGTGTTTATGCCCCTAGGCAAGTATTTCACACTGGTGTTAAGCAAGAGCAAGGCAGAGTTGGGTTTATCTCAATCTCTGGGTGTGATTGCCCACCATTGAATTAAGGTTGCAATTGTGACCTAGTGATTGTCAGCTTCCCTTGACTGGCTTATGTAAATTCACTTTGCTTTGCATTTTCAGCTCTTCATGTCCTTCATGTCTGCAAGTATTTCACACTGGTGTTAAGCAAGGCATAATTGGGCTTATCTCAATCTCTGGGTGTGATTGCCCACCATTGAATTAAGGTTGTAATTGTGGCCTAGAGATTGTCAGCTTCCCTTGATTGGTTTATGTAAATACTGCATTCACTTTGCTTTGCATTTTCAGCTCTTCATGTCCTCTTGTAGAAGGTATTTTTCCATTCAAAGACCTCCAGAACATCTTCACTGTGTCCCCTGGTGAATCTGATGAAATAAGCTCTCTCCTATGAAAGCGCATGCCAAGATCCTTAAAAGTTATTCCTTAAAAATGTTATTTACTGATATAGCCCCCAGGTCAGGGTGACCAGATGTCATAACCACAAAAAAGGACAAGGCACCCCAAAATGGAGAATATCTAAGTAAAATTTAAGAGATCAACACAGACAGCAGTGCATATGCTGCTGTGAGAAGGTTTGCACAGTGGGAGAATATGGGATGTTAAAAGCCAGGATGCACATGGAGTTGGACTTAGACCTGGAAGATCCAGGTTCAAATTCCCACTCAGATGGGTGACCTGGGTCACTCTCTCACAAACTCATCTGCCTACCCCACAGGGTTGTTGTGAGGACCAAAGAGGGGAGGAAATATGTATATCACCCTGATCTCCTTGGAGGAAGGGTAAGAAAATGAGAACATAAGAGCAGCCCCACTGGATCAGGCCATAGGCCCATCTAGTCCAGCTCCCTGTATCTCACAGTGGCTCACCAAATGCCCCAGGGAGCACACCAGATAACAAGAGACCTCATTCTGGTCCTCCCTTGCATCTGGCATTCTGACATAGCCCATTTCTAAAATCAGGAGGTTGCACATACACATCATGGCTTGTAACCCAAAATGGATTTTTCCTCCAGAAACTTGTCCAATCCCCTTTTAAAGGCGTCCAGGCCAGACACCATCACCACATCCTGTGGCAAGGAGTTCCACAGACCGACCACATGCTGAGTAAAGAAATATTTTCTTTTGTCTGTATAAAAATGTGAAAAATAAATTATTTTTTTTAAAGTAGAAACACTCTTCCTTTCTGGTTTTCTTATGCCCTATCCCTGCCCTGTGATCTTACTCTAGTCTAGTCCCACTAACTTTCTGTCCCCAATAATTTGGGTGGGATTTTGATATAAACAACAGCTCTGCTACAGGTAAGGTGGTTGCCCTGCCACTTGGAAGGCATCACATGTTTTTGCCTGCAGGTGATACATGCAAGTAAGAATCTGCATCACAGTTTGAAAATTTATACTTTTTCCATTTTTCACATTTATACACTGCTCTTTCTCTAAGGAGCTTGGGGTGGTATATATGGCTCCAAACCCTCTGTTTATTCTCACAACAACTCTATAAGATAGGTTTGGCCAGAGGTGGCTGGGTCAAAGAAATGCTGTAAACTTTGTCACTCAGGTGGAATTTGAACCTGTCTCTTCCTTGTCTAAGGCAGGGGCAGATTTAAGGGGAAGTGGTGTCCACCTCCACCAAACTGTGGTGTCAGTGGGGAAGGGCTCTCCTTGGGATGGGGAACAGCCCAAGTACAGCTGGGAGCACAGGTCTACCAGTCTGAAACAGACAGAATGGGAGTCCAGGTCTTCCCAACAGATGAGCTCTAAGTCTGGGTGGGAGCCCAGATCTAACCTCCCAGCAAACCTTGCCACAGAGGCCAAAGTTCAACTGGGAGCCCAGTCTACCAGTCTGCCTGGTTGACTTAGGCTCTGGAGTAGTGCTCCAGGTAGTGCTCAGGGCCCCACCCCCCAAATGTAAACACTGGATATACTCCTGGTCCAATGACAACAATTCACCACACTAGCTGATGTGTGGTTGTTACTTGTGATTGACACTCAGATTGCGCTCTGAAATTAAGGGCTGGGTCTCCCTGTAATAAACATGAACAGTGTCAGCAGGAAGGACCAGGTTCCTCTTTTTCCTGAAAAGAAAGTCCAGGTCTATGCGCACATTGCCTCCTAGGCTCCACTGCGTTCTCTACTACATTTTGGCATAATTCTGCATGTATTTGAAATAGGCGGCAAAAAGTGTTGCAATGAGTGGGGGAGAAGGAACCTTTGTTTCTACTTCTCCTAAATGTGTTGCATCAGAGTGTCTTGTGTGGGCACAGATAGCTTCAGTCGAATGGAAATTAAATACAGGTGGGACCTTGGTATCCACTGATTTGACTCACCACTGCTAGCAAGGTCCATCTTTAAATGCCTTGTAACAAGGGGGGGAAAGCACCAAAATTCTATTTCCTAACTTCCTGCTGTTATAGAATTATAATTTCACTCCATTAGATTCCATTATTCATCCCATCTAGTGGCTGAATGTGGTATAGCATCTATACCAAGGCATTCTGGGGTGAGAATGGAAGAGCAAGAAACCTGGAAGTGGGTTTTTTAAGTGATTTTCCCACTGATTTTGTATCCAGTAACTTTTTTTAATCCACCAGGGGTTACGAAATGGAACCCACAGTGGATAACAAAGCATGACCAGTACTTAACAAAAATCCCTGAAAAATTAGAAATGAATTTAAGGATACCCTCGATCAAAAAAAATCTGCAATAACCTCACAACTATAGATGTCTGCAAGATCTCTGTGCCACCAGGACCACTAAGGCAATGATCATGCAATGTCCCATCAAAGATTCAGTCTCATCTCTGCAATGGAGTTGTAGATCCGCTGAGTCACAGGAATGTAACATTTCTCTGAGTCATCCAGGAAGAAAAGGGGGTCGGTTATGGCAGCAGGATTGAATCCTTCCTTCACCAGTGAATGTTTGAGGTGTTTGAAGTTCCTGTGATTTCCAGGACCTCCTGATTGAGAAACAGGATAGCAGTGAGTCCAGCAGCAAAAATGAACTTCAATCATTTGTTTCCACCTATAGGCAAGGGCAGGCCAAGGGCATCAGGCTTTGTGGGCACTGGCAGAGTTACCACCATGCATGTGGTGGTTCCTGTTTGAAAAGGTCAACAGGCATGTGGATGCGGGAGAACCCGTGGACATTATATATCTGGACTTTCAGAAGGCGTTTGACACGGTCCCTCACCAAAGGCTACTGAAAAAACTCCACAGTCAGGGAATTAGAGGACAGGTCCTCTCGTGGATTGAGAACTGGTTGGAGGCCAGGAAGCAGAGAGTGGGTGTCAATGGGCAATTTTCACAATGGAGAGAGGTGAAAAGCGGTGTGCCCCAAGGATCTGTCCTGGGACCGGTGCTTTTCAACCTCTTCATAAATGACCTGGAGACAGGGTTGAGCAGTGAAGTGGCTAAGTTTGCAGACGACACCAAACGTTTCCGAGTGGTAAAGACCAGAAGTGATTGTGAGGAGCTCCAGAAGGATCTCTCCAGACTGGCAGAATGGGCAGCAAAATGGCAGATGCGCTTCAATGTCAGTAAGTGTAAAGTCATGCACATTGGGGCAAAAAATCAAAACTTTAGATATAGGCTGATGGGTTCTGAGCTGTCTGTGACAGATCAGGAGAGAGATCTTGGGGTGGTGGTGGACAGGTCGATGAAAGTGTCGACCCAATGTGCGGCGGCAGTGAAGAAGGCCAATTCTATGCTTGGGATCATTAGGAAGGGTATTGAGAACAAAACGGTTAGTATTATAATGCCGTTGTACAAATCGATGGTAAGGCCACACCTGGAGTATTGTGTCCAGTTCTGGTCGCCGCATCTCAAAAAAGACATAGTGGAAATGGAAAAGGTGCAAAAGAGAGCGACTAAGATGATTACGGGGCTGGGGCACCTTCCTTATGAGGAAAGGCTACGGCGTTTGGGCCTCTTCAGCCTAGAAAAGAGACGCTTGAGGGGGGACATGATTGAGACATACAAAATTATGCAGGGGATGGACAGAGTGGATAGGGAGATGCTCTTTACACTCTCACATAATACCAGAACCAGGGGACATCCACTAAAATTGAGTGTTGGGCGGGTTAGGACAGACAAAAGAAAATATTTCTTTACTCAGCGCGTGGTCGGTCTGTGGAACTCCTTGCCACAGGATGTGGTGCTGGCATCTAGCCTAGACGCCTTTAAAAGGGGATTGGACGAGTTTCTGGAGGAAAAATCCATTATGGGGTACAAGCCATGATGTGTATGCGCAACCTCCTGATTTTAGGAATGGGTTAAGTCAGAATGCCAGATGTAGGGGAGAGCACCAGGATGAGGTCTCTTGTTATCTGGTGTGCTCCCTGGGGCATTTGGTGGGCCGCTGTGAGATACAGGAAGCTGGACTAGATGGGCCTATGGCCTGATCCAGTGGGGCTGTTCTTATGTTCTTATGTTCTTATGTTCTTATGTTCTGTTTATGGTTCCTGTTTATGGTTCCTGTTTATGGTGTAAAACTCAGTATCCTGAACATTCTAAGAAAGGAGATCCTCATTCTGGGGTTGATCAGCTGCATTGATTTCTGGATGGTACCAAACACACATGATGGGGATCTCAACATTAGTATTGGGAGGTGGTGGGGAGGACCTGCTAGCTAGCCTATGGCTCATTGGCCCAAGCCTGTCAGATTCCATTCTGAACCTCAGGTTCTATCCTGGAGTGCAACAGGCTCCTAGAGGCTCCTATATGACTCATGTTGCTCTATTAACTTGTCTGGAGCAGTCTCTGTCTTGGACATGGCTCCACCTAGGAGAAACCATCAAAGCTTTCTCAGCTTATGGAGCCAAGGAGGTACCTCTTAAGCATGGGATCAGGGTGACCAAGTCATAGCCACAAAAGAGGACAAGGCATCCCAAAATGTAGGACAACCAAGTAAAATGTAGGACATGGGAAAATAAAAGGTAAAAACCACTCATATTGATTTCAACTGGTTAATTTAAACACTATTACTTATTATTAAATTTAAAACTATATTACATAAAAATTTATTAATTACAAGAAGCCTATGTATTGCCTGCAGGGGCTTGCTCACAGGGAAAAGGAGGACATTTAAGTTCATTTCTAGGACACGAGGCTACAAAAGAGGACATGTCCTGGCAAAAGAGGACATCTGATCACCCTACATGGGATTCAGTTTTGCTTGACATATACCAGGGCTGAGCTGTAGCACAAAAAATTCTGATTTGAAACCTGCTTTAATTGCCGCCTCCAATATTTATTTGTTAGTTTTTCACATTTTCTTATTGCCCTCCCTCCAAGAAGCTCAGGGTGGTGTATGTGGTTCTTTCCCTCTTTTTGTCCTCACAACAACCCTGGAAGGTAGGGGAGGCAGAGAGAGAGAGAGAGAGAGAGAGAGAGAGAGAGACTGGCCCAGTCACCCTGAAAGCTTCATGGCCAAGCAGGGATTTGAACCTGGATCTTCCAGCTCCAACTCCCAAACCACTACACTATCTTGGCTCTTATATGTGCAGTATCGCTTCTTATTATTAACAGTATTTATATACCATTTTTCAACTAAGAGTTCACAAAGCGGTTTACAGAGAAAAATCAAATAACTAAATGGCTCCCTGTCCCAAAAGGGCTCACAATCTAAAAAGATGCAAAAAGAACACCAGCAGACAGCCACTAGAAAAGACACTGCTGGGGTGAGGTGGGCCAGTTACTCTCCCCCTGCTAAAAAGAGGAGCACCCACTTGAAAAAGTGCCTCTTGCCCAATTAGCCATATACTTCTTTTGAGTATTAAAAGAATTTCACATCCAGTATGATGACTCCCATATTGCACATGGCGGGGCTGAAGCAAAGAGATAATGGCTTTCCAAGGCTTCAAGTTGCAGAACAAAGGTTTCCTGATTCATTATCTGAGCTTGTTGGGTAACCAGCACCCTATACCAGGGAGTAATACCAGTCCAGTGGGACTCAGATAACTGGCGTAGAGGCTTATGGCCTTTTTCCTCCATAATTCTGCCCAATTCCCTTTTAAAGGCATCTAAGCCCAGTGTCATCACAACATCCTGTGGCAAGGAGTTCCACAGATTAACTACATATTGGGTAAAGAAATGTTTTCTTTTGTCTATTCTAACTCTCCCAACACTCAATTTTAGAGGACATCCTCTGGTTCTGGTGTATTTGCAAGAGGGAAATGAACATCCCTCTATCCATCACATGCATAATGTTTTACATCTTTTCCAGTGGCTGTTGCTGTTGTCACTTGTGCCTTTTTCTTCAGATTTGTGAATACTTTGAGGACAGGAAACCATTTTGCATGTCCTTGCTGCGTACACCACTTTGAGAATGGCTATGTGGAAAAGGGATTTATAAATATTTTAAAGGATACCAATCATTGATCTGTTATGAGAGCTTATTGGTTTATAACAACTCTTTATTGTGCAGCTCTAGAATAATCAACAGGTTCCTCTACAACTGTAAAATCTGTATTGTCATGTAATGTCCACCAGAGGGGGACAGTGATTCATTGCCAAGTCCAAAATTCTCTGGAGGAAAAACTTTGTCAGAAGGAAAATGATGGGGAACTGATACCAGCAGCTCCAAATTTAAGAAATAGATTTTTTTTTTCATTCATAGTGCCAAGAGGAGAACAGATTATAGAATCAAGGAATGGCTGCAAAAGAACATCACAATGGGTTGCCAATATGGAAGTTTTCCATAGAAGGAAATCTGATTGATCCCAGAGAGGCAGCTATTTGTAGGTGACACCTGACACGCATTACAGCTCAATCCAATACGTGTCTACTCAGAAGCAAGTCCCACAAAGTTCAATGGGACCTACTCCTAGGTAAGCCTGGATCGCATTGCAGCTTTAGGGCCTGATCCTATCCATGGGACATACTGGTGTGTCTTGTGATCTGCCAGCATATCCCATGGACCGCTGGCACAGCAGTCATTCTGCCAATCTGCAGAGAGCTGCCTCCAGCACATGGCCCAGAGGTCCACATGTGAATGACAGTGGTCCTCTGATCATTGACTGAGCCAGGCAAGTTGGTGACGAGAGCACATGAGGTCTCTTGTTATCTGGTGTGCTCCCTGGGGCATTTGGTGGGCCGCTGTGAGATACAGGAAGCTGGACTAGATGGGCCTATGGCCTGATCCAGTGGGGCTGTTCTTATGTTCTTATGATAGGGATAAGGCTGGACCAGGGTGGATCTCAGTAGCAGTGATGTTCACCAGATCCAATGCTCCTGTCTTGAGCCCAGCATGCTCCCTTGGGCCTAGCAGCTTCATGCTAGAAAAATAGCTGGCATAGGTCTGAGTAGGCCCAGAGGGACCCAGGCAGCAGTGGAGGAGGTACTGTAAGTACAAGTTTTTGTAGTTTACATCTCCCTGCTGGCCCTGTTCCCAGCCAGACAGCAGAGGTTGCATCAGCACCACTCCACCCCACAGGCTGGCCAAGGATAGGATTGAGCCATTAGTATATCATTGCAGGCTTAAGTCTAATCATGTGTAGCAGCTGTGTGGAGCTGCAGTTTGCAGGACCTCTGAGAGAAATTTTATCAGGGGGGTGCAAAGTTTCTTTTGGGCCCCTTCCCAAAGGGGGAGGAGAGGAGGTGAAACAGGCAAGTGGAGGGCAGTGACTGGGACAGGTGGAAAGGGGGCAGGGAGAGGGCAAACTACAGCAGGGAGAGTAGATCTGGCCTCCCGGTCAGCCTGGCCTCAATTTTTCACTTTCCATGTGGCCAGCTGAGATCCCAGGACACTTCCAGGTATCAAAACCTACTTTTGCAGCAGCTGTAGTCCCACAGCAGGCAGCGAGTCCAGATGAGAGTGGAAAATGTAAGATCCCAGGAAATTTTTTATGCCTATTTTATAATTTTTTAGTTTTGTCTGTAGCTTATCATTTTTTGTATTTCCTTGTTGTTAGCTATCTTGGGTGCACTTCAGGGAGAAAGGCAGATAACAAGCTGAATGAATGAATGAATGAATGAATCTGTCAGGAGCACCTAAATAAAATATAGAGTCCTGACCAGTAGAAAAGTGCCCAGGGACCCTTTAGATTTCCACAGAGTGCTCAAATGTGAAGCCGGATCTCCAAATTCCACTAAAATGAGAAATCAGATCTGCAATGGCACAAGGCCCAGTCTGTGTCTGAATGGTGAGATTGTTTGCTTACCTGCAGCCATGGGGTCTCATCCCTCACAGGCTCAGCCTTGACAAGTACAACGAATGTGTGACAAGTACAACGAAAGAGTTGTGCAAAGTTTGGTAACTTGCACAACGAATTTTTATGATTCAGGCCACAGTTGCTCCTGGAAGTCAACCCTAGAACTGCACGTGGAGAAGTGAGCCCAGGCTGCATTGGGGAGGCTTTTTAAACCTCCAGGCACAATGCATCCTGGGTATTAACGGTTGTGCGATTTAAAACAAACCAGGACAATAAAAAAAAAATTCGTTATGCGAAGCATGTCATAAAAATTCGTTGTGCAAGTTACCAAACTTCGCACAACTCTTTCGTTCTGCAGGTTTTTCGCTGCGCGGGGCATTCGTTATGCGAGGTACCACTGTATGTATGTTTTTTGCCATATTTGGAACATGTAACTTGAAACTGGCTAATCAAATGCTTGTAAATTTATCTGTGACCAATCCTGAGAAAGCCTCCATCTCTGATGTCACACATCAGCCAATGAAATGTACGACTCCTCAGACAAAGAAGCCAAAATGCTATATAAGCAAAAGGCTTATAAAGGCTTATATAGCAAAAGGCTATATAAGCAAAAGGCTCACACTGGAACATTGCACACTGGAGGCACTGAGAGTTCCCACATAGCTCTCATTGCTCTCTTCATTTGGACAGGAGTCCCTGAGAAACCCGTTGCTGGCAACGAAATAAAGCTTGCAGACGATCACCACTCTTGCCTACTGAGTTTGCTTTTGAAATTTGCTGCTGACCTTGCAACACACTGATGAAGTTATGCACCTCTCTATGCAGCCTTAGATACTCACAGACCACACCTCCCCAGAATTTTCAGTTTAGCACCCCTTACCCTGAGAAAAATGTTGGTTCTTCCCACAGCTCCAACTTTCATTGTGTAGTTAACGAACCCACTATTTGCCTCTGTAGCTCCAAAATGCTCATGGATTTTTATGGGTCCAAAGCGGAGTAGGAACTCCTTCCAGACCTCCACCTGCATGCCATTGCCTATTGCCAGCTGTACCCTGTGGTCACAGTCATGGTCCTCCTTCAAGACAACTTGTCAAGGGGATCATTGCAAGGGGAGCAAGGTCATAACTAGGAAGTTTTTATTGACTGACCATTTTGGAGAGTAAGCCACCGGGTGATAAGGTAGGGACTAGGGAAGCTTTTCTATAACAATTTTTGCGCTGATAGCATCCAAATGAGATCATTTCAGTGTGCTCTTCAAGAGGCTATGAAGATAATTTACACATTAGCTGTGAAGTTGTTGTTTAACCAGCCTAGGGAGGGAGGAATGTGTCTCGTCATCAGTGCTTTTCAAATTGCTGTTTCCAATTCTTGCTCGGAAACAAATGACAGTTAGTGCTGCCATAGTGTCCTTGATGTGGACATCAGGGCAAAATATAGGCAGCAGGCACTGCAAACCAGGAAATGAAACTGGCTATCAAGGTGTGTGAGGAAGATGGAAGAAGAGGTGGGCAAAAAAGCCCATTCATGGCCTATAGCGGCCATTTTCAATCTTTTTCTTCTCATGGCACACTGACAAGGCACTAAAATTGTCAGGCACACTATCAGTTTTTTCACAATTGTCAAGGCACATCACACTGTGGGTGCGGCGCTCACATCCCCCAGTAGCCCTACAAATAAAGGACCCTCCCCCAAACTCCTATGGCACACCAGCAGACCATTCGTGGCACACCAATGCAGCACACTGGCCTAGAGTGTGATCCTGGTTCTGTTTCTTTTTAGATGCCTCTTCGATATTGCTCATACTCAGCGACTGTTAGAGGACAATCCATTTTAATTTTTTGTCATGCTTTGTTCCAGCAGAGTTGGCCTGTGCCATCAGTTACCTCTGGCGCATTGCACAGGTAGCTCATCATTTCTCCCACATACTGGATCACAGAGACGCGATATCGCCTGCAGTCGTCCCAGAACTGGGAAACAGAGAAATTGGTCAAGACACATGTGGCTCCTTATAAATATAAAGAGAAAAAGGGTTACTAGATTGGGAAATTCCTTACTGCATTTCAACTTTATGTCTCTCTTGTACCACATTTTCCTTTTCTTCCGTTTCTCTTTCTACTCAGCCTTTGACTTATTTATTCCCCCCCCCCCCCTGGTTGCATATTCCAGTAGCCTACTGCCTTTCTCTTTTTCTGTACCTTTCTTGGTTGTGACAGAAGGACATACGGGGTTTAGCGTAATAACTGGGCTATGTCTATTGTTGGAAGCTTAGAATGTGAATTTTTCAAACCTTATGCATTTGTATGCATGCACCAATTTAAAGGAAAGCACCTCTTTGTCACATCTCATATTCTAAGCTGACTCCGTCGTGAACTGATAGCAGATATGTGCTTAGATCCTCATGGATATCATATACCTACCTCTGCACACACTCCCTCCAAAACCAAAAATTGCAGTCATGTGGTACAGAGGGAGAGAGATGTAGACAATGTCCCTGGAATGGACCCCAAGCAAGGGGAATATGAGGGATGTAAGTAAGATTTTCCTTTGAGTGATGGCATCCACTTTTGGTAGCCCTTGAAGCATACAGAGAAGGAGAGATGGCTTATTTAACAACTGTGAGTTCTTTGAGCAAGAGACAGGTGTTAATTCCCTTCCCTTCCCTTACATATAAATATAAAAATATCCACATACCATAACTGAATTCTTAAGGGCAAACCTAGCAGATCTGAGAACTCTTTGGCCTGTTTTATAGGCAATGGAGAGCTAGGAGCATGAAGTATCCCATGTGGTGACCAGGCACATTGAATTGAAGGTTGTGAATACAAGTCTTTCTGTCAGGCTGTGCAACTGGTAGTTTCACAGTTAGTACCAATGCACTTGGGTGGAAAACAGATGAGGAACGAGGGCAGGTTGAAGTCACATTTGAGAACCTCTGTATAGACCTCTGTATAGATCTCAAAATCTATCAGCTTTAGATCAGGGGTGTCAAACGTGTTTCATATAGGGGGCCGAATAGAATTCATGGCGCCTGCTGAGGGCTGGCAGTGACATCACTATGCAAGAAGTTACGTCATTAAGCAGATGATGGGCCAGAAACAAGAACTTAGTTCTCACATAGAAAGTCATTGGCTGCAAATGATAGAAGAGAAAATGTGCAAATCATGTTCAAAATTCCAAGATGTAAGACAGCCTGGTTATCAGTTATAATAACTGTTATAATTGGAGAGCCCAATTATAATAGGGGCCAGAGAAATTGCTTCCAGGGGCCAAATCCAGCATGTGAGCCTTATGTTTGACACCCCTGGCCTCGATCATTCGTTCATCTATTCATATCTGTAATAATAACTATTCTGGCAGTTTTCAAGATCTCAGGCAGGGGTCTTTTCCAGCCCTCAACTGAACCAGGAATTCCTCTGAGCTTAAGCGCTAAGCAATTATCCTTCTGAAATATTTTTCCCCACTCGTATCCATCCTGAAGGAAGACAGACAAAAACAGTGTTCTGAGACTAGCAGCATGTTCATCCCTTTTTCTTCCTCCCCAGACATCAGGACATACTCCAGAGGTGATGGGAGTGCAGCTCCCCTCACCTCCAGAGGATTACAGGGCCCCTGAAACCCATAAATTTCATTATTGAGATCCTCTGGTAGCCATAATTCCAAAACCGGACCACTGTTTAGTACAGCTATCAGGCAGTGTTTCTGTGCCATTTTAAAATGTCTGTAAAATAGGGACCTTGGTCCTATGTCTGGAATGTGACCGTTCTGATCTTTTTGAGAATTAGTCCAGTGGTGAAACATTTCGTGCCAATGGAATGGAAAACTTCCAAGTCAGAGTCAGCAAAAATTGGCTGGGTCTCTCATTGAAATAAACAGCAAACGAAAGTGGTTGGAATTGACTGGTCACGAGAACGGGAACACATAGCAAAATGAATGTAATTCTAGCAAATTCATTGCTAACAATACCAGTGAAACTTACAGTAAGAAAAATGAATGGAAGAATGACATTTTTTAAAAAAATGTTTCTTGCAAACTCAAAGGCCACAGGAGCAGCTGTACACCTGTAACCCAGAACAGCTTGTTCTATAGACATTGGCCAGTGATTATGCTATTCCCATGCCATGGAAAGCTTCACTTCAAAGGTTAACTTCTTGCTGATAAAGGTACAGGCTAGACCTGTTTTTACTTGCTCAGTTGGCAGTGCTGTACCACACATGAGGGTAGGATGGTGGCCAACAGTTGTGGTTGCAAGTGTTGCACCATGTTGCTGCCAGTAACAGAAGAACAAAATAAGCTTAGGAGAAGCTTCTTCCCTGGATTTTCTTTCTTTTTTTCTTTTCCCAGCATTTACTTCATATAATGCTGCTGCAGCTTCATTGTTGATAGCATAGCTTGGTGACAGAGCACCTGCCTTGTATCCCAAAGGTCCCAGGTTCAATCCCTGGCATCTCCAGATAGCAGTGATGGGAAAATTCAGCAGGGCTTGACTCAGGTTGAGTCACCGCTTCCCACAACTTGATTTGAGTCATAACGGGCACTTTACAAGTGTCCCCTTAGTGACTCTAATGGACTTGAGTCGAGTCAGGCCCCCTTTAAAAAGCCAGCCCTGGAAAAAAATAGGGCTACTGTCAAGGGGTGTGTGTGTGTGTGTGAATTATCTTTATTGACTCCCCATCTGTAAACAGGGCAGGAGGGGTGGGAGGGACTGCCTGAGAGAGGGGACAGAAGTGGCAAGAGGGAGGAGGGTCACAAGCAGCAGCTATGATCCTTGCAGCTCTACTCAGAATGACCTGCAGCAGGGCATTCAATGGGGTTTGAATGCCCCCAAGTAGCAAAAGAAACCACAAGGTTGGAAAGCAGGTTCTGTAGCCAATCATAAGGCAAGAATCCCCTTGGGCTGTGGCTCCTGCTCTCCCTCAGCCAATAAAAATATCAGAATGCCCATAGTTTGTCCAATGATCATTGGATCCTTCCTTCCTATCAGAGATGGGGGGACTCATCCTGCCTCCCCCCTCCCGCCCGATTCATTAACCCTTCCCTGCCTCCCAGCTGGAACTCCCTGCTGCTCACTGGTCAGAATGACAGCCCCTTGAGGTTTTCCATGCGGTGAAAACAGTAAGCAAGCACCCCCAGACACAGGCAGATTCAAGTCAGCATGCGTGGGGATGAGTGCCAGGTCAGGGGGGCCCTGACTTGAGTTTTTTTCAGTCTTCTACACATGCGACTCACAAGTTGCCGAGTCACCTAAAATCATGCATTTTTCACGACTTGAGTTCAAGTCACTGAATTCCCAACACTGTCAGATAGGGCTGCAAATGTGCTAAGCTAGATGGAACAAGGATATGACTCAGTATAAGGTAGATTCTTAACTTCCAGCTCACCATGACAGCTAAGCTCTTCTTCATGCAGTTATGTGTAGATAGGACACCCTGCTAGATGCTGGACTCTGCAATCCTATCCTCACTTTCCTGGGAGTAAGCTCCACTGAATGCAATGGGACTTACTTCTGAGCAGATACGCATAGGATTGCACTGTAGGTGACTCAAATTTTACATCATTGATGGGCAGCCCAATCCAGTGCAACTCCCCCAGCATTGATGTACCAATGTTGCAGGGTTCAAGAAAGCAAGACTCAGTACTCAAGGGTGATCGTTTGCAGGCTTTATTTCGTTGCAAGCACCAGGCATCTCATGGGACTACTGTCTCAAAGCATGAGAGTAATTTCCAATGTTAACTGGACCCTTTATACCATTCTGGGTCCTTTGTTTGAAAATCTGAACTTCCCATTGGCTGAAGTTTGACAGCATAGATGGGGCTAACTCTTAATAGGCTACAGATAACTTTAGAGACACCTGATAGGCTTGTTTCAGGTTACAGTTCCCATAAAAGGTAAAATTAAACATATTGAATTACAAAGTTTTCAAGAACCCACAGGGAGTGCTATAATATCATTTTATCCAGTACCGACCCTTACTTGCATCCATCAATCCAATTAGGGGCTTCCTTGACAGGTCTCTGTACCATCCTCATTAAAAAGATGACACAATGTACTTCGACTGGTACGGTTCTCTCTCTCTGCATACCTTTCTCCTATGCTAATGTCAACATAGAAACACTGATGAAGCCTTCCTGCAATGTTAAAGCTTTGGTCTGTTCTTAAGACTTTTCTAAAACCAAGCAGCAAAGGTTGCTTAAGACTTATGGTACTTCTAATGACTACTATGTCCCCATATATGTTGGTTACACTTTAGGGCAAAGACTATTTTACCTGTATGTGCCTATATGTGTCTTTTCCTTTGAAAGCATGGAAGAATAACAGTTTAAAACTACAAACGAACACAGGCACGCTGTCCTTGCTAAGACGGGTATACTTCTGCCAAGTTGGGGCCTATCTGCTCCTTACCTAGCAGTCTTATCTATTTGCATTCCAAGATGTTTAAGCCTAAGCAGCTCTGTGAGAATACAATTTTGCCTCTAAATGAAGTCAAGCAGCTTCTTCTATTCTGTGTTTCTCTATACTTTTGCAGTGTGGCTTTTGCTTTTAAAATGATTCTTTCTTTGCTTATACTTATACTGGGCTATCCAGTGACTTTACAGTCTAGGGCAGGGGTGTCCAAAGGTTTTGGCAGGAGGGCCACATGGTCTCTCTGACAATGTGTCGGGGGGGCCGGGGAAAAAAAGAACTAATTTACATTTAAAATTAGAATAAATTTACATAAGTTTACATAAATGAATATATTAAAGATGGAACTTATATGAATGAATGAAGGCCTTACAGTAGCTCAAGGCCTATAAAAGGCCTTGCACAAAGCAAGGCTGGCCTTTCCTTTACTGCTGCTACTGCATCACAGACATGAAACAACAAGCAGTGGAGGGAACCCTCATCCACAGCTCAAGTGAGACGTCAAACAGTTGCCCTCACACTGAGAGCAGTTGTGTTGGGCCAGTGTGGGCTCCAACAAATCTCTAGAGGGCCAGAGGCTCATTGGAGACTGGGGGCTCCCTGAGGGCCACATTGAGAGGCCTCGAGGGCCGCAAGTGGCCCCAGGGCCAGGGTTTGGGCACCCCTGGTCTAGGGTCAAGGGTCACCGTGCCTCACCAACACAGCACATGATGCATCCCATGGAGGAGTTTTGAGCTTCAGAGCAATATTTTTTCCCTTGCCCAGGGGTAAAACTTTGCTGCTACACTGGGTCTACTTAGACCTGCACCAGCAAGTCCAAGTAGACCCAGGTCTGTGCATTGAGGTTGGGAAGAAGGACAAGATATTGGCAGAGCTGCTGTCCCTGATACTGCTCCCTTCCTGGTCTCAACACCCCCTTCCTATCCCAGTCTGCATCCAGACACTACCCTGTTCCTCCCCTTCTGCCTACCCACCATCCACCCACGCCCACAGCAACTTCCTGCGGCCAGAGCTTCTTTGGAGCCCACTGGCACATGGCTGCATCCGCTTGCAGCAGTAGCCCAGATGCGCAGAATGGCAGGTTGCATTTTGCTGAGCTGCTGGATCACATGTTCAGTGGCTATGGCTGCAATCCTATCCACGCTTACCTAGCAGTAAGGCCCATTGGCTACAATGGTACTTAATTCTGAGTAGACATGCATAGGCTTGGGCTCGAAACAGGACTGGGTCCTAAAACGTAGTGAGATTTTTAAATGTCTGGAAAGACTCAATGCATAGCACCTGTGACATTAATGATGTTGGGGCCACCTTCTTCTCCCCACACCATTTTTGGATTTTTGTTCAGTTCAATTTTTTAAAAAATTTACATCACACCAAACAATGATCATTTTACTGTTTAATTCTTTTAGAAATTGAATAGCTCAGCGCTATACTAAACTGGTGGAATAGCCATGTGCCCCCTTGGAAAAAAAAAAGTAACAGTCACAAGGATACCCTCGTTTCTCCCACCCCCCTTTCTATCATTTTATGTACTGTACATCACTTTTTTAAAGGGTGGTGGTGGTAAAATTCCTGGCAGTAATACCTGGAACTTTTTAGAACTGGTGCCAAGTTCTTGTAGGCCTTAACACATCTCGGAAGCTAAGCAGGGTCAGGCCTGGTTAGTACTTGGATGGGAGACCGCCTGGGAATAGTGGGTGCTGTAGGCTTATACCATAGTCTTTCGAGACTGAAGGTTGCCAACCATGTGCCCTCTCAACACATGGAAGGAGATAACTGCAGCCTGATTTTTTTTTTTTGCTCCTTGATTCCACCTTGATGCAGCCCCAATACCACTCATCTGCCAAAACCTTTGTACACCCCCCCAAGTGTCACATTCCTAGAGGATCTGGGGCAAAGCCTTGCACTGGGTCCCACTGGTGCCCCCCATCCACCCTCCTATGATGCACTGGGTGCTACCACTGATTCTGAGGGTTCGGGGGCCAGATGGGCTCTTTGATGGGCATGGACCCTGTGCTAGTGCCCTTCCTGGTTGACCCTCAACATCATCCCTACCCTGAAAGATCTGGTTGTGTCCTCCTTGAAATATGCTGTTTCACTCCACCACATCTTGCCCCATATCTTGTTATATAGTACCTGGCCATCCCTTGCTGCACAATGCTCCCAAATCTTGCCTCTTCCCTGAAAGGCCCCTGATAGATTCCCTGCCATACCTTGCTGCACTCCCCTCCCCATCATGCGACATCCGCCAGCCTTACTTTGTTATACCCAACTAAGGATGCAATCCTAACCAACTTTCCAGCACTGGCGTAGTTGTGCCAGTGGGGCGCGTGCTGCATCCTGCAGTTGGGGGGCAGTCACCGAGGCCTCCTCAAGGTAAGGCAATGTTTGTTCCTTTACCTCGGAGTTGCATTGTCCTTGGTGCTGGAAAATTGGTTAGGATTGCGCCCTAAAACACTTTGCTATAATCTTATTGGATCATATAATCCTAGAGTTGGAATTCCTAGAGATGGAATCCTAGTCGGAGGCCATCTAGTCCAACCCCTACTCAGTGCAGGTGACCCTTTCTGCCATTTGCTTTAACACCCTCCATCCTATCGTGATCCAGCCTGCTGAAGGCCGGGCCGTTCATCCACCCTGCTAATTCTTGATTCACCCCTTGCCAATTCTGCTATACTCTCCTACCTACTACTGCTCATTAGGTCTGGAGGAAGCTTCTTCAGATAGCATGACTTGCATGACAGCAGGTGAGCCAGCCAGGGCTTTGGTTGCTGTTCAAGAAACTGAGCGTGATCCCCAAGGCAACAACTTCTTTTGACTCCCATTCCTCCTTTTCCTCCTGCTAATTCTTGATATGTGCAAGTCATTCTTTGGGACTGAAATACTTTCTGCAGTCACCGAGCAGGAAGGCCCAAGCCAACAGCGGCATTTTGCAGCATTTCTGATTGATCACAGACCCCAGCTAGGACATGAGATACCCCAGAGATACCCAACAATGTCCAGGCCTGAACTTCTGAACCCAGAATCTGAGGCCACGAATGGGAAACCCATTCTGAAATAAAGTCTTGATTCTGGTTCCTCTCTTATTCAAGCTGTGAAAATACTCTGGCCACATCACCTTAGGGGAAGATCTTTTCTTCTATATGGGGTGGGCTAGTAGAGGTGCAGTGGGTCTCAATATGCGCTTGTGATTTTCCAGCTGTGATTTCTGAATAAACTTGGGAGTTTATTCACCTGAGTTTAAATGGCAACTTTGCACAAGAGGTGCTATCAGTGAAGAATATCACAATGGTCCCTGGTTCTCCCTAAAATAAATGACTGGATCTCCCTAAACCCTGAATTTTCTGAAATGGTTACTTTTAGAAAACAGGAGTCTGATCCTTCCTCAGTCACAACTTCTATGCTGTGGCTGGGAAAGGATCAGGTCCCTGTGTTTTCTTGAAAGCAAAGCTTCCAGCTTGTACCCACCCAATTGCCTCCTGATGCATTTTGTGTCCTTGGCCACACCCTGCATACATGATAGGGAGCAAAGGCCTTCTATTGATTGGGAAGAAGGAATTCTTGTTATTACCTCATGGATATGTGTTAATCCAGAGCAGAGACCTTGTGTGGACACTGAAGCATACCATCTACTGGGGAAATGTAAAACAAAAGACCCATTTTTAAAATCACGTCTCCCAGATTGACTCATTCTGCAGGATTTTCTGGAACACAAATATATGCCCAAGGCTGGCCATGGATTAGAAATGAATTTGAGATGATCCTTGACAAAAGCCAAGAACCTCAATGGTATACGTGTCCCTGGATTCTCCAGGCCCATTAAGAAGACAATTGTGCCTTGTGCCTGGAAGCCCTCTCAGAGCTTCACTCTCATCTCTGCAATGGAGTTGTAGATCTCTTGGGTCATAGGGATGTAGCATTCCTTTGAATCATCCAGGAAGAAAAGGGGGTCGCTGATGACAGCAGGATCGAACCCTTCCTTCACCAGTTGACTTTTGCACTGTTTGAAAGTCTCCGTGATCTCCAGGCTCTCCTGCAGGAGAAACAACATGAGAGTGAATCTCCACCTGTGGATGATTGCCTGGATTTACACCTGGTTGCTAAAACATATGGGATGCAGTGGATCCATGATTGGATCTCCCAACTGTTGGTCTGGAGTCAGGACCTCCTAATCTGTGACTGATGAGGCACATGGGTCCAAGTCTCTCAGGTTGAAAACCCAACTCTATCTTGGACTGTGGAAACAGCTGAGTCTGAAAGGGTACCATGATTCAACATCATCAGTTGACCTTAAAGCACAGGAGCAGTATCTAGCTGGGGCCACTCCCAGTGTGAAACCAGCAAAGCCCTGTCAATTCATGGAGCCAAAGAGGCACCTTCTGGGTGTGACTGTCTACCCCTTCAGGAATTTAAGTTTTGCAACATTAATCCTGACCTGCTTTATCACAGGAGAATCTAACTGGTTCAGGATGTATCTGTGAGCAAGACTTTCTCCTCTCTAAGCAGTTGTGAGCAATGATTTCATGATTCCTGGGTGGAAAACTCAGGCTTTACAACTGGTTTGCTGTGGCACGTTACTGTGTCACAAAAGGTCCGCAGGTGTGCCACAGGAGTTTGAAGGACAGTGGTTGAAAATGGCTGAAAAACCCTTTTGGGTTCTGCAGCAGAGCCAATGGAGGAGGAGGGACAGACAATTCATTACTACAGGCAGTTGCCCTAGAAACAGAGCCACAGAACCAAGGAGAGTCTCCCAGAAGCTGGAAGTGACATCACAAGAGGTGGAGACCATAGATGTCAGTATGCCATGAGAAGGAAAATATTGAAAATAGCTGCCTTGAGCATAACCTGGGAAAGTGGCAGTCTTTTCTGTGCCACAAGGGCCTTACTGTGCCACTCCCCAGCAGCCTCAGGCACTCTATCAGCAACCTACACCACTTCTTCAGTTCAGCAGGTAGAGGTGAAATCGCTATGGAGACCACATATGGTCCTCCAGGGTGTTCAGCTCACTGACACAAAAGCAGAAGAGAGATCAAAATGATGGAGAGATGTCTCACTCGGATGCGGATGAAGCGAGGCATGGCATAGCTTGGCAAGTAATCCTTGGCATGTGAATACAGTTTCCCTCCGTCGAAGGACTGCCCGTCCTTCAGCCGTATGGCTGCCATTCCGATCCTGCCTTCATGCCCTAAAACCAACCAGAATGGAATGAACTGGCTTTATATAGCAAGAAAAGTATTTTGAATCGTGGCCCAAAAACAGCAACAGAATGCCACAGATGGGGTACTAAAGATTATAGTAAACAGCTCATCATTTAGCACGGAACAATGGAGCAGATCCCAGTATCATATATTATTAGTGTTAAAATTATACATCTTACAGTGACTATGACTACAAACAATAATCATATATCTTTGCACAGAAAGTGTGGCACCAGAATGATGGGTTAGGAAAGGTGTTTCTGACCCACCTGGCACCAATACCCCATAAACGTTGACTTCCTGAATAAACTCCAGTGTCGTCAGGGTGGTCTCCACCTCTGTGGTGGCCACATTCTCTCCTTTCCAGCTGTAAAGAGATAGGCATTTATTACCACCACTTGGACATTTTCCTGATTTGGTTTTGGATTGATCCTGAACTGTTCATCATTTGGTTCACCATAATTTGGACTCTCACCCAATTAAAGAAAATGTTGACCTATTAATCATCATTTTTTTTAGTTGACATGCCAATTAATTAAAATGGCATAAGTCTGCCTACTTTTTCAGTTTTAATGCCATAACATGCATCATGTTCTTTTGCATATTTTTAGATTGTGAGCCCTTTTGGGACAGGGAGCCTTCAGTTATTTGATTTTTTTTTTCTGTAAACCGCTTTGGGAACTTTTTGTTAAAAAGCGGTATATAAATAGTTATTATTATTATCATCATCTGGGGAGAGGCCTGTGTGAGAGAGTAGAGGGAATGCCTCTTTGAAGTAGCTATTTCCCTTCTGCAGTATTTTTAAAGTATGAAAAATAATATCCTTTCAAAGAAACATTGTTCCCTGATTCATCAAGGCTCCCTTTCATTGATAAAATGTTCTTTTACTCTGTTAGTCTAATTAATTGCTTCAAGGTTGCTCCCCAAATGATGCTGCTAAACATTTCTGCAAGGCTTCTGAGTGTTCAAAGCATTTCCCAAACATTAATAATTCTCACAACAGCCCTGTTAGGTAGGCCGGTAAGATAGTTCCATATCACAGATGGAGGGGCTGAGGCATAGACATTATGGCTTGCTTAGCAAGTTAAGGGCAGAGGCAATTTTGAGAGAGGGACAACCTAATCTATAGCTCACTATAGCCCAGAGGTTCCCAAACTGGATTGGGGCCCACTGGTGGGTGACAACCTGATTTTTGGTGGGTCACCAAAGGCTGTTGGAAATATCAGATAACTAATTGGCTCAAGACCTGAGGCTTTTACTGTAGCTGCTAATTATCCTGCAAAGAGCTTGGCTCCTGCTGTTTGCAAGATAGCTGCTAATTGCCCTGCAAGGAGCTGAGCTCCTAAAGCTTGCAAGCATGTGTAAATATAGAGAGATAAAGTTTGAAGGCCTTTTTCTGGTGATCATTACTTATAAATAAATACAATATTATTTCTTTCTAGATCTCCTTTTTTAAAAGTTTGGTAAACCTACGTGGGTCCTGATAGAGTATTGTTTTTAAAAGTGGGTCCTGGCACAAAAAGTTTGGGAACCATTACTATAGCCTTTTCCCTAAGCCACTAGGCTACACTAACTGGGTGACCACCAGCAGCCTACATTTGTAAATTCTACCCAGTCTTATTGAATTCAGGTTAATGACTGTACGTATGACAAATATCAAAATACAAACAATAGCTGTTGATGCCCCGCTGGCCTCCACCCCAGCATTCCAATCTCAACGTGGGATGCAGCAGAAACAATATGGTGGTACTGACCGGAATGTATCTCCCAGGCGGTCCTGGAAGTACAGAAAACCTTCATGGTCAACCATCAGGAGGTCACCGCTGTTGAAGTAGCTGTCGCCTTTTTGTAAGACATCTCGGAGAATCTTCTTCTCGGACTTCTGGCGGTTTCCAGCGTAGCCACTGAACGGGGTATGCTCAGTGATCTTGCATACCAGCAAACCCGTCTCACCTGGGAGGCAAAAGGAAAATGAAGCGGAATCATCCAACTCATGCAAAGAGCCAAGGGTAGGTCTGCCACTTCCAATACTTCAAGTGAGACTAGACCAGTTTCAATACATACATGCGCAAATCAGGATGCAGGCTGCCACTGTGATATGATGTCCTTCCCCACGCCCCAAATCAATTTTAGACCCATATGGACAAAAGGCAGCCTGGATGTTCAAGGCATATTATACTCAATAAACAGACTCCCTTTAATGTACTAAAGAGCCTTGAGAATGAGCTCATGTACAGTCAATGCTGCATTGGGATATTGGATCCAAGGCGCTCACTAAAATAAAATAACCCCTGCTAATTGGGTAAGAGGTACTTTTTCAAGTGGGTACTCCTTTTTTTAGCAGGGGGAGAGTAACTGGCCCACCTCACCCCAGCACTGTCTGTTCTAGTGGCTGTCTGCTGGTATTCATTTGCATCTTTTTAGATTGTGAGCCCTTTCGGGACAGGGAGCCATTTAGTTATTTGATTTTTCTCTGTAAACCGCTTTGTGAACTTTTAGTTGAAAAGCGGTATATAAATACTGTTAATAATTAATAATAATAATAATAAAAACCCTCAGCAGATCCCTCGTGATGCAAAATCCAGTCTTCATCTGAACGGTCAGCCTGTTAACTTACCCACTGCCACTGGGATGCAATGCCCTTTCTTGTCCCTCACAGGCTCATCCTGGTCAACACTGTATCGAATCAGTTCAAAACGTGCCAATTTCTGCAGGGAAACAGAGGGAAATGTCTACGTGAGCCCCACAGGGAGAAATGTACAAGGCAGTTGTATGGTACATGGAGGCTTCTGGTGCTTGATAAGCAGCTGCAGCAAAAGCCTTTCCAGCATTAACATAGTGACATATTTGCTCAGCAAGTTGAAAGATTCCAAGGAGGAAGCGAACCACTTTCTTCTGTTCCCTTGAAACATAAGTACGACTAAAAGCCGAGGCCGGGTCTCAGCATCTTCTGCATGACAAACTTAGGACTGTGTTTGTTTTTTAACTAGAAAATAGCAAGAATTTACATAGCTAACATGCCTCTAGCATGTTTCCAGCTCGGTTAGAGAACACACCACAAAATGACGATGAGTCACAGAAACTCAAATGCATGGAGGATGCCATGTTCCTACAATTAGAACACAAGTGTGAGGAGGCCACCATGTGTTCTAGCCTTGAGCTTAAAGGGCAGATTGCTAGCACGGTGAGCATGCTAGAACATGAAAAGTGAATGCGACACTAGCATGCTAAGAGGAGGACAAAACAACTCTCTAGCGCTTCTAGCACTGGTAATTGAAAAAGCAGCCTTAAAATCCATTTTAAGTCTCACCGTTTCCTCCCACCATGGGAACTGCAGTTTGATACAGATCTGAGGATTCACTATTACAGAGCCTTAAGCTCCCTCAGGGAACTACAGTTCCCAGGACCCTCTTGGACAAAGACTGATTCTTAAACAAGTTTGAGTGTGTGAGCTTATGCACATTTACTTGGAGGTCAGTTCCATTGAATACATTAGAGCAGGGGTGCTCAAACTTTCAACTTTAGGGATGCTGGACCTTTAACAAGTGTATAGAAGAGAGAATTGCAGCAGGTGCAACTTGTCATCCCACAAATGACAAGCTGCACCTGCTGAAATTCTCTCTTCTATACACTTCTTAAAGGTCCAGAATCCCTAAAGTTGAAATATACCCCTGCATTAGAGGTATATTTCTGAGTAAACACCCATAGGATTGGGCTGCATTTCAATTTTTGCATCCTAATCCTATGCATATCTGCTCAGAAGTAAATCCCATTGTGTTCAATGTGACCTACTCCCAAGAAAATGCAGCATGGATAGAATTGCAGCCTCAACTGCCTTTTTTCCCTGCCCTTCTGCCAAGGAGCTCAAGGAGGCTTGTTATCTTCACAGCATCCTGTGAGGTAGGGTGGATCCAGGAGGCATTGCAGCTGAGCTGAAATTTGAACCCAGTTCCCTTCAATCAAAGTGCAACACTCCAGCCACAATGCTACAGGTTCTCTAACATGATGCAGATATGCTCAACAGAGGGCATGAAATGAGACTTCCTCCACTGACAAGTAACTGATGGGCAGAGGTGATGAATCATTGTGCAACTTTTACTGGAAAGCAGTTCAAAGTTCAAGACACAGGCTGGCTTGTGGATGTCAGCAGATTTGCAGGGCATTTGCTGTTTTGCTTTGATGTCAGTAGAGAAAAGGTTTCAGTAGCCTTACCCCTGCTAATTGGGTAAGAGGCACTTTTTCAAGTGGGTGCTCCTTTTTTTAGCAGGGGGAGAGTAACTGGCCCACCTCACCCCAACAGTGTCTGTTCTAGTGGCTCTCATGCTGGTATTCATTTGCATCTTTTTAGATTGTGAGCCCTTTTGGGACAGGGAGCCATTTAGTTATTTGATTTTTCTCTGTAAACCGCTTTGTGAACTTTTAGTTGAAAAGCAGTATATAAATACTGTTAATAATTAATAATAATAGAGAAAAGGTTTCAGTAGCCTTGCAATCATCTAACCTGCCCATATCAACATTAGCAGGCATTTTGTTTCTCTGTTTGCAAAGCGACATGTTCCTGACCTGCCACTCAAACAGCGCTCTCAGAGCCGGTCACAATAAACATCATAAAACAACATTAAAACAAGACATCCATACCTTCTATAGCACTGCTGTACACAGTCTTTCATTTATCCCTGTCCTAACTGCAGGGGCGGATCCTGTGTTTGTGTTGGGGGGGCATGAGCACAACCAGCTCCAGAGCCTAGGTCAACCAGGTGGGTAGACCTGGGTTCCTGATTCAACTCATGGCCTCTGTGGCCAAGGTTTGCTGTGCAGGTAGACCTGGGGTCAAGCCTGAACTTGGAGCCCAGATCTACCAGCTGGGTAGACCTGGGCTCCCATTCTAGCCAATCTTGCTGGTGTCCTGCCCAGTGGGTATTCCCCGGGCAGCTGATTTTGCTCCCCAACCTGACAGGCGCCCTTCCCTTCTGGCAGACAGTTTGGGGGGGCACATACCCATGGCCCCCACTTGGATCTTCCCTTGCCTAACTATTTAGGTTGAAACCTTTCAGCAGATTGTCGTACACTTGGGTCTCACTCCCAGGGTTTTAGGTGCTCAGAGTTGTTGGTTCTGAACCCTAGAGCCCTCAAAGATCCCTGTTCGGTAGTACTGCCACCACCCTGTAAGAGCCAGTGCCTCAGTCCAGGGAAACCGAGACCCTCTAGGCTTAACTATATCACTTGTAGGCACTGAGCACTTTCTTTACTTAAAGTCTCAGTCCTCAAGTTTCTAGTCCACAATGAGAATTTTTGGTAGCTTGCTGAACGGCTAGGCAGGATTCTGAACCTTTGTCCCCAACAGACAATGAACCAACATGGTAAAAAGATTTTCTACTTTATTAAATACATAGGGTTACAAAAAGTTACAAAAGGCAGCAAATGCTAGAGGCTTAAAACTTCTAGGAAACATATCAGCATAAAACAACAAAGCTACTGGCTAACTCTATTAATCTCTGACTCTCACCTGGGTCAGCTTCTTTTGTAGATCCTCAGTTACCTAAGAGGCCACATGGTCCTGGTGGGGCAGGATGTGCACCCACCACCTCTCTCACTAGAGACAAGGAACAAAAAACCTGTCCTCCGGAAGTGGGGCTGGAAGCTCCACCTCTCAGCTCTTCCCTCCCCCCCTGGAGATCTACAGCTGCATCCCATCCTTGATGGGCATCTTTCTGGCTGTCTAGGTGCTATATTATCACCATCCATTGAATTGTAAATCCTGGCAGCTAGGACTGCAAGCCCCTTGCAAGCCCCTTCTGGGTTACTGTGGTTCAGGCTTTGCAATGCTACTAGGCCTAAACTGTACATATTCATGACACAGATGAAGCTTTTCCCTTTGCTTCTCCTGATGGCTAGGAAGAAGCTTCACAGACAGAAGGTCTGCTTATTACAGAGCTGTTAAAGACACAGTAGATCAGTGCTTTTTAGTGTGCCGAAAATGGTCCACAAGTGTGCCGCAGGTGTTTGAGGGAGAGTCATTTATTAGTAGGGCTGTTAGGGGATGTGAGCCCCCCACCAGCAGTGTGGTGTGCCTTATCAATTGTCCAAAAAAATTATGAAGTGCCTTGACAATTTTAGTGCATCGTCAGTGTGCAGTTAGATGGAAAAGGTTGAAATTGCTGCAGTAGATCAAAAGGAGGGAGGCTTCTGACCTTCTCCTTATTTGAACATCTCCACAGGTTTTGCATCTCCTAATTACCTGGTCTCAGTTCCGAAACAGAACAGATGTTTTAGGAACTCTCCATTGTTCTGTTTTTTATTTTCAAAATTTATACAGCACACAATGCTTGTGGAGTTTGCCTAGGTGTTCAGTTCCTCCTGTTCAGCTGCATCATTCCCTTACCTACATGATTTGCACATGTTCATTGATAACACACAGCAAGAGAGAGAGAAAAAAAGAAAGTTTGATGTGGTTATATGCAAAATGCTTTTTGTGCAGTTTTACTGAACTGTATGTACATGTGTTTGCGTTGATGAATGTCCGAAAATGAACCTGATGTGACTGTGCACCTTGTTCTGTCAATATTCTTTTTGCGCAATGTTTTACTAATATGCTGGAGGACATTTGTGCAGTCAAGAACTTGATGCAATGATACATATAATCACATCCAAATTGCTTTTCTTGCAGTGTTTTATCGTTGCACATATGTGCAGCTTGTCAACGTGGTGGGGAGCAGAAGGTGCAAAGGAACTGGAGAAACTGAATCCTGCTGCAATTCTGAAGGGTGTCAAAATGGTGCAGCTCAAACATTTCATATCTCTTTATTTATATGGAAAAGGTATATATCTGAGGTGGTGGTGGTGATGATGGGACCATCAGCGTGCATGGCATTTTACAAAGTAGAAGAAAAAGGATCCTTGCCACCTGAAGTTTACAGTCTAAAATCGGACAGAACATCACAAAGGCGGTAACAGGGAGAGGAGGGAGATGGAAGCAAGGAAGAATACGTAACTTCAGTTACGTGCCCTTAGGTTTATTTACAGTAGGGGATGAGGACAACAGGGTTGTGTTAAAAACTTCCAGCAGGAAGTTCTGAAGAGGAATGAGTGGATTTGGGTTGAGCATGTGATGAGGGCAAGACATTTGGAGCTGGAAGCTGGGGTGAGTTTTTAAGGCAAAATCCCTTTCATGTTTAAACAACTGTTTCATAAGACACTATATAATGATTCATAGTCAACACATACTAGAGAATCGTCCAGTTTAACATACATTACCTTATGGAGGAAGCTGGTCCTTCCCACCGCTCCAACTTTGCCTGAGTAGTTAATAAACCCAATATTGCCCTCTGTGGCTCCATAGAATTCATAGATTTGGATGAGCCCAAATCGCTTGAGGAACTGCTTCCAGACTTCCGCCCGCATGCCATTGCCTACTGCCAACCGCACGCTGTGGTCACGGTCATTGTTCTTCTGAAAGACAATATATCAAAGGGGTCCCTAATAACAAAGCATTATTAACACTCACAAGCCTGGTTGCCTGTGGTGAGAAAGCATAAAGAAGCAGAGAACTTTTACAAATCATTTTCGTGCTCTGATAATACTGAGGTTGGATTACTGCAATGTGCTATACACGAGGCTGCCCATGAAGACTGTTCAGAAGCTATGACTGCTTCAGAAGACAGCTGCAATGATATTAACCAGTACAGATAGAAGGAAACCTATCTTGCCAGGATGTTAAAAGCATTCCTCGGTAACAGTTTATTTCATGCCATATCATTCAAAGGAAGCAAACTATGAATCTTGTGAACTATAGTTTGCCTCCAAATTCAAACTGTGGTTCTCCATTCTGATTTGGGGAAGCAATCTAGGCTTAGCTGAAATCAGGAAGCTGAAATCAGTAAGGGAACAGCAACTGGGAAAAGGGGGAAATGGAGAGGACGAAGGAATGTGTGCGAGCTGGAAAAGAAAATCTGCCTTTACTGTTCATTGGGCTTCCCCAGAGGCAGCTGATGAGCCATGGTAGGAACAGGCCATTGGACTAGATGGGTCTTTGGCTTGATCCCACAGGGCTTTTCTCATGTTCTTATCAGCCCTGATGCCAGGTTTTGATTCTATGCCACACTTTATTCCAACTTATTTGCCCTCTACCAATAATTACCTTTGGCGCATTGCACAGGTAGCGCATCATTTCTCCCACATACTGGATCACAGAGATGTGGTATCGCCTGCAGTCATCCCAGAACTGAGAAACAGAGAACTTAGTCCTCAAGGCACATGTGGCCCCTTGTGAATATAAAGAGAGAGAGAGAGAGAGAGAGAGAGAGAGAGAGAGAGAGAGAGAAGATGAGTGGTGTTACATTGGCTGGGTGAGGAGAGATGCAAGAGAAATAAAGCTCATAGTGTGTCCTTGAGTGTTGAGGCAAGCTTAACTTTGCAACTGAAAAATCAGATCACTAGCCACATGAACTCTCACTAGCGACATATGGCCAGGGGAGGCAGAGCCTCACCGGTCACACGCCAATGAAAATAACCTCAGGCACACGCTTATTGTCCATGTTCCACTCAGTTTCTGAGGGATTACACAATCAGAGAGAAGGCTGAGCTCATTGCTGCCACAACTCCCATCTCTCCCTATATAGCACCTGTTACTATACAGGGAGAAACAAGAGGTGTGACAGTGACGAGCTCAGTGTCCCCTTTGATCGTGGCCCATTGTAGGTAATATCCCAGAATGCCTTGCAGCACCACAGCAAGTGCCTCCCCAGCCACTGACCTCCCCAGCCACTGACCTCAGTGGCTCACTGAGCTCTCACTACACTTTTGAAAGGACAAGGTCCCTCACACCCTGGGCAGAAATTGTAGCAGGATTCAAACTAGGAACTACATGGCTGGAGGACACTGCCTGGGTAACACCCAAGCTGCTCTTTTTATTTATTTACTTGCAACACCCAAGCTGCTCTCTATGTTTATTTGCCCTGCTGTTTGTTGTGATTTTGGGATGGTGGTGGTCAATTCAACTGTTGGCATTCTGTGTTCTTCAGCACTCAGCTTGAGCAGTGGTGGCAATGGAGGTGTTTCCAAAGCCAACAGTAGATGATGTGGAATCCCAAAATGTAGGGTTGAACTAGATGTGACATGAAATATGTCTGCCTTTCCATCTTTTTTTTTTCTTTAAATAGCAGCTGGACATGGATCTGGATTCAGATCCATCTGGATCTGAATCAGAACTACAGAGCATGGAGGTCAGAGATACCCATCCTTCTGTTCCTCATCTTCAACCAAAATCATCCCTGAAGCTGTTATTTACCTTCAGGGCTGAAGCTGCTATGGGTGCAAATAGCAGATGGGCAATTATTTTCATGGGTCCCATGGTATGGGGACGACGACAAGATTAAACCTCCTCTTTCCCTCCACGGCATGGTCCTAGTTTCGATCAGAGGCCTCCTTGTTGCTAGTTCTTGTTTGCTTGTAGACAGCTATATTTGACATCACAGCTAGCTGGGTCAGTATTTGTTTCAAAAAAGAAAGAGGGTCATGGAAGGAACTGAGGCTTGCTATGAAATGAATGTGCACACAAAACAGACACACACGTGTGTTTGTGCACACACCCACAATAAACTAAAATTCATCACAATCTCCCTGGGATTTAAATGTCAAGTTCCCAAAACCCATAAGAACATAAGAACAGCCCCACTGGATCAGGCCATAGGCCCATCTAGTCCAGCTTCCTGTATCTCACAGCGGCCCACCAAATGCCCCAGGGAGCACACCAGATAACAAGAGACCTCATCCTGGTGCCCTTCCTTGCATCTGGCATTCTGACATAACCCATTTCTAAAATCAGGAGGTTGCGCATACACATCATGGCTTGTACCCCATAATGGATTTTTCCTCCAGAAACTTGTCCAATCCCCTTTTAAAGGCGTCTAGGCTAGACGCCATCACCACATCCTGTGGTAAGGAGTTCCACAGACCGACCACACGCTGAGTAAAGAAATATTTTCTTTTGTCTGTCCTAACCCGCCCAACACTCAATTTTAGTGGATGTCCCCTGGTTCTGGTATTATGTGAGAGTGTAAAGAGCATCTCCCTATCCACTCTGTCCATCCCCTGCATAATTTTGTATGTCTCAATCATGTCCACCCTCAGGCGTCTCTTTTCTAGGCTGAAGAGGCCCAAACACCGCAGCCTTTCTTCATAAGGAAGGTGCCCCAGCCCCATAATCATCTTAGTCGCTCTCTTTTGCACCTTTTCCATTTCCACTATGTCTTTTTTGAGATGCGGCGACCAGAACTGGACACAATACTCCAGGTGTGGCCTTACCATCGATTTGTACAACGGCATTATAATACTAGCCGTTTTGTTCTCAATACCCTTCCTAATGATCCCAAGCATAGAATTGATCTTCTTCACTGCCGCCGCACATTGGGTCGACACTTTCATCGACCTGTCCACCACCACCCCAAGATCTCTCTCCTGATCTGTCACAGACAGCTCAGAACCCATCAGCCTGTATCTAAAGTTCTGATTTTTTGCCCCAGTGTGCATGACTTTACACTTACTGACACCCAACGTTCTGCATGCAAATTCATAGTCTGAGGTTTTCAGTAGAAATTCTTTTGTCCACTATCATCACCTCCTTCTGCTGGTGCCTCTTTGAAAGCCTGCTATTCCTTCTCTCTCATACTGGCCAGTAAGACACCAAGTGTCTCATCAGGAGAAGAAAGGACCCAACCCTACAAGGAACCACCATCACCCCCTCCAACAGCTGGGGCCCCTTTAAACTTAGATGGTGCCTCTCCTCCCACACCCCACAATGGCCCTGTGAGAGGAAAAGGAGGAGGAATAAGAGGAAGCAAGATACAGTATTATGATTTTTTTGTTGTATTATTGTATGTATGCATGTATGTATGTAGCAATGTATGTTATCATTATCATTGTATTCCTGTACTAAAGTTGATGTGAGCTGCCTTGGATGGGATAAAAATCTCTAGAATAAATAATACTTAACATAAATTCTAGCACCCACAACTATGCATGCATATATACACCAGTTCTTTTTTTTTAAAACTCTCTGTTTCAGCCCAATCCTATGCATATTTACTCAGAAGTAAGTCCTATTATAGTCAATGGGGCTTACTCCCAGGTAAATGTGGCTAGGATTGCAGCCTCTGTGACTGTACTTCCAAAATACTATCCATCAAATATATCAGTATGTCAATTCACCTGTCTGCCTGCCTGCCTGCCTGTCTGCCTGCCTGTGATGTGTGTTTAGACCCTCATGGGCATCTATACATACCAACCTCCAAGCAACCTCCAAGCCCAATGAGAAGAGCAGCTGAGTGGTACAGAGGAAGTGCGATGTAACTGATGTCGTTGGACTGGACCCCGCACAGGCGGAACATGTTGGCAATAACGAAGACTTTCCTCTGGTTGATGACAGCTGCTTTTGGGAGCCCTTGAAGCAGGCAGAGAAAGAGAAGTTGCTCAATTAACAATCACAAGAGACTCTTTTAAGAAAAACAGAAATTGGCAGGTGTCATTTCCCCTTCCCACACATACAACAATATCCACAAGACCATAACTAAATTGCTATGGGTAAACACAGCAGAAACGAGAATTCTGTTTCTATCATATTTTAATGTTAATTTTAAGCAATCGTTGTGCCCTGTTCTTAGGTGCTTAAGAAATGCTAATACTTACCACCATCATCATATTTAGATCAACCTATAGCCCAGCCATTTTCAACCACTGTGCCATGGCCACTGGTGTGCCGCAAGTGGTCCACAGGTGTGCCACAGGAATTTGGGGGAAGGTCATTTATTAGTAGGGCCAATGGGAGATGTGAGCCCCCACTGGCAGCATGGTGTGCCTTGTCAAAAACCTGGTGGTGTGCCTTGACCATTTTAGTGCCTTGTCAGTGTGCCGTGAGATGAAAAAGGTTGAAAATCATTGCTTTAGCCCAGGGGTGCTCACACTTTTTTGGCTCGAGAGCTACTTTGAAACCCAGCAAGGCCGGGAGATCTACCAGAGTTTTTTTTACAATGTTCGCGCCATCATAACATATAACATTTATGTGTACAATGTATGTTGGTGTACCTTGAGCCCCACTGAGTATAACAGGACTTACTCCTGAGTAGACATGCCTAGGATTAGGCTGTGAGGCTGTAATCCTAGCCACACTTACCTGGGAGTAAGCCCCATTGAGTACAATGGGCCTTACTCCTGGCTTTTCCTCCCAGAGGCACCTGAAGGGGGGGTTGGCACTCCGCGATCTACTCATTTTGCCTCGCAATCTACCGGTAGATCGCGATCCACCTATTGAGCACCCCTGCTTTAGCCTATCCTATATAGTCAGTAGAAAGTTAGAAACTCAGTTCATCCCAGAATCTTGCTTATGTGGCAAATAGGACAAAGCTGGCACACTGAATTGCAGGGCACAAATATAGCTCTTCACCAGCTGAGGCCCTATCTGGAGACATATCTAGCCTCAGTTATCCATGCACTGGTTCTGTCCTGGCTTGACTACAGTAGTTTATACTAAAGTGGGGCTACCCTTGAAAACAGTTCGGAAACGTCAACAGCTACAAAATGCAGTCATTAAGTTGCTGGCGGGTGTGAGATACTCTCAGCATATAAGGTCTCATATTCCATCATCTACATGGGCTACTAGTTTGTTTCCAGGCCCAGTTCAAGAGGATGGTCCTCATCTTAAAGCCCTATACAGCCTGGAATACAGTTACTATGAGGACCACTTTTGTTTTTGCATATCTTCCCAGATCTTACGTTTGTCATCTCAGGCCAACCTCCTACACAAGTTTAGTTGACAGGGCTACTAAAGATCTACTTGCTGCCCCAACACTGACTGTTTTCAAGCATGCCTTGAAAATCTTTCTGCTCAGCTTTCTTTTTTCTTTTTTTACTGATTTTAGTGTTCTATTCCTGCTGTTTGTGGTTTTAATTGATGCTCCCGGAGTTCTACCTAACTCCTACTACTGTTTATTTGCTGTGTTTTCTTTTTAATTATCATAGTTCTTGCTTTACCTTGTACGCTGCTTTGTGTAAAATTTAGACTTGTATTCAATAAATAAACTTTTGCTAGCAGGCTGTGCAACTGATGATCAATCTCTATGCATTTAGGTGGAAATACATTGGGAAACAACACAGGTTAATGTCACAATTCTACATGGCCCATGAGGATTGAACCTCATTAACCTAATCTGATGCCTCCCCGTACTGGGTCAGACAGTTGGTCCCTCCAGCCTAGAATGGTATACTCTGATTCACAGTGGCTATTCAAGATTTCTTGTAGGTGTCTTTTCCAGACCTGCTACCTCAAATTCTCTCTCAGTTGAAAATGTTGGGGATTGAACTGGACAGCTTGTTTCTACCACCTGTACTCATCATCCCTGACCTAAGCTATGACATAAGAACATAAGAAGAGCCCTGCTGGATCAGGCCAAAGGCCCACCGTGTCCAGCTTCCTGTATCTCACAGTGGCTCACAAGATGCCTTAGGGAGCATACAAGACAACAAGAGATCTGCATCCTGCACCCTTCCAGAATATTCTGTTCCCCCCCCCCCAGAATATTTGTGTCCTCAGAAAGAGGACAAACAAAAACAGAGTTCTGTTCCTCTCAGCCACCATCCTGAAATTCTTCATCCCCACCTGTCGTCCCAGAGGTGAAAATATACACAGATGTGGATTTGGCAGTAACATGAGCTCTGAAGGAAACTGGCACAGGCTCAGCTGAGCTGGACCTGACATGGCCCATCAAAGCATCCAGACCCTCAGTGGGGGAGTCATCGCTCAGGTAGAAGACTCGTATTCCTTCAGTCTTGAGGGTTGGCAGGATATCCTCAATAGTCGTTTTGAAATCTGGCAGAGAGGAAGAAAGACAAGAGGTAAGGTAATTGACTGAAACTTACTTCCTAACCTTACTTTGCGAATCACATGATTCCGCAAGGTACACCCCCAAACTCCAGGATCAAGAATGATGTGAGTTGATTGTCAACAACCAGCCCATACAGTTCAGTTGGCAGAGGCTGTGTACACTGTACAGACATTTATTTTTGATCTATATCCAGAGGTAATTAGATCTGTCAAACTGCTATCCCCCATGGCCTATCGCCATTCTCTGAGGAAATACAATACTGTGAGTCAGGCAGGGAGAAAACTGCTTAAAGCAACAACACACCCAAATACTCCATTTATACTCCATATACTGTACATAATTGACTCTCCCCAGTACCCATCAAGGCCAAAATCCTAAACACACTTTCCTGAGCGTCAGCCGATCTGCACAAATACTGAACATTTTATGTGTGAACAGAACAGACACATGGATGGTGGTGGCCTCATTCCATCTAGCTTGGTCTTAGGAGGCAGTTCTATAGAAAAGTCACTGTCAGTAGATACATAGCAATGAGCATTTTCTTTTAGCATGTCCCACTGCGGTGGCTCATAAACTGGTTTTGCAGATTTCAGGAGTGCTTGAAGGTGTATCCGAGAAAATGTAGAAAAAAGCCCCCAGAAGCATTACTGCCACTGCTTACAAATACGTGCACAATTTAGTGTGACTGTTGCAGGCACCTATTGGACAGCGCCTGTATCAGGGAGTGTATTCTATAGTCCTTAGCCGTGTGGGTGGCAGAAATCATGAACATATCATTGAGAGAGGTTGTTCTTCCATATGATATAAAGGAGATTTCACATTAGACTACTATTGCATAGCCCTCTCTGGATCCCATCAACCACAATGATGATTTTCCAGCATCACATTTACCATTCTTGGGCAAGATGATTCAATGGGTAGTAGTGTTTCATCGTTGGGCTTTCCTGGCTATCCCTTCCAGTTTGGTTTCAGTGCTGGGAGAATGCTGCTAGACCCCTTGGCCTTTGGCCTATGGAGTCCTGCAGGGTTCCAGCTTGTCCTCCATGCTCTTTCACAGCTACTGGGAGCTGCTGGGAGAGCTTCAGTGGGTGTTTGGAGTGCAGAACACTGAGGACACCTCACTCTACCTCTCATCTGGGACCAGGGAGGCTGTGAATGTTCTGAACTGGTGTTTGGGAGCTGTGAACGACTGAATGTGGGTTATCCAGGCAGGACAGAGGTGCTGTTTGTCAGTAGTTAGTAGGAGGTCTGATTCTGGAGGGGGTTTACCACCTGTTCTGGACACAGTAACACTCTCCTAAAAGAAGCAGGTTTGCAATTTGGACATGCTCCTGGACCTAGCTTTGCCCCTGGAGGATCAGGTGGCCAGTAGCCAGGAGCAAACCAGGTCTAGCTCTTTCTGAAAAAGGCAGATCTGGCTATGATAATCCTGTAGGTGAACAAGACATAATTCAGACATGCCCTTGACCATACCATACTCATTTAGACAAGCCACCCCGCTCTACTTGTGACTGCCCTTGAAGACAGTTCAGAAACTTCTGCTGGTGCCAAATGCAGCAGCCCAGGGGTTTGTGGGTCCGCATTAGTCAGAGCACCTAACACGTGTGCTTTGTGATATGCATTGCCTTCCAGTACATTTCCCACCTCAAGCCAAGGTGTTGGTTAAGACCTATCAAGAGTACATGGCTTGAGTTCAAGATATCCTGGACCCAAGCCATGTATGCTTAATGGGTAATAACTAGGAGTGTTTGAAAATGCTTTTATTTTTTCACAGATTTTGTGATTTGAAAGGCAGATAGCGATGTTTTTTATTCCAAGTTCTTATTTATATTAATTTTAAACACTTTAACCGTGTACTAAGTAGGCGATATAGTGTCAGCAGATGCAGCCACTTTATTATTTCTAAATGGAAAAGTAATCTATTTTAATTTCTGGAAAACATCTTAAACACTAAAATTTGGTGTTTTGTGTTTTTAACAACAAAAACACCTCTAGTAATAACCAACGCCTTGACTTGCACTTGGAAGAGTACTTGGAAGACCATCCTTCATCTCCTTCTGTAACAACCTACTTGCACTCAGCATTCACCATTGACTACTTTACTTTGCATCCCATTGCCATTAGACAGTCCAATGGGCAGTATGGGACTAGGCCTTTACAGTGGCAGCCCTTGTTTCCTTAGGTGTGAAACTGCCAAATTCAGAAGCTGCTGACATTCTGATCTTGTGAATTTCAATCCTATGGAAGCGGGGACAACTGCAATGATGCTTTGTAAACAGAACCTTTCTTCCTCTGCAGTGATGACGAATCTCTCTCTCTCTCTCTGCTTTCAAACTACTAAACTACTCAGCCTCCATTGCCACATCTGTAAAATGGGGGCAATAGTGACGCATCTCACAAACCTACTGCTAGTCAAGGCTGGATCTGTAAAATGCCTCTAGCAGTGCAATCCTATGCATGTCTCCTCAAAATTAAGCCTCACTGAGTAATAGGACTTATTCCCAGGTAAGTGTGTATAGGATTGCAGACTACGTTTGAGATTGTTCTGGGCAGTTACACTTAGGTAGCCTCATGTTCCATGGGGATCTTGATGCATTTTTCCTCCTGCTTTCAACAAACCTCAGCAACACCTGGTGTGCCACCATTCTGCTCTGTCTTGACATGCAAACACTGAAGCACTGAAGTGACCTCATGTGGGGCTGAAATGGTATTAATCCCCAGAGGAAGACACACCCCAGGCGTCAAATAAGGATTCTTCTGTTCTCGAGAGCTGCTGAATTACAGTCATGTTCAGCAGCATTCTTGGGGCCTTTCTCTCTCACTACCTTGTACTGAACACTCTGTTTCCAAACATGGTCCTTCCTTATGCTGACTGAGCAAGTTTGCTGATTCATTTATGGATTGGTGGCCTGCTTTATCAGCTCAGTTGCATTCTCATTGCATTGCAGGACTTTGGATCTTGAAGCCTGCCTGACTGGATTGTTGGTTGAGGCTTCTGGCTTGTTCAGGCTTCTTTAGAGCCCAATCCTAAGCTCTCTAGTGCCAACTGCATGAGGGCAAGACAGGGGTGGGGCTGGCCCAGGAGGGGGGTGGGACCAGCAGAAGCTTCCTGCGCTGGATCCTATGCCCTACGTTGGTCTGCAAAGCCTGACACAGGGCTTTTCTTGTCTGCACCAGCAAAATAGCAGGCGCAGACACAAGTTGTCCATTGCGGGGCCTGAGGAGACCTCTAGTGGCCTCCCTGGTCCCACTGGATACAGCAGTTGCTGGATAGGATTGGGCTGCCTGTGTTCTATCTAGCTTTTTCTTTTAGACCACTGCACTCCCACAAAGGCTTCCCTGGTGCAGAGGCACTTACTGTTCTGCAAGGGAGCCACAACAAAGCACCTTCATTTGCCCTTCCACATCTCCAGCTGCTTCTGCCCAGAAATCCAAGTGCACAGCCTGCTGGGGTGTCGGAGGTTGGAAGTAGTTGCACGCAAGGAGGAATGGGGGCGAACGGAGGCACTTTGTTTGGGCTCCCCTGCGGAACAGTAAGCACCATTTATGTGGGGGAGGGCTCTGAAAAGGTGCCAGATCCGGCCCAAGGAGAGCCATGGACTAGACCTTTAGTGTACTGTGATTGTTATTTTTGAGTTTATGATGCTGTCAATATCAGAACATTTTCATTTTTTGTGTGTCACCTGAAGCACCTTGGAAGTGAAGGATATATGTTTTCTGAAAAAAAATGAATGGTGTATAGGAGGGGAAAAGTCGGCAAATGCAAGATTGTCATGCAGGGATAAGAAAAGAGGTATCTGGTTCAACTCCCTGATCTGAATAACTTTTTAAAATCTTCAGGCATCTCTCCTTCCCATCCAGTAACCCTGCACACATTTATACAGCAATTTCAACTGCTCCCCATGATAGAAAGGTAGCAAGAATGGAGTTCTCAGTCTAACAGCCTGGGGCGCTTAGAATAAGATACCAGTGTGTGCTTCTTAAATCTGGAAATGCCCTTAATTTAGGGTATCTTCTTTGGGCTTGTTTATTTTTGAAGTGTTAAGACCTGTCTTTGTGGAATCTTGGCGCAAACAAGTGGCCAATGAAAATCATACACGATCACTACTACAGAAGAAGAAATTTTAAGCAGAGCAATCTGTTGCATGTTTCCTCAGAAGTACAGTCCCCCTGCAATCATTGAGGCTTGCTCTTGGTTCAGTGTGCCCAAGATTGCAGCTGTAGCTTGCAAGCATTTATGCTGTTTGCTAAACTGAGCTTTGCTATAATGTTCAGAAGATGCAGGGAATTAACTGAGTATTGTCACCTTAAGTAAAATCCAGCCTCCAAAATTTCTCCTCTTCCTTCCCAGTAGGAGAAACCCTGCTACAGGCCCTAATTAGAAGCCCTCCTAGAGAGTTGTAAATAACCCTGTGTAAAGAATACGGTGGGGACTGATGCCAACATGGTGTGAAACCTGAACTATTAATGAAAAGTTCCAACAGAAAGTTCAAAGTTCCAAACAGCAATGTGTTTGTGCAGTGCCAGAGCAGCAAGTGAGGCACAACCTCCCGTGGAAAAGCACCGTACTTGCTAACTCCTGAGGAAACTCTCCTTACACCCACTTTCTTGGGTGTAAGGAGAGCCTCCTCAGGTGTAAGTGGGTAGGGTGGCTGCCGTGCTTTTCAACGAACTACGATGGGGCGGTACTGCCTCACCTGCCACCCCCGCACCGCACCTCCCTGATGGAAAGACAGGATGGGAATAACAACGAAAAAGAGGGAGAAGAATCAGTCGGGACCCCCAAGACTCCTTGCAGTGGGTGGACAAACAAGATTGAGCCTGTATTATAAGCATGGCTGTTACCCCACTACATTTAATAGCCAAGTTTTGCATTTAACAGTATGCTCACCTGGAGTTGTCAGCAGCACTTTGGCCTCACAGGAGCTGAGGACATGCAACAGAGACTTGGAGCGGATGTTATAGTTGACACATGCCATGGGACTGCCGATCTTCTCCAGGCCCATCCAGATCCAGACATAGGCAGGGATGTTCTTCAAGAAGACAGCCACCGTCTCTCCTTCTTTCAATCCCACATGGCCCTTGAGGACTCGAGCCACCTGGCTGCTGAGCTTGTCGATGTCCCGGTAGGAATAGACCTCATCCCCAAAGAGAACCAGGGGCTTCTCGGGGTGCTTCTGGACTTTCTCCAAAAAGACATCCAGAAAGACGAAGGGTGGGCTTCGCTGGAATGATCGCTGGCATTTTAATCCCAAGCGGATGGAGAAGAGTAAGAAAGTCAGGTCCTGCCAGAGATAGGGGAAGAAAACATTGCCCAGGAGGGGCAGAAGGACGAGCAACCCTAGCAGCACTGTGTATAGGTCTGGCATAGTGGGGATCTGGTCTCAGACCCACAGCTCTGAGATTCAGGCTATTTTCAGGCTCTGCCAAAAGCACCCTCCTGTTACATGGAAGGAGAACTGCAAAGAGCAAAATGAATGGGATGAGATTCACACTCTTCCCTCCCCTCTGTCCTTGCAAGCTGCTTTGAGGAAATCCTTGGCTCTGCTTCAGTAAACTTAATCAGCATGAAATCGTTCTGGGAAGTACGAGGCTCTCCCCTTTCACTCCCTCCCGCATTGTGGCACTGGCGTTAGCCTGCAGCGAGAGGCTGGTCTTGCTAATGGAACAGCCCATTCCACTTGTGCATTCCGCCCAGAGAGAGGCTGAGCTTTGCCTCTCAAAATCCTGCAAGAACTTCTTTGGCAGACTTGAGGGTAACATCGTTCAGACTGTATATAAGCAGGGAAATGGCTTGTCTTGGGGAACAGACCTTTGGGGTTTCAAAAATGAGCTTTGCTTAGGAAAAGGCAACTCCTTGGAGGCCCTTCCCGGGAGGGGGTTTCAATCCTGCAGAGATGCTTCCAGGCTAAGCATTTTGTGTGGGATCATGATCCAAGCTCTGTGCCAGGAGAGTACCAGCCAACTGGGGAAACTGACACATCACCCTCTCTGCTCTTCTTATCTCCAGCGTAAGGCCTTAATTTCTCTCAGTTCTAACAGGGACACAATGTTGCTTTCCAGGCCTAAACAGGGGCTGTGTGTTCCTATGCTCCGGCCCTGAGCAACCATTGTTTTAGAACAGGGGTGTCAAACCCGTTTCATCCAGTGGACTGAGTAGCGCTCATGGTGTCTCATTCGCTGCAACTGACAAAAGAGGTGTAAATCATGATCATATTTTGAAGATATGGGAGATTTATATAGTACCACCAGTGCACATGGCATGTGGGCTGCCTTTCCTGCAGCACCACTTCTGCTGAGACATCACTTCGCAGACCATCGCTCAGCTGCCGATGCCTTGGCAAAAGTGGGGCTGCTGAAAGGGCGGCCCGCTCTCCCGTATCTTCATAAGAACATAAGAACATAAGAACAGCCCCACTGGATCAGGCCATAGGCCCATCTAGTCCAACTTCCTGTATCTCACAGCGGCCCACCAAATGCCCCAGGGAGCACACCAGATAACAAGAGACCTCGTCCTGGTGCTCTCCCCTACATCTGGCATTCTGACTTAACCCATTCCTAAAATCAGGAGGTTGCGCATACACATCATGGCTTGTACCCCATAATGGATTTTTCCTCCAGAAACTCGTCCAATCCCCTTTTAAAGGCGTCTAGGCTAGACGCCAGCACCACATCCTGTGGCAAGGAGCTCCACAGACTGACCACGCGCTGAGTAAAGAAATATTTTCTTTTGTCTGTCCTAACCCGCCCAACACTCAATTTTAGTGGATGTCCCCTGGTTCTGGTATTATGTGAGAGTGTAAAGAGCATCTCCCTATCCACTCTGTCCATCCCCTGCAGAATTTTGTATGTCTCAATCATGTCCCCCCTCAAGCGTCTCTTTTCTAGGCTGAAGAGGCCCAAACGCCGTAGCCTTTCCTCATAAGGAAGGTGCCCCAGCCCCGTAATCAGCTTAGTCGCTCTCTTTTGCACCTTTTCCATTTCCACTATGTCTTTTTTGAGATGCGGTGACCAGAACTGGACACAATACTCCAGGTGTGGCCTTACCATCGATTTGTACAACGGCATTATAATATTAGCCGTTTTGTTCTCAATACCCTTCCTAATGATCCCAAGCATAGAATTGGCCTTCTTCACTGCCGCCGCACATTGGGTCGACACTTTCATCGACCTGTCCACCACCACCCCAAGATCTCTCTCCTGATCTGTCACAGACAGCTCAGAACCCATCAGCCTATATCTAAAGTTTTGATTTTTTGCCCCAATGTGCATGACTTTACACTTACTGTCATTGAAGCGCATCTGCCATTTTGCTGCCCATTCTGCCAGTCTGGAGAGATCCTTCTGGAGATCCTCACAATCACTTCTGGTCTTTACCACTCGGAAAAGTTTGGTGTCGTCTGCAAACTTAGCCACTTCACTGCTCAACCCTGTCTCCAAGTCATTTATGAAGAGGTTGAAAAGCACCGGTCCCAGGACAGATCCTTGGGGCACACCGCTTTTCACCTCTCTCCATTGTGAAAATTGCCCATTGACACCCACTCTCTGCTTCCTGGCCTCCAACCAGTTCTCAATCCACGAGAGGACCTGTCCTCTAATTCCCTGACTGTGGAGTTTTTTCAGTAGCCTTTGGTGAGGGACCGTGTCAAATGCCTTCTGAAAGTCCAGATATATAATGTCCATGGGTTCTCCCGCATCCACATGCCTGTTGACCTTTTCAAAGAATTCTATAAGGTTTGTGAGGCAAGACTTACCCTTACAGAAGCCATGCTGACTCTCCCTCAGCAAGGCCTGTTCGTCTATGTGTTTTGAGATCCTATCTTTGATGAGGCATTCCACCATCTTACCCGGTATGGATGTTAGGCTGACTGGCCTATAGTTTCCCGGGTCCCCCCTCTTTCCCTTTTTAAAAATAGGCGTGACATTTGCTATCCTCCAATCTTCTGGTACCGTGGCTGTTTTGAGGGACAAGTTGCATACCTTAGTCAAGCGATCTGCAACTTCATTCTTCAATTCCTTAATAACCCTTGGGTGTATGCCATCAGGGCCCGGTGACTTATTGATCTTTAATTTATCAATGAGGTCTGAAACATCTTCTCTTTTAACCTCTATCTGACTTAACTCCTCGGTTAGGAGGGGCCGTTCGGGCAGCGGTATCTGCCCGAGGTCTTCTGCCGTGAAGACAGATGCAAAGAACTCATTTAATTTCTCTGCCATCTCTAAGTCTCCTTTTATCTCCCCTTTCCCTCCCTCACCATCCAGAGGGCCAACCGCTTCTCTGGTGGGTTTCCTGCTTCTAACATATTTGAAGAAGCTTTTATTATTCCCCTTAATGTTGCTGGCCATGCGTTCCTCATAGTCTCGCTTGGCCTCCCCTAACACCTTCTTACATTTCTTTTGCCACAGTTTATGTTCCTTTTTATTCTCTTCATTAGGGCAAGACTTCCATTTACGGAAGGAAGCTTCCTTACCCTTCACAGCCTCTCTAACTTGGCTGGTTAGCCATGCAGGCACTCTCCTGGATTTAGTGGAACCCTTCTTTCTTTGCGGTATACACCTCTGCTGGGCCTCTATTACTGTTGTTTTAAGCAGCCTCCATGCACTCTGGAGAGACTGGACTCTTTTTACCCTCCCTTTCAACCTCCTTCTAACCAGCCTCCTCATTTGAGGGAAGTCCGCCCGTCGGAAGTCAAGGGTTTTTGTTAGAGATTTGCCTAGTATTCTTCCCCCAATGTGCACGTCAAAACGGATCGCAGCATGATCACTGTTCCCCAATGGCTCAGTAACGTTTACATCTCTAACCAGGTCCTGCGTACCGCACAATATTAAATCCAGAGTCACCTGTCCTCTGGTGGGCTCCTTGACTAGCTGATCTAAGCCACAGTCATTTAGCACGTCAAGAAATCCGGTTTCCTTATCGTGACCAGAACACAAATTGACCCAGTCAATATGAGGATAATTGAAGTCCCCCATGATTACAACCCTGTCCTTCCTTGTCACCTCCCTGATCTGTTTCCTCATTTCAAGGTCCCCATCAGATTTCTGGTCTGGAGGACGATAGCACGCCCCCAGTATTACATCGCTGCACAAGCCTGGTAATTTAACCCACAGAGATTCTACGGTGGAGTCGGACCCACCTTCAATCTCTACTTTGCTGGATTCTATCCCTTCCTTAACATAAAGGGCCACCCCACCTCCAACACGCCCCTGCCTGTCCCTCCTGTAGAGTTTATAGCCCGGGATTGCGGTATCCCACTGATTCTCCGCATTCCACCAGGTTTCCGTTATGCCCACTATGTCAATATTTTCCCTTGTCACCAGACATTCCAGTTCTCCCACCTTTGCTCGTAGACTTCGGGCATTCGCATAAAAGCATTTATACACGGAATGCCCCAGGATGGGCTGCTTATTCGCTCCTTTGTCCCCGCATCCTCTCATTGTGCCAAACCGTCTATCACATCCCATCACCCTACCTTTCCCAATTTCTTCTCCTACCCTGCCTTTGTCTTGTTGTTCTCTAACCTCCCCATCCTCATCCCATAGGGATGAGGAGTCCCGAACCGGATGCCCCTCGGCTCCTGTCGGCCTTCCCCCAGGGATCAGTTTAAAAGCTGCTCTGCCACCTTTTTAATGTTATGCGCCAGCAGTCTGGTTCCATTCTGGTTCAAATGGAGCCCATCCCTCTTGTACAGGCCCCGCTTGTCCCAAAACGTTCCCCAGTGCCTAACGAATCTAAACCCCTCCTCCCTACACCACCGTCTCATCCACGCATTGAGACCCCTGATCTCCGCCTGCCTAGCTGGCCCTGCGCGTGGAACAGGTAGCACTTCAGAGAACGCTACCTTTGAGGTCCTGGCTTTCAGCTTCCTGCCTAAAAGCCTAAATTTTCAAAATATGATCAAAATATGATCAAAATATTTCAAAATATTTCAAATCTTCAAAATATGATCAAGAGTTGCATATTTTCTCTTCTGTCATTGGCAGCAAAAGAGTTCTTTTGTGAGGACAAAGGGCTAATCTCTGGCCATCTACTGCCTAAAGAAGTCACTTCCTGCTTAATGATGGCACTTCTGGCCCTCAGCAGGCTCCATGAATGCTATTTGGCCCCCTGTGCAAAATGACCTCCCTGGATCAGGGCCAGCATTTAAAAAACAAAACAGCGGACAATACAGCTTTGAGACAGACTAGAACATTTATATTCAGATTTATGAAGCTATGCATTGAGTTCAAAAGCAGACCTACATGTCAACATGTAGTTCTGAGATTGTTTATCCTAAAAATACTTAGGGTGCAAACCTAATCCACTTTCCAGCACCGATGTAAGGGCAAGGCAGCTCTGAGGTAAAGGAACAAACATTCCCTTACTTTAAGGTGGCCTCCATGAGTGCCACCCAGCTGCAGAATGCAGCACAAATCCCACTCGCATCACTATGCCAGTACTGGAAAGTGGGTTAGGATTTGAGCCTTATACGGGTGACTTCAGGTTGAGTGGCACAAAGGGGAGGAGGAAGAAGGGGCTGCTGTTCTCCCCAGCGAGTGATATGAGGTCATAACATTCCTAGTAGTTTAATCTAGAGCAGGGGTGTCAAACTCATGTTATACAGAGGGCCGAAAAGCATTCATGATGTCTGCTGAGGGCCAGAGGCGATGTCATTACACAGGAAGTGATGTCATTAAACAGGTCAAAACCAGAAATAAACACTCCGTTCTCATGCAGGAACTCATTAGCTGCTAATGACAGGAGAGAAAATACACAACTTAATCATATTTCAAGATATGGGAGAGCCCAATTATCATGTGGACCACCCTTTCAGCAGTGTCACCTCCGCATTGCTCAGCAGCTGAGAGCCCAGGGGCCAGATAAAAAGCTTTTGAGGGCTGCATCCGGCCCCCGGGCCTTATGTTTGACACCCCTTATCTAGAGGGAGTAGGTATAGTGTATTGACCCTCCAGAATTCTCGTTCTGTTCAGTGTTGCCTGCAGAGAGTTGCTGCAAGAGTCCCTCTGTAGTCTTATATATTACCGGTAAATAACTTTTCCAGTTGGTTTTGCACTCTCCATGGGGCCTCATCATCCCTATAATGCATGTTATAATATAAACAGGGCCAGCCCAAGACCTGCTGCTGCCTCAGATGGGTGTCAAATGCTTGCGCAAAGATGTACCAGTCTCTGCTCCCCCCCACTTTCCAATGTTCTAGCTTGGCATTCTTGTTCCCTCCGCCTCTCTGCCCCCCTCTTCCTTTTCCAGTCTAGGAAATGGACAGAGAAGGAAGAGAAGCAGGGGCAAGGAAGCCCTCCAATGATCTGCTGGGGGGCTTCCAGACAGAGCTGGGAGCTCCCCAACAACCTTCTGCCTGAGGCAACTGCTTCAGTTGGATTCATGGATGCATCAAACACACACACGGGCCCTGTGGTGCTATGAAGCCAATCACTGATATCCAAGCATGAAATCAAAACAAAAGCATCAACTAAAAGCATGACAAACAACACCAGCAGAGAGGAGGCCGTGCAAATCTCAGTGGGGAGTGAGTTCCAGAGGCCAGGTGTGGTGTCCCAGCTGAAAACGGCCTGTCATGAGTTGCTGCAAACCAAATACGTAATGGTGACAAGGCCATCCAAGAGAACCTCACGGGATGGGCAGATTCATAGGGGAAAATACTCGTATCTATAGTGGGAGAGAGAACTATGATCTCAACTGAGTCCTAAATAGATAAAATCAAACCTACTGAGTCATCGTCTAGTTAAGCAAGTTCAGGTTAGAATCTCCCTTTAGAATTAATTTGCTGAAGTGGGGCCATCGTTAACCTGGCAGCTTGTTTAATACATGTGTAGGCAAGCATATTTGTTTTCCTAGCCCTGGGGTCAGCAACCTGTGTTTTTAGAGCCGCATGTGGCTCTTTCAGCCATCTGCTGTGGCTCCCAAGTAGGGGCTGGAAGCGGGGCACCTTCCGCTGCCCAGCCCTCCCAGCCCCAAGGGTGCCTCTCTCCGGCATGATGTGCTGCGGGCGCTGGTTGCTGGTGAGTGCAGGGCCGGGGTGCCACCCTCGCCCACAGTAGCTCCTTAGGCAGACAGGGGCAGCGGCACTCTCCCGCACCTGCTCTCCGCGCCCCACTGCGAGCAGGCACCGTGGGACAGGGCCGCTGGTGGCGGGCTCGGGGGGCGCTTTGCAGGGACCCCTGTGGCCAGGCAGGGAGAGCTGGCAGCGCTGGCGCATGGGCTCAGCAGGGAAGGGCATCAAAGGAAGGGGCAGCGGCGCTTTCCTGCATCTGCTCTCCGCGCCCCACTGCGAGCAGGCGCCCGCAGGCGCCCCACTGCGAACAGGCGCGGGGGGGAGCAGCCGGGCTCCTCTTCCCTGCGCTCTTCCTTCCTTCTCCCTGCAGCGGGCAGGGGGCTGAACCGCAGGACAGGGCTGCTGGTGGCAGGCGAGGGGGTGCTTTGCAGGGACCCCTGTGACTGGGCAGGGAGAGCTGGTGGCACATGGGCTCAGTGGGGAAGGGCGGGTGAAAGTGGGTGAAAGTGGCAAAGGGGGTGACAGAGCACCTCTCTGTCATCCCCTTTGCTAAACTAATTGCTATGTAAAAATACAAAGGCATTTCCGAGGCAGATAAGCTGCGCTCTGAAGCCTCCTCTGACCCCTCCCCGCAACTTGGAGTGCTCAGCCTGAGGTGCGCGTGCACCTCCTTGCCTTAATGTTGCCCCCCCCACTGCAGAAGAGATGGTGTGACCGACCCTGGAGCTCCCTGGAGTGCGCCTGCAAGGAGTGGAGACAGCCAAAGCACCCTGGCTGGGCACACTGCGCAATCCAAGCACCCTTCCAGCAGCCTGAGGCTGCAATCCTAGCCACAGATTTCTGGGAGTAAACCCCATTGAACTGAATGGGACTTACTTCTGAGTAGGCATGCTTAGGATTGGGATCCAACTTCAGAATCAGCCCCTCTGGCCTTCGTGCAATTTCTCTCCTAGTCAGTGCGCCTGAGCATGGAAGTCAGTCCCTCTGAAACCGACAGGGCAGACTTCCCAAAAGAAGTCTGAGGGTGGAGGATGCGATCCTAATACTACACACACTGGCTAAGGAGGAAGCCCCATGGAAATCAGAGAGGCGCTTACTTCTGAGTAAGCCTGCATAAGTCTTCCCATTGCTTCGACTCAGCGCAAAGCAGCATCTGTTGGTTTTTTCCCCCCTCCCCTGACTCCACTTTGGAGTCAAATGAAATCCCATTGATTTTAACACACTATAGTTTTTTTATACATAGCATAAAGGTAAAAAAAACTATATATGCAGTGTTATCTTCATTTTAGATGTCAAGAGGGTTTTGTGGCTCCCGAGGTTTTCTTTTCTCCGGAAAACGGGTCCAAATGGCTCTTTGAATGGTTAAGGTTGCCGACCCCTGTCCTAGCCAGTGGTCTTCAATCTTTTTCATGTCACCACCCCAATAAGTAAATATATAAATACAGTATGAGACAGAACCACCATCAATCTGCCCACCTCCTGGGACCCACCCCTGACCCTGTTGCCACCCACTCCCCATCCCTCTTCCCATCCCCATCCCACTCCCTGGGACACTGCCTAAAAGGTTACACCCAATGCCTCTGCCTGGCGATGTTCTGTCTAACCTTTATCATTCCCATAAGTTGCCGCAACCCTACAACTGAAGTTTCATGACCCCATTGGGGTCCCGGCCCCAAGGTTGAAGAACAATGTTCTATGCAAAGGAGAAAAGAACCCTAACATACTTTCTGTATGTGTTACATACTTTCTGTGTAACATACTTTCTGTATGTAACATGTATGTAACATACTTTCTGTATGTAACATGAAAGTGTAACATACTTTCTGTATGTGTTTCTGTATGTGTTACATTTCTGTATGTGTTTCTCAAACTGTGGGTCATGAGCCAATTTCAGATGGGTCCCCATTCACTTCAATATTATGTTTTTAATCTATTAAGACTTGACGATACCATGGTATATGACTGCATATGGGGAAATGTGACAGATCTGTACATTTAACTATATATATATACGTATATATGAACAATGATAGTAAATGGGAATTGGTCCAGGGTAAGTGTGGGTGTGATTGCAGCCTAGGATTGTTAAAAATTTCCCTGCTTGATTATGTCACTTCCGGTCATGACATTACTTCCGGTGGGTCCTGACATTCTCATTCTAAAAAGTGGGTCCCAGTGCTAAATGTGTGAGAACCACTGTTAGGGTTGCTTAGGATTCCCTTGGCTTGCTTTGTTCCTACTCCCCTTTGCCTTCCATATTACATTGCACCCTGATCTGTTTCCTCAATGCTTCTAATTCTGCTTGCACCAGCAAATCTTTCCTTTGGCATTCAGGAGGCCCCTGTTTGCAACAGCATATTGCTTTGGGGCATGTTTGTTCCATGGTGCCTCCTTGGCCACAGCTCCTTTCACATTCTTATCGCATGTTGTGTAAAGAGCAGAACTGTGCAGAGGGTGAGAGTTTTGGCTAGACCCCAGACACACCCCTATCTTGTTCCTGTGAGTCTTTGGATGATGGCTGATTGCCCACAGAACTCAATTGGACTTCATTCTGCATAGACCTGCAAAGGTTTGCACAGTCGAACACACATTTAGCTGATGCTACCATCTAACTGGATTCAAATACTGTACTCAAACCTGTATTTAAAGAACTTAGAAACCACAGCAGTGGAGGATGCAGCAATGGGGCAGAATGCAAGTCCAAAAAAGGGAGGCGTACCCAGAGGGGGACAATGAGGGTAAATGCCCTAGGCACCAGGCTGGGGGGGTATGGCACTGCAACCCACTCCCTCCGCCATTGGTTTTTTTGCACATTGGGCTACACAACCACTGTCAGTACAGTTCTGCACCAGTATGAGGGCCACCCTCTTCTCCTCCCCTTTCTTTAAAGAGGATGGCTTCTGGTGGGAAAACTGCCAGGACCACCACTGGAATTTGAGTTTCATAGGCACCAGCCTGGCCTGCGATAAGGCACACAGAAATGAAATACACTGTACAAGCAATATTGAAATGCAGACACACCCTGAAATCGCCCTCCAGACATTCTTCTCTAAGACCTGTTTTTGCTTGCAGGTGAATGAAGGTAACTGAAGAAATGGTAGGAAGATATTCTTCCCCTACACGTGCAGAGGCCAAAGGTGAAACCTACATAAGCTGCTTTCTGCTCTCACAAGCGACTTTCAGACAAAGTCCAAATTCTCTCCTGGTTATATATTGACTCTAGCCCACCGAACACCCTTTATACTTTCTTTCTTTGTGTTAATAAGCAACAAGATGCATGGTGGTAGCACCTAGAAAAAAAAAATGGGAGAAAGTGCAGAAGGGGTGACATGCATTTCTCAGGCAGGGAGCAAGCTTTGCCCTACATGTTAAGACTTCTGAAAGAAGAATATATGTATATTTCTCACTAAGGTTTCTATCTGAAACATATCTTCACTGAAGGAAATCCTCTTGATTTTTACAGAGCTAGCAAGCACGCAAGCTCAGGATTGCAGACTTTTTGTAATCTCCAGGTCATAATGCCACAACAGGGTTGTGGGTGAGGGTGAGCTAACTATCAGGGTAGGGCACTTGCTCCCTGCCACTTTGAAGTACAAAATACCAGGGCCTCCTAGAGGAATTTTATCAGGGGGTACAAAGTATTTTGGGGGCCTCTTCCCAAAGAGGGAGGGGAGGGGACGAAACAGGGGAGGATGGCAGTGGGGGTGGGTGGAACAGGACAGGGAAGGGGCAAAACAGGATAGTGGGAGGATGGCATCTGCTGGAAAAGTCTCTGGAGCCAAGGTCTTACCCACCCAGTAGACCTGGCATCCAGCTCAGCCCAGCCTCCATCTTTTGTGCCCAGCATGCCTTGTAGGAGGCCAGGTTTGCGCTGGCACAGTGTCAGTAATGGCAGAGGCCATGCAGCAAGGGCTACAGGGATCCAGTGCAGGCAGCAAGTTGGGGTGAGATTGGAAAATGTACAATCTCAGGAAATTTCTGGCCCTCCCTCCATTTCTGGGCCCCCCTTTTGATCCCGGACCAAATACAATCTACACCCTGCACCCCCTACTCGTGGGCCCTGCAAAATATATAAATAAACAGAAGAAAATGCATCGGGAGATCCAAGCATGGATCTCCCACGTCTCATGTGCTGGGGTGGTGCAACTTCAGATGCTGCCCTACACCACCAATGCCTCTGCTGTGGTGTGTTGTAAGGGAGAAAAACACCCCTTACGGTGCTCCTCATGTAATTTTCTGAAACCTGGGCCTTCTGGTTTTATTTAAAGGGACCATGCCAAGGAGCTCCTTTATTCATATGGTCCCTGCAAATAAAACCAGTAATCTTGCACTTCCAGGAAATTGCATGAGAATCATGGTAAGGAGGTGGGTGAGTCTGTGGCCAGTTGGAGGGAGGTGGTAGCAGAGAGAAAGTCACCCCGAATCTACCGCCCTCTGGCTCCCCTTGCAATCCGCCGCTGATGCAAGCGGCCTCAGGTTGCCTCATGGTTGGGCCACCCCTGCTCATGTGGTCTGATCCACTGATGAGGTAAGTCAGATGAAACATTGGGAAGCATTGCTGGGCAATCTCCAGTTCATTGAATTGCAGCTTGATCTGCAGACTTGAGCAGATGTTAAAATGACATCTCCCTGCCCTGAAAAGGTTCCTATTGATTTCTGCATATCAAGGCAGCAACTGTTACCCTGCACATGCCCGATCCCATTTGATCTCGGAAGCTAAGCAGGGTCAGGCCTGGTTAGTACTTGGATGGGAGACCACCTGGGAATACCGGGTGCTGTAGGCTTATACCATAGTCTTTCCAGACTGAAGGTTGGACACCAAGGAGTGATAGACAGGAGCAGGCCAAGAGAGGTCTTTCTTCCTATTCAGCTGCATGTGCAGAAGAAGCATGTCCAAAGTTTTCCCAAACATAGTTACTACAGCCTCAAACCAGCCTTCAGATTAAAATAACCAGCCAGATTATGAGTGTGAAAGCATGGCTTCTCTCCGTGCAATTTCGCTGCAATGGGGGAGTTCTACAATGAGAATTGCTCATTTCTTTTTTTGTTTTAAAGGAAGTGTGGGCAATATAATGTGACTGGGATATTCCTGCAAGATCCAAGAGTAAGTGCCAAATTATATGATCAGTCAATTACATTACATTAATTACATGACTGAAACTCCCAACAGACTTAGCCCCCCGGCCCCCTGAAGTTGTTGCCAAGCAGCTTCAGTAGATGTTAACAGCCACACAGGGAGGGGTGTCTCCTCATCCAAGTCATGGTTCTTAAAAATAGCTCTAGCTGCTCTTCTTCCTCTCTATGGCAATGTCTTAAAAAAAAAAATAACAAGTTTTGATCAGAGATAGCAGCAGAACAAAATAAATTAGTGTACTGTACTGTATATACTATGGTCATCAAAACATCTATGACATTACTTTGGCTCTCTCAAAAGCAATTTTCTTGCTTTAGATACACAATTGTAATAGACCAAAATCAACTGTGTACAGCAGGGAGCTCTGTCCTTTTTCTACTGCCAATAGTTGTTGTTGTAACCTTTATTGGCATATATATATATATATATACATCAAAACAATATACGAATAAAATTCAAAATTTATATAAGATCAGAAGATGGCTCCATAATCCATAAATGCATGTCACACACAGGAAAAATCCAATAGTCAATAGTGCCCCCATTAGCTGATCTCATACAGGGATAAGCTTCCAGTCTCATTTCCTGCGTACTTATGACTGTGGTGACAAAACAAGAGATGTTGATAAGAGTTTCTCCCTTCTCTACTGACAAAAGTGCTTGTAGCACATCTGCCTCTGCCCATCCCCGGAAGCGCACTAGGATGGGCATAAGATGTTTCTGTCGCAGGGTCTTACGCAAGGGACAGAACAAAAGGATATGTTCAACTGACTCCACATGGTTCAGATCACAAAGACAGACCCACATAAGAACATAAGAACAGCCCCACTGGATCAGGCCGTAGGCCCATCTAGTCCAGCTTCCTGTATCTCACAGCGTCCCACCAAATGCCCCAGGGAGCACACCAGATAACAAGAGACTTCATCCTGGTGCCCTTTGTTCTCAATACCCTTCCTAATGATCCCAAGCAGTGGCCTTCTTCACTGCCGCCGCACATTGGGTCGACACTTTCATTGACCTGTCCACCACCACCCCAAGATCTCTCTCCTGATCTGTCACAGACAGCTCAGAACCCATCAGCCTATATCTAAAGTTGACCCACCTTAACCCACCTTGACCCACCTACCTGGGTCCACATGACCCACCTGGCCTTGACCCACCTACCTGGGTCCACATGAACTTGCACAAGCAAAGTAGCTGGCTCAGGTTCACACAGACCCATCAGGGCAGTGGAGGCTTGCCCTGGGGCGAAAGAACAAATGTTCCCTTACCTGGAGGAGACATCTGGGAACCAAAAGTGCCCGGCTGGTCTGGGTAAATTAGCGGGGGATGGGGGGAGTTAGATAGGATTGGGCTATAAATGTAGCTAAATCTTTTCTTCTATGGAAATGAAGCTTTGGGAGGGGTGGAGTGGTGCAGCATAAGAACATAAGAACAGCCCCACTGGATCAGGCCATAGGCCCATCTAGTCCAGCCTCCTGTATCTCACAGCAGCCCACCAAATGCCCCAGGGAGCACACCAGATAACAAGAGACCTGCATCCTGGTGCCCTCCACAGAGGGTACTTAATTGTTTCCCCACCCAACGTTTATCTGCTTCAACTACTTTTCCCAGCCAGGTCCACTCCCAGGAGTTTGAGAACACAAATTTCCTATCACAAACTCTCATTTCAAACCACACAGGGGGAAAAGCAATGAAGGGGGGGGGGGGCAGTGGGTTGCAGCCAGTAGGAAAGAGTCTTCCATTCATCTTCCAAAGCTGCATTGTCTTGGGGTTCAGTTACAGTTATGTACACTTACATGCAACAGAGTAATACCAATAGTCTGATTTGGTATCAGGAAGTTTACATACATGTTTTGAGTGCCTTGAAGCACCAGAGGAGCTAAAGGAAAAGATGTAACTTGTTTGGGAAGAAATTGCTGAGCCGGCAATGCTTATCTTCACACACCCACACAATCCCATTCAGAGATCTCGGTGTTCTGGACGATTCCTTTGGAGGTTTTCTTTCTTTGTCTGGAATCTTAGCCTATTTTATTTTGCAGCGCCATAAAGCTGTAGAAACCCAGAGCTGTCCCTTAGAAATGTAGGTCAGGCACGCTGTACGAGACAAAGAACCTTCTGTATTGGCTCCCCCTGGCAGTCTGTCCTGAATGGGAAGGAGCCAGGCACATGGCAAAATGAAAAAAGGAAAGGAGTGCGGTTTATCATTTCTCTTGGAAAGGCTACAATTATTTTGCATGCTGGCTCTGGAAGGTTTGGGAATGGAGGTCTGTCCTATCAGGGGAAGGGCTGCTTAGATTCCTTGTTCAGCCCAGAGAGGGGCCTTTTCACCTTCAAAGAGATTGCACAGTCAGGTGCACACAAGCCTAGATTTCGACAAAAGAACTGCATTCCCTTCTGGGCACTGCAGGAAACAGGCCAGATTTTCCAAACAGTACTTCCAGCTAGAACTAATTAAGGATCTTTGCCTTTTACTGGAATGCAGAGCAGGAACTCTTTCTGGGTTAAAAAAAAAAAATCCCTCAAGGGGCTGCTATTTGCAGGGTATGAACCATGCCAATAGATGCACCTCTGAAACAATTAGAGCTGCATCTAAGGTGACTACTTGGAGTACATAGCTGAAGGGTACTCTCAAGGTCATCAAGTCCACCCCCCATCTCTGGGTCAGTTATTACACGGGGACAGATTTGAGCAGAAATGGTCACATCTTCATATATTCTTAGCAGTTCTATCCCAGCACCCAAAATGTCTTGAAAAATCTTGAATCCTTGATTCAATGCCAGTTGATATCCATTGCTTCTTGTCCCAATGTTAAATGGCCATGCTGAAAAAATGGAGCCATGTTATCTCAGAATGACCTGATACCGTGGTTAGAAACCAGGATCGGCTCTGCTGAGCAAGCTGCAGCTGGCAGAGGCTTGTGCGGGTCACTATTTGAAGGGTGTCAGTGATGAAGAGTGTGAAGCAAGAGGTAGCTGCAGGGTAAGGGAGGGGTGATGGTAGTTGGCGTAACTGGTGAATTGGCCAGGGGAGTGGTTGGTGCTTCCCTCTGCCAATCTACCACACCTCATTAGCAGGCCAGCCCTGGGTTAAACCATTATTAGAAATATGGCAAACAATGGGGCAGGAAAATTAGTAGCCATCATTACATAATCCTCCTACAGCACAAACTGCTACTCCTTTCCCATGAGATTGTGAGTTCCAACAGTGTTTCTACAGGCAAGCAGCCAGTAGAATGTACACACTGTGAATGAATGGATGGCACAAGTGCCTCCAATCTTTGTACTGTGTGTAGCTCAGCCTCTCATTATTAGGGCTGGTGGATACCATCAGTAGAATCAAAGGATGTTGCCGGACTGGACCACTTCAGGTTGTGGAGTCAGGGATGGGTTCATGGTTGAATACTCCCCTTTCAAAAAAAATGTCCCTGCACCTAGAAAAGGAGCATCTCAGGAGAAAGCTATTGACATGCTTTCTTCCCCTGAACCTCCTGACCTCCCCACCCCAATCTGCCCCAGTCCTTCCCCAAACCACCCCACTGCTGACCTACCTGCACCAGTGGAGGTTCTGTGGCCTGCCACTGCTGGTGATGCTGCCACTGCTCAGCTCCTGAGCTGTCAGTAGCAAGCCACAGAATGACAGAGCAGCTGCAGTGCCAGCAGTCCAGGCTTCACAAAATCTGCCAGTTTAAGGGCAGCATAGGAATGAGTGGTAAGAGAAGTCAGTAGGCTGTCCCTCTGTGATGCCAAACTGCCAACATGTTGCTGCCTTTGCCCCAGGTATTTTACCAACACTTGTATCAGAGATTATCGTAGTCTTCTGAACAGACTACAGCCTCTGCCATGTTCTTGTGGATGTCATATATGCTCCCAAGGAAGTCCTTTGATTATCTGACAAACAGCTCAATCTTTCCCTTGCTGCCCAATGGCGGCAAGACTCCTACAACAGCGCTGATTGCATGCAAGTTCACATGCTGCCGGGAGTGCCGGCAGGAAGACCTACGCCTTCCCACCCATGCCATCACTGAGGTCCCTGCTCACCAGAGCAGGTAAGACATCAGGAGATGCGGGAGGAGGTTGCGGGAGGGCAGAAAGGAGATAGGGAGGGGGCAAAACCGGGAAGGGAGGGGTGTAAAAGGGGTGGGGAGGCAGCAGGAGGGGGAGGATCTGTTTTGGTTGGCCCACGAAAGATCTTACCCCTCTGGCAGAAGCCTCCCTAACCCCTTTCTCTCCTTGGACTTGTTGGTACCCAAACTTGTTGGTGGCAAACTTGCTGGTGCACATCCAAGGAGACACATTACGGGTTGGGGGGGCTTACGTGAGGGTAAGGAAATTTAAATTCCCCTTTCCCTGCTGAAGCCCCCGCCCCCCACAAATGGAATGCAACCTTTGTCTATTTGGCATGGCTGCAATGGTGGGGGGGGGAGAATAAGATTCAGCCTCAAGAGTGGTTACCTGGTTACCAGCTACCTTGGGTCTCTTTGGGGAGAAAGGCGGGGTAAAAATACCATAAGTAAGTAAGTAAGTAGGTTCAGTGTTTGTATTTTCTGTTGTAAGACACAGGACGCTTAATTATGTGTAGCTTTTTTCTTCATGTTTTTTGGTGGGTCTGTATTTCTTCCTCAACAAAGGTAAAGACAGTTCAAGAACTTGATCTTTGATGAAAAAAATACTGGAACAATTAATTTCAAAGCAGGAACTGTGCCAGCACTTAGCCCAAAGCACAAAGCAAGCGAAGAAAAACTCTCTAATGAAGAATGAAGAACCTTAAGGCTGATTTTATTGTTGTATCATCTTAGTGGGGTGTGGCTATGGGGAGTGTCATTACAAGCTCCTGCACTTCAACATTCACTACTACACCACTACTCTCATACACAACTGAGAAAACACAGCTGTCACACGCATACTGGCTTATTACTTTCCAAACACTTGTATTGATTGTTAAGTTACTTGTATTTACAGGAGCAAAGTAAGATCAAACAAGGATGAGCTGCACAGCTAGTGTTGATCACCTGGCCAATCCCGTTTTGCAAATGGAAATGGCGAAATCCAGTGTGCCAATAAACATCTCATCTCCCTGGTAAGTTCATGTCAGGATTTGGAAACACATCAAATGCTCCAGGGCACCAAATGCAGATTTGAATGGAGCCATGGGCATCAGAATGTCTGAGATCCAGAGGTCTTCTCATGGCTGCCTTCCCGGCTTTACCCCACACTGGAGCTCTGCAAGAGCTAGTGTGTCCCATAATTACCCTTCCAATGTTCATTTAACATGTGGAGGGGATAAACAGAACCAAACTGGTTGGCCATGCCCCCTGCATTAATGTGCCTCTCTCTTCTGAGTGTCCACGCATTCAGTGCTTGTCTGAAGATGGAGCACTGAAATGGCCAGCCAGGAGTAGGTCTAGCAGGCAAAAACTTACTTCCTCCTCATGTTCCTATCCCTGTCACATTTCCAGAGGAGCAACAATGGTAGCTGTAAGAACACATCCTGGACTAGAAGGGCTCTGAAAAACATCTGCCCCACCCCACAGCAAAGCCCTTTGTTAACACACATGCTCTGGTGATACATGCATTGTGCATTTACACGTGACCCCAAACATGCCGATCCAGGGATCTTGTAGTCATTGGTCATGATGCACATGCCACACCAATGGTCACCATAAGAATGAAAAGTAATCTGGGGTCCCCTCTGTTCCAAACAACTAAGAAAAATTAATGTACAGTCTATAAACAATGTGATCAGATATCCAAACTGATATGCTGAATAGAAGGAACAGCATATGATTATAATATTGCTGGTAAGTATGTTGCTGTTGGTTACAAACAATTAACTAGGAGAGAAACACTGTTAATTACTGTAAGTGAAAGAGCCAGAAAAATAATGGATAAACATTATTGGATGAAACTTCTCCAGGGAAAACAGATTCTAGGTCAGAGGTAGCACTTAACTGATGGGGAAAGGAAGAGCAGAAAAACCAAGGAGGGGGATAGTACTTTTTCTTGCTGCTAGAGCAGCGTTTCTCAAACTGTGGGTCAGAATTTCAATGGGCATTTTATTTTTAATAGGGCACAATCCTAACCAGGTCTACTCAGAAGTAAGTCCTATTTTGTTCAATGGGGCTTACTCTCAGGAAAGTGTGGTTAGTATTGCAGCCTTAGACTTGATGGGATGTGACTGCATTTGGGGACATGTTACAGATCTGTACTTCGAACAGGCTACGATATATATGCTTTTAACAAAGATAGTCAATGGAACTTACCCCCGGGTAAGTGGGGATAGGATTGTAGCCTTTTGGATATTTGTGGAATTTTTTTTTAAACAGATCAGCAACTGCTTGGGAGGGTTAGGTAGGGTTTGTCTTTATTTTAAATAAATTTTTTAACTTATTGTAAACTTTTAATTTACTTACTTGATTGATTTGATTTTGTCACATGCGGCGTGTTAAAAATTTTCCTGCTTGATGGTCATGACATCACTTCCAAGTTAATGACATCACTTCCAGTGGGACCTGACAGATTGCCATTCTAAAAAGTGGGTCCTGGTGCTAAAACGTTTGACAACCACTGAGCTAGAGAATCATTCAACTTCAAGGAAGAGAAAGACAGAGAGATAAGTTAGCCAAAGCAATCCCCTCACTTACACGCACACACATAGACGTGACTTGTGTCCTTGTGCTTTTGGGGAAGGCATGTCCTCTTTGCATGTCCTCTATGTACCTCCTTGGGTTAGGATCAAAGTCTAGAAAAGAGTTCAGTGAGGACCCACAATTAAAACTTAACTAACAAGGAAAAAATAGTTATTGTTTGATCTACTGCTATCTCCAATCCAAAGAAGCCGGGGGATATACATCACGTTTGGGAAATGGAACTGTCACTTGGTTGAGAGAAGCACCCTAAGTATTTCTAACTCTTATTAAAAACTGGGTGAAAAGCTTACTCACTTGCCCAACCATACTTATAACTGGCACCTGCCTGTTTTTGCAGAAGACCATACAGCTTCAAATGGCCGGGAGAGTGCCAATTTCCATAAGGTCTGCTTCAACAAGGGCAGGTATGAGCCATGAGGCCTGAGAGCCCAATCCTGTCCAATTTTCCGGTGCTGGTGCAGTTTTGCCCAGTGGGGTGTGCAGTGCATCCTGTGGTGGAGGGGCAGCCACCGGGGCCTTCTCAAGGTACCGGAACCTGTGTTCCCTTACCATGGGGCTACACTGTGTATATACCGGACCTGAAAGTTGGATAGGATTGGGCCCTGAGTCCCTGGAATTTGAGGGAGCCCAGAGTTTGCAAGGGCTGAGAAGTTAGCCTGTAGGACTCATATGTCCACCTATTTGGTGACCAGTCAGGTGAAAGTGCGCAAGACCTTATATTCAGTGTTTGACTTTTTTGCCTAGGAACTGTACCCTGCTCTCTCATGGAATGTTAAGACCCTTGAGATAATGGAATACACAAGAACAAATTGAGAACATGCATTTCTGACTCACTGGGGGTCACAGGTGATCCTGGCCCCTGTGCCACCTGGGGCCAGGATTGCAGAATGCTGTCCTCCCCACATAGGAGAGGTGCCCGCCCCCATTTCATCTGGGGGCCTTTTAACCTCACTTCTGGTTTTTAGAAGAAGGCCTTCATTAAGGCCTTCTGAGGGCCTATTTTCAGCTGAAAACAGGAAATGAGGTTTAAAGGCCCTCTAGACAGGGGTCAGGAAAGCATTGGGGGGTGAGGAAGATGACCCCACAGGCATGGCACCCCAGCGTATTTGACCCTCACAGGTACGCCAATGCTGGGGTTGTTTGGCCAATGAATCAGTGTGTAAGATTGGTCAGAGAGACCCTGGACTGTGACATGCATTCACCCTCACATACTGTGGAGCAAGGATGGGCAAACTTTCAACTTTAGGGATCCTGGACCTTTAACAATTGTGTATGAGAGAGAATTTCAGCAAGTGCAGCTTACCAGCTGTGAGATGACAAGCTGCACCTGCTGAAATTTCCTCTTCTGTACAATTGTTCAAGGTCCAGGATCCCTAAAGTTGAAAGTTTGCCGACCCTGCTGTAGAGTGAAGGAAATCTAAAGTGAATCTGGATTTTCGAAGTGCAACTTTTAGGCTACCATTTAGCTCCAAAGAATACAGAGAAGTAGGCGGAAATGATTCTTCACATACATGCATACATATTGTATATGCTTACATCTTGGCTCACATTCTTGCACTTTTGGGGACTGGGCATCCTCTTTCAAAGGCTCTTGTGGAGTATATTGGGTAAAGATCAAAACCTACAACAGACTTACATTAGAACCTGCAATTAAAAAATTCACTAACAAGCTAAAGACAGTTCACCACCACCCTGCAGGGCAAGCATCAACATGAAGTTATTGCTTAATAATTAAAGCATAATTGCTTTAATAATTGCTTTAATAATTTAATAAAGCATAATATTGCTTAAAGAAGCTGGTATTCTGAATCTGTCCTTCTGAGAGGATACATTGTCTGCTTATAAATCTGAATTTGTTATTGTGAACTGCTTTGACAACCATTATGGCTGAAAAGCAGTGCACACATGTGGGAAACAAATAGACCAAAAAGGGTGGGGATAAAAGCACTGGGGAAGAATCTAAAACAGGGGTGCTCAAACTTTCAACTTTAGGGATGCTGGACCTTTAACAAGTGTACAGAAGAGAGAATTTCAGCAGGTGCAGCTTGTCATCTGTGGGATGACAAGTTGCACCTGCTGCAATTCTCGCTTCTATACACTTGTTAAAGGTCCAGCATCCCTAAAGTTGAAAGTCTGAGCACCCCTGATCTAAAAGAAGGGGAAGAAATTCTGCCTTTGAAAGATGTAACTTAGTGGCAAGGGCATTGTATCCACAAGGAAATGGCAAGAAGACCGAATGAAAGATCAGGAAGGTGTCCCAATAAATAAGTAACTTGAGCCCCCATCAACCTCATAATATCTTCAGCATGCTTTGGTGTTTGGTGTTTGGAGAGCATACATGCCAGGTTTCTTGTTTCAATGAGTTTGGCAGCAAAGGGACCGGAAGGCTCTGGAAGGAATGTGTGCCAAAGTTAAATGAGGCTCTCAGAGGGCCTTTGTTTGTCCAAAACTGGAGAATGGACAGGGCTTGGAAGCAGCTGCCCCAGGGAGCAAGAGGTGTGAATAGGCCCGGACAGAAAAGAATGCTCTTTGGGAGTTCAAGACAGGACATGGCCTGGAATGAAACCTCCGGACCATCTATAAAAGATGACACTGGATAAGGGGCGGAAGGACAGCAAAGTTGGGACAAAGGAGGGATTCAGTATTGGTTAAAGTGGAGCAAAATGTGACAAGGGAGAGGGTGTGGTTAAAAAATGGGCTCTAAAAGTGTGACATGCTTTAAGGGTGATCCCACCCATTGTTCTGTTTCTTCTAAAGAAGGAATGTCAGAGACCTGTCCAGCTCCATCACAACCCATTTCCATAGCTGATAACTAAAATCTGAGATAATTGGCCCTCTGCCCTGATTTGAGTCAGGTTCGTTTGAACCCTGCAATGTAGTCCAGCGCTGTTATGTTCTTAGGAACATCTACTGCACCGCCGCCCATCTTTTTGCACAACAGTTACATAGTGCTTACATGTGCTGTAGCTCTTTAGTGTAGTCCCCTGTTACTCCTATATTGCAAAGGCAGGAAGGTGTCTACAACAACAACCCTGCAATGTAGTCCAGTGCTGTTGTGTTCTTAGGAATATCTACTGGGCCGCTGCCCATCTTTTTGCACAACTGTTCAATAGTGCTTTGGAAATCAGATAATTAATTCCCCACAGGTTCCTGGAGGCCTCAAGGTAAGGGAATGTTTGTTGCCTTACCTCAGGGCTGCATTGTGATTGCATTGAAGGAAGGAAAGAAGCTTGAAATCACCAGTTCCTTCTTAAAGTGTCACAGTGTAAGACATTTTTAGCACATTAGGAATACAATCTGAATTCAGGCAAATATTAACATTAACTCTAAGATATGCATGCATGTGTTGCGTTTAATCACAGGTGAAAAACAAGGAACAGAAGGCGGAGACTTAAATCTGTGACTGCCCCTTCACCACAGGATGCAGCACACACCCTGTTGGCACAGCTGCACCAGGGCTGGAAAGCTGGATTGGGTTGGAAGGCTTTTAACACTGCAAAATAAAATAAATAAATAAATGTTTGTTGTTTAAAAGATTTTTATACTGCTTTGCTGATACCCAAATATATGGTTCCCTGTCCCCCAAAGAGCTCACAATCTTCAGTTTGGGACTGTAATCTAAACATCTCTTGTTTGGTCTGATGGTAAAGCAACACCTGTTCACAGGACCTTGTATCTGAGCTATCTAGCATTTCAGGTTTAACTGTTATCTTAATTCGTTTCCATAGGAGCTGGGAACTTGTTTGATTTGATCTTGCAGCACAGATATGGCTAATTTAGTAAGTTTGCAAGTTCCAGTTTGCAGGTCTCCCTTGCAGGGGAGTAATTTTGGCAGAATATTGGCAGATGGGGCAGCAGTTTCCAGCTCCTGGTCCTCAGAAACCTCCGTTCTACAACTTACTTATATTTTCCATTACAGGAAATCTGTATCCTCTCTGTCCTCTGTGTCTTTAGTAGCACAATCCTAACGCTCCTTTGAGCTGGTATAGCCCTACCTGTGCCAGCTCCAAGTGCTGCAAACATGCCATAAAGCATGCTTGTGACTACTCGAGAGCCAGCAGCACTGGTAACTTTGCACAGGGTGGAAGGGTGGAAAGGGCGCAGATCAGCAGATGGGGTGGGATCAGCAGAGCAGACCTTCACCATATCCTAACCCCTCTCCTGACCCACCCAGTGTTAACCAGTCTTCCCAATTTCTTCTGATCCAAGATGGCTTGTGATTTACCCAAGTTAAGGGGAAATAGACCCCCTTACCCCAACAAGACCTCCAGCTGCCTCTTAAACTGCATTGGATGCAGTGCAGGCTATGCAACCTTGTGGCTCCAGCACAGCTTAGGATCGGGCTGCCCATTAGACATCCTCATCATTTGTAGATTTCCAATTAACAAGCCGTCCATAGAATTAAAACACATGCACACACTATTTCCTACTTCAAAACAAAAATGGATTCAGCCTGCATTTGAGTGCTAATTTATGCATAAAAAAGCCATTTTTCTATTTGCTGAATGGTCTCTGGCTCCCATTAAAAGAAATTATAGGGAGTGACTATTCAGAAGGAGGGGCTAAACATAATGCTGTCTCATGCCGATCAATAGCACTGGGTTGGGACTGAAAGGGGACTACTGAACTGCTGATTAACCTTTGCTACACCCTGTGGAATGTTTTATATTTGGATTTAATCCAAACCAGCCTCACGTTAGTGCTGCACGATTTGCAGAATTAATCATGCACTACAATGCTGACCTATCTGAAACCTTCCCTCTCTCAGCCACAATCACAATATGGACATAAAGGACCGTATTGTGCTCATTCCCATTTAGAACTTGCCTTCCCCTAAGGAGATCAGAGTAGCATGTATGGCATATGTGCCCTACTCCCATTTACTATGATAACACTCCTGTAAAGTAGGCTCTGCTGAGAGGAAGTGACTAAGGGCCCAATCCTATCCAATTTTCCAGTGTCGGTGCTGCTATGCCAATGGAGTATGCACTGCTTCCTGCGTTGGGGAGGCAGTCACAGAGGCCTCCTCAAGGTATGGGAATATACTGCACTGTACTATATCCTGCATTGGACCATTAGGGCCCAATCCTATCCAACTTTCCAGCACCAGTGCAACCACTGTGCAGCCCCAAGGTAAGGGAACAAACTATCTTCCCCTATCTTGAGGAGGGCTCCATGAGTACTGCCCCACCTCAGGATATAGTATATGCCCTATCTGCATGGCTGCATCAGCACTGGAAAGTTGAATAGGATTGGGTCGTAACCCAAGATCAACCTGTGAGTTCCAAGGCCCAATGGACAGCTGAACCCAGGTCTTCCTGGACCTAGTCCCATGACACCACACTAAGAACTAATTTTTAAATCACTTTTTCATGTTATTAATTATTAATATATTTGCATATTAATAATTATTACTTCATTATTGTTTTTCATATTATTAATGAATAATTTATATTCTTGCTCCAAGGAGCTCAAGGTGGTGTATGTGGTTCCTGATGTTGTTTACAGTAAGGCCTCTCAAAGGTTTTCACTTTGGTGTCATGAGTATTTATTCATTTATTTATTAATAGTTTACTTATTTATTTATTAAGCTTATTAATACTTGTTAATATTTAAAATGAATATTAATATTACTAATTAATAATATGAAAAGCTAATGAATTAATTAATGAATTATCTAATTGGCTATAATTAATAATATGAAATTAATGGACTAATTATTAATAGTTTCACATTATTAATATTAATAGACTAAAACCTGATTCTGAGCCAAACTAGACAAGATGAGGAGATGCACTCATGCATGTTACTTTTATGACAAATGTATGTATATGATATATTTTGATACATACATACAAATGTATGTATATGATCGTACATGTATATGATTATCATTAAAGTATGTGTCGTATACATATACGATCATATACATATATTCCTATCTACTTTCATTTACAACATAAGATAAATGTGCATTTATCATTAAATGCACATTTATGTGTTGTAAATGACAAGTAGATAGGAATATTTTTGTCTTAGTCCTTAACCTCCCATTCAATTGGAACTCTATGTTCCTAGCTCTTGGAAATTATCAGCCAATCTAGCAATCAATTGGTTTGTCTCTATGGTCCTCTTCCGGGTTAGTCTCAACAGGCCATTCTGTTCTGTTTTGCTCTCTGTGTTTTATTTTTCTCCCTCCGCTGCGTGGGCCGAGGGTATAGAGTTGAAAACTCCTAGAGGGGATGGTTGTGCTCCCATTGAAAGAACCTGTTGGCATTGGAAGCCACAGTTAGCCGGGTTCAAGTTTCAGCAGCTCACTGGAAACAAGTGATGGGGTTGTGATGGGGCAGGGCTTTATCCCAGCTGTGACTGGACTGCCTCTTCCCTACAATTCACATTATTCCTGACTCAGGTCCTGTTGTGGGGGGAACTGTAGAGGGGATGAGACACCAACAAGGGAGTTAGAGTGCATCTTCTCCATCATTGCAGGCTTGGGGCTCAGAGTGGCTTCTGACAACAACCCTGCAGTGTGGTTGGCAACCTTCAGTTTTGAATGACTATGGTATCATGCTCTGAAAGGTGGTTCTGGAACAGCGTCTAGTGTGGCTGAAAAGGCCAATTCGGGAGTGACAATCCCTTCCACACTGGGAGCAAGTGCAGTTTGTCCCTGGTCTGTCTCCCTGGCTATGGGCCTTCCTTCTTTGCCTCTTTGCCTCAGTCTGTTGGCCAAGTGTCTCTTCAAACTGGGAAAGGCCATGCTGCACAGCCTGCCTCCAAGCGGGATGCTCAGAGGCCAGGGTTTCCCACTTGTTGAGGTCCACTCCTAAGGCCTTCAGATCCCTCTTGCAGATGTCCTTGTATTGCAGCTGTGGTCTACCTGTAGGGCGCTTTCCTTGCACAAGTTCTCCATAGAGGAGATCCTTTGGGATCCGGCCATCATCCATTCTCACGACACGACCGAGCCAATGCAGGCGTCTCTGTTTCAGCAGTGCATACATGCTAGGGATTCCAGCATGTTCCAGGACTGTGTTGTTCCAGGACTATACCCTGCAGTGTAGTCCATTGTTATCCCAACGTTGCATATGGAATGGGGCTGATGTTGCGCGAGAGCTTGTGACAGCTTTCTAATACACCCCGCTGCTCACAGTGGAGATGGAGCTGATGGTGGCATATGTCATAAGGATTACATTGCAGGGTTGTTGTTGTATGTAGACAGCTTCCCACCCCTGCGATATAGGAGTGACTACACTGAAGAGCCACAGCACATGTAAGCGCTATGTGACTGTTGTGCAAAAGATGGGTGGTGGTGCAGTAGGTGTTCCTAAGAACATAATAGCACTGGACTATGTTGCAGGGTTGTTGTTGTAGACACCGCTTCCTGCCCTTGCAGTATAACAAGGGACTACACTGCAGAGATGTCATAAGGCTTAAGCATCTCTTGTGACATCTCCGTAGTGTAGTCCCTTGTTGCTCCTATGTTGCAAGGGCAACACCACCCATCTTTTTGCACAACAGTTACATAGTGCTTACATGTGCTGTAACACTTCAGTGTAGTCACTCCAATATTGCAGGGGTGGGAAGCTGTCTACAACAACAACCCGGCAATGTCACCCTAATGACATAAGCCAGCATCAGCTCCACCTCCACCATTAGCAGCAGGGTGAATTATAAAGCTGTCATAAGTGCTCTCTCTCTCTCATCAGCCCCATCCCATGTGCACTGTTGGGATAACAACAGACTGCACTGCAGGGTTGTTGTCATAAGCCAGGGGTGCTCAAACTTTCAACTTTAGGGATGCTGGACCTTTAACAAGTGTACAGAAGAGAGAATTTCAGCAGGTGCAGCTTGTCTTCTGTGGGATGACAAGTTGCACCTGCTGCAATTCTCTCTTCTGTACACTTGTTAAAGGTCCAGCATCCCTAAAGTTGAAAGTTTGAGCACCCCTGTCATAAGCTGTCTGCAATAACAACCTTACAATGTAGTCCAGTGCTATTATGTTCTTAGGAACATCTAATGCACTGCCACCCATCTTTGTGCATAACAGTTACATAGTGCTTACGTGTGCTGTAGCTCTTCAGTGTAGTCCCATTATTCCCACATTGCTGGGTGGAAAGCTGTCTACAACAACAACCTTGCATTGTAGTCCAGTGCTATTATGTTCTTAGGAGCATCTACTGCACTGCTGCCCATCTTTTTGCACAACTGTGAAATAGTGCTTTGGAAATAAGATCAGTGCTTTCGAAAGCAGCCCCCGGGTCATTTTCTTCTAGGGGCTGTTGTGGATTTCTAGCAGGCAGTCTTCCAATACGTGCATGAATAAACCCAGTTTTAAATTCCCCTCTATAAGCCTAACCTCAGATTGCAGTGCAAATCATGTCAGGCTGCAACCCCATCTACACTTTCCTGCAAGTAAGTTCCACAGAATACAACAGGGTTTTAGATGCGCATAGGATTGCACTCTTAGATCCCAATCCTGTGCATGTCTACTCAGGAGTCAATCCCATTGCAGCCAATGGGGATGACTCTCAGGTAAATTGCAGCCTTGGTTCACTTGTTGATTCCATACCTCCCTCAAAAGCACCCCGAAGCGTTCAAAACAAACACTGCATTGCAGTTGCGCGCAGACACGTGTACTGCGACCTGTGAAAGAGCCAGACCAAACCAGGAGTCATCAGTGCAAAGCAGAGACAGTAGGGCAAAGCTCAGAGGCTTGGCGTGGTGCATGCTCTCCACTCTAGTATTTTGCTGTCTAGCGGGACCTGGCACCCATGCACGGAAGTGACTTCAGATGACAGCAGGGAGGACACGTGTGCGGAAGGAGGAGGTCGCAGGGAGGTGCGCGGGATATGGTGGGTAGTCCCGACGGGCGACCGAGGAACTAGGTGAGCGGGGCCCCGCCCCCAGCCCGGGGCAGAAGCCACGCCCATCCCGTGCTTGCCACGCCCCTTGACTCCCAAATGACACATTGTAGAGGGTGGGGAGGGAGGAATTCCTGGTGTGCACAAGAGACCCATGTTTACCACTGAGGTTTTTGAATGGGGTGGCAGAGCTCAGCCCTGGAATGGATGCAGTCAGATGGAAAAGGTTGTCTCTGAGCATGTGCAGAATACATTTTGTGGTCACCAGCCTGGGAGCAAGCCTTTCTGATCACAAGGTGTGGTCTGGATCAGTGTTTCTCAAGGTTCGTCCTCTGCTGTACCACTTTGCATGGTCCACCTATCGGACGTACTGCTGGATGGAGCTCGTGATGATGCCATCACCAATTACCGTACTTCTGGTTTGGGAGGCCAGATGCAATGCGACTGTCAGGGTGGATGAGAGGATTTTTTCTAGCATGGAAAAGCATGCTTTGGAGCTCTGCGCACTAAGCTGAGCCTCCAACCACTTTTCGTTGAGTCATGTTCCTGGTCTCGATGCCAGGTGTCCAGGGGTCCTGTGAGTATCACCAGGCACCACCTCTAGTATCACTAGTGGCACCCGTACCACTGGTTGAGAAACACTGGTCTCGAGAGAACCTCACTTTTTTGGGAGTTAATTGCTGCATGAGTATTAGAACTACAAGGTTCGGTTCCATTTGGGTTCAAAGACATTTTATTGCTGTAAGATAGTCATTTTCAACCTTTTTCATCTCATGGCACACTGAGGAGATGCTAGAATTGTCAAGGCACACCATCAGTTTTTTTACCATTGACAAGGTACACTGCCCTGCCAGCCAGGGGCTCACGTCCCCCATGGCACCACTAATATATGACCCACCCCCAAACTCCCGTGGCACACTTGCAGACAATTTGGGGCACACCAGTGTGCCACGGCACAGTGGTTGAAAATCACTGCTGTAAGGAGTGGCAATTAGTAAAACAGGATGGTAGAGCCCAGAGATATCTGCCAGAGATATGAGCCTTCTATGCACAAAGAAGTCTGGGCTTTTGAATTGGACTACAATCTGCTGGGTCCATTTTCCTCACCATCCTTGCTGTCACGCTGTTGGTAGTAGGATGTGCAATAGTTAGATGTCTCTCTTTTTCCTGGCAGGATCAAAACAGTCCTGTGTTTCTACATTTTTCTAAGTAAATAGTTGCAGAAACAAATTATAGTATTTTCCATGCGAGAGAAATTAGGACTTCAGTGTGGCTGGTTCTCAATTGGATGTTTTTGGTGAGATTCAGATTTAGCCTTATGCATTTTACAGTTGTGTAGTAGTTTTCTGCAGGAAACTGGAATTTGGTTGCCATCCAGGCATCTTGGTCAAGCCATCTAATCACCTGTCTTATTGATGGTTTGCCCTACTACTAGTGTTGGTAGGAATACATAGTTCTGAGCCTTGTAATAGGGCAGGGTATACATTGAAATAATACTGGATTGTACGTCATACATTCAAAGTGGCATCGTGTTTTCAGAGAAGAAGATTTTGAGAGCTCTGTTAGGGTAACATTGTCGGGTGGTTTTCTTAACTTTTTTTTTTTTAATTGCCCTTTGGTAAAGCTTTGTAAGTCACTTGTAGAAAGAATGGCAATCTGGCAAGAGCTCTTTGAGAAAACTCCAGTGTGGCTGCTCCTGCAGTGCATCATGGGAGAAGCAGGGGTCTGCCCAACTTAGCTACAGCTCAAATTTCTCTGGCAAGAAAAGACCTTTCTATTCCTCCATGCCTTGTTTATTTGGTAGTGTGATTGGGTTTATTTTGTTGGCTTATGCTTGTATCTTGCCTTCTGTTTTAATCATATTAGTCCTGATGATTCTTGTTTTATGGTATTCATTGTTTTTTATGATTACACTTGATTACTAGCCACCTGGTCTTATAGAGCATCACGTGTGTGTGTATACAGTACATCATTTTAATAAAGAAATATACGGTTGCATTTCAGGATTCATGCAAGGGAGTTTCTCGCTCGACTGTGATGCACGTTGCCCTTTAGAGGGGTCTGGGACGCTGAACATCCTACCCTGGGCATGGCGGAAGCTGTCCATTACATCCACCTGCAAAACTTTAGCAAGTCCTTACTGGAGACTCTGAACGGGCAGCGCCTGGGCGGACATTTCTGTGATGTGACGGTGCATATCCAGGAGGCCACCCTGCGTGCCCACCGGTGTGTGCTGGCTGCCGGCAGCCCCTTCTTCCATGATAAGTTGCTGTTGGGCTATTCCGAGATCGAGGTGCCCCCTGTGGTGCCCAGCCAGGTAGTGCGACAGCTGGTGGAGTTCATGTACAGTGGCTCTCTTGTGGTCGCCCAGTCTGAGGCTCTGCAGATCCTCACGGCTGCCTCTATCCTCCAGATCAAGACCGTGATTGATGAATGTACCCAGATCATCTCTCAGAGCCGCAGCCCAAAACCTCCCACTGCCCCCCCGCCAGTGCCCCTCGCCCTTCCCAGGGTGCTCCCTGGCAAGTCCCAAGAGCAGCCACCCAAAGAAATCATCAGTGGTGTCTCCCGGCCTGGCGATCTTGACTCGACCCACCTGGAACCTCCCAAGCTGCTCTGCACCTCGGAGGTGCGTTACAAGCTACGTGATTTGCTTTCCTCCCAGCACAGGGAAGTCCGGGCAGCCACCTGCGAGGGGGGCATAAGTGATGGGGAAACGGGGACCCCATACCTGCATCCCACCGAGGCCACACCCAGTTGCCACAGCCGCAAGCAACGCCAGCCAGTGAGGCTTCAGCTGTCAGAAACAATGCCTGTCATCATCAAGGATGAGGAAGAGGGTGGTGGGGAAGGCAGGGAGGGGACGGTGACCGAAAGGGAGGCCAAGCTGAGCTGTTTTGCAGAGTGTGGCACAAGTGGAAACTTCCCTGCGGGCTTCAGCGATGAGGCAGAGGCAAAGGATTCTGGGTGCAACAGTGGGGCCAGCAGGAAGGAGAGCCTTCACCTGGACTATGGTGCCACAGAGGGCCAAGATTTCTTTGGGAACCAGGATATGTTTTCAGAATCCTTCATCCCATCCTGGCAGGGGGAGGAAAGTGGTGAAGAAGCCGTGGCTTCAGCTGCACGAGACCGGGAGAAATTCCACTCGGACTGCAGTTTGGAGGCCTCCAACTTGAGAAGCTTGGCTGGCGAGTTCAAGCCGGACTTGGGCGGTCCCACCTCAGCTTTCCCACCACGCAGCACCAGCAGCAGCGGAGGTCTAAACTTTGTCTCCTCACTGGGCATCCAGCGGGAGCTCAAGGCCGAGGTCAGCGGTGCCAACACGGCCACCAGCACCACGAGCATCTTTCAGTTCCATCTGCCCCAGCCTGGCGGTGTGGCCCAGAGCTTTTACAGCATGCAGCAGCAGCAGCAGCCACAGCAACAGGAAGCTGGCTCCAGCAGCATGGTGCAAATGAGCCCCAACGCCCTGGTGACAGGCAGCCTGCATGGCGGGGAGCAGCTGAGCCAACAGCCTGGTCCTTCCCGCTGCTCTGAGCCCTCCTACCAGTGCAGCCATTGCCAGAAAACATTCAGCTCCCGCAAAAACTACACCAAGCACATGTTCATCCACTCTGGTAATGGCTGCTCTGAGGTGGACATTTCCGGGAGGGGTTTGGGGGTGGAGGTTAGGGTTTTGCACTTTTTTATGTGAAAAAACTGATTCAGGAGCATGTTCTGGTAAATATTTCATTACCCAGCGTGTAATTAGTCTGTAGAAGACCTTGCCACAGGATGTGGTGATGGCATCTGGCCTGGATGCCTTTAGAAAGGGATTGGACAGACTCCTGGAAGTGAAGTCCATCACAGGTTACAAGCCATGATGGGTGAGGACAACCTCCTGGTTTTAGGCTACCTCGGAATGCCAGATACAAGGGAGTGGCAACAGAATTCAGGTCTCTGATTGTCTTATGTGCTCCCTGAGGCATCTGGTAGGCCACTGTGAGGTATAAGAAAGATGGACTAGATGGGTCTTTGGCCTAATCCAGCGGGGCTCCTTTTATGTTGTTTTCCTGCATATGGAAACATGCTAGTCAGCGAGAACGTGCTCTGGAGGCGGGCTTTTTGCTTTTAGAAAAAGGCAAAAGCCCAGCAACCCAGAAGTGTTGGTTATTCTGGGCAGTGTTCTGCAACCCACTAGAAACCGAGTCATGACCCACTTGTGGGTCATAACCCACGGTTTGAGAAATGTGCTATAAACCTTTAATTTTCCACGTTATAGGATTAACCTTTCATACAAGGATATCAAGACCTATCCACACTCATACACAGAGTGCAAATCCATGAATTGCTGACTTGCAGCCCTTGAGTTTTTTGATTTAGCCACAGATATCAGTACAGGCAGTGGTGCCCAAACTTAGCACTGTCACAGAACCCTTCTTTCCCAGCATCCTGTTGCAGCAGCGCCACCATATTGGATCTCGCAAGAATAGCACGAGATCCTGCACGATCCAAGCTGACGGTGCCAGGAAGAAGAGGCTACTGGGGATATGCCGTGGCACCCCTGTAAGTTCACCACAGCACCTGAGGGTGCCGTGGCACATGTTTTGGGAACCACTGCTGTGTGGGGAGCTCAAAGAATGGATGTCCTTTAAATCCAGGCTGTAGGGAAGGTTCTCCTTGGAGCCTGGAATTCCATGTTCATTCTAACTGGCTGTGTCTTCTTTCCCTTTGACAGGCGAGAAGCCCCATCAGTGCAGTATCTGCTGGCGCTCTTTCTCACTGCGGGACTACCTTCTCAAGCATATGGTAACCCACACAGGGGTGCGCGCCTTCCAGTGCTCCATCTGCTGCAAGCGCTTCACCCAGAAGAGCTCCCTCAATGTACACATGCGCACCCACCGCCCCGAGCGCTTCCAGTGCTGCATCTGTAACAAGTACTTCTCCCACCGCACCCTACTGGAGCGCCACATGACCACCCACACTGCCTGGAAAAGCAGGCAGCCTGACACGCCGGGTGCCATTGCGGCCACTGCCTCGGCCGCCGACTGGAAGGAGAAGCCCAACGTCACCGCTGCCGTTTCTGCCACTGAGGGAGCCATCGTCACTGCCACGGCGTGGAAAGCGGGAGAGCCATCTGCTGAGGGGGCCATCACAGCATGGAAAGCAGGAGATCCGGCTCCAGGGGAAGGCAGCATCGTGGCCTGGAAGGGGGAGGCCCCTGGAGAAGGGCCTGTTACATCCTGGAAAGGAGACCCAGCTTCAGAGGCATCCATACAGACTCATACCTCCTAAGAGAGTTCTGTTTGCCACTTTCGGAAGGGCTCTTGCCCAGCCCTCAGCATGCCCCAGAGAGGTGGCACTGAGCTGTTTCTCTTGAGCCATTTAATTTGGAAAAGCTGAGAAGGGGGATATTGCTCAATGGTAGAGCATGTTTTTTACATGTAGAAGGCCCCATAATCAATTCCTGGCATCTCCGGCTAGCTTTGGGGAAGAAGACTCCTACCTGAAGCCCTGGGGGGGCCATTGCTGGTGAGTGTAGACAAATGCTGAACAGGATGGACCAGTGGTCTGACTTGACCTATGACAGCTCCAAAGTTGCCCACTCCAGCATCCTACAAACTGGAAAGCTATTCACATGGAACCGAGACTTCTCCTTTCAGGCCACTGTGATTGGCAGTAGATTCTCAACTGGATGAGGGAGATGACACTACTTCCATGAGCAGTTGGAGGATGTGGCTAGGGACATGACGCCCTTTAGAACTCTGCCCTGAATGGTAATCCTGGCCTGTCTGTGTTAAAGCCCTAGCTTTGCATGCTGAAGAAAGTAGATCCAGGAAACCCCAACATCTCCATTTAAAAGAATTCTGAGTAGCAGGGCTGGGAAAGACCTTTGCCCAAGGCATTGTAGAGCTGCTGCTGCTCAAGAGTAGACAATATGGAGTTTGATTGACCAGCGATTTGACCTGGTATAAGGCAACTTCTTATGTCCATAAGGAGCCATTAGAACTATGTAGAACCTCCATGTTCAGAGGCAGTAGGCCGTGGAATATTGAGGGGGGGCTGACAGCAGGAGACAGTTGCTGCCTTCTTGGCCTGTTGATGGGCTTCCCAAGAGCATCTGGGTGGCTGCTGTGGGGAACAGGATGTGGACGAAATGGGCTTCATATGGGTCTGATCCAGCCAGGCAGCTCTTACAATGGAACTGCAATAGCAGATAGAGCATGTGAAATTCCATGGCTGTTCTAAGCTTTCAGGCTGAAGCTACCATCTGTTGGAGTGTTTAGGATGAGACTATCTCGAATCAGATGCTTCATTGTACTTTGGTTAAAGCGAGCAGTTGTGGGTGAGTTGTGGGTGTGTGCAATGCTTATAGTCATGCTGTTTTTGCCCTGCATTTCTAAAAGTATTCAGATTTCAGGGATGTTTTTTGTTCTATTCCAGTCAAGTAATAGATAGGTAATAGACTGGAAGTCCACTCAAGTAATAGACTTCCTGTCCCTGTTTTCCCCTTTCCCATGGGAAAAGCAGTGTGAGTGTGTACATGGTTATGCCACCAAAGTATAGCACTTCCACTGCGATTCTTGGATCAAGGCCTCGTTCAGTGACCAAAGAGCCTGTGTCATTTCCTACAAGGGGCACAATTCTTCCGACTGATTGGCGAAGTGCACACTCGATATTTGTGTCGCTGGAAGCCAGTGACGGTTGGATCCTGCCAGGTGCATTCCTTGCTGTTCTTTGTCTTTCCTCATTGGGGAGCACTTACCGTGACCACAGTACATTCCCAAGGGAGAAACCGGTGTGGTTTTGGCTGCCGCAGAACCTAATGGACAGTATAGCTCCTCAGTGCGGTTAAAACATCCTTTGGTCTTTCCAGACATTTGTCAGAAAATAAGAATAAAATGTTTAATGTGCTTATTTTCTGCTCAGCTTCCCAGAGAACTTTTCTATACCAGGTATCGGTTGGAACATGTATGGCTTGTTGAAGAATGTTGGAAATGAGTTAAGTAGACATTCAGAGTTGGAAAGATACCAGAAGGCAATCTAGTCCAGCACCCACTGCAGTAAATCAGGGCTATGCACCCACCAGCTCCCACAAGTATGCACATCAACCCAAATGTGCTGCGTTGTTTAACTTATGGCATTCCCAGTCACCTGATACAGTGATGCCAGCTGAGTTTGTTTGCTTTTAAAGGCAATCTGACAAGTATCTGGAGGATCATCCTTATCAATGACTATTAGTCAGTACTGCTAAATCTTACACTGGCAGGATATCTGAGCCCTAGACATTGGGGCCAAATAACAGGGGGAGGCCATCCTTTCCACATTTTGCTTGGGAGTTGCATCTGGTTAGCCACTCTTGGAAACAAAATTCTGTACTAGTCATTGTTGAATCTTTGGTTTGGTCCGGCAAGGCAATTGTTACATTCGTAATCTATGCAAACCAGGCTACAAGAAATCAAGTGTCCCATTCAGTACAGTGGGCCCGCCTTATCCACGGGCTCCATATCCACGGATTTAATCAACCGCGGATTGAAAATTTTGAAGTTTGAAAAAATCTTGATTGAAAAGATTGAAAGTTTTAAAAAATCAATTCACATGCTCTGCGGTAGCCTCATTTGCCTTGTGCCTGCCCATTTATGCACGTTTAGGCAATTTATGTATGTTTTAGGCCAGGGGTGCCCAAACCCTGGCTTGGGGGCCACTTGCGCCCCTTGGGAGCTCCCAATCCGGCCCACGGGGAGCCCCCAGTCTCCAATGAGGGCCTGGCCCTCCAGAGACTTGCTGGAGTCTGTGCTGGCCTGACGTAACTGCTCTCAGCATGAGGACGACTGTTCGACCTCTCACCTGAGCTGTGGGATGAGGGCTCCCTCCACTACTTGCTGTTTCACGTCTGTGATGCAGCAGTGGCAGCGAAGGAAAGGCTGGCCTTGCTTTGTGCAAGGCCTTTTATAGGCCTTGAGCTATTGCAAGACCTTCATTCATTCATATAAGTTACATCTCTAATAAATTCATTTATGTAAATTTATTCAAATTTTAAATGTGAATTAATTTTTTCCCCCTGGCCCCCAACCCACTGTCAGAGAGATGATGGCCCTTCTGCCAAAATGTTTGGACACCCCTGCTTTAGGCAATTCATGAAATTTGCACAAATATATGCAATTTCTGCAAATGTACATCTTTTGTCAGCATGATTTCTGCAGACTTGAACATCCGTGGATTTTGGTATCCACAAGGGGTTCTGGAAACAAACCCCCACAGATCTGGAGGGCCCATTGTAAATCACTTCAGAACATGCGTTTTTTTGGCAGTACAAGCAGTATTAATTATTCACTGCATGTATTGCAACACTGCATGTATTGCCTCCGACGCATCCTCGGCATCACCTGGCAGGACAAAGTTCCAAACAACACAGTCCTGGAACGTGCTGGAATCCCTAGCATGTATTCACTGCTGAAACAGAGACGCCTGCGTTGGCTTGGTCATGTCGTGAGAATGGATGATAGCCGGATCCCAAAGAATCTCCTCTATGGAGAACTCGTGCAAGGAAAGCGCCCTACAGGTAGACCACAGCTGCGATACAAGGACATCTGCAAGAGGGATCTGAAGGCCTTAGGGATGGACCTCAACAAGTGGGAAACCCTGGCCTCTGAGCGGCCCGCTTGGAGGCAGGCTGTGCAGCATGGCCTTTCCCAGTTTGAAGAGACACTTTGCCAACAGTCTGAGGCAAAGAGGCAAAGAGGGAAGGCCCATAGCCAGGGAGACAGACCAGCGACAGACTGCACTTGCTCCCGGTGTGGAAGGGATTGTCACTCCCGGATTGGCCTTTTCAGCCACACTAGACGCTGTGTCAGAACCACCTTTCAGAGCGCGATACCATAGTCTTTCAAGACTGAAGGTTGCCAATACTCATACTCAGTATTGCAACACGCTGCCTCTTCAAGATTAGAGTCCTCGGTTGCTTGGCCTAACAGAGGTGCCTGTTCCTTTAATAATGCCGCGACTGGGAGAGGTTTCATAGATGTAATGCTTTCTGCCATTGCAGCTCCATGGTGATGCCTTTTATTGCGCTTAAGTAGCTGGTTAATGGACTGAGCAAAATGGTTAAGATCTCCATCAATATCTTCCTTGGTGAGAACGGAAGCTGGATCTTTTAGTGCAATGTGTGTGCTTGCTTAGTTCAGGGCTAAGTGATGCATTTAGCTGGTAATCTCCATTTGTTGTATCTCTTCTGTTTACCAGAAGGCTTCTCTGCCTGGCAATAATTGCCATAGCACGGTTGTCTTGACGAGCTTAATGATCATCTACCCCATAATTTGAAAGCCTCTGAAAAATACTGCCTGCCTATATTAAGCTTAAAATAATTGCTAGCTGAATGCCCCCATGGGCATAGATTGGCCACTTTCGGTTGGAGACCTTTTGCGGTTCTACAGTTTAGTCCTTGCAACAAGGAAATCGGTTGCATTGGCTCAGCTTCCATTGAGAGCTGACCCACCAGGCCTTCAACTGCCTGCTTCTAACACGGCAAAACACCACCTGTGCTTAGAAAGAACAGAGCATGAGGAGGAGGAGATTGGCAAAACAGTCTCTTGACGTGCCAGCCAGCTCTCCAGTCTCTGGGGATGCACCTGGAAGAGTATAACTGTTCTCAAAAAGTAGAAACTTTTAATAGCACTCAACTTGGGTTAATTACTCAGCCGTCTCTCAAGAGGGAGGTGGGAAGGAGGAGCTGAAAGTGCTCCCTTGGAGTTTATTTGTGCTCCGGCCTGAGAAATGTCTGGAGACTCCTTTTTAATCAATCCCTGAGCGAGTTGCTACAATTAGTGCTTGCTACGTTCAGTTCTCCAGCTGCCTGTTCACCTCTGGAGAGAACTTACTGCTGAGGGAAAGAAGCTGGTACCAGAACAATTAAGTACATTCAAAGCATCAAGATTCCATCTTGTGGTAGGCACGAACCAAGCGGGTAGCTCTACCAGTGCCCAGGTACACTATGAACAGCACATTCACGGGCAAGACAATGCAATGGGGGGGACTATAAGAAACCTAAGATTGTTGGACATGATGGTTCCCAGGGCTGGCCCATTCATGAGACCAACTGAGGCTGTCACTTAGGATAGATTAGTTTGGGGAGACAGACTTCATCAATATGCAAAACTTCCCAAATTTAAAGAGAAAAAGGGGGTGGAGCAGACAAGGAAGTGTACAGAAGAGGAGCGTGGCGGGCTAGAGCATTGGATGGAGACGCTGTAACCCACTGCTCATCTCCATGCTTTCCCATTCACTCCATTTTCCTCTTATATTTCAAATCCAGGGGGTAGAGGAACTAGTGGTGCTGGTGGATGCATGGTCAGGTGAAGGGAGGACACATTTGGTGCAATGTCTCAGGCAACAGGAGGCCTTGGGCTGGTCCTGATCCAAACGCTACTGGATCATCTTATAACTAAGTAGCATCTGAGTGGAGCTTTGGAGTGTTGAAAGTTCTTTGCATTCACTCTCAGTCATCCTTACAGAATCCCTTACATTGGTCAGCACTGCAGTCTTCATATTGTAGAGAGAGGAGCCAAGGTTGATCATGGCTTATCCAACACTATCACATGACTACTTTGAGCATTGAACTGGAGTCACTGTAATTCACAGCTGGGTCTCGGCCGTTGCAACACACTAGCTAATGACTGTAATTATAGCACAAGTGCTCCATGAGCAACCAAATAATTACTCTTATTGCAAGGATAGTGATAGTGTCAAAGTTGTTATGACAATGTGCGCATCTAATCCAGAGCAAGAAAACAGCACTATATTAGCAGTCAATTACCAGCTCTGGTATTCCCTTGGCTACAAAGTGGTGGCCACTCTTTTAGATGGCTTTAACCCATTTCTGCCCGACCACAGGTGTACACATTTGGTGCCTGTTGCATATATGCCACATTGGGCAGAAATGGCTTAAACCAATGCATAGAGCTTTTGCAATGCATCAAACTTTTAGCACCGGGACTCACTTTTTAGAATGGGAATCTGTCAGGACCCATTGGAAGTGACGTCATGACTGGAAGTTACATCATCAAGCAGGAAATGTTTTTAACAATCCTAGGCTGCAATCTTACCCACACTTTCCCAGGAGTAAGAACCATTTATTATCATTGTTGAAAGCATAAACAGAGTAAAAGTACAGATCTGTAACATTTCCCCTGTGCAGTCATGCAATGGTAGCATCAAGTCTAATATATTAAAAATAAAATATTGAAATGAATGGTGACCCACCTGAAATCAGCTTGCAACCAACCTAGTGGATCCTGACCCACGGTTTGAGAAACACTGGCATAGATGATGACTCATCAGCCCAGAATAACAGTTTTCTTCTTATACATTTTAGGTTGCATATAATTTCAAATAGGTACCCCAGATGCACCTACTGCCCTGACCCCAGGTCAGAGTTTGTGTGAACTCTGAAGCATTGAATTCTGTTCCCTCTGAAACATCGGGAGCTCTGTTCCCATTGAAACATAGCTCATTCAAAGGACACCACCACTGTGATCCTATATACACTTATCTGTAAGTCCTGTTAAACTCAGTGGGGCTTATTTCTGAGTAGCTATGCATAGGATTGCACTGATAGTAGAATAGATCCGAGATTCATAATTAAGAATGCCTCCTTCCAGTTCTATATGCTTACTCATTTTGCTCAACCTAAAACTCTCAGCATCCACAATTCATTGCTCAGGGAAACATTTTAATAACAGGAATGACATTCAATCACACATTTTATCATCATCACCATCATCAACAACAACAACAATAATTAATTAACAACAATATTAATTTCAATAGACTGCTTTTCAACAAAAAGTAGTTCTCAAAGTGGTTTACGTAGCAAAACAAATGAATACATGGCTCCCTTTATCCCAAGGGCTCACAGTCTAAAAAGATGGAGAAGAGACCCCAGCAATAGCCAGTGGAAAAGACACCATCCTGGGGTGAAAAGGTACAGTTGCTTTTCCTCCCCAGCTAAATATAAGAGGACACCACTTTAAAAGATGCCTCTTTGCCCAATCAGCGGGGGGGGGGGGTGAATGGAGTTTTAATATCTGGGTTTAAAGATTAAAAATTTATCCAAGACCATGTCCATTATAATTAAAACTTCCTCCTAAAAGGGGGTTATGATTGGGCAGCTCCACATTGGAGGGGTCCAGACACAGAACCACACTAACCAGCATTTGGCATGCATGAGACATCATACATTTAGCATGGAGCCTGCCAAGAGTCCAGTACGCTCATTAGCTTTCATGCAATGAGCTGTACCTTCAAGCCTACTGAGGAATACTGGATAACTCCTGCCTGTTATTCTTTCAGCCAAAATGGGCACTCTGATGCCTCATTTCCAGCATTTTGCATATAAGACATGCCTGCTGTGCCTCAGCCTGCTAGCTGTGTGTATAAAAATTGTATCAGCTTGGGTAGATCTTTTTCCCTGAGCAAGTCTGATAACAGGGGTGCAGGATGCAGAGGAACTCCGAGGTTGCCCAAGCATTGGCCTGTAAAGATTTGTCAGCAGATGTAAAAGCTGCATATGCTGACACTGCATTTTCTCAGGAAACTGGTGACCTACTTGCAGGAATGGCAAAAAGTCCCCATTTTGATCCAGTAGTTGCGGGGTTTTTTTACGTGAACAAAACAATAAAAAAGAGCATTGCATGGATACATTGCATGGATAATTATGAGTTACATACTAAGAAAACAAAGAAAAAATTGAAGGGAAAAAAAAGTATATACACAACCAAAGTTAATTTGCATGTTAACATACTTCATGCGGCTTATGTTATTATATCAAGAAATGGCCTCCAGATCTCCTCAAATGTGTCCATGAGCAATTGGTGCTGATGTGCCATTTGCTCGAACACTGATAAGTGCAAAATATCTTTCATTCACTGGGCGTATGTAGGTGGGCATCCTTCCTTCCAATGAAGTAATGTAAGTCTTTGCTACTGTGAGGGCACAAAGACTCTATTTCAATTGTTCAGGTGTAAGTCTCCAAATGGCAGGTAAATAGTTGAGAATTACATATATATCCATAAAAATCAAAGGTTGATGTAGCACAGTCTTTATACTATTAATTATTTCATCCCAAAAGCTTATAATAACAGGACATGACCACAACATATATGTAAGTGTTGCATTCAAACTCAAACATCACCGACATCTACATTCATTGCTAAATCCTTTTAAATATAACCTCTGTGGTATCCAGTATATTCTGAAAAGTATTTTTTTTTTTGCTGTATTAGGCATAATCTAAGATCCACAGATATTGTGGGTATCTTCTTAAGTGCCACATCCCATTGCTCACCCAGGATAGAACATTCCAGTCCAGAATTCCATTTAGTTTGGAGTAAATGTGCATCAGACTTAGTACCTGCTGCCGTAAACGTCAAGTTTGGTTCAGGCGCTGCATGCTACTAGGCCTAAACTGTACATATTCATGACACCTGCCATTAGATATTTATAAACAAATATTACTGGCTTCTTCTTATCAACCAATTGTATAAGTATGTCAAGAAGTGGAGGGGGTTTGTAGAGCGGATAGTGTCGAGGGACCAAATTTAGAAATTAACAAGTGCTGCAACTGTAAATATTGCCAACTAGCGAACTTTGGAAGGTCATACTGTTCACTAAGTCTATCAAATGAGAAAAATTCCTGGTCCAGATCAATAAGTTGATCTAATGTAAAAACTGCCTTGTTGGACCAGCTTCTCCATAAAGATTCCATATTAATCTTTAAAATTGGATTCATCCATAATGTTAATCAACAGTGGGAATAGGGATTAAATCAAACTTCCTTGCCATCATTTTCCAAATATACCTGGCTGAGTTTACTGTCGGGGCACTTGTCGATTTTTAACATGTTTAGACCCTAATTCTATCCATTAACACAAGTGATTTTCAACCTTTTTCCTCTCACTGCACACTGACAAAGTGCTAAAATTGTCAAGGCACACCATCAGTTTTTTGACCATTGACAAGGCACACCATGCTGCTGGTAGGGGGCTCAATTGCCCTACTAATAAAGGGCCCTCCCCAAACTCCTACAGCACACCTGCAGACCAACCATGGCACACCAGTGTGCCATGGCACAGTGGTTGAAAATTGCTGATTTACACAATGGGGCTAACAGACATTTCTAGCCCAAAACATGATGGTATCTCACTTTGCTGGTTGTCCCACCTATTGCTAAAAGTTAGTAGGTATGCAAAATGCTAGAGACTAAGGTCGGGAAATCCAAATCCTTCCTCCTTGTATGACAATTGCATCCGTTTTAAGGATATCTTTGGTGTTGTAGAGCCCCATAAAAACTTCTGATTCAGTAGTTGATCTAGATGCACTCTCTGCTGGAGCTTGGGACAGATGAGGGAATTGCCATTGGAATATGAGAAATCGCAGAAATGCCACCAGTGGTACTTGAGATTGTGTCCAGTGGAACCCGTGAGACCCCCAGACCCCTGCCCTCTGGCAGTGAGACCAGTAATGCAACGTGACAAGCAGCAGTAGGAGGCTTGGCTTAAGAACATAAGAAGAGTCCCTCTGGATCAGGCCAAAGGCCCATCTAGTCCAGCTTCCTGTATCTCACTGTGGCCCACCAGTGGCTTAGCAGGCAGAGCTCCAGCATGTACTTTTCATGTATTCAAGAAAGCCCTCCTGTCTGCCCTGAGCCTTTTACCAGTGTTTCTTGCATTGCATCTGGTCTCCCAATCTGGAAGTAACGGGCAATGACATAATCACCAGTTAGTTCTGGTGGTACTTCCTAGATGCTTCTCCCAGTGTGAAGCCCAGAAAGAGAGCGACAAGGTACAGGGTGAGGTGAAGATAGCCAAGAAGAGGCTCAGCAGATCACGTGGGTGGCCAAACCACCTGAGCAGGTCTGGAGAAAGCTGCGATAGGGTGGAGTGGCATGTTTAAGATTTTTTCTAGAAAATGTGGCATGTGGCATGCTTCGGGTTGGCTACCCCAGGCCTAGGATAATAAACCACACCCAACAATGCCAGTGACATGGCAGTAGGTACAGTATGACCATGAATCCTTCCATCTTTCTGGCACTATCCATTGCACTGTGGCTAATCTAGTTGGTTATATACAGTAAGTTCTCCCTTAAAGTTGTTGATAGATTCTTGGCAATTGCAGTTGTAAGTGAAATGACTTATAACGAAACCAACTGTTGGCTAATTCATACATGTAAACAAGAGTTACATTTCCACAGCATGCTTCTGCTCACAAAAAAAAAAATCACCAATCTTTCAAATCAAGACCCCAAACACTTCTAACATGAAACACTGAAATAAATGTGAGCTTTCTGGGGCGGAGAAAACCCATGCAGCTATGGGGAGAATGTGCAAACTCCACAAAGCCAGTGGCCCTGATCAGGAATTGAATTTTTTTCCTCATCAACTTTCAGACAAAATGACGTAAAAAAAATACTTTCACTTTAAGTGAGGACTTGAGGTATCAGGAAATCGAAATGTGGTGCATGTGTGTCTCATTCTTCCACTGGAAATTACTGGGGGGGGGGGTCTAGGACAAGCCAGAGATTCTCCTCCACTTAGGACACATGGATGACCACCACATTGTAAGCAGAAGATAACTGGACAGTGAAGTCAGATTCCAGTCTTGAGCCATATGCTGAGCTTCACTGAAGACTTTTTGGCATTCACGACATCCCTGGAAAAATCCAGAAGGAGCATCACACGACATGGAGGCTCTGAATTCTACACCAACCCTCGGGTTGTCATAGAACTGAGTAGCCCCATTGTGGGGCTACTTACTATACCCGGGAAGGGGACAAAAGTCCCCTTCTCCCAATCAGGCAGTGGCGACTGCCTGGGGCATGCTGGATGCAAGGGGCAGCCATTTTCAAGATTGGGTTGCTCGGCTGCAATCCTATACACACTTTCCTGGGAGTGAGCCCAACGGAACACAGTGAGACTTTACTTCTAAGCAGACATGCGTAGGATTGTGCTATAAGCAGCAAATCCAAGCATCCAGTTAAGCCAGCCATTTTTAACCACTGTGCTGTGGCACATTAGTGTGCTGCAAGTAGTCCACAGGTGTGCCACAGGAATTTGGGGGAAGGTCATTTATTAGTAGGGCCAATAGGGATTGTAGGCCCCCACTGGCAGCACGGTGTGCCTTGTCAATTGTCAAAAACCTGATGGTGTGCCTTGACAATTTTAGTGCCTTGTCAGTGTGCCATTAGATGAAAAAGGTTGAAAATCACCAAGTTAAGCTATCACAAACCCAACACCCACAACCACCTACTTAACCCACCTGGCCACCTAAAATTCTTCCAAAATTAAGTGTTTAACCCTCACCCAAACATCCCTAAAGAGGGAGGAATTATTAAATCAAATGGGCGGTAATTCCAAAACGGTTCACTGTTATCGAGTTCAGGGCTTTCCAAACTAATGTAGCGGACCACTAATTTTGTGTTTCCAATGTGCCAGAGACTGATATCATATCTGTGCCCTATGATTACAATGGTTTCTTCTTTTTCTGGAAACTGGCCATAGAATGGCAGCTGATGGCTTGTGTACCCGCAGCAGTCCATGGACCACTTTGAGTGGCACTGATCTAGTTAAATCCTGATCCACAAATGTTGTGCTATGTTGTATGTGTGCTTTTTATCTGTCTGCGGCTGTGTACATGAACGCTCTAGTTCAGTGTTTCTCAACCAGTGGTATGGGTACTTGAGGTAGTGTCTGGTGGTTCTTGCAGGACCACTGGACACCTGCCACCCAGCAGTGAGACTAGGAACATGATGCAACAAACAGCGGTAGGAGGCACAGCTCACTGAGCAGAGCTCCAAAGCGTGCTTTTCCAAGCTTGAAAAAGCCTTCCTGTCCACTCTGGGCCTCTTACTGGTGTTTGTTGCATCCCTTCAGGCCTCCCAACCCAGAAGTATCCGGTGATGATGTCATCACCAGGTACTTCTGGTGGTACTTCGAATAGGTGGACCATGCAAAGTGCTATGGCAGAGGACAAACCTTGAGAAACATTGCTCTGGTTAGTACTTGTTCACAGTATGTTCAGCTAAAGTACAAAGAGATAATTGACATTCTTGGCATTTAGAGTGGAGTAAAAGATTCAGGAGAAAGAACAAGGGCTTGAAGACCTCTTATTGAGGGCCCAAAGAACTTGGAAAGGTCCACATCTGACCCCTAAGGCCTTGTGTTCATAGGTTTTGTGTGGTTGCAAAAGTGGAGCAGCTTTCCTAGGGGTCACCCAGGAAGCAGGGGGTCCTTGTAGAGCAGTATGCCCAGGGTCTCCTGAAATCTGGAGCTTGTCCCAACGCAGTCCAACATGATGATGAAAAGGTGGCTACAACCCCCAGAGTGCCACTTTGGTTCAAGATGAAAATAAGAGAGTATCGTATTGCCATGGGAGCAAACAGGCATCTCAAAATCCTGCCCACAAATTACCAGGGCCAATCATAGGGCAAGAGGAAAAAACGTTAAACATTAACACAGCAGTTTCTGCTAGATCAAGCCAAAGGCCCATCTAGTCCAGTTTCCAGTATCTCACACAAGCCTCAGGGGACACTCAGGATACCTGCATCCTGTTGCCACTCCCTTGCATCTGGCATTCTGAGGTAGCCTACTTCTAAGATCAGGAGATTGCATATACCAACCATGGCTTGTAACCTGTGATGGACTTTTCCTCCCAAAATCTGTCCAATCCCCTTTTAAAGGTATCTAGGCCAGGTGGCATCCCCACATCCTGTGGCAAGGAGTGCCACAGATTATTTACCAGTTATTTCCAGTTTCCCTTTGAAATTGTAATGGAGTTTTAAACATTTACATCAGCTTGAGCATCTCTGCGCTGAGAGGCAACTCACAAATCCTATGCGTAAATAGCAAAATCAATAAATGCCATTTGTGGGGTGGGTGGCAGTACAGTACAAAATGAGGGGCAGCTGACTACTCCCCACCATCTCTCCAGTTCTGTGCTCTGTTTGCATTGTCTCACATACTCAGAAGAGAACCAGAAATGACACTATAGCAGCCATTTTCAACCACTGTGCTGTGGCACACTGGTATGCTGTGAATGGTCCCCAGGTGTGCCATGGGAATTTGGGAGAGTAAATGCCATGGGAATTTGGGAGAGTAAATGTAAATTTACTTACATTTATTAGTAAGGCCATTGGGGGATGTGACGGCACAGTGTGCCTTTTCAATTGTCAAAAAACTGAAGGTATGCCTTGACCATTTTAGTGCCTTGCCAGTGTGCCGTGAGATGAAAAAGGTTGAAAATGGTTGCACTAGAGCGTCACTGAGTTTGTGTTCCGAGAGCCTATGGTATGACAATATTCCATAAAGCCATGGTGATGTAGTGATATAGCCTATTATATTTGACCCAGGGAAACTGGTGTTCAGTCCAGCTTGTGGGGGCCTTTCCTGTGAGCAATCAAGCTCACTGAATAAAGCTATCTCATCCCTCCACCCCTGCAGCAGTGGGTAGGGAGTCCAGCACAAAAGGTAAGGGATGCGAACCCCCTCTGGAAACCTCCAATAACTCAAACACTGGAAAAGTCTCTTCTAAGACAGGCCCATGGTGATCGCTGCATTCATCTTTAAAAAAATACAGGAATGCTTTTTCGCTTCAGAATGATGATTTTATGCATATGCAAATACACTCAGATTTCATTGGTGATTAATCAGATTAACTCCGAACAACTGATCTTTCATTGGATGATGGCGTTAAAATAAAAGTACAAAGTAAGGGTAGCATTTTCTGTGGTATAATTAAATGCTGCAGTCAGAAAATGTGATCTGCCAGCAACAGAAGTGCTGCTTTTAAAAAGAGACATCAAAATTGCCAGGAATGGCTGAATACAACGTATGCATTTATTGCACAAACATAAATTTTAGGGAAAGGCTTTTATTTCCTGGGGTCACCAATCTGCGAGCAGGTTCACTCAACCATTGTGACAGTCTGTCTCTATGATTACAGCATGCCTGTGACTTGATGGTTCCCTCTGGTGGAGATGGAAAAGAACTGCCACAAACCTGGCAGGCTTTGTCAGTATCAAGATTCCCAATTGTAGCAGGCAGAAATGAACAGCTTTCTTTTAAGAGTTTTCTTATTAAAACAAACAAACAAAAAAGGTTTGGTCCATCCCTACCTGCCTAGAAGGATCAGATAAACATGTACTGCAATTTAAATATGTTACTCCAATGGATCTTAGCCACTTGGTGATGGATGCTGATGCCTGGAGACTCCAGGTCAATCCTGGAGGGCTGGCAACTCTAAGACATGCATATACACACACCCTCTATGCTCCAACTGGTTTCAAAGCCTGTGACCTGCCTTGAGATCTTCATGTCAGTACTGACTCTGCATACCCAGCCCTGGGATCTTTTCACATGCACAGAGCCTCTGTGTTCCTGCCCTCCATGTATCACATCAGATATGGCCAGGTTTCAGGCTTGCAGGATCCGGTTGTGTATTCATGAGAACTTCAAAGTTGACCAATCAGAGTCAGGTGTAAAGTAGGGAGTCAGGGCAGAGTCAAATGTAAACTGTGGCCCAGAAGGCAGAACCAATGACCTAGAGCTGCACCTCCATGAACCACCCACTGGGACTGATCAGCATATACAACTATAAATCTACCTTGGAGGAGTACTACACATTTAGGCTTTCCAAAGAGCCCTGAATTTAAGTGGTGGGTGGCTGTTTTGTTGGTGCTATTAAACAATTGAAAGTCAGAAACCTTTGCCAAACTACTGCATATCATCAAGTGATCTACTCAATTCTTAATCTGTTTTCTGTGGACTTGTAGCCTAGATGAGAATGGTATCTTCTACAGGACCAGTACCTGTTGGTGCAGATATGCACCAGCTTTTGAGCTACACTGAATGCTGTTCATTGGAACCATGAATGGATGGACAATGCACCGCCCTGCTTCTGGGAGTTGATTTCCAAACACTTTGACTTTCATTATGTCTCATGCTCTTTAGCTGTAGCCCCTGACAAACACATGAAGGGACCTGCTTCTCAGACAGGGTTGTCTTCTCATCCGCAGTTATCTAAAGATCACATGATCTAGCACAGGGCAGGCACAAGACATTTGTCACCTAACATGGGCCTTAATCTTCCTGCACAAGCTCCATGGAAATGAACAAGAGCTGCACAAGAGTGTGGTCATGCTTCACGCAGGGCATAATTCACTTATCAAATTCAATGTGGCAAGTTGTGGGGATGGCATGCATGGCTTTATAAGGGATTAGACCAATACATGGAAGAAGGGAAGTCTAATAGCAGGTATTAGCTATGACCCAGATTCAAAGGGAGGGCATCACTGAATGCCAGCAGGGTTGAACAGCAAAGGACAGCTCTTGCCTTCATGCTGTGCTTGATCCTGGGGGCATCTGGTTGGCCACTGTGGGAAGCAGGATTTTCAACTACCAAAGTGAACTTGTGATGATCTGGCAGGTCTCTTTTGTTCCAATACTCATTGCAATAGGTTGGAACAAGAAAACTTTCCAATGAATTGTGCCCCACCATGATCCACATTTTTCTCTGCTCTCTGAAATGGTGCCCTAAATCCACCACTTAAGACAGTGACTTTATGTCACCTCACCTCATGATACGGCCATCTCTAACCTCTGGTACTCCTGGTGATGACTGGCAGTGGTGTGAAAACTCTTCAGTCAGCACATCAGAAGCACATGAAGATCAGTGCCACATGTGGCTGGGTGGCATGGAGAAAAACTAGAAGTAGAAACCATGTCAGATGGTTGTAATGCACTGAAGATGTCATACAGTGACTGGCAGCTTCCTTGAGCTACTGGGCCATTGGCTGGGGTGCCCTATTTAGGGCTACAATCTTTTATTATTTTATTTTTCACATTTTTATACCGCCCTTCCTCCAAAGAGCTCAGGGCGGTGTACACAGCTGCTCCCCTCCTTCTTGTCCTCACAACAACCTTGTGAGGTAGGTGAGGCTGAGAGAAAGTGACTGGCCCAAGGTCACCCAGGAAGCTTTGTGGCTGAGGGGGGATTTAAACCTGGATCTTCCAGGTCTGAGTCCACCTCCCAAACCACCGTAGGTTTTTCACAAGGATTCTGCGGCCCCCCTAGCTGATTTCCACAGCTCCCCAGGGAGCCACAGCTCACAGTTTGGGAACCGCTGGCTTTATTGATTATTTTTACATATTGCACATTTTAGTGTGGAACTTGCAAGCTACCTTGGGCATTTGCTTCTGCAGAAAAAGGTGAGAAATAATTTTAAAAAAATAACGTATCATGCTGAGCATGGAAAGTGTTGCACATGTATCATCTTGATGTTGTCATTATGACAATTTTGTAAGGATAAGCATTGTAAGGGGAAATGCTAGTTGGATAATTTTATCCCTCACGCCATGTCAAGGTAGCTTCTCTCTTATTAAAAAGTATGTTGCAATAAAGGTAGAGACTGTTTTGGTGATCTATAGACAGATGCACTCCTCTTTTTTTTTAACATGCTGAGTCAAATACTTTTTACAATAAATTAAGAGTGAGTTCTGCACGTTTTTCACATGGTGGAGCTTAAATAAAATTGGCTGCCTGGGGTGGGTGCAATAGGCTGGTGACTATGACCTTATGAATTTCCTTCCCCAAAGCAACATTATAACTTTATTTATAAATGTCTGTGATTCTTTATTCTTTTTTTATAAAGCCAAAGACAGATGCACATAAATACACTTTAAAACGTAACAATAGAACAGCGAGGAGCACTGAGAAGGTTAAAAAAAAACTGCATTCAAACTATACCATTTCAGATGACCAGTGGTGGTTCATAAGATGGAGTCCTGCTGCATTAAAAAAAATATCCTTGAATACAGAAAACTAACATGGCACAGAAAAGGTTGGACTAGAACCTAGTTATATGCAGGACTTGGGTGGGGAGGGAAGAATGGAGCAGTTTCAATCTGAACCCACCCACCCCGCCTCCCCGGAGTTGGTACTGGCCAGACAAGTTCACCACCTCAATAAGAACAACGCCTTTGCTTCTTGGAGATACAGCAGATGTAGCACACCCACATCTGTCCCCCATGGCACAGAGAAGGAGATACCAAACCTGGACTGGTACAAGGCATGTCATGGCAGCAGGGCCAACCCTGCTCAGAAGACATGCTGTACCACTGGCCATAACAGGATGCATTTTGCCAGCTGCAGATTATCTGGAGTGTAGTAATTGCCCTAATCTGCGTGTACACTTGGCATTCTCCTGGCAGCATGTGCAATGGCACCATATATAGGCAGATCTCTCTCATACACAGTATGACCAAAAAGATTGCTATGGTGCGTCCAGCACAACCACAGGTGCTCCCTTGCTGCAGATGCTCTGAAGTATAGTGTGACTGGAGCTCCCATCTGAACAGCCTATGGCAAAGGATGCTTTGCGCCAGGTCATCTCCAGGATGCTCAGAGAATCTAGCAACTGAGGAAACAGGGAATCTCCCTCTCCAATTCTGCCACGGTGTACCAGCACCAATGGACCTTAAAGCCTAGTTACAGTGCGTCTAGTGATGCAGCCGAGGGTAAGGCAGTTGGTCCTCCTCCTGGGCATCTGCTGCAGGGGTGTGGAGGCGCTGGTGGCGGGCAAGGTGGGAGCTGCGGCTGAAGCGTTTGTGACATTGCGGGCAGGCGTAGGGCCGTTCACCTGTGTGGGTGCGCTGGTGCTCCAGGAGGCGAGCACTCTCGCAAAAACACTTGCCGCACTGGATGCAAGTGTAGGGCTTCTGGCCGGTGTGGAGGCGTCGATGCTGGGCCAGGTTGGAGCTCCAGGAAAAGCGCTTGTCGCAGCCATCGCAGGCGTAGGGCCGCTCCCCGGTGTGCATGCGCTGGTGCTGCCGCAGATTCGACAGCTGCGTGAAAGCCTTGGGACAGTCCGCGCACCGGTAAGGCTTTTCTCCAGAGTGGGTCCCCAGGTGGCGCATCAGGTGGGAACTTTGGCCAAACCCCTTCCCACACTCCATGCACTTGTACGGCTTCCAGCCGCTGCCAGAGGAGATGGGGACAGGTTTAGTGGGCAGGGCCAGTGAGAAGTCTCCGATCCCCCGCCTCTTGGGACTCAGTTCCAGATCAGGGCTTTCCGGCTTGGTCCCTTCAGGGTCTTTTCTTGGCAACATTTTTTTGGCCATAGAAGTGTCTCGCTCACATTCCCTCCCAACATCTGTTGAGACAACATCAACATCATTCAGTGGGAGGCAAGAGCAACAGGACATATAAATGAATCACTTTGATACAGTTGCCACGTCCTCAGGCTTACAAACAGATTCATGCGTAATCTACATCACTATGCGCATGGTAGCCTTTGCCAGGCAGGAACCTCTCCAAGCAGCCAGGTAAGAACACCACTGTAAACCGAAAGGAAAGCTGTATTTTCTTCTTCCCTTTCAGGACGCTCACGTGCCACAGAGCTACACATGAACAAGCGGGCTTTTAAAATGTGTTATGAGATGGTACGTTCCATGAACTTATTTGCAAGGCTTCCCTGATCTTCCATAAGCCATAGTCAAAGGAGAGGAGTCAAACCCCTTTCATACAATGAGCTGAATAGCATTCACAATGCCTGCTGAGGGTTTGAAGTTATGTCATTTAGCAGGAAGTGATGTCATTAAGCAGGTCATGACCAGAACTAAGCCCTTTTTTCCTCACTTGGGAATTCATTAGCTACAAATGACAGAAAACACACAAATCTTGATCATATTTTGAAGGTATGGGAGAGCCCAATTATCACACATGCCACCCTTTCAGCATTGACACCTCAGCACAGTGAAGCAGCTCAGAGCAGCTGATGGTGGTGCTGGGAGAACCCAACAGCCAAATAAAGAGCTTTCATGGGCTGCATCCAACCCACAGGTCTTATGTTTGACACTCATGATCCAAGGAACGGTACATAGTACAGCAAAATTGTTGGCGCTAACCATTCCTTGAGGCTGCCTGGGAATCCCATGTATGCTGCTGCGAGCTCTATCATGGGAGGAAGTTGGGCAAAAATATATATTTAAAATATTATTAGCGCTGCCCTTTTGCTTTGGTCCTCCTCAAGAGGCCTACAACATGTAAAATGGAAACTATATAATAAAATCATTGTTATCAAAACACTCAAAAAACACAACTATAATTCTCACATAAAAACCAATAAATAATAATTATAGCAGCAGCAAGGTTTTCAATTTAACAATGCCCACTGAATGCCTGGGTGAATAAACACACTTTTATTTGGCAGCAGAATAGTGTAGTCACCAAGTGGAGAGATAAGAGGAAGGAGTTCCATAAATGAGTGCCACCACAGAAGAGGCCCTGTCTCTGGTAGCCAGCTATCCGCTACACCCCAGAAGGTGGCTCACAGGAAGTTGCCTTACACTTTGTCAGACTATTGGTCCAGTTAGCCCTGTACTGTTTACACTGACTGGCCCCAGCTTTTTGAATAATAATAATAATAATAAACTTTATTTATATCCCGCCCTTCTCCCCGAAGGGACCCAGGGCGGCTTACAACATATTAAAAACAGATTAAAAACATAATTTAACCGCAAATAAAAACATATTAAAAACACATTAACAAATACCCATAAAAACCGTAGACAGATAAAAAGTCAGATAAAAAGAGCAAAATGTAGCAAATCATAGAGGAATCAGGCCTGTAAAAATACTAAAAGATATAGAAAAGATGTTTAAAAAGGCCATGAACTCAGAAGGCTTCTTTAAACAAAAAGGTCTTCAGGCCTCGCTGAAAAGTCTCAAGAGAGGAGCCATTCTCAAATCAAGGGGAAGGGAGTTCCATAATGTTGGTGCCACTACTGAGAAGGCCCTATTTCTTGCCGCCACCCTATGTATCTCCTTAGGCAGCGGCACTTGTTAAAATGCCTTCTCTGATGACCTAAGAGGACGAGCCGGATTGTACGGAAGTAGGCGATCTCTGAGATACCCTGGCCCAGAGCTTTTTAGGGTTTCAAGAGTATTCAGCTAATCAACAATTGCCACTTTGGGTGCCCGTTTGGGAGAAAAGCAGGGTATAAACTGAATAAATAATAAACAACAACACCGGCCTGCAGACATTTTGCTGTCTTAAGAGTTAGACCTTTTTTGGGGTATATTTGGAGTGCTGAATCCCAAAATGGCATCAATTTTGCCCAACTGACTCTAGTTTGGGGAGTATGGCATAGCCACCTTATATGCTGATTCAAGCAGTTTCCTCATGAGGGCTCTGCCATACCTCTAAAACAAGAGCTAATCAGGCAAAACTGATGCCATATTGGGATTCAGCACCCCAGATATATCCTAAATTCATTCAAACTTTCTTGGCAACTAAAAAAAATGGTTTTTGTTTTTTTTGTAATTGCTTAGTTGTGTAATTAAACAATTACAAAAATTGCGTAATTGTTCGCAGTGCGGTAACAATGTGCAGAAGGAAGGACAGCAGTAGTTCAGACAAATTCAGTTCAATTTCATTCAGACATCTTATGCAAATATGAATCAAGGAGAACGAAGCTGAGCAAACCTAAACTAAAATAAATTTTTAAAAATCCTAAAATGTCAGGAAAGTGCTTCTGCCACAAACTTCAGGGGAAAGAAGAAACCAGGATCTCCAAGTTTCACCTTCTTCCTTGCACACTCCATAGAAAGTGGTGGGGCTAGGAAGACAAGCCAGGCCCTTCCAAGGCACAATAAGGAATTCCTACGAATTTCTGGGAACACCCAGAAACCAGGTGGTCTTACCTAGGGAAATGAGCGCCTGATAATTCTTCTGCATGATGTCTATCCCACCAAGCTGGTAGTCCTACGTCATTTGAGGCACACTAGCTTGTGCAAGGACACCAGAAAGTCTGCATAGCATGTTTCACAAGCAGAGCATTTTACAGTGTGCATGTGTAAGCTTTGTCTCTGAAATCTGATCCTGTCCCAGCCTGAGAATCTTGGGTGGGTCATATTTCTGGGCAAGGCAACTAAAAAAGAACAAAAAACAAAAATAGCATAATAAGTTGTGGAGATGTATTTTTAAAAAAACCACGGTTAAAATATCCCAATTTATTTTGCTCTCTCCCCACCCCACATTATAATAATCTTAGCCACAAAGAGGTGCATTTCTAGCTATACTCTTTTTCTGGGACTTGCAGGGCTTCTGCAGTGCAGCTTGATGCCACATCAGAACTGCTTTGCTGGATCAGACCAGCATTTATGCAATGGCATAAGTAGGTGTTTTTAACCCATTTCTGCCCAGCCCACAAGTGTACACGTTTTATCCTTGTGGCGTATTTGCAGTGTGGGGCAGAAATGGCTTAAACTGACATAATTAAGGAGGGTAGTGAGTAAAGGAACAGGGGGCTGTTCTGTAGTTAAGGTGCCACAGCTGAAAAGGCTCCCTTGTCAATGGCACTCTCCTCAACTGAGAAGGTGCGTCTGCCCTGAGGAACATCTCAATAAACAGCCAGGTTCATATGGAAGTAGATCATAAACTGTTCAGGGCTAAATATGCTAAATTCAGCACTTTTGAGTTGTGTTTGGGAGCAAACTGGAAGCCAGGAAAGCTCACCAAGTCCTGTCAAAACCCATTCCCTATTATTAACACCAATTCAGAATCTTGCTGCTGTACCCTGGGCCAAACACAATTTCAGAACAGTCTTCAAAAGCAATATTAAGCACATTGCAGTAATCCCATGTTTAGGATGTTAGGTCATGATAACTATGGCTAGATCCAGTTTTTCCAAGAAAAATCGTAGCTCCAATCCCATCCCGCTTTTTGAGATGCTACAAGTTACGGAAATTACCTAGCATCCACCTGCAAGGCCAGATATAACAATTAAACCAAGTCGTGTACTGATTTATTAAGTACAATCCAATTCAGAACAAGATAAATAACTTATTGAACAACCATGCTAGCAGTTGACAGGACCTCATCTTCTTTGGATTGAACTGCAGTCTACTGGCCCTCATCTAGCCCATCCTTAAAGTCAGACACCTCATCAGAACATCTATAGCCACACCTGGTGTAGATGAAAAGGAGAGACACAGCTGATAATTCAAAATCTCCCTCAAAAATTATCTTTTCTGACCTTGGAGAAACTGGACTGAGCTGACACCCACCTCCTGCAGCAGCCAGAAGAGGTAGGGGGGACCCAAACCTGAATGCCATCCCAGAAGAGAGAGGAGAAGGGAATGCAGCCCAAGAAACTAATATATGGCATTGGGATTGAACCAATATCAGGCAAAGGAGATGGGGAGTAATTGAAACTTGGAGGATCTGTACTCTGGCACTTTATGGAATTGAGGGGGTATGCTAGGGCTCTTTGGGACTATGGAACATAAACTTATAGATGTTTACAGAGCTAGAAGACTCTTTTTGAAGACATTTCTGGAACTATACCAGAGCTCCTCAGATTAGTGCCTTTTGTTCATAAATGAATAAGCATCACCAGCTCTCACATATTTGGGACTGAAGAGAAGAGCTTGCAGACAAGTTGGAGCAACATACATGATAGACCATTCTCCTTGTTAATTCATCTAAAGCATCTATCATTCACTGGTTCCTCAGAACATTAATAGAGACTAGAATTCCTACTTTGTTTATGCATATGCATAGGAGGGGTGGAAAATACCCATCTTTTGTATCTAACTGTGAAAATGGTTGAGTGATTAAGGACACAATCCTAACCCCTTATGTTGGTGCTTTCCAGCAGTGACATAAGGGCAATGTAGCTCAGAGGTAAGGGAACAAACGTTCCCTTACTTTGAGGAGGCCTCCGTGAGTGACACCCAACTGCAGGATGCAGCACATGTCCCATTGACACTGCTATGCCAGGGCTGGAAAGCACTGACATAAGGGGTTAGGATTGTGCCCTAAAGGGGATCTAGATGGCTGGCTTTAAGACACTATAGCAGTGATTTTCAACCTTTTTCATCTCATGGCACACTGTCAAGGCACTAAAATGGTCAAGGGACACCATCAGTTTTTTAACAACTGACAAGGCACACCACGCTATCTATGGGGGCTCACATCCCCCATTGGCCCTACTAATAAACGGCCCTCTCCCAAATTCTCATGGCACACCTGGGGACCATTCGTGTCACACCAGTGTGCCAAGACACAGTGGTTGAAAATAGCTGCACTATAGAGTGGAGATGGGGATTTTCTTTCCACTGACTCCTGTTCAGCTGGGGATCAGGGAGAGGCTTAATTTGTGTTTAATTTCTAAACAGAGAGCTGTCTTCTTCTCTACAGTCAAGTGCCATGCACACCTAAGGGTAAAGGTGTTTGTTCCCATTAAGATAGCTATTTGATTTTTTTTTTCTGTAAACAGCTTTGTAAACCTTTTTTTGTTGTTGTTGTTGAAAAGTGGTATTTAAATACTGTTAATAATAATAGCATTACAGCCAAAGGGCCAAATCCTATCCAATTTTCCAGTGCAGGTGCAGCCGTGCTAATGGGGCGTGCGCTGCATCCTGTGATGGTGGGTAGTCACAGAGGCTTCCTCAAAGTATGGAAACATTTGTTCCCTTACCTCAAAGCTGCATTGCCGCTGCTCTGGTGCTGGAAAGTTGAATAGGATTCTGCCCTAAGTCTTACAGAACACAATGGGCTTACTTCTGAGTAAGGTAAAGGCACAATTTTCAGACTCTACCTATGGGTCTCTACCTATGGAGCTAGACAAATAAATAATAATACATTGATGATGATGATGATGATATGTGCACACTCAAATCTGTTTGAGTCACACCCCCTTGCCCTGAAAAAAGATGCCCAATGTTCCTCCCCAATATGTAGAAAGGTGCTCAGTGTGATCTGAGAAAACACAGTCTACGCTTATGCTCAGGGGTACATATTTTTTAAGTGTTTTTTCATACACTCCAGGTTTAAGTAAATAGCTCTGGACACAGATCCTGGAGCTCAAATGAAACCCTGTGGCCGAACGTTTCCAAGGGAACAATGAAAAAGGAATAGGGAGCAGCTTGCATTAAACTAGGGGTGTCAAACATAGGTCCCATGGGCTGAATGCAGCCCCCTGGAAGCAATTTATCTGGCTCCCATTTATAACTGGGCTCTCTCATATCTTGAAAACAGGAACAAGATTTGCACATTTTCTCTTCTGTCATTTGCAGCTAAGGTGTTTCTCTGTGAGAACAAAGTGCTTATTTATGGCCATCATCTGCTTAATGATGTCACTTAATGCTTAATGATGTCACTTCCAGCCTCAGCAGGCGCCATGAATGCTAACTTCAGCCCTCTGTATGAAACCAGTTTGACACCCTTGCCCAAGATGTTGTTCCTCGCCTTTATCCTCACAACGACCCTGAGAGGTAGGACAGGCGGAGGAACAAACAATGGATTGGCCCCAAATCAGGGAGCCAAAGTGGGGGTTGGATAACAGTTTGACACCCCTGCATTGAACAGGCCTTTGGGAATCTGGACCTGTCAACTCCATGTGCAATTCCCCCCACCCCTTGAGCACCAGGAGGGGATGCACACTGCCAATCCCGCACCAGGACTTCCCTGTCTCCCCACTCCCTCCCCACCCCAACCTTCTTTTCTGACCTCAGAGAGGCTGGGCTGAGCAGACACCTGCTTCCAGCAGCAGAGGACACCTGGACCTGGACCCAGCTCAGGAAGTGGGGAAGAGGATGCATTGAGGCAAGAGAGGTGGAAAGAATTGGAACCATCTGCAGCCCAGTTCCCCATACAGGCAGCCGCTCTGCTTACATGCAGCTTGCGCTGCTCCATGGTTTTAACCCCTGCTTACCTGCAAACATCCAGGAAGAATCCAGAGACTAGGATTGCTTTGAGAGGGCTCCTGCTTTTTCTTCTTCTTCTTCTTCAGCTTCTTCTTTTAAAGCAGGAGAAATTGCTTTTGCAATAGAAAACTGTCTGCTTTGAAAACAGAAAAAAGTACATAGTTTGGGCTGGTTTCCCCATCCCAAGTGGATGTGCTTTAAAACACCCACCTAAAACACCCAGTTCTGTAGCCTCAAGATTTCCCCTGGAGCTGTGTAGATCTTCCAAGACTCCTATTTTCCTTACTGTGTTTGAGGCTGCAATCCTAGCCACACTTTCCTGGGAGTAAACCCCATTGGATGCAATGGGCCTTACTTCTGAGCAGACATGCCTAGTATTGCACTGCAAGTGATCTTAACAATTTAAAAAGTCCTCAAGCTGTTATGAGGGTGGGGGTGGGGGAAGAGATAACTTCTGGAAAATGTTGTAATATTAGAAGCAGGGAAGCATTTCTGAACTTAAAAAAAAAAACAGCTGTTCTTATTCAATGTATGCATTTCTGGTGCTGATTTGCAGGCACTAAAATAAAATCATAGACATTTGACCTTTGGCACAAGTCCTCCAAAGCTTCTTGTAACTAAGCCTAAAGTATAACTGAAATAAATGCATATTCTCCCTCTCCCCACATCCATGCTTTTATTTCCCTCTCTCCCCTTCTTCTGTTACCTCCCCTGCATTGAATTTGCCTTTGTAAACTCTTCAGGGCAGGGACCTGGTTCTTTGTCCTTCCATACTTAGTAGAGCACCAGGCATATTGATGGCGCTACATAAATACTAAAACATAACACAGGTTTACCAAAAGGATTTTAGAAATCTCTGGTGGTTATCACCTACCTTCCCCCCATGCTTCATTGCAGCAAACTCAGGTTATCTAAGCCCTAAGTTTTCCCACCTGCCACCCAACAGTTTCCTAAACCTCTGTCCACCTATTGTCCCATCTTTCTCCCATTCCTCCACAAGCACACTTTGGGGGGGAGGGGGTTTGCTGGAGTCAGGTTTTTCTCCCATCCAGACTGGTATTTCACTTCCCTCAAAGAAACTGCACTCTGTCAGCATTAGACTGTTATTTACTGCAGCATTTATGATATTTGTGGACACCATTATGACCTCACAAAGGCTCAGTCAACAGCTGCAGAGGTCTCACAAATGGCAGGTGAAGAGGGAACACAATTGTAGCCAATGCATAAATACTGAAATTATGTTTTCATGTATACTGCATTTGTCATTCCTCTTTATCATGTCCTTTGCTTTCCCCTCAAGAGGCCACTAAGTTTGACTTTTCCCCACACCAATGAACAGGAATCCCTCTCCAGTATGTCTCTCCATGCACCCAAGTTTTTAGATGGATCGTACTTCAGTGCTGCATGAGCGCATCTTCAATCTTGTAATGGAAAATCAGAGGCTCACAGCAATAATTTAATTATTTTCCACTTGATTCTCTACTGACCACTACTGCTGTGGTCTCCTGAGGGATCCATCTCTGGACTCATGATGACAAAATAACTTGACAATGGCTAAGGGCCCAATCCTATCCAACTTTTCTGTGCCAGTGCAGCCACAATGCAGCCCTGAGGAAAAGGAACAAACATTCCCTTACCTGGAGGAGGCCTTTGTGGCTGCCCCCCTACCACAAGATGCAGTGCAAGCTTAATTAGCTCAGCTGCACCAGCACTGAAAAGTTGTATAGGATTTGGCCCTAAGAGTCTTTTTCTCTTCCTGTAACCCTATGCAAACTTGCTGGGGAGTAAGCCCCATTGAATTTCATGCTTACTTCTGAGTAAAGCATGGGTAGGATTAGGCTGCATGCAGGGCTCAAATAATGAGGGAGACAGGAAGGTTGCAATTCATAAGATCCACAGCTTATCCCCTCCTCCCTTTTAGCCAAATAAATGCCACTCTGCAGTTAAAGGGGACTTTGCAAAAAGTACAGAGGCTAGACTTTCTCTGCTGCCCTTCCCATGAGAACCACGAAGGTGCAGTGGATCTAGTGCTGGACTTAGACCTGGAAGATCCAGGTTCAAATACCCACTCCACCATGAAGCTTCTTCTGTCAGTGAAGATAGGGAAAAATATGTATCGGTTGGGTGACCTGAATTACAGGGTGTTCTCTCTGGAAAGATGGACTGCAGAGAACATGAAGGCCCTGATGTCCTGCCAATTCACCCACCAGATCTTTTACATCTGTGGGATGACAAGTTGCACCTGCTGAAATTCTCTCTTCTATACACTTGTTAAAGGTCCAGCATCCCTAAAGTTGAAAGTTTGCCCACCCTTGTTTTACACAGTCCCCATTAAAGCTGCTTTACCTTTTATTGTTCTTTTACCCTAGTTGTGTTTCACAGCAGAAGGGAGAGCAAACGTTTCTCCAGCTGATGGCTGAAAACAACCACACAAAACACTTCTTACAATTCCTTGAACTTTAATATGTTTTGAATGAAGTTGTGGAGATTATAGGGTTAGAGATTAATGAAGGATTTTGTGTATGAAGTATCAATGGCTGCTGCTAAGTTCAGCTACAGATGGAAAGGAAGGTCTACAAGTACTACATTTTCTGTGATGGGACTGTTTAACTAACGGCCTCTGGACCATTAAAGACAAAATGGACTTTCCCCTTAGTGCTACACCATTGTAAGTTCTGACCCAGTGGCAGTAGAACTGATATGCTGTCAACCCATACCGGAAAGGGAACATGTTGCCAGATTCAACCCGGAGATTCTGTTTGTCCCTTTAAAAGTTAAGAATGTAAGAAGCACCCTCGTGTATTTGTCTAATACCCTTTTAAAGGTGCCTCTGCCAGTGGTCATCATCATGTCTTGGAGGGGGGTAAACTCCATCAATTAACAATGCACTGGGTGTCACTTGTCTCTCCTGAATTGATTACCCATCAATTCCACCAGGTATGCCCAAATTCTGTTTATACGAGAAGGACAAAAACTTGTCTCTGTTCACTTCCTCCATCCTGTTTATAGTGTTATCAATTTCTATTGATAGAGAGCCAGGATGATGTAGTAGTGGTTTGAGAGTTGGACTTCGACCTGGAAGATCCAGGTTCAAATCTCAGCTCATCCATGAAGCTTCCAAGGTGACCTTGGGCCAATCACTATCTCTCAGCCTCACCTACCTTACAGGGTTATTGTGAGGACAAAAGGAGGGAAGGAACTATGTATACCACCCTGTGCTTTTAGAGGAAGGGTGGTATAAAAATAAATATGCTGTCCCCTTCCCAAGAAGGTGGGTGAAGGGACTGTTAGAAGAGAAAGGCAGAAGGTGCGGAAGCTGAATTCTTCCTCTCTCACTGCTTTGGAGCTTTTAATGGGACAGACAGATGGATCTCCAGGTCGCAAGCAGGCAATCCTGTTGGGAGACAGCCAGTTCAAAAAGAAGGTGATTTATTCCTTGTTAGCTTTTATAGCCCACTTCCTGGCTAAAATTCTGATCCTCAAAGTGGCTTACAGTTGTACAACAGATATAATAACCAACAGTTGCAATAAAAACCCTTTTAAACAATAGAATAGAATTAAGCAAAAGAAGTATGTTTACAAAATGGCAGCAGATTGCTGTGGAGAAGAGTCGTCTTGCTGGTATTCATCACTCCCCCCCCCCCAAATGATTACAGGAACATTTCTGCACTTAAGCAGTACACCTGGGAACTGCTAAAATAAAACAAAATAAAATGATATCAGTGATGTCACTGTTGCTATCCCATTGGTGTCAGTGACACTCAGGTTGCAATCCTATACATACTTTCCTGGGAGTAAGCCCCACTGAACATAACTGAACTTACTTCTGAGTAGACATGCCTAGGCTTGAGCTGTCATACAGTTACATTTTAGACAGGCCTCAAACTAATAGCTGGGGAAAGATTGACATTTTCTCAGAACTGTATTTCCACAATAGAATCTCCCCTCCAAAAAATTGCAATTTCCAGTAAAAATTATTGTAGCTAGAATTGCTTAGAAAATGCAACACCCTAGAAACACAAGTCTTTTCTCAAAGGAACATGTCTGAACCTCATGCAACACATGAACAATAACACAGGCCAACACACGTTTTGCTTCCTTAAACATTACACCAATTCCTGGGTATATTTGGGGCGCTGATTCCAAAAATGGTATCTGTTTTGCCCTATCACGTCTAGTTTTGGAGACAAGCCTATAC